>NC_065904.1:5000000-6250000 GCF_905147045.1 Nymphalis io
AGGAGAGAACAAACCTTTTACACATGTGATTAGCTAATAGCTTATTTTTACAGAATAGGAAGGCGGACGAGCATACGGGCCACCTGATGGTAAGTGGTCACCAACACCCTTAGACATTGGCATTGTAAGAAATGTCAACCATCGCTTACATAGCCAATGCGCCACCAACCTTGGGAACTAAGATTTTATGTCCCTTGTGCCTGTAATTACTGGCTCACTCACCCTTCAAACCGGAACACATCAATATCAAGTACTGCTGTTTTGCGGTATAATATCTGATGAGTGGGTGGTACTGACCCAGACGAGCTTGCACACAGCCCTGCCACCAGTTCCGATGAGTGGGTGGTATAATGGTATAAGCTCTGCTATGTTATGCAACAGGAACAGATTAGAAGGGTATTATTTTAATTAACATCCGCTTTATCCTGAATAAAGTTGTACTTAGTCTAAAAGCCGCATTGAGTTTATAAAAAAAAAAAACAAAAAAAAAATTGTATTTACCTGTAATTTCTCAACTAAGTCAACGGTGACCTCAGCGATCTTATCAATTCGCCGAGCGTTGTCCATATTCACAACTTGACCCCATTTCTCCTTAACCGATTCGATCGTCACGGGATCTGCTGGCTTCTTCCTGCATATTAGAAATTTCACCAATATTATAAAAGGCGAAAATGAGTTTTTTTGTTACGTTTTCTTTCATCCATTCATCAACTACTCAACGGATCATCGTGAAATTTTGTATACACGTTTTCATTACCCCCCACCCCCCTCCATAAGCCGCAAGAGGAAACTTGTTTATTATATATACATATGAAATATTGTTTAAGCGCAAATACAGTATTCTGAAAAACTCATTTATTTTGGGATTTTGATTTCAGATGGCATCTAGTTGAGATGAATTAATTACATGATAGAGAGTAAATGTTAATAAGAGAACTGGAGACCATTTTTGGAGTTAATTTGATTATTCTGCTCCAGTGCATTACGTTATTCCCTTCATCCCTGAGTACGAGATGGATTGACTCACTAACCATAACACGGGTGATGTTATGTTGTAGTACACATTAATTAGTTCTAAAATTCTTGTAATATTTTCTAGTGATGTACAATAAAGTATAAATGATCGTAGACGGTTTTTGATAAGTTTGCTTAAGATAAGTAATTTATGAATATAATAATTTAGAAACAGAGTTATAAGCATACCTTAAAGGAGCTCCTTGGGATCTCACGAGATGGGACTTCGTCGCAAAACCGAGTGTAGAGTCGATGATCAAGCCGCTGTCTTCGAAAGATTCGTGAGACATGTACGCCTATTAAAAAAAAATACAGAATCAAAAACCACACTCGCTCGTGTTAAACTAAAAACGGAATAAGTTACCCCTAAAGTAAATACACTATGCTTAATATTATACAAGTTAATTCAATGGTACGGCTGTAGATAATGATATGCAAGTGTGGAAAGAAAGAGCTATGAAGCTGTACTGCACACTCAAACATTTCGAATGACTAGCCGTGTATTTCTTTATTATTTTATTTAACAGTGGATTTTAAATACGATATAATTTTCTTAATACAGTATATACCATGTATAAAAAAACAAAGTTAAACAGGAACAAATAATGACCTAAAAGCGCGACCTTATCGTTAAGAGGTCACTCTTTTCCAGGCAACCTTTGATTACAGTACATAACCATTACGGTTATATGTCAATTTATATATGTATAATGAATTTAAAACATAGAGAGACAAGTATTAAACGTTTAAATAAAAAGTGTTAAGCAAAACATTATGACATTTCATAAAATTCAATATCACACTAAAAAATGTACACTAATAAATGAGTAGCCATATTTTTTCTGTACGGTTTAGTTTCATACTATCATCAGTACGTTCTCGTTCGTCTCGTCCTCATTTATTTGTTTATTTAAAAAAAAGCACTTAATTCATATTAAAAAAAAAATAACTTTTATTAGTATCCATCAGTATCATAATGCACGAGTATGTGTGCAAACCCAAGTGTAATATATATTCCCTCACACACTAACATGTATTGTAGAATGTTGTAATTGGCTAACAATTGCGGTTCTATAGATACAGCCGTGCGTCAGATGACGTAAGCGTATTAATTCGAGTACGGAGCATATAAATAGAAGTAGATAGTTCGGGAGTAGTAACATTCACAATCTATTCCTATTATATCCATAACTCTCACCAAGCCGAAAACAACACTCAAGCTTAAAACAGCAGTCCAAAATGGCAAAATCGCTGAATCAAGACAAATTATAAAAAAAAAAAACTACTTGACTGTTTTAGTACATGAAATTATCATTTTATAGTACATTACATATTTTATCATCGTTGCGTTAAATATAAACAAAGTCATAAAGAACTTTTTTTTCCTTATCTTCTATTCTAAGATTATGTTATTTTCTACATTTATCTAAAGGATTAAAGAGCATTCGTGTGTAATTTTACAGCTCAAAAACGAACATTGCGGTGCATACTTGTAATGTTATAACTTTGAAAACTACAGCAGTTAATATAATGTGGCGAGTGCACAATGCGTCTAAACGCAGCACAAACATCACCTGATCAACTACGTCATTGATCAGGTGATGTTGCAGTGGTCTGATGTATGTCGTCACACGTATGGATACACCCCTTCGGCAATATGGTCGCATGCGCATCTATTGTCCTCGCAGCGACGTCACACGCTTGACCACACCTCCAGCAAGATGGCCGCATGCATCGCTTTTGTTTTCGCCTAGGAGGAGGTCCCAAAAGTGGCAAGCACGCGTGGTGGTCATCGTGAGAGGGGAATGCCTATATAAGCGCTGTTGTTGTTGTTTATTTTTAAATAATTATTTCAATTATTTTTACTGTACGCTCTAATGTAAACATTGTTGATTTGTCACAATAAATAACTCTTAAAGTCTGCCGGAGTTTTTAATTGGTGGTTAAGCTACGACCCGCTTCAATAATAAAGGTATCAGTCGATTCATCCTACTGCCAGGATCTTTTAAATAATAAATCAAAGTATATGTTGGCCTCCATAAAAAACGTATTAAATATATGTCCGATGTGTTCTTAAGCCACTCATCCGATTGTGATGAAACTTTGGTGAGGTTTTCTGTGTATGCCAATAAAGGGCGAGCTCCAAAAAAAAAAAAACAATAATTTTTCTTAGTATGTTTCTCCTTCAACAGTTACTAAATTAATAAGTGATTTTCTTTATTCGTTTGTTTGTTACGTTTTCACGTCTTAACTATTTAACCGATCATCATGAAATTTTGCATACACGTTGTCAGGGGGACATGAAAAACATAAGGCAGACAGGGTGTGTATGTGTACCCTACACACATACACACACGGGCAAAGCCGCAGGCGGAAACTAGTAGATTATAAACTAAGGTAAAAGTGTGTAAAGTTATTGTAAAAACAAATTTACTCGATGGTAAATAATTAATTAAAAAATAATTAAATAATTCTTAATTACATCTAAGGTTTCCATATTGAGGTCTGAACGAATCATCACAGGCGTTCTCTTATTGTTTGGCGATTTATAACCACCGGTTTTTTTTACAGTTTATTTCACATGAAATAAACTGTAAAAAATACGTATCTCAACATGTATTATACAACAATTAACTCGTTCACACACAAATCAAGTTTCCACTTAAAACTAATTCATGAATGGCAGTAAACAAGCAATTTAGTAAATTATAAATAATAATTATGAAGAAGTTGTTTTTATAAACCAAAAATTTAGAGTTATAATATATAATTAAAATGAAACGTTTAAATCATGTTTATTTGGTATCCTGCCTGGTCTTAAAATATTGTTCAAAGGTTATTCACATTACAGATATGACTATCAATGTAGAGTTCAAAAATATATCGTGAGCGTTGTCCGACACTGTACACACAACAAGCTTTTATAAAAGCGTATTATTTATTTTGTGATTTGACATATAGGATCTAAACGTGGGCACCATGTTATAGTTATAATTTTTTCATAATCAATAAAAAAAATCATAGCCAAATTAAAAAAAAAAATGTACGGAATTTTTTAAAAGATGTGACCTTTTCAAAGACGAATGTAATAAAATGTACGTTGAGTTGAGTATATTAAAGTTAGTTTGACCTCGCTACGTCTCAAGATACTGATATTCACACCAAATCTAGAGTAATTTGAGTCTAGAATATTTTTTGGTAACAGCTTGTGTCCCATTGCTGAGAAAGGGCCTCCTCTCCTCTTAAGCTTGGTGACACAGACGGCGCTGTTTGACGTCTTCCATATTAACTAGAACGTCGCTGCTCCGCTCGCTGTCTGATCATACCATTACGGAGAAAGTTTTGGAGCTTAATCCACCACACTCTTCCAGTTCGGCTTGGTGAGAGTTATGGATATATAATAGATATAGATTGTGAATGTTACTACTCCCGAAATATCTACTTCTATTTATATGCTCCGTACTCAAACTAATATGCTTACGTCATCTGTCGCACGGCTGTATCTATAGAACCGCAATTGTTAGCCAATTACAACATTCTACAATACATGGTAGTGTGTGAGGGAATAGATATTACACTTGGGTTTGCACACACACTCGTGCATTATGATGCTCTTCGAAATTGGCTAGTCTTGCTTGTGAATGGCTGCCACTGCCGAAATCGATCATTGTGTTATCAATACCATCATTATGATCTGGGATCTTTGTCTTAATCCACTTTATGCTGCTTCGCTTGCAAACGCAGTTCTGTAAATATGATTGTGTAAGCGGCAAATGAACTCACGACAACAGGAGCGATGAGTTCAGGCTTCATGGCCTGGAACATGTCTGGAGGCAGGATGTCTTCCGTGAGACGGGACGCCGCGGTCGGCACGATGGTGTTCACTTTGATGTTGTACTTCGCACCTTCGATGGACAACGTGCTTGCTAGACCGACCAGGCCCATCTTTGCAGCACTATAATTGAATCATTAAGTTTTTATGAATCTATAGATTTAGGTTTTCGTGCCAAAAAAATTAATTTAACTGAAACTTATGTGAAATATGAATATAAATTAATTAAGTATAAAAGTTTTGAATATATTAGAAGTCTTTCAAGTAAAATTTAATCATTTACTATTTAATAAACCATAGTGAGGAAGGAAAGAAACGCCATGTTCTCTCGTATCTTTGTTAATCCATACCACAAGGTCATTAAAGACTCATATTTTATGATATTTAGCAAACGTCTCATTAAAATAATTCTACGGACCATCGGAAAAGGACTATTTCGCAATGTAACTTAAATCCGCATCTGAAATTCTTTATCAAATACTTCATTATTTTATTTTTATGTTATAGATAAGCGGGCAAATGGGCCACCTGATGGTAATTGGTCACCACCGTCCATAGACATTGGCGATGTAAGAAATATTAACCATTCCTTACATCACCAATGCGCCACCAACCTTGGGCACTAAAATTGATCCCTTGCACCTGTACTGGCACCTGGCTCACCCTTTAAACTGGAATGCAACCATACTAAGTATTGCTCTTTAAGGGTAGTATATCTGATGAGTGGGTTATACCCGGACGACGGGCTTGCACAAAGCCCTACCACCTAGGGCTCAAATATTAGCAAAGTATTATAATATACCTGTAGTTAGCTTGTCCAAAGTTTCCGAGCAGACCAGCGTTACTCGAGGTCATGATGACACGACCGAACTTCTGTTTCTTGAACGTTTCCCATGCAGCTTGTGTTGTCTTGAACGCACCCTTAAGATGGACTGCGTGCACCAAATCCCAATCCTAGACCAAAAATCATACAAATAAGAACAATACAATACGCATTTCTATTTAAATAATAAATATACTGACACTGTATCTTGAAAAAAAAAAAGCATACTCCAAGGTGTAAAGATAAATAAATAATTTTAACTTTGAATTGACCTGATGTTATTAGTCGAGATATTCATTTATATTATTTTTATATAATAGGAAGGCGGACGAGCATATGGGCCACCTGATGGTAAGTGGTGACCAACGCCCTTAGACATTGGCATCGTAATAAATGTCAACCATCGCTTACATCGCCAATGCGCGACCAACCTTGGGAACTAAGATGTTATGTCCCTTGTGCCTGCAATTACACTGGCTCATTTACCCTTCAAAACGGAACACAACAATACCAAGTACTGCTGTTTTGCGGTAGAATATCTGATGAGTAGGTGGTACCTACCCAGACGAGCTTGCACGAAGCTCTACCACCAGTAAAAGTAATAATGATGTAGTAATAGAAGTAGTAATGAAAATAATAACTAATGTACGCAAAGTTGCTGTCGAAAATTTGGAAGTAAAATTTATGTGGATATAAGTAATCATTTAAATCTTTATTATTTTAAAGATTTGAATGATTACTTATAATCTCATAAACTTCGCCGACTGTTACTGTAAATATTGTATAATAGTGGTATTCATCAACTTTTTCTAGTGCTCAATACAAAAAAACGAATGGAATATGTCTGTCTTTATTTCGTCTTCGATTGAAAAAGTCTAAAAATAGGCTAACTAATATATTACCTCAATCCTAGATATTCAAATTACGTAAGATAAATAGGATATACGTAATTAATGTGAATAAAGATTGATTTTTTTAAATTAATAATAAAGTTAATTAGTTTAATCTAAAAAAATATTATTATTATACGGATAGTAGAATTGATTGACACACTAATTTGATTGATTGATCCGTAAGTAGCAAGCCAATGGCAGCTTATGAATTCCGCCTCGTATATAATTCTACTATCGTAAGCAAAACGATTTCAATTTCATGAACATAGTAACCGCGCTGAAGTCATTTATTAAAATATAAAAATAACAATATTTCCTGTACACCGGATTTATTGTTGGACGATTGTTACAGATTATACTCGTCACATTTTCCTATTACCTACGTCATGTAGTTTCAGTAATTGAAGGATATAATTACGACATATTAAAATATATATTTTTTATAATATCCTGGGACATTGTTCACACGGCCATCTGATCCCAAACTAAGCAGAGCTTGTACTGTGGAAACCAGACAACTTATGTACTACATATACTACTTTTCTTCTGTAAATACATACTTATATAGATAATTACACCCAGACTCGGCACAAATAGACATATTATACATATACTAGTTTGTTCTCGCGGCTTCTTCTGCGCGTGAAGGGCGTAGTTGTTAGGTACTCTATTAATATACCACTGAGAACGTATATGAAAATTTTCATAATGTTCGGTTTAGTAATTAAGATGTAAAATCACATTCATATTTATAATACTAGTAAACATAAGTACCAGAATATTTTTAAGGAAATTGTAATTAATTTATTAATGTGAGGGTAACATTATTATTTTGTATATTAGTTTTATATAAAACTGATCATGGAATGGTAGTTTTTTTTACTTTGACTTTTTTTAAAGTAAGTGCTAACTTCTAAGAGTATATTGAATAAAGACATTTTGGAATAAATTGATGAAAATCATATAAAGCGTCTTTCTCCGTGTCATTTCAGGCTGTTGTGTCTGTAAAAATATATTTAAAAAAAACCAAGGAAACTCATTATTCTAGGTACGTCATAGATTAAATAAAAAAATATAATTATATAATCATAATTCATTCATTTAGAATTGATATAGTAAGAAAACAAACTGGCTTCTAGAATGTCATGTACAACAGATACAATATCGCGAAATCTTATCTCCGCTAGTGGTACCTTTATATAACTATAGATAGGGATAAAAAATATCCATTGACTTATCTACATTTCAACAATTTTGGTATTATGTAAGTCTAATCTTTATTGATAAATCTATATTTGTGTTACTTGAATTGCGATTAATTTCATTCCATTAATCGGAAGATAGCTGACATAACTGAAGATAACTGTTATGGTGCGTTCATTTTACAACATTTATTGGAAAATCATTTTATAATATATAATACTCAATTTTGTTAGTACCAACTATTAATTTGATATAGAATAGTTTTTTATTGAATACATTAGTTTAATGTAATAAAACTATGGAATAAAATATTAATGTCCTGAATTTTTTTGGTATACATGTATAAGAGTGGCATTTCGAACGCTTTTCATGTAGCCGTGTTTGATTGATGATTAATAACTGATTAATTAAATTTAATTTAATTAAAGAAAAACCATTTTATATATAAGGCACGCTCCATATTAATAATAATTTTACATTACACGCGAAAGTGGAGTTAAAGAGTCCTTTAAACGAGAATAGAAGAGATTGCACGTCACATTATAGAACCAAATATGCACAAACTTGTATTAATAAAATTTCTCTATAGTTGCAACAATAACGTCATACTATGGAATATTAATATCGCCTGCGAGAGTGGAGTACGGGATGAAACAATCATGAAATTAGTGTTCTATTAATGGGTGATAATTCAATATGATGTATGTTTGGAATATTTTGTTGAATTGGATTTTATGGTTATAATTCAGCAAATTTGCCATGGCGATGACTACAAAGAGTAAAATTCAATTGCGACTGCCATATTATGCTAATTTAATGCGGTATATATATTATTACTGTATAGGTAATTGGAACAAAAATACACTAAATTGATTATGGATATACATATCATCGTTGAGATGCCAAGTTACTCAACATTATTTTGTTTCGCGTTACGCCGCAATCATAAACAGATTAGGAGACAATTGACAGATAACATTTTTAAAAAATATTATTGTAAAAATGTCTACAAACATCATTCGAATGGACTAACGAGAATCAATCATTTAAGAGCGCACCTAAAGCCAAAATAATTTTAGATTTCATCCACGCGTCCTTTCAAGTGCCTTTCGCGCTCGATCTCATTTGTGTTTTTTATCTACAACGAGCGAATGTATTAAATTGATTTTGTCACGTTGTTCATATTTTACAATTTTAAATGAAATTAATGTAATCAGGTATTAATCATCAATCAAACACGGCTACATGAAAAGCGTTCCAAATGCCACTCCTATACATGTATACCAAAAAATTTCAGGACATTCATTTTTTATTCCATAGTTTTACAACATTAACTTAATGTATTCAAGAAAAACCTATTCTATATCAAATGAATAGTTGGTACTAACAAAATTATTATATTGATTGAACTGAGTATTATATTGATAACTATAAATATACACAAATATAAATAAACCCCTTATCTTATGATCATAGCAGTTTAAAAGCGACGTCAGTTATGTCGTAAGTAATACAGTATTCATATATTTGTATTAAGTAGTAATTATAATTCCCGATTATATTTAATGCGTTTCATATAAAACTCGTGAAAGATTAATGATTGCTCGTTTCTATTTTAACAATATGTTACTTTGCTTATCATAAGTTAGAGCCTGTAAGTGTCCCACTGCTGGGCTAAGGCTTCTTTTCTTTTTCATGAGAGGGGTTGGAGCTTATTTCACTACGCTGCTCCAATGCAAGTAGACACATGTGTAATATTTTCTTCGTAAAAATTCAGGTTTCCTCAAAATGTTTTCCTTCATCGCCAAGCACGAAATGAACACAAATTAAGCGCATGAAAATTCAATGGTGCTTTCCCGGGTTAGAACTCGCAATCTTCAATTAAGATTCACGTAATCTAACCACTGGGCAACCTTGGCTCTACTTTACACGAGGAAATAATATCATTCGATTATATTTATTTTATTATCTATATGTTTATGTAACCATACAACACAGTACCAGGTCATGCAGGTACCTTCTCCATCAGCATGCTTGCAGCGCCGGCCCTGGGGTAGAGCGAGAGGAGTGATCGCTCTAGGCGCGAGGTAGCAAGAGGCGTGAATGTCAAAAACAATTTACAGGGCTACTTAGACGTCGTTTGAATTTTATAAATGTGGTAATTATTATTTATACAACACTAGCTGCCCGCTGCGACTTCGTACTTTATGCCCTATTCTCATACCTCCCAAATACGCATAACAAGTTTTATAAAAATCATTTCGGAGGAACGATCACAAACATCGTGACACGAGATTTTTATATATTAAATTGACTGAAATGCAAATGTGATGTGATAGCGTCGATTAAAGAGCGCTGAAAGACAATCTCGTTCTATTCTGATCGAGGGCCGGAGCGGCATGCTTATAGAAGAACTTTTTTATACAGTTTTTGCTTGTAGAAATCTATACTTCATCTTTAGTTAACAGTACCTTTGAATTTTATGCATGAATTAATGGGTGAAAGTAAAAAGATATCTTCATATGTTATCATAACAAAAAAAAAAATTATAGGTATTATACCTGATCGGACATCTTTTGGAAGCTCTTATCACGTAGAATGCCAGCATTGTTGATAAGGATATCAATACGACCGAACTTATCAAGAGCCGTCTTAATTATCTTCTCGCCTTCGACAACTGAATTGTAATCAGCAACTGCTTCTCCGCCTGTGAAACATTTTCCTGTTATGAACTGTAAATTACACTTAAATATTTAAGTATAAAGGATTTGTGGGAGTGCTATAATTATCCTACTATTAGCTACCGAATTGTGTGAGAGCATTACGTAAAGGAGTGAAGATTAAACCTTTCACTTTCAAATCTGCTGAGTTTCGACTTATTGAGCATTTGAGTTATTTAGACTTTTCCTAAAATTTGAAAATTGACACTAAGTTAAATACCTTAATTCACCAGATTTAACAAAAAACAGGATTTGCAAAACCACTAACAATTACTAAATTTCGTAGGTTGTAAATAAGTTACGAAAAAATGACAATACTTTTAAAGCCGAGCTATGAAAGTCAATAGCAGATTTTCTTTCTTTTAGAAAATACCTTTTTTAAGTGATTTTAATGCTTGAAACCATTTTTGATAATTCTCATTTAAGAATAATAATTGTTGTTTAACATTATGTGTTATGGTAAAACCATACAACTAAAATATAACTACAGTTATACACTAATTTTCCTTGAGACAACTTGCAACTTTACTCAATATATATTCCTTTTACGTCAGTGAGCAATAATAGATATTTGCTTTATTCTATTTTCCCTATTCCTTACTGGTTTCTGCTCGGGGCTTTTGCTAATTTTTTACAAACAATCACTCAATATATTACTTTTAATGTGACATTATCATGTTGTCATTATTAAATGCTCCATAAACTGTAAAATATTCTGAACAATATATGTAAAGTTTAGATTTAAATAATCATGAAGAAGTGAATACATGCATAGGTTAATTTTATGTACATGTTAAAATATTTTCAATGGCCGTACCTAAGGTAATAATAATTTACATATAATAAATTAATATATATAATGCACAATTTGAAGCAATATAATATAATAAATATTCTACCGATTGTTGTTTGTTTACCTATTGGTTATAATCCAGAGGATTTTTATACAAAGTATTATTTAATTTGAAACTATTAAAATATTTATGATGATTATCTTGTCATATAAATCTTTTCAATGTATAAATAAGCTTTTATCTCAAAGTGAGTATGAATAGGGAAATGCTCAGTGGTTGGTTTCTAAGTTTTGTTAAAATATAGCTTTAATGTATTAAATAATATAATAGGCATATAACTAAAATAAAAGTGTATTGATTGAATTTTATGTAAATTTCACAAATTGTAGTATTATTCTATTACATAACTTCAATTACAAATTAAAATTAAAATAGATACATAGCTTTACTTATTCAACTAGTATTTAAATCAACAAGTATAAGAAAATTTTAATGATGTGGTTTTAGTCAAATTAATCATTTACAACAAATAATGACAATATTAAAAAAATTATAATGTATTTTTTATTCAGAGGAATGAAAATTTATGTGCAGAATGAATGAATTTATGTGAAAAATGATGTGCACAACAAATATACAAAACAACATTGTTTTAGTTATTAAAATTTTTTTTATGATGTTTTTCAATTTTATTAAAACTGTTTTTTAATAAAATTGAAAAATTATAAATTTTAATTTCAGTTGAAAACTGTTAAGGTTCTCTCATTTCTACTACATAATGAACACTTAATTTAAATATTTTTTATAAAGTTTTTAAATGTAAAAAAACTTGTTGAGTCATTTTATCGGACAACCAAGTTTTAGTTTAACTAAAGTTTTATTTTGTTTATATTTTTCTCATAACTAATAAAAATTGCTTAACATGAATTAAACTGACCTTTGTCCTTAATTTCCTTGACAACAGCATCTGCAAAATTAGATTTCCCAACACCGTCTCTTGCGCTTCCAAGATCGTTCACCACCACTTTAGCACCCCTTGAGCCGAGAAGTAAGGCATAAGCCTTTCCTAAGCCACCACCGGCACCCGTAACTACCGCAACGCGGCCGTCGAATCTTAGCTGATCCATTCTACACGACGTTTAGAAGCAAAATGAAACAATAGCTCAATGTTTCCGTCGCAATCATACAAATGAACTCTATTCGCCGATACTTATAATTACAAAATAATCAGTGCTCGGTTTATCGTGAAAATAGTTGCAAATAATAATTATTGAAGTGGTAAGCGACTACACAAAGGTTAAAAGATTTAAGAATAACTAAGATTTTACTTTACCTACTAACGTAAAAGTTTAAAAGAAATATAATTGAAACCGGTTTTAGTCCGATGTTAAGTGCAAAGTTTACCTAATTAACGACGTATAAAATAGAAGTAAAAAAACTACTGTAATTTTATAAATTGATATAACAAATAATCTAGATATAAATATGTAGTATATATATTTGTAAGATTATATTATAATCTATTCTTTGTGTCTTTGTTTTATATTCCATTAAATTATATATAAATACATAATAAAGATACCTACCTGATAAACACTTTTTAAGACAATTGACAAAATACACAGACAGACAATGATAATTGACATAAGTCAGAATTAAGAAATATAAAGTAGGTACCTAGGACCTACCTAGTGATCACAGAAAACTTTTACGTTGTATAAATATAATGATAGTGGTTATGTACTCTGTGGTCAGAAATACATTAAAACGCAGATCATTATACAATTAGGGATGCATTAATTAATAATAAATAGGTACTTTAAAATGAAAACATCACTATCAGTTTTGCCAACTTTTAAAATATTATCCCTTAACGAAGAAAATATTTTGAAGGCTTTGTTAGTAAGTTATGACAGATAGAAATCAACTATGCCTCCTGATTGTAAAAGTTTTCTTTTTATAAATTAATTATTTAGACAGCTCTATATTTTAAAAGAAAATTGTAGGATTATATTAATTTTAATTAAACGAATTATATTAATTTTATTGTGGCTGTAAGAAAGAAAGTAAGCTTCCGTGCCTTGGAAAGCTAGGTCCTGGCGCCTTAACTATTTCCGGTCGTACCGGATCGCTGACCCATCGTATTATAAGAGTTAGGGGAAAAACAGCGCAACTTTGTTTGCGCACACACTTGTGCACTATAATATGTCCTGCGCAGATGGCTGATCGAAATCGATCTGGTGGACATTATTAATTTTATTATTAATGTTATTAATTTTTTTTGTTGCTTTAGTTAGTTAGCGCAGACTGTGCTGAAAACTGTTCCACCCCTATTTTCGTTAGTAAATAGTTTTCGTGATAGTATATTGATTGCTAATAAATACATTATCACTCGAAAAGTAGAAATTAATTTTCACAGTGTAAAAAATATTACATATAAAATTGGTTTTTAACAAATTATTTTATTTTAAGCGATAAAAACCAGAATGTGTGACAAAACATCTTCATCACCATCAAAATTATTTATTATGCCTTACTAAAAGCTCATTTAACTCTATTTATGTAAAATAATAAAATAAATATGGATAATAAATTGATTTTAAAATCGTTATCTTAAATTATTATGGTAATTTAAATCGATGTTTAGGGGTTTAAATGGCATCCCTATCATACATCATTTTATAATATATTTTGAATTTTAATTGACATTTTGACATAACGGTTTCAGTCAACAAGTTGTTTAAAAATACAAATAATTTAGTCTGTTAAATTGTACCTCGTAATAATATTGTAAATATAATTTAATCAAATGAAATATTATTGCATATTCTAAGTTGAATAAACATGAATGGTCATGTAATAAACGATCCACTTGCCGGTAAATTGATTTATTATAATTAAAGTATTTTATTATTGTGCTTATAAACAGTTTGTAATAAAATTCTTACATATTGTTTTAGTGATATATAATGAAGGCCAGTGGCGAATAAATAGAGTATCTCCGATGCACAATTTACAATATAGTGAAGTTAAACTAAAACAGTATGCCTCTAAAATTCGCCAAGCTTTTGTTAGCGCAATTGCTACTAATTCAACTTTAAAATATAGCGTAATTATTGAAAATTTATCTTTACTAAAATACTCGGAAGAAGATTCAAATGGCTTAATGGTAAGACATCAGGAGGACCATGTCAATTAATTAAATTCCTTAATTAAATAAGTAATATCATATCAATGCCTTATTTGAAGTTACCAAGTAAACTTACTCTAAATAACTAGCAAATCTGTAACTTCGAAAACATTTTTTGTGATCTTTATTATTAATAACCATGGTATGTAGTTTTATTTTTTATATATTTCCAGATAACAGTTACTTCAAGTTCGCAAGACAACAGCAGTGCTAAAAATAAAATAATATATGTTGCAATTCTTCTTTCATGGGGTGTCAGTATATCTATTGACAATGCTACCCATCTCCCTTACATGCTCGAGCGGGGAGAACAGAAAGTGGGCCTAGCTGTTAAAAACACATTGCAAACAATTTTTGACTGCAATATAAAACAGTACAATTTTACACAGGTGATAAAATGAATTTTACAACTTCAATTGCATGGAATTTGGTTTTTATATGTCAGTTACAAGTTTTATTGTAAAAGTTGTGTTTCTTTCGAGTTAAGTATCTCCATACCAAAATATCTGTATACATAATTATATATTTATTGTAAAAATTAAATACTGGTATGAGCAAAATACTGGTATGAGCAAAATACTGGTATGAGCAAAATACTGGTATGAGCAAAATACTGGTATGAGCAAAATAATGTTTTATTATTTTGCTCATATAGTTCATTTATCTAGATATGACATACTGCAGCATCATTTGTGCTTATTTCTTTATTAACATCTATGATCATTTTCTTTTGACCATTTAACTTTTTTTAGATTTAGATCAGAAAATAAAAGTTTTAAGTTTTTTTTTTCTTCAGGTTGTATAAAATATTTTGTTGTTTTACAGCATCAACTTTTACAATTTGGGTTCAATTTTGTTGAAAATGACACCTCTCGGAGTACAGATCCATTTATACTGAGTTATAAGACACCTCAAGTTAATTTTAAAGACAAACTCACATTATCATTTGAGGTTGGTGATGTGCATACTATCTGGAATAGGTAATAATTATTTTACTGACGAACACATACTTTTACTGGTGGTAAGGCTTTGTACAAGCTCATCTGGGTAGGTACTACCCACTATGTCAGATATTCTATCGCTAAACAGCAGCTCGTTATTATTCTGTTGTGGTTTGAAGGGTAAGCGAGCCAGTGTAATTACAGACACAAGGGAAATAACATCATAATATTGCCAATGCGCCACCAACCTTGGGAGGTTGGTAGCGCATTGGCGATGTAAGCAATATTTAACATATTTTACAATGCATAGTCATTGGTGACCACTTACCATCAGGTGACCCATTTGCACGTTGGTCTACCTATTCTATAAAAAAAAATCCTTTTTAATAAATATATCAAGTTCAAGTGCCTATGTTATTTTTTAAATCTATTAATCCCATCTTTAATATACTTTTTTGAATAATACATATTTTGAAGATTGATTTTGTTTTTTCAGCATAAAGGATGAAGTCAACAGGGAATCGGAATCAGTGACCTTGGCTTACCAAATTCTGCAAAATCAAATATATCACATGATGACTCTTGACATAACTGTTTTTGATCTGTGTGAAGTTTTATTATCAAAAGCAGAAGTGAAGAGTAATGGTGTTGTGAAAATGAAGACTCCCGAAATTGTTAATTCAGTATTTACAGTTTTGAATAACATTACTTCCAATTTATATATCACTTTTCATTAAATATTCATGTTGTTATAATTTTTAGTTTATTATGAATAAAGATTTGTACCTGAACATTGTATTTTTCAACATAACTGTGGTTCAAGTAACAGCATACACCATAAGATGAACCATTTGCATTTGATCTTCATCTTGGAAAAGACTTCATACTAGTATTGTTCTTGAAAGTGGAAAATGTCTAGTAGGTATCACAAACTTATATTATAGAGGCTCTTATCGGTCGTGTTAGATTACCCGTCCCATCGGATAATGAGAGCTAGAGAATAGAGTGCACCTGTGTTTGCGCACACACTTGTGCACTATAATATCTCCTGCGATTGGCCGCCGTGGCCGAAATCGGTCTAAGACATTTTTATTATTGTTATAGAGGCTCGGATCTACCAGATACCATGGTAGGAAGCTTATGAGCATTTCTGTATATGATTGCTCATGTTTCAAATCGATAACGATTACTCGCGATCAATCGCTTCGTTTTGGAGACATAAAATTGTTTGCCAGTCTCATATCATGTTTGTCTCAAGTGTGTTTTGTTAATCTACTCCAAAAATAAAATGTAATATAATTTGTTGCAAATAGACTAGAAAACTTCTTAATAGTACTTATGTAATATATAATGCCTTTATAATTAAATATTTTCTTGAACTGGTTCTTTTTAGGCTTTTCTTTTCTGAACAACTTTTCCTTTGACAGACAGTTAGCAAGTGTAATGCTTCATAATTTAAAAAAATTAATACAATAAACAAACGGAAATTTTGTTCTTTTCATTGAAATAGAGGATGACAAGTAATTAAATATATCAGGATAAAAAAAATTATACGAATTTTTAAACATTTACTTCATGAATTATGCTTTACAAATGTGTCTGCATATTGTAATCTTATAAAATATTACTACATCATTACAATGTGCTAAACTTAAATAACCTAGTTTATGTCTTCAATTATCTCGCGAGCAGTCCTTGTAGGTCACAAATTCGTCTTCCGGGAATTTTTAAAATTGAGATGAAACATCTCTGGGTATACTCCCGATCTTATTTCTTGTGCAAATTATTCACTAGGCCTTCCCCTCTCCTTATATAAATATATCAAGACAGTCAATAAATATGTTATTATCTATGAAATTCTCTGGCAGACAAGCTGTTATAAGCTTTAAAAAAAGTACATGCTAATAAATTATAACAAAATAAAATAAACACTTTTTATTAACAAAGATAAAAATATTTAATAATTTGGTATTTGATGTAAAAATGTCGATAATTTATTTTGACAAGTATTAAATTCAATTGATATAAAATAAAACATTTTAGGGGCAGCTATGGTAAAGTGTCTATAGTACTTAATAACTTTTTTAATTAATAGTTTGATGATTTTTGCTTTGGATTGTTTATTATTTATTGTTCTTCATGTTCTAATTAATCTTGCTTGTACTTTTAAAATTATATAAAAGCATTGTCTTATATTCTAGCCCAAATAAGTGGAATAAATGCCCGTTAATTATTGTAGATATAAAATAGTGCAAACATTAATAAGTATACAAGTTTAGAAATTATATATATTACCGTGAATGAATAATGAACAATATATTATTAACATACATAAAATACACATCAAAATGATTCCACACCTGGTCCAATCTTACATTTATTCATTAATGTCTGGTTATATGCATAATGAATTTAAATTAAGACTAATTTTCATAATAATAGCTAGACATGGAAATTCACTGCTACTAAAGAGTAAATGAATGTAGAAAGTAGTGACAAAAGACTGCAATAGTTTTATAATCATTAAAGGTTCAATGCTTTAAAAAATTTAAGTTACCATACAATTAGGAGTCATGTACATAAAATTTAATTAGTTTTTCGGCTGGTATTTTATAGTATACCACAAATTACAATTAGATTACTTTACTTTTTTAAATGTTTACAGTATCTTAGGTTTACTGAGCCTACTAACTATTATATCAAGTTGAGATGCAACATATTCTGTAGCATTAAAATTAAAACTAAATTTTCTTGCATGCAGTAAGTTTCGTACCATAGTTTGTTGCACACAGCTGCACCCCTCTAGAATAAAATTTATATTTTATTTATTTATTTACAAATATTAACCATTATTATACCCCATAATTACAGTTAATATTCATAAAATTTATATAGACTTAAAACACAAAGGGAGATCAACGATTCTAAACTAAGAAGGTGACGTATTTCAGATTTCCGAAAGAAAATACTGACACAATTGACCATGGTTTACAAACAGAAGACTAAGAAGATAATATAAATAATAATTCTTGAATAGAATATATGAAATAACATTTATCCCAAAATTTTCAAAAATAAATAAAATTTAATGAAAAATTGTTTCGTTGAAACTTATCCAAAAACTATTCCTACGACTCATTTTACTGTATATTGATTACTAATTTGCCACAGCTTACCTGACTAAATGTGATCGACTATAACAGTTGTTTGCAATTGTTAAAGTTGAATTAAAAAAAATATTCACCCCAGTCCAGACATAATCGGTCGGTAGTCCGCAATCGCTCAGCGTGTGCAGCTCATCACCTAACAGCACCCACCCGGCGGCGCGCCGCCCGCACCCGCGCCTCCCGCTCCTCCCGCGCCCGCATTTGAGTGCTGCGGACCAATCTTGATGCCGTTCGCCTGTGAGGAACCAATGACAATTAAGGCATGCATGATTTTGAATATATGTAACAACAATGATTCAGACACTTGGTTTTTATTAATATATATATTTTGCTTGCAAACAGAGTAATTGACATTCCCATACATTATAATAACCTAAAAATCTAGAGATTTTCGTATATGCTATTTTATATCAACAAAATCATGTTTGTTCACATATTAATTATAATTGTTATTACAATTTCATCTGTCTATGAAATATTGTTTGTTTCAAACCTCATTGTTGATATCAAAGACTCCTTCTTGAATCTTCTCATAGATTTCTTTAGCAGTGTTGATGAAGGCTTCCTCAACATTTGCAGCAGTTTTCGCCGAAGTCTCCATAAAGACCAAACCGTGTTCACGAGCGAACGCTTCACCTTCTTCTTTCTTCACTTCACGTCGAGACTCCAAATCACTTATAAGTCATTTAATGCCATTACAATATATACTTTTGAGGTTTAATATAATGTCAAGCATGTTTGTTTGTAGAGATCAAGTTTGTTGTTATTAGCTATAATCATTAGTCAAATAAATATTAATTTTAATATCAGTCTCTTGTACATTTTTTTTATTTAACTAGATGATAAAGTAGAATCCCTAAAGTATTTATTTTTAACATTCCTTTTAGAAGCAATTGCAGAATGGTTTTTTTTAAACCATTTATAATTTTTTTTTTGTTTAAGGAAAATATGAGTAAGAATTTGTGTGTATAAGTTTGCACATGGCTTTTTTCAGCTCAATTTTAATGACACCCAGGGATATAAATTTCAAATATTCCAACAGATTTATGTAATGAGCACCAGATTATGTTTTTATTTTGGGTCAGATATCAAATAAAAAGTTGACCAAATGTAAATATTTTAACCAACTTGACATAATTTTATTTTTCTAATTTGCTTAGCACTTACCTCTTGTTACCAATTAGCATGATCACCATATTTGAATTGGAATGCTGGCGAGCATCTTCAAGCCAAGTTGTTAGATGGTTAAATGTGTCTCGTCTAGTAATATCATATACTAGCAAGGCTCCAGCAGCACCTCTGTAGTAAGATCGAGTGATTGACCTGTAAAATTAAAACTATATTTTAACATAATTTAGAAAAATGCTTTTCTGCAATAATCATGTATGTTTTAAATTACAATTATTGTTTGTCTTTATAGATTGTTCTAAAGAAGTATTTATTTATTAATAAAATAACTGTAATATAGAAATATAGCTTTAAAAGAAAAAGTAGTTTCTGCTGTTATCAAGAGACTTCGTGATTTTCTATATATGTGGGTTTGTTTGTGTGTGCATGATCAATATTAATTGATTATGTATCCTTCTAATGAGTTTGAATCCAAGTTATTATTCCTTTGATTTAGGAAAAACATAATGTTCATTACCTGAAGGCCTCTTGTCCAGCAGTGTCCCATATCTGTAGTTTGATCTGCTTCCCATCTATAGTAATCATGCGGGCACCAAATTCAACACCAATAGTGAGATCATGTACAGGCTGGAATCTCTTGTCTGTAAACTGTAACAGCAAGCAGGACTTGCCCACACCTATGAAATTTATTAAATGTTATTTATTAGAAAAAAACTTTGTTCAATATTAAAAAAAATCGCTTATCAATCATTTTGTAAACAAAAACAGGTTCATTTATATTTACTCAATAATAATTATCTATTATTTATAAGAAATAATTAATATCTATATTTATTTACAATATTGTAATTACATATTTTATATTTATATTAAGACACTAAATGTTATTGATTTGCTAATAGTAGTCAAACAACAAAAAAGAAACAATGAAAACCTTGACACAGGAACTACTCTTGAAATTTAAGTTCCTTTGTTAAATAAAGTAAATTGTACATTATGAAGATATTATTTAGGGAAAAATTGATGGAATTATTGATTTTGAATTAGAAATATAAAACTATTCAGTCATATACGTAGTAGCGTAGGCGGAAGACAAAATCCATTTTGTTACCTATTGTCGTTCAACACGATTATTTTATTAGCATTCTACATATTTAACTGTTTGATTAATACCTTTAATGGATTACAAGCGATTATCAGTGAAAACTAACAAAAACACTCCCTACATAAAGACATTTACAGGAGAAAAAATATTAGGAAATAAAATCAATACCTGTGTCACCAATGATGATGTATTTAAATAAGTAGGCGTATGCCATTGTAACAAGTAATATTTGGAATAAAGGTTAATATTTTAATTGTGTTTAACACTAAAGAGCTTTCTAAGATATTTTCCAAGAAATAAGACGCAATTTTTAGGATCCTACAGCTGGTAAAAGAGTTTCAGTGTGTCATTGTGAATATTCGTACCAAGTGACAACTTGTCATAGACAAAGGAATTAAATATTTATAACTTGTATTATTTTTATATAATTAAACATCTTATATAATTATTATTGTTTTTTTTTTGTATTTATAATGTTTTAAGTAAAAACGATTCCAATAAACTAAAACTTTTTTAAAAAGATATTTTATTTCCGAATCTGCAGCTTATAGCTATCGAAAATTAGGACTTATATTAATCAAAGTAAAATCAAGACAAGATCAACATTAATCAAAATTAAAAATGAGCCATAATCGCTCGTGGCATATAATTTCCATTGAATGGCAATGCCGATTTTAATTTTTCCTCCCATAATAAATATATTATGTTAATTATAATCATTTTTTGTAATCTACCGCGAACTTGAGTTTTGAAATCATAGACTTAAGACTATTACATCTGTCAATCGGTCTGTTAGAATTGGTTTGTTATTAATCGAATATTTTCTTATTCTAGTTGACAACAACTTTTGTCTTTATTTTGTTAATTTCTGGAAATTATACATATTGCTTAAAGTAATAGAATGAACATTTCGTTTTATGTCACATTCTAAATTTAAATTAGTTACTAAAAAATACTATTAACCTTAAATCAGACAATGCCGACGTCCGTTGATAAATTATATCAGTAACAATGGATCCTCTCGAAGGATCGGCGCCGATGAGAAATCCAGGAAAACAAGATCTCGAAAGCGAAATAGTTAAGAGTTGTAAGGGCACATCAAAACAACGAGGGCAAGGTGACTGCGAAGAAAATGTGTTTACATCAATGTCACATGAAACAGATTTAAATTTTTGCCCTTTGAATGGCCCAAGACCAAGAAATATAAATTCCTCGACGAACAATGAGTTTGGACAGCCGTCAAATCCATTACCAGAAGGTAATTCGGAGCAGCACAGTAATAACAGTCCTCAAATGTCAAATAACACTAAAAACACCGCGAATAGTCCACCCGACCTTGTAAGTAATAATAAATCTGATATAACCCCTTGTGATAATGGCTTAGAATCAAGTCAAGATAAACAAACATGTATGAAACATAAGGTTTGCTTGGAAAATGTAGGCCCATTGCACAGTTTCAATTTAAATGCACCATCAACTAGTGGAGCCTCTTCCAGCAAAGTCTACGAAAATCTACCTGAGAGTAGTACTTTTAGAGAAAGTAGGAAAAGACCATCAAGCTTAAAGTTAAATAGGTCTCATTTTAATGCTGAAGACAGTTCCAGTGATACTGGCAATGATGATTATTCTTTAGGCTCAGAAGATGGTTGTATTTATACATACAGGGGTGGTGAACACTTGGCAGATTTGCCAAGTTCATTCTTTAGTTTGGATATGGGATTGCCTCTTGACAAACATCTCCCCATGCCTCCCCATTACCCTGTTGCTCAACAAGTGGGACCTATTGCTAGAGAGCAGAGTTCACGTGTATCAAGTCCAGACATGGATTTTCTAGAAATGGATTTTGATCCTGGACCCTCATGCGAAGTAGATACTGGAGATGAGTCTACGCCTGATACAGATCTGGATAGCTCAAACATGCCTGAAGAAATTGAGCCTGTTATAAGAGGAACATCTCCTGAATATTTGCCAGGGCCTGTTCAGCCTCAGCAGATTGTAGTTGCGTCTACTTCCGCTCAAGTGGTAGAACCACATTACTGTAATGTGCCATCAACAAGCCGAGGTATAGAAGTAGAGCAGAATGTGCCTGACAATGCTAGGGCTGCTCATGAATTTGGGCCTTATATAACTCACATTAATGTGAGGGGAGAACAGTTCTTAGTACACAGGACCACTTCACAATGGTCAACTACCTATCAGACTATTCATGTGCATGCGTCTAGTGGAGATTTGATAGCACCAAGAGAAATATTGCACTGTAAGTTTTATATAAAGTGATAAGTATAGTAAAAACCTGTAAAAGTCCCACTGCTGGGCAAAAGCATTCTCCAGAAGAGATAGTTTGGAGCTTATTTCACCATGCTGCTTCGAAGTGGGTTGGTGGATATACATGTGTTTGATTTTTTTTTTGTCGACACATGCAGGTATGAGATGAATTATAAACATTAGTTTGTGTTTATAATGCACATAAAAACTCAGTAGTGCTTGCAGATCTCGTGTCTTCCTTCTCTTCAGTTTTATATAAAATCAATTAATATGTGTATGATAGTGAATGTAATGTTTAATATAATATTTACATTGCACTTCATTATAATTTAATAACTTGTATAAAAATCATATTAAATACTTTTTATAAGCAAAGTGTACAATTTTAGATGAAGAAGAGCATGCAGAAGAGCCATTTGCATATCAAATTAACCAGGGTGAGAGGCCTATCTTTGACTCATCAAATATGTCTTCAACATATTATCATGTTACTATGGCTAAAAAACTTTTG
Organism: Nymphalis io; assembly: GCF_905147045.1. Lineage (NCBI taxonomy): Eukaryota > Metazoa > Arthropoda > Insecta > Lepidoptera > Nymphalidae > Nymphalis > Nymphalis io. Next base: position 5,023,587 of record NC_065904.1, read on the forward strand.
ACCGAAAGATTACCATCTGAAATGAACAACCATGATGCTCCATCGGTAAGTTATTCTCAAATAAGATTTATTTATTAACAAATAAAATTGGAATATAATTATAATTAAGTCTTTGTTTCTAGGTAAAAAATGAAAAACCGGAAACTGAGTTTGCTGTTTGCAGTGTGGAACCACCTCGGTGCATGGTGTGGTCGGAACGTGAGGCATGTGAAAGACAAGTGACACAGATCGGCACTTCTGCTTGTGGGGCAACAGCTGTTGTCAATGTCTTTGTAAGTATTATATTAAAAAAAATATTGTATAGATAACATTGTTAGTCAACGTAGTATTAAGAAAATGTAAAGCGTTGAATAAATAAAAATTTGTATTTAAAGCCTAAATAAACAAGTAATATGCAATTAGATTCTAATTCCTTTGGGCTAATGCGATACATACCTGGATTATATACACAAAGGAGTTTGACCACTTTGTATGGGTAGTAAAATTTATAGGAGAACTATTGATAATAGTCTTGATTTCTTGCTGTCCCATCGGATTATGAGAGTTAGGGAATAGAGAGTGCATCTGTGTTTGCGCACACACTTGTGTATAAGATGTCCTGCATAGTTGGCTAATTTCTCTTGAGATTGCTCGTTGTGGCCGAAATCAGTCTGGAGGATCTTATAGTCTTGATTTGAATAAATGTCATAAAGACAAATATTGCTAGTCTATTTTATTATTATAAATTATTTTGTATAAATGCCTAAAATATACAAATTTTTATTTGTAGATTGCACTCGGTGTACCTGTAAATATAGAAAGAATCAATTCATGTGTTGGAACAAGACAAAGAGCTAACAATGCGCCATTACCAAGGTATCTTGAAAATAAATTACAATTAAAAGAATACGTAATTCTGTATAGAGCTTTACTTAAACAGCTTAAACTAAAAATGAATATGTGGTTTTTGGGGGATGAGAAACTAATAAAATTCTTTTTTAAGTAAAAAATTGCCTAAACATTTGTTAGAAATTATATTATTAATTGGGTTTCAGATATTTATTAACAAGGGCAGTGGCCGGTTGCACTGCTGCAGATTTAATAACTGGTATCCAGAGGGCCTCAGATGGCCTTGTTACGGCAAGATTCTTCCCGACATACCCAGAAAGGGTAGTTTCTTTATCTCATTGGTTAGCTGATTGGATATCACTTGGTGAGTTTAAAGAGAAAACTAATGTGGTACAAACATTTTGTATTATATTTATGTTAATCTACTATAGAGATAAGAAATAAAATACTTTTTTTATTTTAGGTGCAGTACCAATCGTAACTCTTAACCTTCAAATGGGTTGCGAAGGAGAGATCCCAGATGCGTGGCACCATCAAATGGTGTTTGGTGTATCACCTCAGGGGGTATACTTGACCAACCCCGTAGAATGTGTTCGTGAGTCGGCGCTCTGGGTTCGGTTGACTTCCCCATCAGTGTTGCTAGTTCGGACAAGGGATGTGCTGGCAAGGTTTACGGCTAATACTGATCTAACGCCGTTAATGTTCGTTCCCGATCAACGGTTTCACACCTTCAATGTTCTCGGTAATTAATTTGCACTTTTAATAAATTGTATAAGAAAATATATCTTTAAAAATCTACAGCACTGTCGTAAAAAAAGAAAAATTGTCATTTTCACGTTACATTATATAAAGATGGCTATTCAATTATTGTGAGTTTTTTAAATGTATACATTACAAATTTGATAGCTTTTAATTTTGAATATAATTTGATTTACAAATTGCCATGTATTGCCATAACTTTTTCTGTTGGTTAACTCATTACTCTATGAAACTCATTTTACTTTCGAACGGCCAGGCAAACGCGACCAAAGTGCCATGGGTACACAGTGGAAATTCCCCGCATACGTACGAAGCGCTTTGAATCTACATTCATCATTCGCACTACGAAACTATGGAATGCTTTGCCTGAGTCCGTATTTCCTGATAGGTACAACGTTGGTGTCTTCAAATCCAGAGTAAACAGGTTTCTTGTAGGCAAGCGTGCTACATCTTAGACCGTGTCGATTTTTAACATCCGGCAAGTCAACGGTTAAACGCTGGCCTATTAATTGTAAAAAAATTAAAAAAATGAAAAGGCAAAAGTATCGCACCATGCAGCCAAGTCTTCAATATTTTTGTTATGAACAGGTCAAGTGGTGAACGTGATCCGCGAGTGGCGGGCAACGGGCTGGTCGGAGCACGGCACGCGCACGCGGCACGTGCGTGTGCCGGCCGCCTACCGCGCCGGCGTCACGGTGGCCGCGCTCACGGGCTCCGAGGCGCACCGCCGCCTCGTGCACGCCGCCTCGCTGCCCCTGCTGGCGCCCGACCCCGACCCCGACCCCCACGGTGAGTCTCGCTCCACCACACTACATATTTTAGATTAATCACTGGTTAATACATCGCGGTGTGGCCACTTAACAGCAGGTGGCCCATTTGCCTGTCCACCTACCTATAACATAAAAAAAATATGTAATGAATAAAAAATACTATTCGTTCTCAAAAAAAGAAAACCGAGTAAAATTACAAAAAAACTGTAAAATTAAAGAAAATATTAAATTTTATACTTTTTGATCACACTCCGTGCTCTACTATTGAAAGTACTACAAATCCGGAATAATTAACTGTGACAGGTGTAGTAGATAATGTTTTTCTGCTAATGATATCCGCAACCCATTTTAACAAGGCTAGGAGATTTAAATGTCATATTTCATTTTAAAATGGTCTGTAGAAGACGCATTTACGCGTTTCCCCCAAAAGAGGTGCGGGGTATGTGGGACACGTCGGCGCTGAAAGCGCCGGAATACCCACTAAAAAACTAGCGGTACCCATTTTCGAGGGGGCGTCAAGGGATCGTTTTCACATCCTACTGTGACGCTCCGATTGAAGACTTAGCCTGAAAATATATAAATAATAAAATTTTCTTATTAATAACACTAAAGTTCGTCATTAGCTAACAAGCAAAAAATAGGAAAAAAAAACAGTTGACAAACACAGGAGACAAAGGTACCGAAGCATTTTGTCCTTTTCTATTTATATATCGAAGTTTACCAGGTAAATGAAAATTTCATTTCTTCGAGAACGTAAAATATATTGTGAGGCGAATGAACGATTTAGATTTAACTTGCACAAAACAAAAGCTATGAGAATTATGCTTTTTTGAAATATTTAAAATATATAATATATTTATAATTCCGTAGGTGAGCCGTGAAGCAACAAATGTAAAAAGACATTCATATAACTTACATTAAGGATAACGAAGTCTCGACGTGACCACTACTCGAAAATTTATGGTGAATTAAATGTACCACCGAGTTCTGTAAAATATTGACCTTTCGGATCAGAAAAAAAGACCTTTTTCTATATTCTATATAAAATGTAAATTTAAGGTTTATCATAATTATATAAGACCTAACAAATAGAATATTGTTTACAGCTTAAAATAATGGAGATATTAATATACATATATTTGTATTGCTTTAATTGTTTGAATAAAATACGTTTTTATTTATTCAAATACTATCGAAATAAACACCAGCTTATTATATATTTGTATGTATGTAAATGAACTGATTTAATTAATCGCTCAAAATTTTGTTATTCAATGTTTACAGGATTCATTGTACTCATTTAAGGGCTATGACGAGCCGGTTGGCGTGGTTGGTAGATACTTGCCTTTCACGCCGAAGGTTGTGGGTTCGATTCCCACCCAGGACAGACATTTGTGTGCATGAACATGTCTGTTTGTTCTGAGCCTGGGTGTAATTATCTATATAAGTATGTATTTACAAAAGAAAAGTAGTATATGTAGTATATCAGTTGTCTGGTTTCCATAGCACAAGCTTTGTACAAGCTTAATTTCAGATCAGATGGCCGTGTGTGAAAAATGTCCTAGGATATTTAAAATTTTTTTATTTATTTCTATATATCAATTTATTAGGGAATGTAAAAATTAAAAAAAAAAATCCCATGTTCTAATTTGAATGAAACCAAAATAGGACAGGGTTTTCGTAACCCATGTTATATTGTATTGGCTAAATTTTATTAGCCACGAGATATATGTGTAAATATTTTTTTAAGGATATAATAATGTATGTTAGTCAATTGGTGCTTACTAGTCAAAATTATATTAGCACATACTATATGTAACCATTTCAACACAAAGTATATTGTACACTCGTACTAACATAAAAGTAAGTTTGTGAATTATCCTTCATAGTTTAGTCTCTGTAAGAATTTATTGTATCACATTTGGAATATGTTAAACTAATTAAATAATGAAAATTAATTTTCATTATAAAAGAGGGGATAATAAGACTTTGTATCAAGTGTGTCCAGTTGGGATTTGAAATTATATAATTATGTGGATGTTAAATTCAATAGTTAAATATATTCTAATTTGAATCTAGTTGATACTCATGTTTTTTTTCTTGTTTCATTGTTTTAAATACATTACAGATGTTGCCATAAGACATATTATTCTTAAATTTTTAATAAGCATCTTATCACACTCATCTGTCATATACTTTCCACATACCTCTCTGTTCAATACAATTTTACTTATGTTTGTTAATAAAAGTTTTAAGAATATTTTATGTATTTATATTAAATTTATCCCATAAAATATTATTGGACTGGTTTTAATTAAAGTTATTTAGATTTGAGATAATCCTATAAGTAATTATATGAAAGGAATCCAACTAATATTGAAGCTAATAAACAGTTGACATTTTTTTGTTTATATTTATTTGATTTTTTTTTGCTTATAAAGTTTTATGCAACGGTTTATGAAAAGGTTAACTTGAAGGTATTAAATAAACTCTTAATAATTTTATTATGACGAGCGTGGTAATATTTAGTTGAAGCAGTAATACTAGCTGGTCTTTTTTCTTTTTTTTTGCCCTATATCGCTGACGGAACTTGCAATTTAAATTAAATTTATTATACTCGTTCAAGTTAATTTTTTTACTAAAATGACTCCGAAATGTTAAATAATAAAATGATTTCCACTGAATATGCCTTAGCGACCAGTCATTTAGAATTGTTTCTAATGATGTAGGAATTGATAGTAAATTTAATATTCTAATGTATTATACTAAATTTAGTGAACTGAACTCAAGAAAATCTCTTTTAAATTTAGAATTAGTAATTTGTGAGGAATTGTAAATTAAAATATGTGATTAGTTGAGTGTGATATGACCCTGAAATTATATAGAAATGTTTGTATAAGTTTGCGATGTTGTTAATTGGTCGTCGCTTCTTACATTTAGTATGTAACGGTTGTAAACGGTTACTGTAACTTCACGTAACTTGATTGAAGCAATGTTATCTATAACATTATATTTTTGGAATATACTATCATAGAACATTTTAAGTTGTTTTATTTTTGAACTGTTAATTCGAATATAAAATAGTTTATATATTTTGTCTGCGGGTTTATTGACGATAATGTGAAATGATTCATTTTTATTTAAGATCCAAGTATACTTTGCTGCTCCGCATGTGACGATATTTCAATCGACACATTCTGATTCTCTCACGATGTTTCCTTCACGTTGTTCGCCGCGAGAAAAATTATAAATATAAATGATGAACATAAAAACTTACTTGCCAAGACTTGAACCCGCGATCGTCTACTGTCATCATCATCATTAAACTTTCGTCGTCCACTGCTGGACATAGGCCTCTCCAACGGCACGTCACTGAGCTCGATCCTCAGCTCTCAAATTCCATCTGCTGTCAACCACTTTGCAAATATAGTCACTCCATCTAGTCGGAGGGCGACCTACGCTACGTTTGCCAAGGCGTGGTCTCCACTCCAGAACACGTCTACTCCAACGGTTGTCGGTTCTGCGACATATGTGTCCAGCCCACTGCCACTTCAGCTTACTAATCCTTTGGGCTATGTCGATAACTTTGGTTCTCTGTCGGATCACCACATTTGGGATTCGATCCTTTAGAGAAACTCTGAGCATAGCCATCCGACCAAACCTTCGGCTCCGGCCACATTCGGCCAAAAAAACCATCACAGCCAAACATTCGGAATGGGAATGTGATGAGTTAAATGATTGTAACTAGTTGTTGGTAAAACACAAATTATAATGAATAGGTACTTTAGCTGACAGTCAGATAATACAGTCACCATAAACTTATTTCATTAAAAAACATTAACTGAATTTTTCATGGTTATTATAGGATTTATTATATATCCCTTCGGCTTCGGCGGAAATCCATCAGCATCGGTCGGACACTAAATTGATATATAATTTTAAGAATAATTTATATATTTTTAGAAATAATATATAACACTCGGTAAATCTATAAATCTTGGTAGCAACTATTTACCTGAATACTTTGGAATGAGTATATCAATATGATGATTTATAGGCATCCTGTAGAGAAAAAAAACTAGAAAAGTCATTATCGTAAGATAAGAACTCTTATTTTTGACGCATTTAAATTAAAAATGACAGCAAAAAGAAACAAATTCCCATATTTTCAACAATATATTTCCCACATAAAAAAAATTAAATAAAGTTTTCTTTAATACCAATCCCATTTCCGAATACAAAGTAATATAATTTACATTAAAATAATACAACATTTACTATTTTATTACATTCGATATCAAAATATATTTTTTTAAATGCTATATTTTTTTACTTTTTTTTTATTTACAAATTATAAAAATAATATTCATCGTTTATTTACTCCTATCTATTTTATGTATTAAAGTTTGGTTTATACGAATTCATTGTCATTGGAAATATAAAATATACACGGTTATAAATAATTGTCTTAATTTTGTGTATTTATAAAATGTAAACATAACATTATCTGTACAACCCCAAACACCCCGAGTGTTGTAAGAATACAAAAAAACTGCGTCCTCTATTAAAGTTAACATATTGTTTAATTAACAACTAGAAACAATAACTAAATAATCATGTTATTTTGATGATGATGATGAAAACTACGATAATGATGATGAAAAAATGACGATGCCTACGAGTTACTATGAAGGTTGATACATAATATGATGATTATGACTATGGCGATGATGATGATGTGAAAATGATGACGCTTGCGATGATGGTGATGATTTTATTTTATGACAAAATTGCATAACGTTATGCTTATATATTTTAATAATTTTTATTTAAAAATAACTTAAAGTATGTTTTATTTGTCTATCTATGTATTACATGGATAGGATCTGACAAACAGTACTTTTATCGGAGTAAATAAAATCTAAGTGATTAATTTAGTAAAACTTTTTACATCACTATTGATTTAATACACGTTTTCTAATCGATTCTAATAAGTTATGAGCAAACAATCAGTCTTTGAATCAGATTCTATATTCAAAAAAGTAACTTAGTTACAATTAATGATAAATACAACACTATTCTATATAAACTTATATTTAAGCCGGCCATAAAACTTAATACCTGATACCCAACACACATTTAAATCATTTTTTTTTTTCAAATTTTCGCGAAAGCACTTTTCGCAACGTTGTTAAAAATTGTTGCAATAATATTTAATATAAGTGTAAACTTGCAGTATTTTGTAATGATGCTACATAAAGACGTTTTTGTTATTTCCGTTCTCTTTGTTTTTTATTTATTTATTTTTATTTATATCTATCTTTGTGACATTTAATTATTTTTTTAATCTTTTTGTTATTGTCACTTATTAGTCGAGCACTTTAATACTTTTATAAAAATGTAATCGGCGCAAGAAAACTATGCATGCAGTGTTTGCTTTCAAATGGGTGTACATAAAATGTTCCTAGTTTTAGCATACAATTTATAAAGATATTATGTATGTCACATCCGTTAAGCAAACCTTTAATAAATAAATAAAATAAATAGAACAAATGTGAAATCAAAAAAATATCAGGTGTTATGCAACATTGCATATAACCATTATAACGTAAATTGGTAGAAAAGAATACTCCGGGGTTTATTGGTAGTACCCATTCCGAACCGTTGTTAGCTTTAAAAATAATGTTTTTAAGAGTCTACTTGAATAAAGATTATTTTGATTTTATAACACTCCATATAGCGTAGCACCGTGAGTCGACTATTAAGATAGATTAAAAGTGAGTTCTAACAGAATACACTGGTGAGTTGGATAAAATAGTTGCCATAAAAGAAAATACAAAATAGATTGTTTGGTTATCGAAGACGTTTAAGGGTGCCGTCTCTATGCCGGTGTCGTGCGATCGATGGTCCACTACGGGGCACCCGTTTGGTCTCACAGGCTATAGGGCGTCCGCCGCTGCAGGACTAAGATCCAAAGTTCGCAGCGGAGAGTGGCCATACGCATAGTGCGGGGATATCGCACGATATCCTACGAGGCGGCAACCATTCTGGCGCGCTTCCCACCCTTGGATATTCTGGCGGATATGGACGCGAGGGTCTATCAACAGACCCGCAAACTCCGTGCGCTCGACGCGTTAAAGCGGCGGGAACATTGGAGGCCTGTTTTTTTAGTAAAGGGATCAATAAACTACCTATGAGTTGGCAAAAGTGCATAGAAAACAACGGTGCATACTTTCATTAATTAAATATATTTTACAAAAAAAAAGACTTATTCCTCCCATACAAAACGCCAATTTCATATGTAAGGACCAAATATTAACGAGTAAAAAATATGGTAGGCACAATGACGCTACCTACATTCGCATTTGTTATTTTGACACATATTTTATGTTATGCTGATTAAAAAACTACTGGTTTCAAAATATCGATTATACTATACATACAACTATATATATATATATATATATATATATATATATATATATATATATATTTATATTTAGTATTTGTCTTTATTTGAAATGTATTAACTACTATAACTGCTACACCACATAATTTTACCGCGTTTTATTTTTAACGTAATATACAGATAAAATAAACTCTCAAACGTCAAATTGTTTTGCCATTTATGAGATTGACTTTTTAATTCGTTATTCGGCTTTAGTGTCGATATTTTAGTGCATTTTGTCGTTTACAGTTCGACTCTTTTGCACGCTTTATGGTATTTATTAATTTTTAAACATTAACCGACAAGGACATGACTACAATTTATGTAGAGAACGAGAAAATATTTCGTATCATGCGAATGCATCTGTATGCTGAAAGATCTAACAAAAAAAGAACTATGACGTTATTTTTTAGGAAGAAACATATTTGAATTTGGAACACGAATTCCGTTTAAATTTTTAATATCGAGATAGATGTATTATTGCTATTATTGTTAGCGCTTTTCGACGAGACCTATGGATAGATACCTCTAGATAGAATAGATCTATAGATTGGACTTATACCATAAAGTCGAACATTATGGTTACCAATAAATTAAAAATAATTTGTTTCGCATTACCTCGATACATTATAACGTTGTTGAATACAACACTACAATTGAATCATAAATTTAAAATAATTAAAAATATTTATTATCGTTAAATAGCTCTTATTACTACGTATATAGGGGTGATATTTAATTTTTCCTATCATATATCATGTCGAGTAACTTTAAGAATAGATCAGGCGACATGGTTGTCTCATTGGGTAGTTGTCGGACGCGCTGTACTACCGAATTGTAGCGGTCCCTTTCTTCCGTTTGGTATATTGCGGGTAGATCCAATTCTTCGTAAAGTCTCTTGATCCGTTCAATGTGTGCCGGTTCTGGGCTTCCGTAGCAGGCTGTGAATACATTTCTCTGTTTCGTATTAAGCCTTTGCAGTGCTTGTACAGCGAGCCAGGAACATTTGCCCTCTTGAATGTCAGTACCCACTTTGCCAGTTACTTTTTCTATCCCGAAAGTATCTATAAAGTCGTCCTGTAAAATAGCACATTTATATACATACATTTATTTTAAACCTTTACAAGATAGAAATTTGTATGGTTTAATTGTTTTTTAGTGTATTCTATAGTTTATACTAAAAGGAAAAAAACGGATATAATAACATTAATAAAATGTATTATCCATATTGTGTTATCATTTTATATAATGTCGAGAGCTCGTAATATTGACCGAGAATAATATTGTAAGACTTTAAAACTAATTTTATGAATATTTTATTCTTCCAAGATAATAATAATACTTTATTGTTACCCATTACATACATATTATAAAAAGTAGCCTTGACTCTTGAACTGGTGTTACCCGTGCGTTAGAAGTCAGATCCTTCCCATTAAATTATTACAAAGTATTACAATTATAAAGTTGAACATAATTAATAGAACACAAAGTAATAATCGAAGATGCTCAAATCTAAATACTTACTTAAATAATCTTTAGTACATTTCTTTACAATATATACCAAAATTATGCTTGTAATAATAATCTATTATATATTGTGCAATAGCTATTGTAATTACATATATATACAAACAATTGTAACAGTAACAGCCTGTGAATGTCCCACTGCTGGGCTAAGGCCTCCTCTCCCGTTTTGAGAAGAAGGTATGGAGCTTATTTCCCCACGCTGCTCCAAAGCGGGTTGGTGGAATACTCATGTGGCAGAATTTCAGTGAAATTAGACACATGCAGGTTTCCTCACGATGTTTTCCTTCACCGTATAGCACTTATTATAATCACAAATTAAGCACATGAAAATTCAGTGAAGCTTTACAAGTTTGAACCCACGATCGTCGGTTAAGACTCACGCGTTCTTACCACTGGGCTTCGGCTTATAACAATTGTAACATAACTATAAATTCATCAACTATATCCTCACCTGCATTTGAAATAGATGTCCAATTTCTAAACATATTTCTTCAGCTATTTTATGGGTTTTCTTATCTGTATTGTTGGCCAATAGCAGTCCCAAGCAAACTGGTAGCTTGTAGGTGTAATACGCTGTCTTGTATTTAACGATAGAACTGTACCGTTCTAACGTAAATAGTGTGTAATCATTCTTGTTGCGATGTGCCATCGTGTAGTCCAAGTGTTGACCCACTGAAGTGTACAGCAGCGCCTTGAAATAAATAATAAGGCCAATTAGCAGTACGGCAATGTGCCACTGCTAGACTGAGTCTTGTTTCGATTTCGAATGTCTACGTACGAGATTTATAGAGATACATTTTGAAGATAAAAATCTACGTTCGAAATACACTCATACTTCAATCGAATCATTAAAACTATGTCGACTGTGAAATATTTAAAATAAGTTGCCATTTTAATTATTTAACTTATTCATATATATTATATAATTATACAAATTATATTAGGATAGAAGACCAGTGACAGACAGACAGACATTCGTGTAATGGTGATTATCTTCTCTCATTAGGCAATGCAAGAAGTTTAAATTAACATCGTAAAAAACTGCATCGCCGTGTTTTATATACATACATACACAAACCATTTTTAAATATTCTATTAATTCTACTAACAAATTATCACTTTATCGCAATCGAATCGAAGCGTAATCGTTGCCGTTTAACATTTAAACGAAGATTTAACGGTTTAAAAAGTTATTAATAAATTATACAAAAACGTTTCATTAAAATAAAAATTCTTATAATTTCATAGTTTCATTATTTATAAACCAATAAAGGGTTTTAATTCATTATTAAATCCGTACTTAAGTGACTAATCTTTCTAGGTTGAAATAAACATAAAATCTGGTCATTCATTTCATTGGTCTGGGATTGCCCATAACAGTATAAATTTAAAAAAAAAAGTTGAGAAAGTTACAACTTCGCGGCAGATGGCGCGATTGCATCTTGACCTATTGAGGAAATACTTTACAACATTCTTGATAGCTTATATTAGGAGTGTGTTAATACCCGTTGGGTTAAAGATTGAATCTGCAACATTTTACTGGTGGTAGAGCTTTGTGCAAGCTCGTCTGGGTAGGAACCACCCACTCATCAGATATTCTACCGCAAAATAGCAGTACTTGGTATTGTTAAGTTCCAGTTTGAAGGGTGAGTGAGCCAGTGTAATTACAGGCACAAGGGACATAACATGTTAGTTCCCAAGGTTGGGAAGGTTCCATTGGTGATGTAAGCGATGGTTAACATTTCTTACAATGCCAATGTCTATGGGCGTTGGTGACCACTTACCATCAGGTAATGCTCGTCCGCCTTCCTATTCTATAAAAAAAATCATATACATATCTGCGTGTAAGTTATTGAGGCTGTGATCAATCGATATACACTTTGCTAAATATTTGGCAATATGTGGAATTCAGTTTCTGATGGAAATCCTTCAAACTATGGCGTTTTAACGTATATAATGTTTATTTCAATTATACGCATAAAATATTTAAATTTTAATAAAATGGCTGGTAATTCGCCACAAATAATTTTCAAGAAGGGCGATAAAGCTCTTCTGAAAAACTACCGCCCCATTTCACATTTAAGCCATGTTTACAAATTGTTTTCGAGGGTAATCACGAATCGTCTTGCCCGAAAATTCGATGACTTCCAACCCGTGGAGCAGGCTGGGTTTCGAAAAAGCTTCAGTACCGTAGACCACATACACACACTAAGGCAAATAATACAGAAGACCGAGGAATATAATCAGCCTCTATGCCTAGCGTTTGTGGACTACGAAAAAGCCTTCGATACCATCGAGACCTGGGCTGTTCTGGAATCCATGCAGAGATGCCTAATTGACTGTCGGTATGTCCAGGTGGTAAAGTGTTTGTACGAAGCCGCAACCATGACCGTCCAAGTACAAGATCAGAGCACAAGACCAATCCAATTGCATCGCGGGGTAAGACAGGGAGATGTAATATCACCGAAACTCTTTACCAATGCATTGGAGGACGTCTTCAAGACGCTCGATTGGAACGGACGCGGCATTAATATAAATGGCCAACACATTACACATCTGCGATTTGCCGACGACATTGTCATCATGGCGGAGACTCTGCAGGATTTGGAAGAGATGCTAAACAGCCTGAGCGATTCTTCAAGACAAGTAGGTCTCGGGATGAACATTGAAAAGACCAAAATTATGGCAAACCGTCATGTATCCCCGAGACCAGTGGTCGTAAATGGCTCTCCACTTGAAGTTGTGCAGGAATATATCTACCTGGGCCAAACTATACAACTTGGCCGGCACAACTTTGAGAAGGAGGCTAAAAGAAGAATACGTTTGGGCTGGGCGGCATTCGGGAGGTTACGTCATATTTTTGAATCGTCGATCCCACAGTCGCTTAAGACCAGGGTCTTCAATCAGTGCGTCCTACCTGTAATGACTTACGGTGCCGAAACGTGGACACTTACCGTAGGACTGGTCCACCAATTTAGGGTCGCTCAGCGAGCAATGGAACGCGCGATGCTTGGGGTTTCTCTGGCAGATAGAATCCGAAATGAGGACATTCGCCAGAGAACTAAAGTCACCGACATCGCGCTTAGAATTAGCTCGCTGAAGTGGAAGTGGGCTGGTCATGTCTCCAGGCGCATTGATGGCCGATGGAGCCGACACGTGTTGGAGTGGAGACCACGCTTAGGCAAACGTAGTGTAGGACGCCCTGTGACAAGATGGGCCGACGATTTAAAAAAGGTGGCAGGTTCGGGATGGATGCGGACTGCCCAAGATCGGGATGCTTCGTCCAGCAGTGGACGGCAAAAGGCTGAAAAAAAAAAAAAAAAAAAAAAAAAAAAAAAAAAAAAAAAAAAAAAAAAAAAAAAAAAAAAAAAATATTACTTTTAAAAGAGGCAGTTATTTTTAAATCACTGACAGACATTTTAACTTTTTTTATATTTTTATATATTAATGTGGGACGTAAATCAAATAAAGGTACGCATATATATTCCAAATATTATAAAAAATATAAAATATATTCAAAAACCAATAGTTTAGTACCGGGAAGTATTTAACGTTTATTTTATATATTGAAATAAATGCAATTATATACAATAAATAGGTGATATTATCTTGTAAATAACTTTGTACGTATAAACGTGTAAAAGATTTGATAATTATAAAGATGTTAAAAAACCGGTTAATACATTTTATCTATATAATGAATTAACTTACCCACGATGTCCTATCAATATACATAGTAATTATAGTTATACTTAGATTTATAGGCGTACAGAACTTATATGGCAATGGTGGGGGGGGGGGGGTTCATCATCATCATCAATTCCGAACTAAATGAAATCACTAGCGAATCAAAATTCATTGTGTTCCGGTTTGAAGTGTAAGTGAGCCAGGTGCCGAATTCTACTAATCCATAACGATTACGATACGTTCTCGATTCAATTCCGATTCAACTTTGACTAATCTACGTATATTAATTCGAATTGGTACCCAACCAATAATATGTTAACATACCGTTCGTCAAAACCATACATAATTGTTAACTTTTATGCCAATAGTCGATAATTAAATTAAAGTAGAGGAAAACGAATAAACGGCAACGATTACGCTTCGATTCGATTGCGATAAAGTGACAATTTGTTAGTAGAGTACTGGTGGTAGAGCTTTGTGCAAGCTCGTCTGGGTAGGTACCACCCACTCATCAGATATTCTACCGCAAAACAGCAATACTTGGTATTGTTGTGTTCCGGTTTGAAGGGTGAATGAGCCAGTGTAATTACAGGCACAAGGGACATAACATCTTAGTTCCCAAGGTTGGTGGCGCATTGGTGATGTAAGCGATGGTTAACATTTCTTACATTGCCAATGTCTAAGGGCGTTTGGTGACCACTTACCATCAGGTGGCCCATATGCTCGTCCCCCTTCCTATACTATAAAAGTAGAATTACTCCCCAGAATATTTAAAGGTGGTTTGTGTCTTGTATATTAATATCGGCGGCGATGCATTTTTTTAGGATGTTAATTTAAACTTCTTGCATTCCCTAATGAGAGAAGGTAATCACCAATACACGAACCTGTCACTGGTCTGCTATCCTAATATAATATTAAAAGAATTACCTCATTAAACTGATCCACTATGTATTTGTACTGAGGTAGATGCTCGCAGTAAATTTTCAGTATCTCATATATAGCTGAATGTATTAATATAGAATCGTTGATAGCTCCCAGTCCGATGTTCGGCAGTCGGTACCAGCACGGGACCCCACGGCGCTTCGTGGATCCGTCCATGATATCGTCCATCACCAAGAAGTATGCATGTAACTGTTACACAAAAACAAAAAAAAGCATTGTTAAGCACTGCAGCGCTTTAAAATTTTAACTTAAGTAATATTTTTTAATCTCACTGGACGAAAAGACTTTCTTGAAACATCCTTAATATATTATTTGTAATAGATATCATGTATACTAATACAAGCACATGGAATGCACGCTTGTCACTGCCCAAGGTTGGGGAAGTATTGGCGATGCAAGAAACGGTTCTTATTTCCTACAGCGTCAGCGTCTATAAGCGGGCGCGAACACTTATCCAGTAATATTCCATTTGCCAGCCCGACTATCTATTCCAATATTTAAAAAAATACGGTGATCTTTCTGCTAAAATTAGTCACTTAATTTTTTGCAAATCTCAATAAAGTACTCCAAAGCCATCTTATATTCATTTTTCTATATAAATATAAACCCGAGCCGAAATGAGGGCCGACAACAACTTGTTTTATTCATATATTATATAAATATTTATTGTACATAAAAACTATATATTAACCCGAGATGGCCCAGTGGTAAGAACGCGTGAATCTTAACCGATGATCGTGGGTTCAAACCCGGGCAAGCACCACTGAATTTTCATGTGCTTAATTTGTGATTATAATTCATCTTGTGCTTTATGGTGAAGGAAAACATCGTGAGGAAACCTGCATGTGTCTAATTTCACTGAAATTCTACCACATGAGTATTCCACCAACCCGCATTGGAGCAACGTGGTGGAATAAGCTCCAAACCGCAAAAAGTGGACAGGAGGCCTTTAGCCCAGCAGTGGGACATTCACAGGCTGTTACGGAATTACGGAAAAACTATATCATAATATATAATGTAAGTTTTAATACCTTTTTGTTAATTGAGATTGTAAATACAATGTATAACAATTAAATATATATTAAATATATTAAATCGATATAGTTTATATATATATATAGTAAAATAAATATTAGACGAAATGGTGTGACCTAACTCGTCATACAACATAAATAGTTTATGCTAAGAATAGAAGCCATTTTTTTAAGACTATGTTTATCGTTCTACATTGTATATTTAAGAATTATAATGTGCCTATTTATATTTATCTATACTCGTGCCATATAAAGTTACTTATGTACAGATAAATCAGCCTGGAGACGTTTTTGCGTTTGTAGTAGTGTTACAAATACAGTAATTTAAACTAGTTTGCGCTAGCTACCAAATGCCTCGAATTCTCGTATAAGTAGCGTTAGAAGTATAATTTAGTTTATTGTTATTTTCTTACTAATTAGTTTAAAATAAAAGAATGTCATGGCTGGAAATAGCTGAGATGGCCTAGTGGTTAGAACGCGTGAATCTTAACCAATGATCTTGAGTTCAAACCCGGGCAAGCACCACTGAATTTTCACACCTGAATGAGTGGAATAAGCTCCAAACCTTCTCCTCAAAAGGGAGAGGAGGCCTTAGCCCAGCAGTGGGACATTAAGAGACTGTTACTGAATGGCAGGAAAAGAGAAATGTTTGTATACATGCTATTGAAGAGGAAATACGTTTAATAAATATAAACGTGTTTGTTTATTAATTTATCTGCTGACGGTGCTATAAAATAAATGCACAAAAACCTCTACAAACGGATCTAGCTGTATAATGTAATATTTATTTCATTTACAGTAACAGTAACAGCCTGTTAATGTCCCACTGCTGGGCTAAGGCCTCCTCTCCCTTTTGAGGAGTAGGTTTGGAGCTTATTCCACCACGCTGCTCCAATGCGGGTTGGTAGAATACACATGTGGCAGAATTTCAATGAAATTAGACACATGCAGGTTTCCTCACGATGTTTTCCTTCACCGTTAAGCACGAGATGAATTATAAACACAAATTAAGCACATGAAAATTCAGTGGTGCTCGCCCGGGTTTGAATCCACGATCATCGGTTAAGATTCACGCGTTCTTACCACTAGGCCATCTCGGCTTATAAATTATTAACTTTATTTCATTTACTTATAAATTATTAGTTTTAATGATTACTAGTATTCGTCCGCGGTTTCGCCTGCGTAAAAGCAGAGGGGCGGGTTTTGGGTAAAAAAACTGCCTACGTCCGTCCTCGGGGTTCAAGCTTACTTTATATCAAATTTCATCAAAATCGGTTTAGTGTTCTATCCATGAAAGCGTAACATACAGACAGTTACTTTCGCATTTAAAGTAATAATATAGATTTATGATTTTTATTGAAAGGAGCAGCGAATCAAGTAGATACGTGACCCCTTGTCTAAGTTCTCTCGTCATTATTCTAGAGGCAAATTGCAAACAAGAATATTATTGCCGTGTTCCGGTATGAAGAGTGACAACTTACATTGCACAGCTAGCTGAGTATTGGCCACAGACAAATAATATATATGTCGCATTGACAGTTTATTAAATGTCACAAAAATTAATGTCATTTACAATTTAAATTCTAATATATAATAAAAAATAACACAATTCACATGCTAACCAAATACATATGAGATACATATGTTCAACTTTAATACATAACTGGTTGTAGCTCATGAGGTGGGCGTTCCAGCGTTAATAATTGCGGTACAGTTTAACACCAATGATTATTTTTTATTATTAATTAAAATTATTATTTATTCTTAATAAATTTATATATATATATAAATTATAATATTATTATTAATGCACATAGTAATATTACATATACGACAGATGAACTATTTCCTCCCCACAGTTACAGTTCTTGTTGCATATTCCACTTGACCTTTAGACATACCAAGATAGTTTCGTAGGAAAAACTTCAACATCTGCATTTGATATTTAAAAATAAACGTGCATATATTAACGGTACGTTTTAAGTGAGATACATAGTACAAACATATTTTATACGTGATAAAAATATAAGTAAAAGCCCGTGAATGTCTCACTGCTGGGCTAACGCCTCCCTCTCCCTTTTTGAGGAGAACGTTTTGGACCTTATTCCACCGCGCTGCTCCAATGCGGGTTGGAATACACATGTGGCAGATTTCAGTGAAATAAGACACATGCAGGTTTCCTAATGATGTTTTCCGTCACCATCAAGCACGAGATGAATTATAATCAAAAATTAAGCACATGAAATCTTAGCAGCAATGACTTAAGCAATTATCTTATCTTTTATCAAAAACTTGATACCTTGGGTTATATTATTTCAATTTTCGTGTACGTCTCTAAATTATTTTGAAAATAAAATACAGCCTATGTTACTTGCTGATAATGAAGCTTTCTCTTGGTGAAAGAACTTAAGTGAAAATGTGAAATCGGTTAAGTGGTTTTGGTTCCATTACAAACAGACATACAAAAAATCAAACCTAATCTCTTTATGATATTATAGTATAGACAGCATATTGGGCATCAATGAAACGATCGCCTCCGGGACATTTCAAATTAGAAATATTTTTTGTAAACAAACCCTAATGAATAAGTGAAATACTTCTTTAGTGACTATATTTATTTTAACTTGAAACATTAAAAAGATAACGAATCAAAACACATCATTAGTTTACTTGTGTACTCGAATGTATTTTATTTATATGTGCAATCATCGAGATTAAAGTTTAAAGGTCAAATTTTAAAGTTTCCATATACCATGTTGTACATATAGTGCAATAGGAACAAGGTACGAGTCTAAAGATAAAATAAATAACATGAACTATTACAATCGGTGAGGGAATAAAGGTAAACAAACCGTACAATTACAAATTGCATGCGATTTGCTAATTGTTCTGCTGTATTAAGCACTATAAACAGTTCTTGATTAATTTACCTTTAATTATAATACAACACTATGCCACTTAACTAGTTATAAACATGTTAATTTAACTTTCGAAATTCCGATTACAACTTCGCGGACATTGAAAGCGCCATTTTTTCACGAATCCATAGTGAATATCATAGATTATTCAAGATATCGACCAATTATATTACGTCTAATGATATCGGTATCAAAGTTGTTTATTTGGTTTTACTTCTCTTGTGGTCGGAATAGACTATAATTAATCACGTTTCCATTTCGTGAAATCAAAAAAAAAGCAGAAGCCTATACTCTGTAAATTTGAAGTGTTGTACATACTCCTTTTAAAATATCTAAAGTTGTCGGTTCTGCGTCTGAACTCTTTCGTACTATAATGTGTACAGCTAATCTCTCTTAACCTTAATCAGTCAAGAGGACGTCATTATCAAATCATTAAACATGCTAACGTTAAAAGCGTAAAGTATACTTTATATTTATTTACTTGTATAATTTTTTCAAACAAAACAAATTTTGAAACGACTTTAAAAATCGAACTATTTCCCCAGTGAGTTTGTATATACGTATATGCACTATTATATTGGCAATTTAAACACCGCCTTTTTTTTTCTTATACTGTTATCTATGGGAATAGAATAAGTCCTAAGTGAAGATTGTGGAATCAAATATTCTGTCTATCAAGTAACCTACTATTAAGTAATGACCTATTAAAGTATATCATTTTTAAATTAAATATGGTTAAGATTATTATATAACTGTTAGTTTTACGATTAAATTGTTAATAAAATATAATAGTCACCATTTCGACGCACCATCCTACGACTCGGCTCACTTTCAGAGATTCTTCCGTTATGTTTTCTGGGTTCTCCAAAGTTTCATATGCGAGCGTTGTCGTCAAACCTCGAGTTTTTTTGCCGCCATGTAGATTATATTCTAGAACCTAAAATTTGATTTTATTTAAAGCAATGTGAATTTATATAATATTTATAGGTTTCAATAACTATTTATGATATATATAAATATATAAAAAACAATAGTTTAGTTTTATTATAAGACATAAATATATAAGTTAGTAGTATTTGTTCGTTTGTGCATGTTGTGTATTATAAAATTGGATCGTAGTTCCCGAATAATAAAATAGATTTAAGAAAATGGTAGAGATGGCCCAGTGGTAAGAACGCGTGAATCTTAACCGATGATCGTAGGTTCAAGCCCGGGCAAGCACCACTGAATATTCATGTGCTTAATTTGTGTTTATAATTCATCTCGTGCTTGACGGTGAAGGAAAACATCGTGAGGAAACCTACATGTGTCTAATTTCATTGAAATTCTGCCACATGTGTATTCTACCAACCCGCATTGGAGCAGCGTGGTGGAATAAGCTCTAAACGTTCTCCTCAAAAAGGGAGAGGGAGGCCTTAGCCCAGCCGTGGGACATTAACAGGCTGTTACTGTTACTGAATATCTAATTGAGACATCCTATCTGTGTCAGGAGGGCAGTTTCTATTTGATGAGCGACACCTTAGTTTTCGGTATGCGGAATTTTGTAGGCATTTCATGAAATCGACGAAATGATTAAAAACAGTAGGGAAATAGTGGTTATATATAATATAATATAATATATTATATAAATACATAGATAACATTAATTGATTAATGATCCTGGTAAAAAAAAACATAAATATTTCTCTTTACAGAGGTTGCCTGAAAGAGATCACTATATAAGGCCGCCTTTACGTACTACTTGTTATTATATGTTTGTAAATTGTGTGTAAAAAATAAATAAATAAATAAAAATAGATAACATTGGTCTTGTTTATTTATTTTCGATTAATCTAAACATATAATAAGTGTAGCTGAGCTGCATCTGTACATTAAATATCTTATTGTATTAAGTCATTTTTGTCAATTGAGAGGCCAGATTATATTTAGCATATAAACTATTGTAAAATATTTGTCTGTCTTTCTGTTACCATGTGACGGATTTTTATGAAGCTTGGTATGGCGATTATAAATCATACAGAATATTTTAAATTTATATTGTATATAATATTTCTCATTCCTAAGGGAAAATATAAAATTATGTTCAAGCAAAAATTAAGCCAAAACTAAAAATATTCTGGAACTTTTTAGAATGCAGATAAAACCGCAGGGTACTGGCATTTAATAAAAAACCTTATAGTAATATTTTTAAATTCATACCTTTTTGGTCCATTTTGCAACTTCGGGTATATTAGTGAATCTTGTGTTTTTTAACATTGTCTCCATAATGTTCGGCAATAGGTCCTGGAATGTTTCCTTTTCCCTTTGCAACTCCGATATTGATGCATTTGTTGACATTTTAAGAAAGTTTTGCTGTTGTATACTATAAAAAAAATATTCTAAATTATTTTTCAACAGTCAACTAAATTAGGTTTAACTAATTTTATAATTAAAAAATAATGTTTTAATGAAAATTGCTTAAAATTTAAAAGGATTTTTTATATAGAAAATAAATGAAAAGTTAACATTTAATAAATTTTACTCGATAGAAGCTAATGAGTAGATTGACAAGCTAAAATACAAAAAAAATAATTAAAAAATAAATATGGTAGATATATAGTAAATATTTCAATCATATTTTATCATAGAAATTTTAATATATCCATGTTGTATTTGGATGTTGTATCATTGGCACACACCATAGCTAATCTGATTAGTTTGAACTGAGAGAACAAATTCATGTAATGTCCCATTTAAAAGAAGGATGAATATAATTACGAATACAATATTAAATCTCTTTATTCAGAGATTAAGATTGGAGATTAATGATATATATAAGGCTTTACAAATCTATTGTTGTATTTGCAGTTTAAAATTGTATTTCATTTTAAGTAACAATACTGAATAGATTTGACTCTTTGACATGAATTTTAATGTTCTATTTTTGAATTCGTATTCATGTGTAAATTTGAATGACTTACATATCTGATTAAGTCTTCTTTGAGCACAGATATACTATCTCATACTTCTTTACATTTTCTTATACATTATTATATTTTTTTAATATAATGCCTTAAATACATTCTGCATAATTTACATCAATTAATTGTTAATACATATTGATTAAATGTATTGATAAACAAATTTAATTTTAAGAATTGCAAAAATGTTTATATTATATATTTTTAAAAGTAAGCATATAAACATATAAAATAATATTAAGCAAGTATATTAGGTATTATTAAATGTTTATTTTTATTTTTAAGGTAAGTTTTTTTATTTTTTTAAATGAGTTTAAATCACATTAGTCAAAATAAAAAAAAGCAAATATAAAGAATATATTTTGTTAGTTTGTGATAGTATGATATTATCTTTGTCACATTAAATTAAAATTGTATGATACTAACCTGATATTTTTTATGCTTAAGCGGCCACTTCTACTTACTATTCTAAAAATCGACATCTCTAATTATTTCTTTTTAATTTAGGCTACGCGCCAACAACTTTCTCTGAATATATTCTAATGACACGTTTAACGAAGGTCTTCAAAAATTATTTTCTAATCTGCAAAATAATATTATTGTTAATTACAGAAAACATTAATACAAAAGGCAAACTATTTAAGAATTACAATTAAAAAAATACCATCACGTAAATAACGAAACGTAAAGACTAAATGATTTTTGACTATAAATATAATAACTTCTGCCTACAGTGTAGGCAACTAGAACAACCTAACTAAACTGACACTTGACAGTGAATGACATCTGTGACTTTGATAGATTGTACGGTTGCCAGCACATATATCTATATTTTCAGCAAAAAGTTTAACTTTTTAGATAAAATGATTAAATATCACTGAAATAGAAAATGATGTATTTTCTTACAAACAAAAAAAAAACCTTATTTGGCAATAACTATTTCAATTAAATCAAGAGAAAGAGGTACAATTGGTATTTAAATTATCTTAATGTATAGTATATCTTTGTATCTAGCATGTCAATAAAATATAAAATCTGGTCCTATTTACTTTGAACATTTGTACGTCCACTAAAGCATATACATTATTTCCAATGTCTATATTTAAATTTTAAAATGAAAGTATTTAATCAGTGTTGCTTAGATTGAGGAATCATTTAAATTTTGAGTATGAACATAATAGTTGGAATTTCATCGCATTTTGCATTAAACTAAAACGATAACATAAAAAATATAAATATATTATTATTAGGCATTAAAGATAGGATTAAATAATTTTTTTTTTGGCAAATTATTAGTTTTACGGATTTTCTAAGTTAAATATTCGCATGCTATTCTACGATGTTTTATAGATAACTAGTTTTCAGGTGTTAGGTATAAAAATAATGTATGTCCTTCGTTTTCTATTGTTTCGTCGGCAGTTTAGTCATGAAAGCGTAACAGACAATAGTTACTTTCGCATTTATAATATAAGTTTAGATTAAATCGCCACTAAAACAGCCGACAAGGCAGTAAAATTAATTAAAATTTTTCGTTTTGTCGTGTATAAGTTAATGAAATATATAATTCATATTTAATAAGATAACTTAATTTACGAGTTTATAGCGATAGCTATTTTATTATGTATATATTTTTTTTATTATCATGAAATTTGTGGGTTAATAATTACAAAGGAAATATATATATTTTGATTTTAAAATAAAATTATGTATTCAGTGAGTATCACATTTAATAAACATTATTTTTATATCCATTATCAATAAAATTAAAAAAGATAACAAGCACTCAACGTGATAATTAAAAACATTCATTCACATTTCCATCAACATTATTTCTATTTTTATGTGATGTAAAAGTTAAACTATAAATATTTGTAATTAAAAATAAAACATGTCAAGATTAAATACACTTCTTTTTCTTGTTCCTAATCAGATATCACTTATACATTACAGCAATATTTGTAGCTATACCACTATATCTTAAAAATACGCCTAACCCTGTTTTATATAATTTTAGAGTTTGTATTTCATGTAAACCCTAATTGTTTAATAATATGCTGCCATTATCTCAATTGAATACAGCCAATTTCATTGGTAATTATTTAATTTATAAGCCATTAAATTAAATTTAGGGCAAACAAAGAATATAAAATTTCTCAGACCTTATAATACTGATGCATAGAAGGACGCTGTTGTTTTAAGTAGAAATATATGGGCATTAAATATACATGCACTAATTTACATTTAAATCGATGAACGATATTAATATTGGCAATATTTTTTCAAAGAGCTTATCCCAATAATAAACTACGTCAAAATATAATTCTAAGTCCAAATATAATCCTATGTTAGTAATAATCACTTTATAATATTATTTAAATGCTTCGCCTAAAGATATTATCGAGAATTTTGAAAAATAAATCGTGCGGAAGTCCTCTTGTGACTTGCTGTATTTGTGTTCTGAGGAGATCATAAGTGGCCTCTTCGTAGACCGAGTATGTGTGAGGTAACTGAAGCTCTTCGTATAGGTCTTTGATTTTTTGAACGTCTTCAGGCTTGGAGCTGCCGTAGTGGTCTTCCATGAGCTGACGTTGCGCTGCTGACGCCCTCTGGAGCGCGACAACTGCCAACCAAGTACACTTTCCGTCTTGAATGTCAGTTCCGTTTTTGCCCATCACTGCTGGATCTCCAAAGCAGTCGAGGAAGTCATCCTGTAAAGATAAAATGATTTTATTTATAAAATATTTATTATTGACTATATAAGAAAATAATAATACAAACGTTACTTCGCCCGTAACTTTATATTTAAATATGGATTCTAGTAGTTATTTGATACATTTTAAATTTACCAAAATTTAGATCAAACTCTTAGGCACGGTAAGATGTAAGGCAAGGGGAAAATGGCTCACTGGCCCAGTAAGGAGTTTTGAAGAGAAGGAGTCTGAACAGACCATTTTTTCCGACCTATGGTAATTCCCTCACGATTTATATCATCGCTGTGTGTTTACGAGAATGTATATAAATTTATCATAATAAAACAAATTTATTAATTATATTTGCTTATTCCAATGTATATCATCAAAATCTCATTAGTTCTTGTCGGGGTTAGAAGCCGTTACCTTTGCTTTAGAGCATACATAAATACATAAAATATGTATATTATCAAGAATACTTTGTAAGCATTAATTTATAATCTATTCATTAGTACCAATAAAGCCTCAAGGGCACTTCAATTTCTAATTAAAGAGATAAAAACATTTGGGAGGATTTTAGGAAAAATAGCTGTTAACGCTTGGTCCTATAAAACTAATTCGAAATATATAAAAAATTTCATAAAATGTGTTACGTATAATGTATATAATAATAACAATAATATTAAAAAAAAAAACGTTTGAAAATAGAAACTTAATTTATTTCCTTTTGTTGCCAACTTAAGAACTCGACTAAAATTCCACTTAAACGAGAATTTAATGCAATCCTGAATGCGATAGTGATAATTAAACGTTGTATAACAGTATTATTTTTAATTAATCATGATTTTTTCCTAAGATACAATTGTAAGGAAAAATGTAACTGATGAATAATTCTACTGTAAATTTATCTCTATCTTATAAAAGGAAGGCAGAATGGTATGTGGTCACTATCACCCATATACATTGGCCTTGTTAAAAAAAATAAAAAACACTCCCTACACTAACAACCAAATCTTAGACATGTACAGCAGTTACGTTAAAACAGCAGTACATTCTTGGTATTGTTATGTTGCAGTTAAAAGGGTGAGTACCTCAGTGAAACTTTAGACAAAAGGGACATAATATCTTAGTTCCCGAGTTTGATGGCGCATTGGCGATGTAAGAATTGGTTAATATTTCACACGGCGCCAAAGTCTATGGGTGGTGGTGACCACTTACCATCAGGAGTTCCATTCACGTCCACCTAACGATATTATAAAAAAAGTTTCCTAACTTTAATTTTTATTGCTAAAAGAATACGTCAATATATTCCATATATAAAAATAAAGATACTTACTTGAATTTGGAAAAATTCTCCCATTTCCAATAAGATGGTCTTCGCTTGCCTATGTGTCTCGGGGTCGTCCACTCCGGCCATGAGGAGAGCGAGACCGACGGGCATTTGGAATGTATAGTAAGACGTCCTGTACTTCGTGATTGCTTCATACTTTTCCATTGTGAACTGTTCCAGGTCTGGTTTGTTCGTTTTTGACATTAGTCTGGTCAAGTGTTGTCCGATTGCGCATTTCAAGAGCATCTACAAAAGAGTAACATTCGTTTTGAGTAACGAAATACAATAACATATAATAAATAGGCATCAATCATGCCTTGTATTTGTATATATATATGTAGTTATTTATAAAAAACCGTTGCATGCGAAATTCGCAGAATGCAATCTAATTGCAATGTATTTAATTTCAATAGACTCTTTAAAATAATAAAACAAAACAAAATGTACTTGGAAACATTAATTTGTTGATCAATTATTGTTAATCCATTATTTTACTTAGATATTTTTTTATTGAAATGTGATTTCACAATTTATATATCCAATCATATAATAACACGTTATATGCTATATTTAATGAAACGTTCTAATTAGATTAAAGATAAAAAGGTTATATTATAAGGCAGTTAATGCTATTTATCTTTTCTATTTTGATAAGGCATGTATGCATTATTATGTCATACATCATACCTAGATAAAGAAAAAAAAATACGTATTAAGGCCAACTGCCTTAATACGTAAATTTTTTAAAAATATGTTTTTTTATGGAATATTTTTTCTTTTATTTTATATGTATGTTTAATCTTTTTTACTGTAACAAAAAACATTAAAAATATATATATAGTATATTGATTTAAACGTGTATAAATGCGGACTTATTCCAAAAACGCATCTTTAGCAGTCAAGTTCAAATAGGTACTCTATGGGTGGTATTAATATTATTTTGATTTATAATTTAATATGAGCCGAGGTAGTCTAGTGGAAAAGAACGCCTGACTTCCCACTTCGCGTGAAAACCCAGGCAAGCACCACTAAATTTTCATGTGCCTAATTTGGGTTTATAATTGACCTCGTGCTCGTCTGTGAAGGAAAACATTGCGAGGAAGCCTGCATATATCAAATTTAATTAAAATTCTGCCACATGTGTATCTACTAACCCGTATTGGAGTAGCATTGTGGAATAGGATCAACCTTCTCCTCAAAATGGAGATGAGCCTAGTAGGTAATTTACAGGTGTTACTCTAAAATTTTATTTCATATAAGTACATACATAATAAATATAAGGACGCGATACTAATAATTATTATGTATTATAATATGTATGTAAGTATGAATACCGTTATGTATTACCTCATTGAACATTTCCATAACATTCTTGTAGTAGGGCTTGTTCGAAAAGTAACGTTTAAGGGTTGAATACATCGCGGAGTGCATCATACTCGCATCATTGACACCACCAAGGCCGACGTTGGGTTGACGGTACCAGCAAGGAACGCCGCGACGCATTTCCGTACCATCCATTATATCGTTAAGTATAAGTTGGTATGTATGAAACTGTAACAAGATAATTCATTTAATTTTTTAACGCTAAATTATTACAATATATAAGTAGAGAATTTATATCATACATAATATACATAACAGTAGGTATATAATATCCATATATTATAAGACTATGGAGAACTTTATGGTCTGTAAACAATAGTTCGGGTACATATGATTGTTTATGATTCCTGCATGTCAGATGAAGTTTCGACAAATTTGTATGAATATACCTCAATAGATATAGGTAGATGTTTGCCCAGCTGTGAGAGTTTTCGGGTTGTTTTATGAATAATTAATTTAGTTTATGACTACTGTCAGTGCCTCTTACTTACTCGTCTTTCTATAATATAAATCGTACATAATTGCGGTATATATAATAACTTAAAATATTCAAATAAGACTCATTAGCAAGTTAAATAAAATGAATAAATTATTAAAAGTTATTGCTCGTTTTAAAACTATTGCTATAGAATAATATTTCTGCATATAAAGTATAAAACTAAATAAAAGAATAGAATAAACCGCGCTAAATCCTTTGTCAAAAACGCAAATAACGCTCCCATTGATAGGCAGAGCTGTAAAATAGACATAATAGGTATTTTAAAATAAGCAATAAGATTCAACTTTAATAATAACAAAAACAAAATATAGGCATATAGGCTCAAATTAAATTAAGGTAAAATAATAACAGACTCATATGATTAATTAACATTCATGTGATAATATAAAATAACTTGAAATATTTCCTCTGCGTATGTATAATATATGTTTTTATTTAGATTTTTTATTTTCATATTACGAGATCACAAAAACTAATGTTTTTGTTCATAGCTCGGTCAGTGTCGAGAATTGTCAAGGTTAATATAGTTAATATTATAATATACATATAAAGTATAACATTAATTTGACACCTACTTCCCGATGTTTTGGTTTACTATACATTTCATGCAAACATGTCTTAGAAAAATTCACGCATTTTAATAAAATTAGGTAAATTATAATAATGTAAACGAAAACAGATATATTTTAATATTTTAAATATTCGAAGTAAAAACGATTGTACAGCCTATAATAATATAAATAGGTACGTAATATAGCCACAATGGAGCGAAAAAAATTTAAGTAAATTTGAACACTACTCTGAACATTGCTCCATGCATTAAGATTTGTGAATAATAAGAAATACACGTTCATTTGCTAGCTTATTTAGTCAAGAGAGATTGTTGCCCATGACAACCCGAATAACATGTAAAACAGAGTCTCATCCGTAGCAACACGAATGACATATAACTCATTGCATGTTTTTGTGTATGAATCTTGTGTAGTGTCTGTCAGTAATCCAAGCCTTACATCTACGTTTTATCAGATCGCCTTATGTATTAATTACCTTATTATTGAAACCCCTTTTATATCCCTATTAGATAATCTTTTACTAAAACTAACTAAATATCTTATTACTTTTGTTAACCTATTGTTTATTATGAATTACGATAAAAAGTGTATGCATAAGTAAATAATATATGCATACGATTATTTATTGACAGCTTATTGCAATCTATCTTAGAGAAAGGGGGCGAACTGAACATAGACAATAAAAATATATATTTTCTGATGCTTACCATTTCAGTGCACCATCCCATTATATTGGCCAAGTGAATATTTTCTGGTGTCAAGTTTTCTTGTGTTTCCAGCATTTTGTAAGCGAGTACAGTCGCGAGACCGCGATTTTTTTTTCCATTCGGGACGTTGTACTGCAACAGCTGAAACAAACAATAAATCAATTAAAGATATTCAGTTAGGGGGTAGATTTCATACATTACTAACATCCCTCAGGATGGACGTCACTAGAGTCTCAAATTTCAAGGCGGAGTCTAGTACTCGCCCCCACGCCCGCTGACGGTGACGGTGAAAAAAAATTCCCTTAGACTATTATATTATTTTATTTATTGTTGTAAGAATTTGGTTTGTTATTGAGGTAATCATAAAACGTTCTACAAAATAAACAAACAAATGTTTGAAATTCGAATGACATAAAATTCCAAACAATTTTTTAATGGAATTAATTTCAATCACAATTCGCGCGTATAATAAATTTACATTTATTCTGCTATGTCACGTTTTCGTACACGCATTTATTATAATTTATATAACGCTGTAAAAAAAGTTATAATACATTTCATTGCAATTCGTGTAATATATAAGCACGCGGAAACAATGAAAATTGTTATCAATCTTTTTAAAATCGTTTTTTTAAGACTTATTCTTTTAAAGTAAAATAACTAATACATTAATTTTATTCGGTTCTATAAGTTCGATTATTCGGTAGGACATACATTTCGCGGAATCAAAATATTTTTTAAATGGTATACAAATTACAATGTCATAATTTACAGCCTTAAAAATGAAAAAAAATATATAAGAAAGATATTATTAATAATAACATGTCTTTGAAAGATGCTTCTTGAATTATAAACAGTCAACATTTTTTATAAAGCGCATAATTTCTAGACACTTACCTAAGCGTGTTTTATAGAAACACTAATAAATGTATGCAAAATTATTTTTTCCAACTTTTGATTTGAATAACACAAATAAATAATGTTTTCAATTTAATGTTCTGATCAACATTTTGATTCAGATTTGTCAATATTGCAGAACAAATATATTACGCAAAACAAATACCTAACTTAACAAGGTTTCCTTTGAATTGCTTAACTGAGAAGTTTTCTTTTGACGAATTTTGTCACTTATTCCATTTTTTATTGGGTTTTGTAATCTTTTGTTAACTACGAGCTGGTTAGCAACGG
The DNA here is from genome assembly GCF_905147045.1 of Nymphalis io. Taxonomy (NCBI): domain Eukaryota; kingdom Metazoa; phylum Arthropoda; class Insecta; order Lepidoptera; family Nymphalidae; genus Nymphalis; species Nymphalis io. Next base: position 5,053,829 of record NC_065904.1, read on the forward strand.
ACAATGCTATTATTATTAAATACTTCAATATAAACTGACGTCACGTATAATACTATTTTTTTTTTCAAATTAATATCCGTCGATTTATTCTTTAACTTTTTAAAAAACACCTTGGACTTATTCTAATCAAGTATCGAAGTCTAAAATAAAAAAAAAACTAACACTGATAAGTCCAGATTACATATTTTCCAAGGATTTTTTTATATAGGTGTAAAAATGTAGGTAATAATAATTAGCTTTTTAGAAAGTACATTCACGTACGATCATAATTATTAGAAAGTTAGAAATGTCTAGATATTTTTTTTATAACTTAGATGTCTTAGAACCACCAAGTCAAGAGGTCGTTCTATAAATATCTCCAACTCCAATTAAGACCTGTTTTCGTGACAAGTTTTTGCTATAGCAAGATAATATATATACTGGTCAATGTATTACACCCTTTGACCACACTTCTATTGCTTAAATATTGAATTATCAGACAATTATCTATGCCTTCTATTTATTGAAACAATTTCATTATTATATTTATTATTAACCTCAACTGTAAAATACATTGCTTATTCTGCGTCGCAAGAGTAACCGGTTCAATATTATGCACAAAGTCAACAGATTTAAATATATTGACTTTAATATTTGCATTTGTTTACACTAAATACTTCGTTTTGGAGTTAAAGCGGTTCTATATCATTCTGTCTAAACACTGACAAAAACAACATAGAACGTACCTTGGCCAACCACTTGCTGGCTTCCGGCACGTCAATATGCTTGCCAGTTTCAGTGAGGTCCCTCACGATGTCCGGGAAGCAAGCCATGAACTCCCGGGACTGGTCTTTGGAGACGGCCAGTCCACGGGCAGCTAGTGGCATTTGCTGAGGAGTGAGGGTCGACAGGAATCTAAAGATAAAAATTTTAATTGGCATATTTGCTGCTACTATAACAATGTACCAATTATTAGATGACCAATTTCTTAATATCTGATAAATAAATAACTGCACCTGTGCACCGAATATTCAGTTATTTTTATCAATGTACACAATTGAGGTTCGTGTCATTGTTTGTTTATTGATTGCCGCATTTGTTGTTGATTTAAATATACCCTATTTAAATCAAACAACATAACAATAAATAACAATAAAACAATAAAAATAAATATTATGCTTTATGGTTATCAATTATGTAATTAACAAAATAATATATGCGATAAGGTTATTAATGCTCCAGTCAATGTTTGTTACATTTCATATCAGTGTAACAAAATATATTAATAGAACATATTTAGTTCAACTTATTAAAAGTTAAAATAACTTCGACACTGAAATTAAATCTTTTAAAAAATAAATACACAAAGCATCATGAATGTAAATATAAATATGGTAATTGAGTTGCGACACCAATACGGGATTGTGTATTACTTACATCGGAGTAAATAGATATTCAATGTACGCGCGATACGACTGCTAATGTTACGCAAACTGCCACTCCGGTTAAGAGAGTTCACTGACCTGTGATATTTCTGCAACTTCAGCAACCTCTTCGGTCCCGTTTCTTCATTTTGTGTCTTGATGTTTTGCTGGTCCAGCCGGGGCGCCATGGAATCGGAGTTAGTGACGCTAGTTGTCTTGCTGATTTGCCGACGCAACTCATTCTTGTAAAATTGCAGAATTTTTTCTGCACTCTTCCTTGTAGAGAACATGTTCGAAATCAAAATTATTCTTCCAGAAATTTTAATTAAAAACAATCAAATATTTGCACGCGTTTCAAAAGTTTTATCAATGCGAAAAGTCGTTTACTGTAGTTATAATAAAAATATGTTATATCTTAGTAGGGAGTACCGCAAACGTCTGTCCACAAACAGTATTTGTGACTGACTGATTCTTTGTTATGTTTTGCTCCTTACTAGTTGCCAGTCAGAGCGGGTTTACTCAAAATAAGCAGTAGGGTTGTATACAATGTTTACATTCATTTTATCGACATCGATAACGTTATCAATGAACTTATTTTTTCCCATTCGAACACAGAGCATACATAGTGTGAATATTACTATCAACAAATATATAACGTGGGTGATAATTTATTAAATGTTATCAATAACTTACATTTCATAACATATCATTTACTTTGTTATAATTAAATCAGAATTTTATAATTTAAACCATTTTTATATACCTAATAAAATTTAATATTATCGATAATGTTATAATTAAGCTTTGTAGTACAACATGCGTGCGCAACAAAACAAACCGGCCGGCGCCCCTCTCTTGGTGCCACGCGGGCGACGTCACGTAGGCATTGGCTTCGGGGCCATCGTTATAGGTTATGGTATACGAGCATCGCTTGCTGACACCTATCGCATCATGCAACGATTATGCCCTAAAATAATTATGTAAGTCTGTTGCTTTCGTTACTATTCGGCTGTTAGAAGTAAAAATATTGTTAAGAAAATTATATGGAGTTTTATTGCTTTTATTCCATGGTTAGAATACAAGTATATGACAATGACTGCGTCGTGCTGCGTCCTCTACTTTTTCTTCCTATTAATAGATCTTGAAAATATATTTATTTAAATTTCGAACTACAGATAACTTACATTCTGACTGATAATTGTTCTAGATTGTATGAGCGATTCACATGGCTCTAAAATTTTTCTAAAACAGAAGTAATCATTACATTTTTTATAAATTATCCTTTAAGCCGAGACGGTTCAGTGGTTAGGGTACCCGTTAGGTTCAAAACCGGGCAAGAATAAATTAATTTTCATGTGCTTAATTTGTGTGTATAAATTTATCTCTCGCTCGTCGAAATCGGATAAAAATATCTAAAAGTATTAAAGCAGCGAAGTAAAATAAAATCCAATCGATCTTCTTAAAAAATAAAAAGCAGAGCAGGCCTCCAGCCCAGCAGTGGGACATCTACAGGCTGTCCGTTTACTACTTTGTACTTTGCACGTAAAGCCGTTGGTCCTGCGCCTGAACTCTTTCCGGTCGTGTCGTATTTGCCGTTCCATCGGATTATGAGAGTTGAGGAATAGAGAGTGCACCTGTGTTTGTGCACACACTTGTGTGCACAGTTGGTTGTCCTGCGCAGTTGGTTGATCTCTCTTGAGATTGGCCGCCGTAGCCGAAATCGGTCTGTAGGGTATTATTTTACGTACTTTCACTGCCTCTACATAAAATAGAGCTGCACTTTTCACTTCATAGTTAAGCGTTAAAAACTTAATATTTAAATGAATATTTAATATTATTTTAAAATCATTCAAAATGCATTTTATGGTATTATTTAGATATTGAGAAAGATATTCTAAAAACAAATTATTTATTGTCTTAGAAAATGACTGCTACTACTATTATTATCTTGTGCTTGACGGTGAAGGAAAACATCGCGATTAAACGAGCATGTTTCTAATTTCATTGAAATTATGCCACATGTGTATTGTACTAACCCGCATTGGAGCAGCGTGGTGGAATAAGTTCTAAACCTTCTCCTCAAAAAGGAGAGGAGGCCTTAGCCCAGCAGTGGGTCATTAACAGGCTGTTACTGTTACTGTTGAGTGGGTAGTTGGGAACCACCAAAGAATAATTATTTGTATTGATGTTTCGGTTTGAAGGGTACTAAGCCAGTGTTATTACAGGCACAGCGACAGTTCTACTACTTTTTAAAGGTAACGATCAGAACAAATCTAATCTTTCAATATTGAAGCATTATCGATATCTTATCGAAGTTAAAGTTAAAAGTAATACCGATAACTTTTCGGAAAAGAGATCCAGACCTATGAAGAATAAACAAAAAAAAAAAAACTTTGAGTTATTATAATTTTGTATTGCTATTCGCTACTATTTGACTAATACCTACCAACATCCTACGCACTTTTTGTTTGTTATTATAGTTTAAATGTGTTTCTTACTGTAGTAAATCTTATTTATACGCTTAATAATTGAATCAAAATGTACATAACAGAGACCTAGACCGATATAATTACATGTAAGTGCAGTTGATTACAACTCACCGACTTTGACCTTATTTTGAAATACATATACAACCTTTTTTTGGTATTATCAATCTTGGCACAAATAAATAACAACTAAATGAACAAGAGCAAATGAATGAAAACAAATGAAAAAAAAAAACTAATTGAATTACTTATGAATAAACTTTAAAAAAATTAGAGAATATTACTATTATATATTAAAATAAATTTAGATTAGACAATTAATCGATCAAACTATTATTAAAAAAAATTAAAAAATGTTCAATATTGAACAATAAAATTATTATAATTACGTGAAATTAATTGCCTTAAATAACATTAAGGTATGTATTCAATTGCTTAAATATAATAGTTATTGAACCTGAAAAAATCTTATACTTAATAATATTATAATGCGAAAGTAATTTTTTTTGTTTGTTACGCTTTTAAGTCTGAAATACTTAACCATTCATTCGTCATTTTGAAATTTTTAATACAAATTGTTAGGGGTACAGAAAAGGACATACCCTATCAAAACCATTGGAGCTGGAGAAAACACGTGAGCGAAGCTGCGGGCGGAAACTCGTTATCAATAAAAATCAAATCTTTACCTTTTATATTATTTAAAACAAGATCAATTAAGGAACGCTTTCTATCTATATTTTGTTCTTGTATCGAATATATAAATCAACGTTTTAATTCTTGAAAATTGGTATATAATAACTGAAATTATTGCGAGAAGAGCTGAAAAGGTTGTGTAGTTTTTTAAATAAAAATATTTGGTCCTAGAGCGTGCGACGTTTTTCTAAAGAAGTAAATTTGAAAGTTTTTATATCTCATTTAAAATTAGCTACCGCATCTTGTGTCATGCGGAGTCGTATGTTAATATTAGTATCTGCATGTTACGAGTTTGTTTTGATATATTTTTTTTTCATTTAAAAAAGCTTTGCATTTTTCTTGGTTATGTTTGATAGCTAACTTGTGTCGGACTTTAGTGTTATAAATAAAAAATTAAAAAATAAGACTAAAAGTTCTACTAGTTCGAAAGGTGAAAATTTCCAATATGTACCTAATATAATATCCCCAAACAATAATGATTATGGTTGAAATTCGACCAATAAGCAAACACCAAATTTTGCGCTTGTAAACGTATAGCATACCTAGTAACTATTTATAAAACATAAATTATATACAAAACATGAAAATGCAAATGTATAAGTATTTTATAATCGTGACAGGCCTCCTCTCCTCTTTTGAGGAGAAGGTTTGGAGCTTATTCCACCACGCTGCTCCAATGCGGATTGGCGGAATACACATGTGGTAGAATTTCAGTGAAATTAGACACATGCAGGTTTCCTCACGATGTTTTCCTTCACCGTAAAGCACAAGGTGAATTATAATCACAAATTAAGCACATGAAAATTATTCAGAGGTGCTTGCCCGGGTTTGAACCCACGATCATCGGTTAAGATTCACGCGTTCTTACCACTGGGCCATCTTGGACTTGGACAAAAGAGGAGAGGAGGCCTTTAGCCCAGCAGTGGGACATTCACAGGTTGTTACAGTAATCGTGACAGACATCACGATTCGGAGGCAAATCATCAACAAAATAAAATTAAATGTATTTGTAGTTGTATTTATTACTTTTAGGAAATTACTTGATAAATAATTTTCAGCTGGAGGTGTGTCTTCTGACGTAGATATTTTCGTGCTGCATCTATTTGTCTTTTTGTTAGCATTTAGTCAACACATCTAAAACTAGACACGATAAATAGAAGGTAAACGAATGTCATAAATAAATCAATATGTAACTAGCATTAATGGAAAATATATTATACAAGTGAATAACTTTAGAGTCTTTATACTAATGTTATTTATATGTTTTATTGGACTTCTATTTCTATATATACTTGAAGTTCTTAAATTATCCGTTACAAGTCCTCATTGCGAAGTCAAAGTTAATAGTCGTAGTACGCTTTAATTGGGTGATTATGGAAATGAAACGAGAGAACTTGACAAATGCATTATACATTATTACAGCACGTTTACAGAGCGTGATTAGAATCAAGGTTAAGATCAAGGTGATTGAAATGATTATTTTTAACAATTGTTTTTCTACAATCCGTGGAATATTTAATTTTCTTTATTTAAAACTAAAAACGTATTACCTACAAAATAAACTAAGTCATTTTTTATCTTTCCTTTGTCAATGTTCTTAATATAAGCCGTGGTGCAAATAATGTAAGTGCAAAAAACACACTAATACTTCTTGTTAAACAATATGGAGGAATTACGTTAGGCACAGTAATAAGTTCTCCCTGCTAATGAAATGAAAGAAAAATGTTCTTAATTTATCTGTGAAATATAATATTGAAACTTAGTATCCTGTACGACACCTCTGGAATATTGTTATACAGGAACACTTGCATTGCACGCAGATCTATCACGCTCAGTGCACATGCGAAGCTTGTAAACATATCGACAACTGATTATAAGCCCTGTTTCAGGGATTTTAGCATCTATTATATATATTAAATATTATTAAATAGGAGTCATTAAGATAAGCATACCTTGCACATAATTTGCATGAATTAATAATAAATTGTCTGTAACTTTCAATAGCCTAACTTAATATGAGCATAATAAGGTACTAAAGATCTGACGATGGGTAAAGATAAATAAGAATTTTTAATGGCTTGTAAGAAAAGGGATTTTTATTAAAAAAAAAAACTAGTATCTGGGCTTCTCTCGGCCTTAATAATAATTAGTTATATTCTTATATTATTTTCAGGGCTGAGCGAAACTCGGTCGGCAAGGTATTACATATTAATTGTTATAATTAATTTATACCAAGAAGTGGCATCTACCTACATCATAAATACGCTACTAACCATACAATTTAAAATATTATTGATATTTGTGCCTGTATTAACATCGGCTCACTCAATTTTCAAACAAGAACACAGCAATTAGTAAATAGCGGATTATTGTCGTTTAGCAGTAGAACAACTCGGGACAGTAGAATAACTTCAGACTGGCTTGTAAAAAAACTTATTATTAATAATAATGATGTTATCCTGGCCGATTTCGGTTATGGTGGCCTTTTCTGAACGAGACTAAACAACTACGCAGAGCATATTATATTCATAATGTACAAATATGTGCGCAAAAGCGGGAGCACTCTCTATTTCCTGAATCTCATAATCCGATGGGTCAGCAATCGTACACGACTGGAAACAACTCAGGCGCAGTTTTACATGTTCTCGGGGCAAGTGTTCACATCCAACTTCTAGACCAGGCTGTTACTGAAAACACAAAAAATATGCTTAGCATATGCTATATGTATTTTAATAAAATAAATATTATACAACTTGTTTCATAAATAGGTAGTTTTTGAATTATCTTGTTGTGGCATGTTATAAGAGCTAATTAGTAATTGGACTCGCTTAACGTGTCAATTGTGGCCGACAAAGTTTATAACGACTCTAAAAAATGTTATAAATTCGAGACTATGGTCACGTAAACACGGACGTGACAATCGAAGTTTTTGAAGACAGCATTGATAATGGTCAATATTGGCATCCCGAAAATAGCCTTAAACATGGACGTCATTAGAAATGAACGAGTTTTCAGTTACCTCCTAATTATAGATGTTTTTAATTGCATATAGTTATGTGTTTAACTTGTTGTCATGTGTATTATATACAAAAACTCATCATTTTTGTCTTAAAAAATATAACGTTTGCTTGTTTTAGTTTGTATTGTATTAAATATTTAAAATTGTGCGATTACAAGTTTTTATAAAATTATAATTATTTAAGCGTAACAATTTATGTAAACTATCTATCTATTTAAATATATATAGCTCGAAAACAAACAAGCTTTTTGTATCAAATAATAGATTGAATATTTTGAGTTCTTTACTAGGAATTTTGGTGCTTTAAGCTAAGAGTACCTCATTGTTTTACCTGCTATTTTACCAATAGTTCGTTTATGTATTATCTTATTGTATTATTAGGATGCTTGAAATAATTCAATTCAAGTTTTTAAGCAAACTATGGTATATGACGTTAAAAATAATATTGCGATCACGACATTGTTTTATTTCCCATGATTGTTCATTTATTGTTTGTCAATACTATCTTATATTTTTATTTATAGCAGTGTTTATGTGTTATTCGTTGGACGACTCTATGTATAGTCATTGTTACATGTATGTATATCAACGTCGTTTTTGTTTCCCTTTTTTTTATTCAACTATATACCTTCAAGATAGATTGATATTAATTATATAAATATGGGATATGTATGAGGTAGATTGCGAACGCGTTATTGTCACACGACTCAAATGCCTGAGGTTAAATTATTATTATTATATAAGGGATATGGCGATATTAAAATGTAAATTGTAAGACTTAATTTGTTGTTCTTTCGATAACTGTGACCCCGATGTTAACTTCAAACATAAATAGTAACATACGATTTTCCGATCTTTATCAGAAAACGTGATCAGAGAATAGTCAGCCTGCGATCACGTTAGTATGTAATCATTTATATTAATTATACCTTCGCTCAAAAGTAAAGTTGATGCGTGATTAAATAAATATATATCATGATCTATGTTTTATATGTTTAATATGTCGCTAATATCCGAAACTGATTTTCTTACGGTTTTAACAATGAAGCTCAGCTTAGAGCAAGAATTAGGTTTTGATTCATTAAAATCGTCATTTAAAGAAAATTAAAATTTCTCTTCTATGCAAAGAGTAAAGCAGTAAAAGTCGTAGGTAGGCGATAAAAAGAGTAAAATAACACAAAAATAAATCGATTCGCTTGCAAGATCGGTGGTGCATTGACGATATAAGGAATGATTAATCTTCCTTACATCGCCAATGTCTATGAGCGGTTGTGACCACTTACCATTAGCTGGCCTGTTTGCTCTATAACATAAAAAAATATGTTTTGTTATTTCAATTGCTTTTAACTGATCTTAATCATATTAATCTTATAAACAGATAAGTTTGGTTTATGTTCAGAATTCACTAAACTACTTGAGATCATATATGAGATATTATTTCACTTTATCATTTATTTCAGGACAGGAATATTATGCAGTATACGTATGGTAGCGTCATTATTACCTCAACGTACTCGGTGGGAAAATTGTTGATTCAAGCGCACGTCGCGTGAACAATTACAGATTAATTAATAATAAAACAGAGCAGGAATTATACTTATGTAATATTTGTTGATCACTAACAAGTCAATAGAAAAAGCAATTACAATAATCACATATCTTTTATATTTATTATAATAAATATTAAAGCTGTTCTTTTAAATAGTCGTGTAATGAAGATTGAAAAGTGCTTGTACCAAGAAGCCTACTTTAATATATATCTTTTGTTTTGTTTTTATTAAAACAACATACTTAATCATGTACAATTATTGATTGGTTATTATTATTATTATTGCAAGCTTTATTTAACTTCAATTGTTTGAACTTGTGGGCTTCCAGCAACATGTTTGCAAGATTTGGTTTTAAAATTTGTTCCACCAACCAATTGACCTAAAATTTTGCATACATTTTTTGTAGTACAAAAGATAGCAATACAATCAAGTAGGTATACCAAATTTTCTTGGTTTAATAAACGATTTAATAAACCTTTTATTAATCAGTCCATTCATTGGTGAAAACAGTATGAAAATCTCTTTGGTAGTTTTTGAGTTCATCGCGTTCAGATAGGCAGACAGACGCGGCGGGTGGACTTTTTTATAATATGTATTTGGCTAGAAATATGAATTTTCTTCCTAATTTCGTATTATTTTTTTTTAAATTATCCTTTCCTATGTAATATGATGATGATGGCTTCTTGATTGATTTCAGTCTCGGTGGCCATTCTGAAGCCACTAAGGCAACGAAGCAGTAAATATTATAAAATATTATTACAATAATAATGCCGTTTATAGTATTATACAAACCCTATGTACAAGATTTTTTTTACAAACAATAATATTTTTCGTTAATCGTCAAATTGATAATAAAATCGGTACATTGGTTTTCCGTATTTCTGTTCATTGATATGATTTTGATCTGTCGGAATTATTTAAGTCCTATTATATGATTTTATTTTCATTTTTCAAAATCTCTGAACCGACATAGCGACCTGTAATCTTTTTTATAGATCTGTGATGAGCGACGATCGTACGTGACCGCGCCCAAGGTCATGGGATAAAACAATATGATCATATAATTCATTCGATTACGATCTGTAGTGCATTTGGCGGCAAAATGGCCGCCAAGCCGCCAAGCTGCGCCATATTGAAACAACGCGACGCTATGCTTTTGTGTGCGGTTTCCGGAAAAGCGATGTTTGGGGTCACTGAATTGATGACTGTATGTCTGTTTGTGTGTTTGATCAAAATAAAATAAAAATTTCAATTAGCCCTCCGCACTTTTTTTTAGTTTGCTATATGTACTTTTGTGTCATTAATATACATATATATTTGTAACTTTTGAATAATTATTAAGCTAACTTAGGTTTAAATTTCAAAGTACTGTAAAATATTAAAAATATCCTTATAATTTTAGTTGGTATAAATATATTGTTTGCACAAATAAAAGAAACGTTTGGTCTGGGTAGAAGTTCATTTTTAGTGACTCGCTTAGACTACTAAAATAAGCCAATAACAGTAGAAACATATAAAAACAAAATTAACTTTTAAGTACCAGACTTTTATGATTAGATATAATGAGTTGATCATTATTTTAAAATATATATTAGCCTCGAAACCATTGAGTAGTTTACATTTACGTCCATCATGTATGATGATTTTAGTTCGGTCACCGGTCAGCATATCTATGGAAAATTAGCGATGCGTAGCGTTGGTGTGATTCGCTCATGCTGCTATCCCATTGTCAGTCCCCCCCTTGATGTAATTTAACTGAATTATGATGTAGAAATGTCCACAATTTAGTTTTGACTGTCCAGGTGTGCACCCGTGAGCCAGTATACTTAAGTGGACATTTGATAGGAGTGTAGTTACTATAGTGCTACGTCACGCTACGACCCGTAGGTGCCTTCTTAGGAAAGCTTTAGTGAGTATTTTTGAAATGCAGAATACTTAATGCAAGCATTTAATAATTAATCGATTGTGAAATGTCTAATAAATGAAATTATTTTTAAATCTAGGTACTTAGTTACATACAAAATGTTGTCTAAATAAAATATGGTATAACGTATTGATAATTTTTAATTACAATATAAACAACACCCTAATATAATGTCAATCATTATTTTTAAGGTAAACTTACATTAACATTTTTAATAAAATCGAATTTATTCTACTATAATTTGAAACAAATAAGTTTTTAAACAATTATATAAAAGTAAAATGTGTACGAAGTTGAGAATCATTACAAAGTACAAAGCAAACTCTGTTATCTATTAAACAACTATACATTAAATGATATTTTAGATAAGGATATACAAATACAATAAAAAATGCTACTGGAAAAATCACGACCTCGTGGCATGGTGGCAAGAGTGCTGGCAGCATTTATTAAGTAAAGGAGATTTTACAAATATAATTATTATTAATTTTAGGGTTACTTACTAACCTATATTTATATATATTACCTATCAATAATTATCACATACATTTATGAGACATTAAATTCACAACTGTCATCAGCACTGGTTCATTTAACGCCTTAAGGATCGGAATTGCGATTTGAAGGGGAAATGCTGCCAGCATTCTTGTTACCATTCCGCGCGGTCATGATTTGTACAGTAGCCATTTTAGTGTTTATTTGTATACGTTTAAGGTTTAAATTAACGTTAAATTAAAATAATATGATCAGCAATCCAATAAAAGAAGATAAAATTATTTTGAATCTTAAATATTAGCTGGATATAAAAACAAAATTATCTTGCAAAAAAAATTTATTTTCCTTAATAATTTTCATATTGTTATATTCTGTAATAATAACAAAACACACAATTGAAATCATTTGCGTAGTACAACGGATACAGTACGGTAGTTACAAAATACATAAAATAAAAAAAAAATCTAATAAAACCTCTTTTGTTTTTACTTTTTAGTATTCCTTCTGTTTTTTTAGCTAGAATATTTTTTCGAAAAAGGAAATATTTCTTTTGCTTGTATACTCCTATGCTGTAAGCATAGGAGTATAAAAAAGCATACAAGAGTAGTTTGGGCTACGAAAGCTTTTTCACCCGTCACACAAAGTGCAGTACATTATTATGCCTGTTGTAATTTAAACGAATGCAATTTGTAACTTGGAGCCAATTTAATTATAAAAGAAACAAACATAATATATGCCTAATTTTCCACTTTTTTTATTAAAATAACTTATAAAAACACTTTCTTTATATATGTTATATTGATGTGAGTATAATTAATTCTAATATTAGGATGTTGAAAGTTAATCAAAATATCCGGATCCAGATAACTATCTGAAAGTAATCAACCAAATTGCAAAATATGATCATTAATATGTTATATAAAAATGTTATATACATATGTTATAAATCTATCAAATGTATACATTGATGAGTTTAATAAACATGGGTTTTTCTGATTTTCTAAAAGGGACCAACAGGGACCTATCTCAATAGAATAGACAAAATAATCCATATCACATAACCCTCTTCTAATATAATATACTTTTATTCTAATATAACACTATAATATAAAATAAATTAATTTCTCTAAATGAAATCCTTTTTTTATGAAATCGGCTAAAAATAACATATGTAATTATTTTGTATGTAACTACTATATAAAAGAAAATGTCTTTAACAACTATTAACAAACAGCTTAAACTATACAATACATGGATTTAAAATTTCGAAAAGACTTGTTCCGTTAAGTTGCAGGGACAAATTAATAGAGGATTTTGCGAAATTTAGATAAAGAAAAAGGCACAACGACCCCTCTATTTTCAACTTTATCCAATCTACCAGCTTAAATAGTTATTCTTTTTTATACACCAAGAGCAATAAATAGTGTCAAGTATGTTCTTGGGATTAGACAAATGTGTATTATCCTCTAAGCCGAGATCTATAAGCCGAGATGGCCTAGTGGTAAGAACGCGTGAATCTTAACCGATGATCGCGGGTTCAAACCTGGGCAAGCACCACTGAATTTTCATGTGCTTAATTTGTGTTTATAATTCATCTCGTGCTTAACGGTGAAGGAAAACATCGTGAGGAAACCTGCATGTGTCTAATTTCATTGAAATTGTGCCACATGTGTATTCTACCAACCCGCATTGGAGCAGCGTGGTGGAATAAGCTCCAAACCTGCTCCTCAAAAGGGAGAGGAGGCCTTAGCCCAGCAGTGGGACATTAACAGGCTGTTACTGTTACTGTATTATCCTCTAAGCGTCATGTTGTACTACTATTTATATCTGTGCATAATTATACTATATGGCGCGGCAGGAGTTATAGTTCTAATTATAGTATCACGTATTATGCAACTGTAAGCGTGTATGTAGATACGCACTCTTACATTCTGCAAAAACTGCAGATTGTACGATGTTGTTTACTTTGTGTGAGTAAGACCACAGATCATATAATACTATACTAGTAGTAAGACTTTAATCAAAAACGTGCGTAAGCGACGCTTTATTTGCATGCATATGTACGTAACATACATAATGTTATTTATTGTAAATAATATTATTCTGAAAATGATAGTACATGTTTATAAATTGAATGTACTTAGATAAAAAAAATTGAATCTATGAATCAATTAAAAAAAATGTGATTGTAAGGACAGAACTGGAACCAATCTATGTTGGATTATCTGTATATATTTGAATTGAATATTTGAATTTCCTTACTAATAAAACTATCGTTACGTGTTACCTAGTAATCATTTCATTATTTACTACACTGGTTATAATTAATGATCTAAATTGGAACAACAAAAAGCATATTAATAGTTGAATACCGAATATTCGGTCTGTAAAAGGCTGATTGAATATTATGATAGATCTGACAGAATATTATTTATCGCATAAACTGTGTAAATAAATACATTTTGACGTATTGTGGTTATATACGTTTGACGCTTATAAGCCATAAGATTATTATTATTTTTTTAATTACGTTAACAATTTAATTGAAGGTAGTTGAAGATCGAAGGGTTGAATTGTTTTTTCAAAGTCGTAATGTCTCAAGACCTATTCTTAATACATCTTTTCATTACAAAAAGAAGGTTCCCTCTAAAAAAGCCTCCAGATTTTGTACGTTAAGCTCTGAGTTGATAATGGTAAGTTATCACAACATAGAGCCTTAAGAAATATACACAATTCCATATTTGAAATATTCTAACCTGTGTGTCTGAATTTACGCTGGCTCTTTGATCTCGAGTTTCTGAAACGCAAATTAACTTTGCTAAATTAGCTTTAATCTGAATGACCATTGGTCGGTCGCAGACGATAACGCAATAGGCGACCAATGAGCGTTCACAATAAAGCCAAATTAATTCATCTGATTTTGGCCAATGATTCAGAAGGTGGAGGCTTACTCTTTCCTTACCTTCCAACCATTTATTTAAACTGAATTCATATTGCACTGCACAAAGTCATACGAAATTTAGGTAGATGAAATAGTATAACGGACAAAATTTTTAACAAGAATATAAAATTCACGCTTTTCACGTCCATAATATAAATTTAAAGCGGATGAAATTGCGAATCACATACATATATATGTGTGTTAATTTCATCCGCTTTAAATTTATACTATGGACGTGAAAAGCGTGAATTTTATATTCTTGTTAAAAATTTTGTCCGTTATACATATATTCCGTCCGTTATATATATATATATATATATATATATATATATATATACAACTAATAATAATATACTTATTCCTTCTCCGAAACGGTTAGTAGTTTTTTCTCAGTTAGGCATTACAAAAAATGTCTACTCAAGTATTAGTAGGTATATTGTTATATTTAAAATATTAACCTATTGTCAGGTTTAGCCAAAACGTTTTTATTTTTTCATGTACTTTTGTGTTTCAAAGCATTATGAAAGCTTAAGGATAATAGTATACTTTCCCACGGGCCAATCCTAGCCAATCCCATTTTCACAATAGTTGAACAGTTTTCACACTATCGTTGTGGGTGATTGGTCATGAAAGAATCCCGTTAAGCTGTCACCAGATGAATGGATTTCCGCATTTGCTTCGGTTAAATGTCACTGATCGTTTCGAGTCGGACTTTCGCTACTTTTGTTATATCTAACAGAAACGTATTGAGATAAAACAGTTAAACAGTTAAACACATTACAACAGTTAACAGTACAATTCTTAGTGTATGTGTTAAGAGATGGTGCCTTGTAACGAACTAATTGTAAATTAACTATTTTATGAACAACCTGTTCAATTGTCAAGGAAACAAATGATGAACCTACTAGTTTTCTAGCCATGCTTGTTTGTGAAGACCATGTTCTATAGAAAAATAATAAGTCAATATATACTGCTACAACCAACAACGGTAATGAGAGCATTATTTCTGAAATTCAGGTAATTATAATAAATTTTAATGATTGGATACTAGTTACCTAAAGAGAAATATTTAGTCCGGCCAGACATCATGGATAAACAATAATATGCATATAAATTATTATTATCAGCCTTAGAATGGCTTATCTGCATGTTGACCTGTTTGCTTTTTATAAAAACGAATGTCATATTATTACTGAGGTCATTTCCTCGTCCATTATTGTAAACAAGTTAATCGCAATATTATATTCTATTATTTTTTTATATCTTAGCTGATGTTCAATAAAATTGAAGACTAAATCAAGTATTAGTTAAATAAATTTATTTATTTATTATACAGAGGTGTAATCGTCTAGTGGTTTGGATTATTCTCATCATCTCATGCTTGTGGCTGATTTACTTCTGCCGCATATCAATCACCAAATCGCATTGGAGCAATGAGATGGTGAAATGAGCTCTAAACATTCTTCTCCAAAGAAGAGGAGAGGCCTTAACCAAGCAATGGAATAATTAATACGTTTTTTTTAGTATATTAGAAAGTTTGAGACTATAATGTATGAAAGCATTTTTTTCATATACACCTCTTATATATTATTACAAACAAAAAAAGAGCGGAGTGGACCCAATGGATATATTTATAATATGTGCTTAATTTTTATTTCATAATCGGCAATTTACCAATGCCGATTTTTGAAACAACATACAAACAATGTGTATCGTATAAAAATATGCCCCAAGCTGCATTGGCGCGGCAGAAGAAGCTCTAAACCTTATCTTTAAAATATATTTTCTGCGATGTTTTTAAAACGAATTAAAAATATAATTTTCAAGTAGTATAAAGACGTGTTTTAAGTTAAATGATTAATGATAAGAGCAAAAGTATGGTAATTATAAATCGTGTCCTTTAGAGTCACACAGTGATTTCACGGCACAGATAACTGTATAAAATTTAGACTGTGTCATTACTCAGAATTGCTCTGACGAGGACATCGGTCAGCCACAAAGGGCAGGAAATGGACATCCGCTTTCCATCGGCACATTTTTTGGAAACGCCAAAATTTTTTTACTACGGGCCTTCGTGCTTTTGTTATGTAGATTTTAATTTTATTTCATTTTCATTGTTATTTAAATAGTACATGAATCATCTTGTGCTTCCCACTTAAGTTTGTCTATTTCATGATTTCTATACAAAATATATAACTCGTTGAAATAATACATTCTGATAAGATTAAAGTTATAGAGAAAGTTAACTTCAAATTTTCTTGAAAGGTCTAATTTGAACTAGTTAGGTTGCTTGCGGTTGCAAAAATCAAAACTTGCCTATACTTTGCTTAGCGCAACTGTGGTTGCGAAACGACGCTGTGGTTATAATATTAATTTAATTGTATCTGTATATTTCTATAGAAAGTTTATTTTTTATGTTATTAAGTAACATAATAAGATATGTGTTTTCAATTTTGTTAGCGATTTCTTTTATTTCATCATTTTACAAAAATTATGAAATGTAAGTATATAAACTATATAAAAAGGTTTTACTTTGATATAAAATTATATATTGTTCAACAAAGCACAAATATTTCAATTTTAATGGTGGGGAAAACATTATTATATAACTGACCGGTTAAAACAAAACACTGGCATATAATGGCTTTTACACAGTGATTAATATAAAATATAAGGTATATAACATAAAATATAATAAATCCACTAAAATCGATCGTTATAAATGAAGTATTTCTTTAGACATGTCATGAACACGCTGTAAATGGACAAGTGCGCTGATCAATATAATGTACATTTTAACCGTCTTCAAATCGAAAGAGATTAAAGCTAGTTTTTTTGTGTATGTACTTCGATATCTTTATTAGTTGTTAATCGATTTTAATATATTATTTTTTATTTAATGGATCTGTGATGATGGTAGTATTTCTTATAGTTGTAGGTTTTCCTATTAAAATATGAAGTAAAAAATCCTTAGAGCGGAATAAAGGTAATACCAATGGATTTATCATTTATTCTTCGTATAATATGTGCATCAACAGTTCAAACCTAAGTTATTGTTAGCCTAATTTAAAATTAATTAACTATATTTATCGTACTTAAAATAACACTTTTATGTATATTGTTGAAGTTGGTTTAATGTATTTAACTGTTTAACAGCTGAGTTGGCCCAGTGGTTAGGAGAGGAGGCCTTAGCCCAGCAGTGGGACATTAACAGGCTGTTACTGATAATGTATTTTTATTTTCATAATAAATATTTCTTAAGCCAGCATTACAGCCGTAACTGTACTGAATAAAGCTTTTTTCAAACTTGTATGCAGGTTGACTATCAGAATTTGTATCGCCTATTTAACATAACGGTATCATTTAGCAACTTAAATGTCAATAGTTATCAAAGGTTAACAGTACTTAAATTGTAGCTATCCAATGCATATTTTCTATTCGAGTTAAGCATCTAAATAACCGATCCTTTGTTGGTCATATGATATGTCAATATTAAATGGCAAATACAACGACAATCATTATTTTTATTGCGATATCATTCTGATAAATTTGATTGCTTTTGAATCCCGCTATTTTGTTATACTTTCTATTATAATTTGAACATAATGATAATACGTCATTGCCAATGGTTTTCATTAATAAAAAAAAAAAATGCTTTATGTTTTTAAATTATTTAGTCGTCTGTATTTATATTTCAAATTCTCTGTTGTATTTCTAGTATCGAAATTATATTTTTTTTATTATATTTGTGTTTTAAATAATACTTTTTATTTCATAACTTAATAATTTATTCAATTTTTAATTTCAATTTTGATTATTTTTTTTTCGTTTTTTACTAATTGTTATATATTTTTTGTTTATTTTAAGCATACAGTTATAGTAACATGAGTTTGTAGCAATATTTGCATAGGAGGGAACCAACAAGTTACTGCTGTTTTTAGCTAATTAGCAAATAACAACGAGCCTATGACCAGCATAGTTGGTATTTGAAATCATAGCAGTGTTATATACTTGTGAAAAAGTCTTCTCTGTTTTTGTTTATAATATATTGTCTGTGCAATTCAATTGTTTTTTTACCATAGTCTATTGACATACATACGTAGCTCTTATGATTTTCTGAGCAATTATAATCTATGTACCCTAGCTTTATTGTGTACAGCTAAATATTTATTCAACCTTGCTCCCGATTGTCTCTGCACATTCATTATGTGCAGCCAACCGATGATTTATACTCATAGTTGTCTAGTATACTACGCAGAAAATTAGGAACGATTTCAGCAATTTTCCAAATTATATGGATGTAATTTTTATACCTAGTTTATTTAAGCTATATACAAACATCTGAAAAAAATATAGAAATACATTTTTTTAAACTTTGACCAAGGTTTACGAAATGGATTACATATGTAATTATAATTAAGATTACAATATATACGTTAATTAAGCGTACCATCGTTTTAAAATAAATATATTTGCTATTTATTTTCAGTCTTTCATTAAATATTATGAAATCAAACAATTGATCGTGATATAGTACTAGAAATAATCTTGTTTTCAACTTTATCTGATGACACTGTTTAAACATCGATTGTCAGGATATTTTCAAGTAAACATGTTTTTTTTCTACACATTGTTTTCGTACAATAACCTTAATTGCATTTTATCTTTTTCTGAAATGGCATGACATGGACTTAATACAAAAAACAGTAAACTATTAAATGGCTGTATATGCAGATGCAGATATAGGATTTTTTTAAAGTTTAAATAAAGAATTTAAAATGTCGCCAGTCAATAAAAGCTTTTTAAGAAAATAAAAAGTATAACTGAGAGTGTATTCAGTAGGTGCAAAGTAAAATCTAGTCTCCATGCAAACGAAATATTTGTACAGATATTAACACAAATGCCATCCATGTACATCATTAAAAGGATGATTTTGAGTAAAATAAAAAAAAAATAAAGAAAATTGAAGTTTGTGGTTTTAAGATAACTGCCTACTGAACTAACGAACTGGCTTTTTGGGAGTTACCAGCCATTTAAAAAAGGCCAATTTGAAGGAATTTTCGTCACAAACTGAGTTTCACACTGGTGAAGCCCCAGGTTTTGCTAGTAATAAATGTGTTATTGTTTTATATTAAGTTTGTCCTGATAATTTGTATGCTTCCTATTTGCACATAGGGCCTTATGCAGGGTCGGTGACGTGGGGAACAGCATCCAGCAGGAAGATGAAGCCGCGGGGGGTGAGCGTCATGCACGCCTTTACTGCTCTCACCATGCTAACAATGGCTAATGGTATGAATAACCAAACCTCTCTATATATACCTAACATTTGTTTCGGAACAAAAAGTAACATATTATATAATATATGTTTTTTTTTAGCTCAAACAACATGCAACCAAGGAATGGGACGAGTAATGTATGAGAGATTACCGAATCAACAGCTTCACGGTTTTGACGATGATGTTGTATGTATTACTAGTTTCAAAAGAAAAACTTAATTTTACATTTTAAAAAATATATCCTTTTAAAATTGATTTCATTTCAGATACGAGAAACAGCGCCACCTTTTCGTGTTCTTGAAAAATGTCAGGATCTATGTTTACGTGATCGTTCCGGAAATAGTTTGGTTAGGACTTGTAACTCTATCGATTTCCAACCGGGAGCTCGAATTGCTGCTTTCAGCCCTGAGCCAGAATATGAAGAATCCACGTGCTACTTGACAAGGGAACAAGCGGCTCCTGAAGGAATTGGCACACTTATGATTGTTCCAAACAGCGTACATTTCAACGAAATTTGCTTGACGTGTAAGTTTTTTTTTCTTAATTTTGAAACTTGGCAAAGGCAATGTTTTCTTTACATTACTGTCATTCAAAGTTCAATAGCTTCTTTAATATTGCATATAAATGGTTTATTTACGTGTTATATCTGTAGCATATCACTCTGTATGTACAAACAGGAGTCCGTTTACCTCTTACAGTTATGTTTTAAACTAAGCAAGGATATTTTACTGTGTTGCAAATATTTAAAATAAATAAAATACGATTTATTTTTAATGACATTTTGATGGCATTAATAATAATTATTGGATCCAATATTTTGTAATAATAGCTGCTATAGTTTGAGATCATAATAGTGTTACGGGTAATCAGTGTAATTATAAGCTATGAGTTCTGTCACGACACCTATAATAAGAGAACAATAACCATTGTTCGTTTCCACTGGTGTCAATTGTTGCATTTTGAGCACATGCGTACGAAATATTCATCCTAGAAACATAACGTTTGATTTATCACAAATTAAATGAATGTCATTTTAAAATCCTTCTTTGGGCGTAACGAAAGGGAATTTTGATGGTCGTATTTTAGTACTTTAGTAGTTTGTTTTACTTATTTTAATACGTTACTTTTAATCAGTAGTTTTATTTACATATATAATTTAATAAATATAGTGCCATAATTATGTATAAATTAAATATCGTACCATATTAAGCCATACTTTCCATGACACATTTGATACCTAAACTATTGTAATACAAGAGAGTTTTCATTTGTCATGTGATGTTTCATGTTCATTAAATGAGTTGAATTTATTTCTTATATTTTTAGCTAACCGACCGGAACGTGAATGTCCTTCTCGTCGTTACGTTTTCGAACGTCATGCGCGTAAGCGGCTCAAGCTTCCACCGTCAGACTTGAAAGAAATCATGGTAGCAAATAGAACAGAATGTGAAGATAAATGCCTGGGCGAATTTAGTTTCGTTTGTAGATCCGCTACATATGACTCCGCGTTAAGAACTTGTTCTTTGAGTCGATTTACTAGAAGGACTCATCCTGAACTTCTAGAAGATGATCACAATGCCGATTATTTGGAAAATACTTGTTTGAATGGTAACAGAACATTTACATTAATTTTATTTAAATGTTTTATTTATATCGTATATTTTAATTTATTTGTTTGCCACAGCTGAACGCCGGTGTGACGGCTTAGCGGTTTTTATCAAAGAAGAAAATAAAAGACTCGGTGGCCCATTTGAAGCGGACGTATTCTCGAACATGACATTGGATGAATGTCAAGCGATGTGCGTCCGGGCTGAAAAGTAAGTGAGATTCGTTAATCTGTTATTATTCAAAATATTGGAATTCACGTATAATTCGTGATATTACAGATATTTTTGTCGTTCCATTGAACACGACGCAATGACGAAGCAGTGTGTTCTCTCCGAAGAAGATTCAGTCTCCCAAAAAGACGACGTGACTGTCAGCGCGTCGCCTACACATCATTTCTACGATCTCGTCTGTTTAGATAATCGTAAGTATAATATTCATGTTGAAATCTCAATGTAGCATTGTTTCCGTAAACATATTGATTTGTTTATTGGGTATAGATAGGTAATAAATGTCGTAATATTGTAACAGGAACATTTTTTTTCTTTGTAATTCTAAATCTGATAGCTTTTATGAATTCATGCTTAATATTGATAATTTAAACTTTACGTCAATATATAAAATACTTTCTTTCTGGCGAATGAAATAAGTTCTAGGCGTTAGGGCCAATTGCTTAGTAATTTACTGGGTTGACTATAATTGACTATTGACAATACGATTCTCGCAAAAGGAGTCATGGATATAATAGTGGGCATAGGTGGCTATATTCGGTTTATATAACATGAAACCACAATAAGGTTTTCTCTCGCAATGATTAGTCTCTCATCGGGTGACAGCTCGCGGGACCGAGTACCCGGACAACAGTGTGACGTCACACTTGTTCTCGCCGGGCCGGAGACCAGACACAGCCTTCCAGCGGTACAGGAACAGTCGCATAACAGGAGAATTCCATTCGGAGATCACAGGACGATCGCTCAGCGAATGCTTGGACGAATGTTTGAGGCAAACGAGCTTCCAATGCAGGTACTGAATCTTATTAAACCGTTAAATGTTTTGATACTATTTATGAATTATTTTTTTTAATATCAACGTATGCTACAGACAGATTAAATTAACAACAAATTGAGTTCGTTTCTTCATTTGTGTTTAAATTTAAAGTGGACTTAACAGACTGTACGGCAGATTGTGGTTGCAGTATCGAATTTGCCAATGACATAAGATTAGAGCATAAAAACATTTTAAATACTTATGTTTCAACATAAACAAATTTATGAAGTAGTAAAGTTTTATGAGAAACTAGCTAAGGCTTTGAATTATTTTTTTATCAAAAGAATACATTATTTTATGTACAGCAATCAAAGACAGGATCCTCTTGTCTAAACAGTGATACTTTTTTTAATAGACAAACCGCTTAGAATAAAAATGTAGTCCTATCGGTCAACCGTAATTGCTAATAATTAGTATGTAACTGCGACTCGTACTTCAACATACTCACACATCGTTTTATCATTTTAACATATTATAAACAGAAGTATAGTTGACTAATATTGTCATATTATATCTATGCCTATACTGATATTATAAAGTGACGTGAAGTTTGTGAAGTTGTAGCGGGTAATCTCGAGAGATTCGATCGAGATCTAGGGAACCGATTTTGAAAATTCTTTTATCAATAGAAAGCCACATTATTTGTGAGTGTTATAGGCTATGTATTAACCTAAAAATTAAAAATATTTTTTAGTAGTCAAATTTTCAAAGCAAGTCGGAGAAAAACGGTCGAACGAAAACGTTTCTTACAAACGCTGTCTTAACGATGAGAGATATATGATTTAGTTCTAGGTGAAAGTTGTAGAGCTTAATAATGCCTACAAAAAAGTAAGCGACAGCATATGTCTAACTTTTATATTTAACTCACAAAAGTTGTTTTTTATATTAAAAAATAAATTTAAATTGTTAGGTCATGTTTATTGGTCATATTATGAACAATTATAAATTCTTATCAAAATAAGTAAACTTATTTTATTATCAAGTGTTTAAAACAAAAGATTTTTCCCTTTTATTGCATATAATTTGAACAAATGGTTAAAGAAATAATACGATATAGGTATGGAACCGCGACTGTGTCGTAATCTATTGGGTTATATTCTATTAGACGGTGTTTTTATATACAATACGTAAATATATTTAGAAATAAATTGCTTTATCATCAAGGAAATTTTATTAAATTAAAATTCGTTTATTACAGTATGTTTTTTGGTTGCGTAGTTTAAGAGATAATTTAAAATATCAAATACGCGAGACAATTTTATTAATGTTTGACCATCGCGACTTTTGGCAGGCCGGAAATAAATCATAGTACTCAGTGCTAACCGAACCACAATCATAATTTAATCACAAGTAAAAATGTTTACTGCCCAACGAAGTGGACATGGTTCAGCTAGTAAATAAAGCAGAATGTTCTCATAATCTGTACAACTTTATCAATGAGGGTGCTGTTACCTTATCAAAATCAAGTACAAGTGTGCATATGAATATTTTTTTGTCACGTCTGAATTTTAAGAGCTGTGATTGGCCATAACTTTTAACACGTTTATAATGTAGGTCTATCTATATCAAAATGTAAAATTTGAACTTTTGAAATATTTTATCTAAAACCTTATTTCGTACTCTGTGGTTGAAATTTCCTGATAGTTTAAGAACGTAATTCTAAGACATGTTTTTAATGTACGTAATGATTTTTCTTTGTTGTAAACTAATACCGTTTTAATTCTTAGTAGGTATTTTGTATCAGACGAACGTTTTTTATATTGTATTATTAATGATGTGTCGGAATCCAGGCGTAAAGATTCTTATTTTTGCCTGATATTTTATATCTCTTATTATTATGTTAAATAAATAAAAATATTATTAAATTTTTGAATATTGCATCGGCAAATATTTTAACAATAGGATTTTTATTTTATCTGAAATCCTGTTTTAGTAACTTAATAACTTTGCTGCTTTATTTTTTTAAGATAAATTAAATATAATTAATCAAATGGAAGGAAGCGGCTGCTCGTAATCATGATATTTTATAGCTTATAATAATTTATATCTTAAATTATCAACATCGTTTATGAAATTGACAATATTATTAATGTTCATTTTTATCTAAACAAACATGATTTTTAACAATGTAAATTAAATTAAAAAAAACAATAAACCATGAGGACCACGTGCACTACTCTTAATATAATCTTATTAAAAGTTCATTGAACGATAGCGAATGACACATATTTTAGTATCTAACTCTCGATCTTTTGAATATATATGTACTTTGTATTTTGTATAAAGTTTAAACAAAGAAACATCAAAGAAATTTGTTTTTGAAGACTATAATAAATAAATAACATTTTTTTTCGCTTTATAAAAAACACAGATATTTTCAAAAAAAGAAACAAATTTTGCGTGCCAGTCAAAATAAACAGATAAAATGCACATGTTGGCAGAATAAAACTATATTCTATTCTATTAAAACAAATACATGTTTATCGTATAATTCAAAATAGAATAATAATAATATTTTATCGTTATCCATTTCATACATAATATAAAAAGTAGTAAATAGCGATTTCGATTTTTTGTGCAATTAATTATAAAGTAGACAAATGTTGCGGACGATGAAATGATAAAAACGGAGTTTTGAAATATATTGCCTTACTGTCAAAATATCATGCAGAAAGCAGAAATTGGGCTGATATAAACCTCGCCATTATAAAAAAGCTTTGTAGATTGCTGAGCTTATATAAAATAGAATTAGCTAGGCAGACTGGCACGTGAGCCGCCTACTATAGACATTACCCCCTATATACTTTAATACTTGCTAAATAACTTGTTCCGGTTAGGTTCACTCCATGTTTCAATGTTAAAGTGGAAACTTTGTTGGCTTATGTGACTTATTTTGTTATCAAATGTTTATATGTTATATTATGCTGTATGTTTCCCAAATAAATAAATAAATAAAAAAAATTAGCGCAATTTTTTTTTCAGCACTTATTAATGCCATATTAAATATTAACCGTTACTTATACCACCAATGTTCCTTACGCTACCAACATTGGGAACTAAGATGTGCCTGTGCCTATGTCGTCGAAAAAGACGTCTATTTTTCAATTATTATTTATAAATATAATTTAGGACAAAATTTTAATTATTGCCGAGCATACGGGGCCGGTTACAGAAGAAAATTATACCTGTTCTATCTAAAATAATAAATATAATACTATATTTGCTTACATCAGGTCAGCGGTATACAGCGACCGCGCGAGGACCTGCAGACTCAGCAGATACAACCAGAAAGACGGAATGCGTTTATTGTACGATCCTGACTTCGATTATTATGAAAACCTTATGCGTAAGTATTTGATAAAAGTAAACATTTTTAATCTAACAAAGCAAACTTTATAAAAAAAAACAATATATTCTTTTTATAAATAAAAATCAACTTAATAACGATAATCACATGTTATCAGAATTGAAGGAAGAAAGAAAAAGAGCATTTTAAATAGCAAACTTTTAATAAATAGTAATATCTTTAAAAAAAACTCAAATTGCTATAACTTTGATAAACTAAAACTTCTGTTATCGAAGATTTTACAAGACTGTTTTATGTTAACTGTCGAATAAACCTAACCTCTTAACGGTATCAAAAATAGATGCAAATTACGTTTTATAAATAGAACAGATCATGTATTCATGCGGAAGACATCAATAAAGAAGCCACAGTTAACCGTAATACTATAAAGAGCCAGTATAATAAAGTCCAATACACCTCTGTAAGTGTTCAATTGGCATGAGGCACATTGAACCCGTGAAGGTTAATACTAAGATGCAGAATTACAATAAAATGGCTTTTAGGAAAAAAATGCCATAGTAAA
This sequence comes from Nymphalis io, assembly GCF_905147045.1. NCBI lineage: Eukaryota > Metazoa > Arthropoda > Insecta > Lepidoptera > Nymphalidae > Nymphalis > Nymphalis io. Next base: position 5,080,137 of record NC_065904.1, read on the forward strand.
TGAAAAGATTTGTGACCAAAGAGTGTTTTCCGATTTAAACCAGTTTCCCACTCGACATAAATAGATTAGTTTGTATATTATATGTTGTCATATTCTATAATTTGAAATTAAATACATTTTTTTTAATCTCTATTAAAAGTCTTTTTAAAAAAATCTTTATCATATGTGATACTGACAGAAAATTAGCATACACATAATATTTTTTTCAATATTTACAATAATGAGTGATTAAGTAATTACCTTTAACTAAATAGACATTCTAATTTTTAATAAGAAATATAATGAATAATTATCATCGATTAAGGATTCCATAACATGTTTTGCCTTATGGATATCTTTTTAATGGATCGAATTAAGTGTGAATAAAGTTAAAGTAAATGTATTTGACGTACAGGTATTTAAATGACATTATATAATATAATAAAAAGGTAGTTGATAAACTGAACATATCATAGAAACACGTGAATTTTTCATCAGAAATCATAATTTAGAAAAATCCTTAAAATAAGTAAAAATTTAAAGTTTAAAATAAAAACTATTCTTATTTTATGCGTCTTCAAAACCTACGTTAAAACACAACAAACTATAAATAGTTCCAGTCCTTTCCTGTAAATAACACCATTATATTATTATTCTGTTAGATCAACTAGTTAGTGGAGAGAACGAGGCTGGTGGTTCTGGAGGTGGATCAAAATCTACTTGGGGTACCAATTCATCAGGTTCGATTAGATGCATGACGTAAAATACCTAACGAAACTTTCTGTGTAGTTTATTGTCTATGAGTTGCATTGTCTATGAATTTTTGGTAACGATAATTCGCCACGGTATGAACATATGCATGACTATGATGTAGCATTTTCAGAGTTTTTGTTGTTGATCTAGTTTTTTAAAACAATTCTTAAGAACGTAAGTATATAGGTTGGTTGCGGGTATGCAAAATCTTCGTCACAATCGTTCGACTTTTTAATTGAATTAGAAATCTTTTAATTAGTTAACTATTTTCTATATACATTATATTATTAATATTATAGTGGTTTTACGTATAAATGTTGTTTAGGGGGTACAAGCTGTGTATTCTTCTTTCGAATATCAAATCAGTAGAAATCAAACAGAACAGAGAAACAGAAAAAGAAACACCCGCTAAATAATGTTTAATAAGCAAGGATTTTTTTAAGAATTGTTAAACGTATTTTAACCAAAATATATTTCGTTTTAGTGGCGATATCGATAGTAATAATTTAGTTTATAAAAAAGGCCTTTTTAAAATACGTTTAATAAATACCAGAGGGGTTTGTATGTAAAATATGTATGTAGTAAATAGAATGTTTTGTAGAAGTAGTTCGTAATTAGAAAATTACAGTTTATAAGTAACTAATGTTGTAGGTTTAGTTGACTAACATTCATAAGCAATCTTGAATTCCTACTAATTTCTATAATTGATTTTTAAGGTGGTAGCAATGGCGGAGATCGAGACAGATATCCGCCTGGCGTAGACCGCTATCCGGATGACGATCGCTACTACGAGGACGATCGCTACCCGTCTCGGCCGGACCGTTATCCACCAGATGACCGGTACCCGGTCGGCCCCGATTCCTACCCTGATAGATATCCCGGTGATCGTGACCGATATCCAGTAGACAGATATCCGGATGATAGATACCCACCTGGTGTCGGACCGGATCGGTACCCGACAGACCGGTACCCACCTCCAAACGATCGGTACCCGCCAGGCGTTGATAGATATCCAGGTGGAAGGTACCCAGTAGGAGACCGATACCCAACTGACGGAGGACGGTTTCCTCCTTATGATCCTCCCAATGATATAAGTAGATATCCAGTCCCCGAACGGTATCCTGTCAGTAGATATCCAATTGACGTTTACCCTGACAGATTTACCCCAGATCGCTATCCCAATGACAGATACCCGATCCCTGATAGAGGAAGGTATCCTCGACCCTGGTATAACAGATATCCTGAAAGATTTGATCAGGATCGCTACCCAGCTACGAACGATATGGGTCGGTACCCGTTCAGTCGCTATCCAGTTGGCGTGAACCGTGACCCGATACCTCTGGGTGGGGACCGTTATCCTGATTTATATGATAAATATCCGCCGACCGGATCGTCATATCCTGGTAAGCATAAATGAACGCTTTAGGTTAAAATATGTTTATATCATTCTAACCATGACATTTCTGAACAGGTTACGGACGCGGCGGTTATTATGGTTCAGATTATCCTAACGGCGATCGTTTCCCCCCTGGTGACCGGTTCCCTGATAGAGGTGTTCGTCCTGGACCTGACAGGTATTCTGATGACCAGTCATGCTACGCCTCTGACTGACTGAAATTAGTAATATTTTACGATAGAATATTTTTTATAGGTATCCCGTAGAGCCAAGGCCAACATTTGGAATAAGAAGACCTGCAGAGCGACCTGGTGGTTACCGTGGTAGTTATCCCTCACAAGGCTTAGATCGACCTATCGGTGAGTTTCTTAATAATTCACCGGATCTTCAATAGCTTAATTGATATTCGTGTTAAAAATTGCAAATTGTTAAAATAGCTCTATAATTTATCTATAATATTGTACCTTTTTATTATATTACTATAACAAAATAAATTATTGTCTTTATGAGTTAATATTTATTGTAATTTAACTTTATAAAACAATTCGGTATTTTAGGAGGAGGTGGTTACGGTGGATATGAACCAGATGGACCGATTGGGCCTATTGGTGGTCCAGTGAATATTCCAATTGGTAATGGCATTGGGGGATCTATAGGCGGTCCTGTGGGTGGTCCGATCGGGCCACCAATTGGTGGTCCACTCGGTAGTCCAATTGGTGGACCGATCGGTGGTCCTATAGGTGGAAGACCGTCTATCGGTCAAAGACCTTGGCAAGGATCGAGATGTGAAGAAGACAGTTTTAGACAAGTCGGACGGCAACGCATGCAGAGGCGATTCGTTCGTCGTTTCACAACCGCTCAGTCTTTGGCGCATTGCCAAAGAGAATGTATTGAAGCGCGAGACTTTATCTGTCGGTCATTCAACTACAGGTGCATATATAAAAACTTAAAGCTACCTATTAGAAATTACTTTTTATTTTATTCGGTCCAAGATTTATTAATAAGTAAATAATTATTATAATTCTTTGAAGAAACATCAAAATATTCAAACACTTTGGAATCTGAATGTTACAGGATTAAATTATCTGCAAAGCTACCAACGGTTCAGAATGTTATCTACATACAGAAACACGTTACAGAACCGGAACGAAACTCATTTCATATCACTCTTTTTCAAATGAAAAACATAGAATATATATAATAAAATTTATGTCATTTAATTAATTTATCATAACAGAAAATATAACGTTCAAAAGCTTAGTTTAAAACGATCTAGTATATTATTTTAATTATCTAGTTTTGAAATGACTTAACCTATAACTAAATATACTCTTTGTTTACATTATGACTAATGCGAGATATTTACAATATGAATTTGGAATTAGCTCTAAACCTTCTCCCCAAAAAGGGAGAGGAGGCCTTAGCCCAGCAGTGGGACATTAACAGGCTGTTACTGGAGATATTTACAGAGATGTGGGTTACGGAGCGGAGCCACGTGATAACTGCGAACTGAGCGACCGCGACACGAGAGAACTGGACGCGGCCAATCCGGCGCACTTCGATAACACGGCCAACGAATACGACTTCTACGAGAGAGCTCTTGGAAGAATCGCTGATGATTGTCTAGATGGTAATCAAATTCATTGCTAAAATGTCATTGAAGTTGTATCGAACAGCATTTATCCTGTCCAGCATTAGTCCTGCACCTTTTGAGCATCATATCAGCAATCTTGAAGATGCCATGTTTAACAATAATTTCCAATCGAAATATTAAAGATTATGGTCTCTATTAATAAAATTTATTTACATTAAAACCTTAAATAAATAGTTATTATTGTTTCTCTTATTATATCTTATTCAGATCAATCATGTTTGGCTTTGATTTTTACAGACAGTTCTATTACTCGGCCAACATACACAATTTACATATATATTTTTAATAGTATTTAAAACCAGTCTTAAGCTAAGTCTTATCTACCCACTTGTACAGTAAGTAATACAGGCTACCGAAAAAAAAACGTCTTTTTTTCAAGCATATCTAAATAGGTATTTGAACTCTTAGTTTTTATCGGATTACTGTCATATTGGATTATGATATAGTAAGCGCACTTGTGTTTACACACATTTATGCACTATAATATTTACTGTGAAGTTGGTTGGTCTCCATTGATAAGATGGCCACCGTGGTCGAAATGTGCTAGAAAGACTTACTGTCTCTTATAGCTGTAGCTGCGTAAGCCTTTTACAACACTACAAGCACTTGATAACAACAACGCCAAACTTGTCAATACTACCTTCATTGAAAAATATGAATGTGTTGTATTGCTATACAACACATTCATATTTTACCTTTCCGAAGAAATAATATAAATAATAGCATATTCTACCTTTCCGAAGAAATAATATAAATAATGGTGTAAGCCGCATGAGAAATCAACAGAGTGGCTTCCGCTTGATCCCGAAAACGAGTATAATTGTATTAACAGATAATTTTATTTTCAGTGTCCCAGGTCTGTAACGAGGATGGCATGGAATTCACCTTGCGATTGCCAGAAGGTTTCTACGGACGAATGTATACATACGGTTTCTATGATCGATGTTTCTTCCGCGGTAATGGCGGCGTTGTTAGTGCGCTTAGGATTTCTGGAGCACATGGTTACCCTGAATGTGGTACTCAACGGGTATGATTTAATTTTTTTCAAATCATAGTTAATCATGCTCCAATAAAAAAACAGAATAGAACATAGAACTTACAATTTCGTATCCTGATTTCAGTATGGTGATACCATGACCAATATCGTCGTTGTCCAATTTAGTGACAATGTTCAGACTTCGAGAGACAAACGCTTCAATTTAACCTGCTTATTTAGAGGACCAGCTGAAGCGGTCGTAACTTCGAATTACATTGGAGCTGGGTGAGATGTTTGTTCAAATAAACCGTGTCTATTTGAAATTAATATATTTAAAATTGATTCCCTGAAATTGAAGCGGAAATCATTTTAAAATATATAAACATTTCAACTAGACGCAAGCGTTTTGTATGTTCGTATTAACAGTTAACAGATTGCGTGATTTAAAGTTGAGCGTGTCTAGTTATTTAGGGTAATGTTTCTAGTATTCCTAGAGTGGAAAGTTTATGAGTCTGGGTTTAAGGTTTCTGAGAAGTGTTTATTTTACGCGTGATTTTACGCTTATCTGATTTGTTTGTGTGCGATTGGATTTTTTCGTTCTGTTCTAGGTAGTTAGCTTAATTTTCATTTCTAGTGCTAGGTATTTAGGTTTGTGTACATGTATGGGTCTATTTTATTTGTTTTGATTTTGAGTGCTGTTATAAAACTAACAGCTACTAACGAAAAACTTTGAAAGGAGTCTTCGACATATTTTTCTCTGCTTATACGTACTTTTAAATAAGAATAAGCTCCAAACCTTCTCCTCAAAAAAAAAAAAGGGAGAGGAGGCCTTAGCCCAGCAGTGGGACATTAACAGGCTGTTACTGTTACTGTATACGTACTTTTGTTAATGTGAATTCTAAATAGAAGATTTCATTCAAAGTTACCGACCTGTTCCATAGTAAACTTATTTAAAGTCTAACCATAGTTTTGGGTACGACTTGGTTGACAGATCTGGAAGTCCGATACCGATCGAGTATCTACCGGAGGAAAGTTCACTGAACTCGAAGGTTCGTTTGTTGATATTGTACCAAGGCCGACCAACGACCACCATTGCCGTGGGAGATCCTCTCACGTTTAGGCTTGAAGCACAGGATGGATATAACTATGCTACGGACATTTTTGCAACCAACGTGATCGCACGTGATCCATACTCCGGACGTTCAGTACAGCTTATTGACAGAGTGGGGTGAGTAATAAATTATTTATATTAACTCTTTCTGAATGTATATGTCGTGTACTATGTATATATATGCAAAATTTATTAACATATAGCCTAAATCTTATAATCAATTCGAATATTTAGAAAATTCTCTTCTCGCATATAACATGATTTTTTATTTTACATTAATATTTTATAGAAGTAAAATATATTTTACTACTTTGTATTATGCAATTTCATTCATTATTATTTTTTCATTTAAAAATGATCATACAATACCAGGTGCCCAGTAGACCCTGACGTATTCCCAGAGTTAGACAAAGGTCGTAGCGGCGATTCGCTGGAAGCAAGGTTCAATGCTTTCAAGATACCTGAATCGAATTTCTTAGTATTTGAAGCTACAGTAAGAACTTGTCGAGACGGCTGCCAACCGGTGAGTGATGTCATATTTAAATCATAAAATACCAGTAATTAGCATATCATTTGAAATTAATTGAATTAGTCTATTTTTATGAAATTTAAACATTTTTGGTTGGATTTTGTGATTTTTAAAAATGTTCTTTCACCTTTTATGGTGGAGGATATGATGATATCGACTCGAAATAAATTGTATATACGATAATACGAGTAATCATAATTTTTGTTAAATTCTATTTAGCTGTTTCTTTTTAAATATAAGGACGTCAAATCACAGAATGATTTTGTTTTTTAACTGTGTTGTACCTTGATTTTATTGCAACATAGGTCTTTTAAATTTTCTAATATTTTAATGTATGTACTACTTCAAAAGTAGCTACTTACTTCTTCGAAACAATAATTACCTACGCGATTCTGCTTAAAAAGAAAAATATCTCTATGACGAAATAACTTATTAGGAACACAAATAATAATCTTTTAATTAACTATATATAACCTGTATATAGTTTAATCTATATGCATAGACAAAATGAATAACTGTTTGTTTCAAGTTGATAACACTACATACGTCAATGGGTCTTTATAAAAAAATTGCTATGTTGTTATCATAATAGCTAAGGTTAGGGTTGAGCGTGGGTTATCTATACCTTAACGTCTATATTTGTGCAACTTAATAGGCGAATTACCATTACATGTTTGCACATTTCTAATAATAAATGCCAATCAATTTAATAACAATTTTAAACTTTATTATTGATGTTTTTTTTTTTTTATAGAATAGGAAGGTGGACGAGCATATGGGCCACCTGATGGTAAGTGGTCACCAAACGCCCTTAGACATTGGCATTGTAAGAAATGTCAACCATCGCTTATAGCCAATGCGCCACCAAACTTGGGAACTAAGATTTTATGTCCCTTGTGCCTGTAATTACACTGGCTCACTCACCCTTCAAACCGGAACACAACAATATCAAGTATTGCTGTTTTGCGGTAGAATATCTGATGAGTGGGTGGTACCTACCCAGACGAGCTTGCACAAAGCCCTACCACCAGTATGTTGTTATCAAAAACGATTGTCCTTACTTGTTGTCGATACTAATATAACTTATTGTTCCTTATAATGAAGTATATTATATCATATAGTATTTTTATTGTTTTGCCAAAAGCTATGTAAAGCTTGATTGAAAACTAAATTTATTAACAGATTTCATTTTCATCATACATAATTATCTCATGCGTGAGGTTTAAGCTTGCAAATTTATGAAAGTAGAAAAAGAATGACTTAGCACTTATATAAATATCTTCAGGCTTATTGTCCAAGTCACACTGGAAGATCAGAGCCATCGTTCGGTCGTCGACGAAGAGATACAAACTCCACCGAGACTGAAGATAATACAGCAGTCAAAGAAGATGACAAAGCCAACAAAACTGATAACAAAAGCGAAGCGTCCGTTTTTAAAGTATCATATGAAGAAGCAAGCGTTGATAAGTATTTGAAAAATGAAGTTGAAACACCAAGTCACGTGCGAAAAATGATTGAGGTAAATCGAAAAGAAAACAGACAAAATTTTCTATTAGATTTATAAGATACCACCTTACTTTTATTAAGTTGGTACCTGATGTCTTTAGCTAAATAAAATTTCAAACAATCGTAAAAAAATTGTAGGTTTAATCATTTAATAAATATTTATTTCCTTACTTAAACATTTACTCATAAAACGAATATATAGTTATTTTACAAATCATGACTCCGTGCTGTTGGCAAGAATGCTGGCAGCTTTACCCCGTCGTGATGAGAAAGTACCAAATATGTCTTAATAGAGTTTTCGACAATAAAAACGAAACGAAGTATAATTGGTGATTTTTCAAGTTGGTGTACCAAATAGTTCCTTTTCAATCACAAGGTGTTCGACAACCGCAACGAGCTAATCGAGGAGAACGGTGTAGCGGACTCCGCGCCGGTGGTGGCGGCGGCGGGCGTGTGCGTGTCGCCGCAGCACTACCGCGCGCTGCTCGTGGCGCTCTGCGTGCTGTTGTCGCTGCTGCTGGCCATGCTCACTGTTGCGCTCTATATATACAAGTGAGCTGGTTAAATTTTGTATAGTTTTACCGTCGAGAATTTCTCGGGTAAGATCTAAAGGAACCGATACCAAAGTAATACTAAATAAGGAACATGGTTTCTTTTTTAGATAAATATTATTAAATTGTACCTACTCTACTAAAAGCAACGCAATCATTATTGCCATGAAAAAAAAAACGTTGCATTGTGATACCCAGCTGTAGGATACGTAGTGGGATATACTTTTGTTTTGTAACTGATTGGAGTTTCCGTGCGCAGACGCTACTGGCGCGTGGTGCGTAAGAACCTGCAGGTGTGCGTGCGCGACAGCAGCCCGCGCGCCGCCGCGCCCGCGCCGCACCACGCGCGGCCCTCGCTCTTCTCCGCCTCACATCTACATAAACCCTTTTCGCTAAGGTAACGTCGTCCTCATATATCGTACTCAGCTTTATAAATGCATCACCATTTTAACAAAAATATGTATTCAATGTGTAAATTAATTACGGTAAATTAAAAACAGGACCGTATCGTATCACGGGCACAGAATATACTTTTGCTTTTTAATTATATGAAAGATATAGCATTTTCAAAGTGAGTTATGCATAGATTGGTTTTCTATGCAGAAAACGTACTACATCATAATTATGTCACCCGTGATATGTACGGTTAGGTATAGGTTGAACTTAATCAAATTGTTTAAAATTTACTCGTTTTGGATATTTATAAAAAATTCAACTGATGATTTTTTTCACAGTGGACTCGGAAGAAACTTCTCAGATATGGGCGAGGAAGCGGGCTCTTCTGGTCGATTGGCGAATGCATTTGACGACGGCAGCGAACCTATTTATACAGACCCATCGCTGTTCGAACGATCTCGGTCTCTTCGTTCCTTGCACTCAATGGACTTGAAGCCGGACCGACGTGATCATCATGCATAAATACGAAAAACCCTCAATTTTCTTATCTAACTTTTATAATAAAATCATAACTCTGCTAAGAATAACTGCCTAAATGTGCTCAGATTTTAATCCGTCCAAAGAGTATTTATACATATTTTGTATTTTTTTTTTACATAACTCTTTAATTCTACTATACTTTTAAAGGTTTATCTTAAGTCAGTACTAATGAATAAATTTTACAGTTATTACTTTGTATTTCATTTTATATCTTACGATATTTTATATCAACATTATTGTGGCATTAATAAGTCTATTATAATTACTATACTTACGACTGCCTCGTGGGTCTTGTGGCTAGATATAAAGTCGCAGATCCCGAGGTTATGGGTTCAAATCCTAGGTCGGCCGATAAAAGTTAGTGAGTTTTTCTGTCAAAAGATTCTCAGTAGCTGCGGAGTCTGGGAGTTAAAAGTGTGTATACTCCCATGCCTCGAAAAGCACGTGAAGCCGTTGGTTCTGCGCCTGAACTCTTTCCGGTCGTGTCGAATTGCCGTCTCATCGGATTGCGAGATTAAGGGAATATTGAGTGTACCTGTGTTTGTACACGCACTTGTGCACTATATGTCCTGCGTAGTTGGCTGATCTCTCTTGAGATTGCCCGCTATGGACGGAATCGGTCAGGAGGACATCATCATCATTACTATATGTCTTTGGTCTTATTTATCTATTAATTTACTATGTACATATTAATTATTACAGAGGTATGCGGTATAAAAACTACTCACACGTAGCCTTGTGGCGTGCTAACAATACTAATACTACTCAAAGATACCTATTTAGATTAAACCTTTTTAAAGATTAATTAAACAAACAATAAATTAAACATTTAATTACTTTTTAGAGATTTGACATGTTTCTAACAAAAAGAAAATCACTATAACTACAAAATAAGCAACATCGTCTCAAAGTATCCTGTTACCAAGCACGCATCTCTATTTCCTGACAAAAAATAAAATCTGCGAGATGTTAGCTAACTAGTATTTTCATTTATTTTTTAATATATAGGCTAGCGCTTGGCTGTTATCATACCTGATGAAAAGTGAAGATACAGTCTAAGGTGGAGCGCGCTTGCCTAGAATCTTCTATTCACTATTGACTTGAAGGTACCCACATTGTAGGTGGTGTTTGCGAGGGTATTCCAGACCTTACTGGTGCGTATCAGAAACGAGGAAGCAATTATCAAGTTCTACAACTTTTCTCTAGAACTCAATCATATATCTCTCATCGTTAAGGCAGCGTTCGTAAGAAACGTTTTCGTTCTACCATTCTTTCTCCGACTAACTTTGCAAATCCCACTACCACGAAAAAATCTTTTCATGTTTCGGGTTAAATTTTTTTATAGAATAGAATGGCGGACGAGCATATGGGCCATGATGGTAAGTGGTCACCAACGCCCATAAACATTGGCATTGTAAGAAATGTTAACCATCGCTTAAATCACCAATGCGCCACCAACCATGGGAACTAAGATTTTATGTCCCTTGTGCCTGCAATTACACTGGCTTACTCACATTTCAAACCGGAACACAACAATACCAAGTACTGCTGCTTTGCGATAGAATATCTGATGAGTGGGTGGTACCTGTACCTCGTCTGGGTAGACGAGCTTGCACAAAGCTCTACCACCAGTAAATATATAGCCTACGACACTCACAAATGATTGCCTTTTATTAGTAAAAGAATTTTCAAAATCGGTTAGGTAGATCCATAGATTACACCCTACAACCTCACAAACTTTACCTCTTTATAATATTAGTATAAATATAGATTTATATTTCAATTGGTATATATTTTATAACTTTTACATGATGACCAGATCACGTGAGTCGTGACCGAAGGTCACATCACATCACATCATGACGTGTCTACTTTCACAACCATGGACATTTATTGGCTAAGTGCCTGTGAAAATAAATTTACAGTATTGTAATAATTCACTATTGCTTCATTATTAATTTAATATGAATATTTTAAGAATACAACAGACAAAATACTAATTAGTATTTTAGACATGTTCCCATCAAATTTTTGGCTCAAGACCATGTAGACTTTAGTGCTTAATCAATTTTGAGAATTATTGAAGTTGAAAACGCTAGAAATATATTACTATGGTAATATGTACTGTAAAGACGTCACACTGCATTTACGAAACGGCAGCTTCGTCCGTCTGGACTTCGTTTTGTTAGGTACAAAAATCCTTTAATTATAGATATGTAATATTTAAGTTAATAGGAAGCAGTGAGAGTCTAGTTGATTTGACTGTTAGACTGCAAAGCACAAAACAGTTAGTTCTAGGCCTAGGGCCGACCTAAGAAATTAGGCGTCCTTTTATATCTGAATATAATTAAATAAAACTACATCGCGTTGTTTTAATAATTGTACTTAGATACTTGCCTAAATAAATAATGCTGTCCATTTCTATTCAAAAATTATGAGTTTATATAGTATCCCTACTTATTTTACTTCCTTCCGCCATTGGGGCCTAATTCCATAAAATCTTGATATCACTGTTTGTTATAAGACAAAACGCCTTATTTAATTAGTGTAAATATTTCTATCTTGACAAACAACAATAACACCCCAATTACTCTTCGCTCTACTGTTTGTCACATCCTATTAATATTACTTCTACAATATGTTTTCTTTCAAAAGCCTATTTACCATTTTATTTGTGCATTTTCAACTTGAAAATTGCACACAAACCTTCCTCATTTCCCTACTCGAGGGGCGAATTGAAATAAAAGCTTATAGTTTAGCCGTGAAAACGTAACAGACAACCAAAAAACTTACTTTCTCATTTATAATATTACGTATATTATTTCACAGTCGATATTTTTAACCAATGCAAAATGTATTATGAGCCTATTATTCTACTATTAAGAGCGGAGATGTATTGTAAGTTATTTTAAAAATAAAAAGACATAAGTAATATGAATACAACTATTTTTTTAATAAAAATAATTTCTTCTTTTTCAATATAGTTGTAGTGTTGTTTACTTAAATTTCAATAATACTATATATTATGATAGGGTGCTGGTGTGGGAACGCTCATGAGAGGTGAATCCAAATATTCCATTTCAGTAGTACTCAGAGCTGGCTCTGTCTGAGTATTCATCTTTTGTTGTAAAGTTTCATACAACTTATGAACAGACTCGTTATGCTGGGTTCCAGGCTGTAAGGCTTTCATTAAAGTCTGAATTCTTGTTTCTGGCAACTTTGGATGTATATACCATAGTAGCTTTAACAGATGTCTCGTAACATTATCTTTAGATAAACCAGCAAAGAAAAATTCATCAAATAAGACTGTGCTGAAGTCTTCACCCTGGAACTCATCAGGCAGCTGTATTAACAAAGCAACAAGAGCATGTAAAAATGGATCTTCATATGCTCGGCCATCTTTGCAACTTCCTAAAATACTGAGAATCCTAAGGATAGCTCCTCTATCTCTTAGTTTAGCGGCATGGAGTGTATAGTACATAGCCAATACACCGCACACAGCACTCTCTCTCATGTATGCTTCACAGGCATCAGGAGGAGGTCCCGAATGTTCAATGGTTGTAATAGCTGACTCTCTTTCATCTGGAGGAAGTTTGTTATGCAAAGCACGGACTTGATCATCAACCATGAGAGACATTAAGGCGGGAAGATACTTAGTTACTACTTGGCTGTCGAGTTTAGGCTCTTTAAAATCTTGTGAATCAATCATCTCCCACGCACTTAGACCTAATGCAAGCATTCTGAGTAATAGAATTAATATTGTATTGTCTCTCGGAAGTCCTTCAGTGTTTATTAAATGTTGTAAAATTTTAATGGCAGAAGTAGCCAAGAAGTTAACAGCATACGGATCACATAATGTCATTGATAGATCTCCTAAAACTTGTTCATGACCTTTTTTTATACTGTCTAAGAATCCTTGTAATTCTCTTGACCTTTTAATATCAACATTTCTCTCTCTTATACATGCATCCAAACACCATGTGAACTTGTGGCATGGGTCCACAGATATAATATCTTGCACTTCAGAATCATGAAGTGCCATTAATAGTTCAGCTCTTAATGTGCAATAGTGTACATTTCTTGTTCGCAGGAACAATGTACGAAGAAACTGTAGAACCATATCATAGAGTTTAACACTTGTACCAATCATATGTGCCAGCTTCTGTACAACAGCACCCTGTCTTCTCACTTTTGGTGAAGGTGCAAAAAACATATTTGAATCTTTCTCATGATCAAATAATACATTTTCTTTCTCTCTTATGTATTGACTGAGTAATGGTGACACTTCATCACCAAATAATGATTGGTTGTCTTGCCAAATTTGTCTTTTTACTTCTGTATCTGTGTCGTTATAGAGATCTCTATCGCGAACTAACACTTTTAAGAATTTATCATCAATATGTGATGTATTTTTTAAAATACTCATAATAACAGGTCTAAGAGCCTTTACTTTAACGACAGGAAAACTTTTAAGTAAAAGTTCTTTAAGTTTTTTTTCATGTTCTTTTTTATCTTTAGTAGTACCAATCTCATTAATATGTGTTATTAGTTTATCCCTTAATTCTTCTAAAACAGATGTATGAAAATCGAGTCTGCGAACACCGTGAAGATCCAATAAAGGTAGCATAGGCCTTAAAGAGGGCAGTAATATACCATTTTCTAGTTGAAACTCTTCAATTGCTTTTAAGGGATCGGTACAACTTGTAAGAGCGTCTCGAAGAAATGTTTGGCCGGGTACTCCTACATCTTCTAATCCAGTCCCAGGTAATTTACTTGATGAAGCCATATTTTTTTATTTATTAACTACAACGTATTACAAAAATTATGAGTTGTAACAAAATAAGAAGTTTAAATAAACAATACGTTTGTCTCTTGTCCATTTATATAATATTCATTCACATTCACCATTTCTCGCCTCCAAGATCGAACTGCCGCCTGTAGCAAAGTCATACGTCAACGTCATCAATCTTGTCAGTTTTCATAATCACAGATTGTGTTGCCAACCTTAAAAAGTTAAAAATTAATGTGGCTATAACTAGTTAAGTGGAATAGTGTGGTATTACGAATATAAGAAAATTATTCAATAATTGTTTAAGAGCGTAATACAACAGAACAATAAGAAAATTGCATGCAATTTGAAAATTTAAGTTTTACTCCCCCGAGTGGAATAAGGTATACTAACCATTTAACTTTAACCGTTTTTCTGTTCTTAAGAAATTAGACTACGTAGGTAGTATAGAGATACATAGTAGTATATTTGTATATAAAAAGTTCATCAACTCAAAATTTCAGAATTTTTACTTTCCGAGAAAGTTCTGACTTAAAAATGGGCTATTTTCAAATTATTATATATAATTAGTGAACACATATTATAAATTTTATAAACGCGAAAGTTTGTGAAGATGGACGGATTGATGGAGCGTTGAATTTTTGGTACTCTTTCAAAACTTATTGAACGGACTTGGATGAAATTTGAAAAATAGAAAGCTTATATCCTGATTTAATAATAGGCCACCTAACATCTTTCCCCATTCTTCACACGCGGGCGTAGCCGCGGCCGAATCTAATAGGCTATAAAACATAAGTAAAGTAAAATAAGAAATACATGTCATAGTTGCAAATGAAATAAAATAATTTAAACTAAATAATAGATGGGTAGAACTATAACTTAACCTACAAAATATTAAGTAATATTCATTATATTATAATAATATTAATCAATATTATTGTGAAATATATAATAAGTATAAGAATATTAAAAAACGACCTAAAACTTCAGTGTATAGTAATTTCTTATAAATATTGTATAATAAGTAGAATCTACTTTATTAATCGTGGTACGATGAATGATGATTTAGTAAAATGAAAAATCTATAAATTATGAATAAGGTTTACTGGTAAATAAGTTTTATTTAGACATTTTATAAAACTCTATAAATTAAAAGTAATAAGTAAAATATTTAAAATTGAATATAAAAGAATACAATATAAGTTAGAATCTTCGAAGAAATAAAAAAATATATTTAAGTTTCGTATTCATTTATTAAAAACAGTTATTTCCACAGAGTACATAGTTACGGGTTTTTCAGCATAATTATTAATCACTAACAATGGCAATATTGGCAATTGATATTTGACAATTGACAAGGTAATGCTTGTCATGTCAAGTTTCAAACTATAATATACTAATATATACAACACACAATTTACAATTAGAATATTTTTACAATATAAGTTTAAATAATAGTCACGAAATCCTAAATAGTCATGCTTATATAAAAACTTATTATTCTTTACTTTTAAATTTTTAAGCATCGAAATTTAGTGATTAAGACGAAAACCAAGAACAGAAATTGCGTTTTCTAAAAATGTCAGAGAAGCAAAAAACGTATGTTTATTTCATAATAATATGTAAAATGAAAAGAAATTTTTGCTCTAGTTAAAATTTAGTGATAATTACACAATCTTAAATGTTATAGGCTTATTTGTGGCGATGTTAATGGAAACTTTAATACATTGTTTTCCCGCGTTGACTCAATAGTGAAGAAGTCTGGGTCGTTTGAGTTACTACTGTGCGTGGGAAACTTCTTTGGATCAGATAATTCCCAGTTAGATGCTTACCGTATGGGAACAAGAAAAGGTAAAAATCATCAAAATATAATGCTGCCTATATTTTGCCTTTGCAAAGACAAAGTATCTTTCTAGGCTTATTTTTATTTTAATCCTTAGCTTATGAAGTTTAATATTCCACCAGACTAAAGCCTAGTTAAAATTAGTATAATTGAAACTAAAGTTGTACATTTTTTGTCGTTTTAAATAAGAACATATTCTTTATGATTATTTACAGTTCCTGTAACAACTTATGTATTTGGTCCGTCAAATAGTGAACATGTGCCGTACTACTGTGATGAGGGATCAGAAATAGTTCCAAATGTTATTTATATGGGTATTGTAATTTTATAGTTGGCTTTTGTAATTGAAATTAGATCTTTGCTGTGCTGTACAATGTGTGTTATTTATTACACTTTCTAATTCACAGTGGTTTTTAAATTAAAATGTAAAGTTAAATCTATAATTCATTTTATAGGTAGAAGAGGTATTTTTACCACTAGCTCTGATGTCAAAATAGCCTATTTAACTGGTTTGTCTCGACGGGAACTTGGTAAGGATATACAAAACTGTACATTTGAACCAAGTGATTGCAGCGCAGTCCGAGATGCTTGTTTTAGAGGACAAAGTGAATATCGAGGTGTTGACATGTTAATAACTACACTTTGGCCAGTGGGAATACAGCAAGATGAGTGTCAAAAGGTAAATGTTTCTGTTACGAATGCTTACAATAACAGCCTGTGAATGTGCCACTGCTGGGTTAAAGGCCTCCTTTCCCTTAATTAAGCACACGAAAATTCAGTGGCGCTTGCCCAGGTTTGAACCCACGGTCATCGGTTAAGATTCACGCGTTCTTACCACTGGACCATCTCGGCTTCCTATGAATGCTTATCGATACTAAGACATGAATTTTGATGTTGCCTGGTAATAATCATGTAGGTACATTAAAATAAAATTAATAAATACATCTGTAAAAAATGAATATGAAAATTAACAACTATTATATCTGTATGAACCAATCATAGTTTTTTATTATGTAATATAATAATATATGCTATACAATTCTATTGATTGACATTTTTTAATGATAATTGTATTTCAGGCAGAAGTAGAGCCAGAGAGATTGTCAGATTTAATATCTTGGCTTTCTATCCACATTAAGCCAAGATATCACTTTGCACCTTCAACAGAAAAATATTTCGAAAGACAACCGTATAGGTAAGTTAGGGACTATTCATATAACAACTAACATTAAATGTACATAACATATATTTTATGCACTTTATATCAACATTTTATATGCCCAGTTTCAGAAAGATCAAAAGACAATATTCTTCTTAAATTATGTAAGACTTTAAATTTGATCGAACAATTAAATGTACAAATAATATCATTTTTAACAGAAATCAAAGTGTTCATCAAGACTATAAAGAGTGTGCTACAAGGTTTATCGCTTTAGCTCCAGTTGGGAACAAAGTGAAGGAGAAGTGGATATATGCCTGTTCCCTTCAACCCATAACTAAGATGAGGATGACGGACCTCCTTCAAAGCACCACAGATGAAACTCCTTGTCCATACAATCCAGATTTGTTGAATCAACATCAGCCCGGGAAAGTTGTTAGAGTGTGTATTGTTTAAATACTAATATGTGTTTGTTAGCATTGTTGTATTAATATTTAAATAAAATGTCAATAAATAAAGGGTTGCCAGACCCTGAGATACAGTAGTTTACTCAGTGTAAAATATTGTCAAAACACCTACCAAAAGCAAATATGTCTGGCTAAAGCATACACTCAGCAACCCTGCAACTAAAGAAACAAGTTGTATCTAACAATACAGTTCTATAATTTTTGTTATGTGTTTGCTAGGTGTCTGGAAATGGGCAGTTCTTTTTCAATATGGATGCTGGAGACGACGACCACGGAAAGAGAAAAAGGAAAGGTGGTGACAATCCAGAAAGAAAAAGAAAAGAATTTGATCCAGGTTTTGTATATTTTTTTTTAACCACAAAAGTAAGAATCTAACAAAATATGAATGAATATATCAAGAAGGATAGTTTATCTATGGCAAAATGTTTGTATGACATTTCAGGTTAAAAGCATGCTAAATTCAATTAAATGACATTAAGAGGCTTAATGCATAGTATATTTAATTAAATGTCCCGAGAGGTAAAGATAAATAAACATAAACAATTTCGACCTTGTATTGATATTTATACGTCATTGATCGGGACCTTAATAATCTGTGGTCTATAATAATACATTGTGAATACCACATATAATATTTTGAGTGACAGTTAAGTTTTTATTGAAACTTTGAAAATAAAGCAATCAAAGAATAAAGATAAACAAACCTTAGAATTACATATTCCATGCAATTTGTCAATAGCTCTACTGTAGTATGCACAACAATATTTCTTGATTTATGTATCTAACATCCAAAATGCGACTCCATAGTGAATATCATGGATTATTTAAGATCTCGACCAATGATGTTGCGTTAATTGATGAATTCGGTGTCAAAGTTGTTTATTTGACCCTTGTGGTTGGAATAGTCTAAGAATAGTTATAGGAATAGTCAATAGGTATAGGGGAATAGTGTTGTATTATAAAAAAAGATACATTCTTCAAGAAATATTTATAGTGCATTATTGTGCATATGTCATTTTAAATTTGTTCCTGCCATTGGAATATATTATACTCCGATATGGCCCAGATTACTGGTGGTAGGGCTTTGTGCAAGCTCGTCTGGGTAGGTACCACCCACTCATCAGATATTCTACCGCAAAACAGCAATACTTGATATTGTTGTGTTCCGGTTTGAAGGGTGAGTGAGCCAGTGTAATTACAGGCACAAGGGACATAAAATCTTAGTTCCCAAGGTTGGTGGCGCATTGGATATGTAAGCGATGGTTGACATTTCTTACAATGCCAATGTCTAAGAGCGTTGGTGACCACTTACCATCAGGTGGCCCATATGCTCGTCCGCCTTCCTATTCTATAAAAAAAAAAAAAAGATGGCCCAGTGGTAAGAACATGTGAATCTTAACCGATGATCGTGGGTTCAAACCCGGGCAAGCACCACTGAATTTTCATGTGCTTAATTTGTGATTATAATTCATCTCGTGCTTTACGGTGAAGGAAAACATCGTGAGGAAACCTGCATGTGTCTAATTTCACTGAAATTCTGCCACATGTGTATTCCACCAACCCGCATTGGAGCAGCTTGGTGGAATAAGCTCCAAACCTTCTCCTCAAAAAGAGGAGGGCTAAAGGCCTCCTGCCTTTAGCCCAGCAGTGGGACATTCACAGGCTGTTACGGTATACTACGATAATAACAATAGCTATAACGATAATTTCCTATTATTTATCAGAAACTATCTTTAGGGTATAAAGATCCTTTCAAAAATGTTTTACATATAGACATTATTTAGTTTGCATATGATTTATGTATGAATAAAACGTTTTTGATATCATATATTTCCAGATACATGCTGGTTCTGCCTGTCGTCTCCAACGGTGGAAAAGCACCTGGTGATCAGCGTGGGCAGCCACTGCTACCTCGCATTACCCAAGGGTCCGCTAACACCCTTTCATGTGCTCATACTGCCCATTGCTCACCATCAATCTGTTACCAAGGTAATAATTTGAACGGTTCTGGGTTCATAATTCATGTTGGGCAATTAAAATGTTATTGGGTTTTCTGTCATACGATACAGCTGTCATGACTCAAATTGGTCAGGAGGACATCAGTTTGATGATGATGATCACTATGAAAGTATTATGAATCTACAAAAATAAAAATTTGCTCCATCAGGCTCCGGATGAAGTAGTTGCTGAAATAGACAAGTTCAAAGAAACACTAAAGAAGTTTTACTCGTCGATGGACAAGCTCGTAGTGTTCTTCGAGAGGAACTACCGCACCTCCCACATGCAGATACAGTGCGTGCCCGTGCCGCCAGCCTGCAGCGACCAGTTACTCGAGGTCTTCCAGGTGAGCAGTCGGGCTTTGGAATTTGTTTACACCCTTGCCTCGATGCGCATATTCTCTTAGTTCTCCATCTAAAATCACTTCAGTCGTTGTTGCCTCCAGACATATTGACTTCAAAATATTTTTTCGGAATATATGGTATTGTCCAACTGTACACACCTGCACACATATCGTTTACGACACGCGTGGGTGGTGTCGGCAGGACGAGGCGGGGCTGCACAGCGTGTCGCTGGAGGTGCTGCCGCCGTACACGCGCGTGGCGCAGGTGGCGCTGGCGGGCGCGCCCTACTTCCACGCCGAGCTGCCGTCCGCCGACCAGCTGTACGCGCGCACCCGCCAGCACTTCCCGCTGCAGTTCGGCAGGTACGTCTTGGTCGGCTGTTTTCACATTTCAATTCTTCATCCTCCAGTAACAGTACAGTAACAGCCTGTTAATGTCACACTGGGCTGAGGCCTCCTCTCCCTTTTGAGGAGAAAGCTTGGAGCTTATTCCACCACGCTGCTCCAATGCGGGTTGGTAGAATACACATGTGGCAGAATTTCAATGAAATCAGACACATGCAGGTTTCCTCACGATGTTTTCCTTCACCGTCAAGCAAGAGATGAATTATAAACACAAATTTTCAATTCATCCTCCAATTAAGCCTAAAGCTTGTGTTAGGTTTGTACGACAGTTGCTACTGTAGTTTTATAAATCAGTAGACAGTCGAAACTTTTCGTTTTGGAATTATGTTTCCTTGGTGTCAGGGCTTTCTACAAGCTAGCCTAGGTGGGAACCTCATAATATATTTTATCACCAAACAGTAATTCTTAGTATTGTTGTGTAACATAAGATACATAATATTCTGTTCCCAAGGTTGGTGGCGAATTGGCGATATAAGAGATGGTTGCTATATCATACAGTGCCAATGCCTATGGGCAGCGGTGACCATTTACTATCAGGTGGCCCCTTTTGCTAGTCTAGCCATTATATATCAAATATGTATATTTTTTATAGCATAGGTAAGCGGACGAGCGTATGGGCCATCTGATGTTAAGTGGTCACAAACGCTCACAGACATTTGCATTGTAAGAAATGTTAACCACCGCTTATCGCATCAGCAATGTGCAAATACCAACCATGGGAACTAAGATGTTATGTCCCTTGTGCCTGTAATTATACCAGCTCTCTCCCTTCAAACCAAAATACAACAATACCGAATACTACTATCTTGCGCTAGAATTTCTGATGAGTGGTACCCACCCAGACGAGCTTGCATGTTGATTTTTTACTCGTCGTATTTCTAATTGTAACGTTTCTTGTGCAAAGTGATTCTTTGCAAATTTGTGTATTTTCCATTGTGGTAAACATTTTCTTCAGGTTTAAAGGATAAAAAATCACTGTTTCGTTTTCAGGGACGTGTTATCCAGTCCACCGATATTGAATTGCGAGGACAAAGCTGATTGGAGGCAGTGTCTGCTGAGTCGGGAAGAAGAGGACTCGTTAGTGGCTGTGTTCAGAGAAAAGTTTAAACCGTTCGATTTCACAGCTGACACTAGTGACAGTGATAGTGACTAAAATGAAACGATTGTAAACATATTTTTTTAATAATGCGAAATAGTACTTCAAAAAGGTTTTACTGTAGTCAATAAATAATATTATTAAAATGTGTCTTCAATTAATTTTATTCCCAGTGACAGTTATTTATTTATTGGAACATAAAACGTTAACATTTAGAAATTTAAATGTTAACAGCTACATTAGTCATGTGTGAATGGGGGATGTAAGTGTATGTGTGGAAGTGCAAGTGAGATGTGGATTTTTTTTTACATTGTAAGTTTTCAAATATCGTAGTGACTAATGATACACTCAAAAGTAAACGGCTATATTTTCACACGGTTTTCTATCGACTATGGAGCCAATCCTTTGTGGCCGTTTTGCATTCAATTGAAGTAAGTGAAGTAAGTAAGAGTTCTATAAGATAAATAACATCAAATATTAGTGTTTCAACCGCTACTTTTATTTATTTATTTAAGCCTAATATATGGCAATACCATCATTTTAATTAATGTAATCGGGCTTAAATGATTCAAGACATTTGTTCACTGACAGTACTTTTGTTCTGTCCCATTCACACAAACACTCTGCATATGTTAGTTATGCGCGCCTGGTACTTCATTTGTTCACTGACAGTACTTTTGTTCTGTCCCATTCACACAAACACTCTGCATATGTTAGTTATGCGCGCCTGGTACTTCATTTGTTCACTGACAGTACTTTTGTTCTGTCCCATTCACACAAACACTCTGCATATGTTAGTTATGCGCGCCTGGTACTTCGCAAATTAGAATGTTATGGTTTTTGGTAGCAAATTGATAATTTTTAGAAAATAAAACTGTTGAAGAAGTGCACACGATCAGCCGCTTTCGAGGTCCGGAGGGAAGAGATAGTACCTAAAATGAATTAAAATTCAAAGAAAAAAAAATGACATTTCGATATATTACATCCGATAAAAAGGTGGTAGGGCTTTGTGCAAGCTCGTCTGGGTAGGTACCACCCACTCATCAGATATTCTACCGCAGAACAGCAGTACTTGTTATTGTTGTGTTCCGGTTTGAAGGGTGAGTGAGCCAGTGTAATTACAGGCACAAGACACATAAAATCTTAGTTCCCAAGGTTGGTGGCGCATTGGCTTTGTAAGCGATAGTTGACATTTCTTACAATGCTAATGTCTAAGGGCGTTTGGTGACGACTTACCATCAGGTGGCCCATATATGCTCGTCCGCCTTCCTATTCAATATAAAAAAAAGGTTTTACTATAATGAATAAATGATAATAATAAAACGATTATTCAATTAAATGATTTTTTTTTATTTTCGTTCACATCGTACTGTACCTAATAACTCATTTGTTTTATAAAAACATATCTGTAACAACATGATTAACTAACTTACAATACTTATGTACTCATGTATATTTAACAAAACATTTAAAATGATATGGTACATTGACTAGATCGAAATTATGGAGTTATATACGATTTGTTATAACTTGTATGCGCGTGCGAGATTTCGTTGTACATAAGACAAAATACAGTAAAAAAAAAAAAAACACTTTTTCATTTCACATTTACGAATTATGATACAAAAAATATTATTGTTGATCATTTTATATAATAATAGAATTAATTTTAGTATTATATTGAAAGGAAATACGCAAATGTGATTTGTTAATTCGGACAATAAAGTAATTTTAACCAATCAGTTTAAGTCTTTGCTATCATTTAAAAAATGCATTAAATATTGCTGTCGACATCTAAACATTGCGAAGCGTTCATTGTGACGAAATTATCAAACTAATTACATAATTCACTAAAATTACTAAATGATTAATCGATTAACTAGCATTAGGTATTTGTGATTAGATTATATAAAATAGATCTCAATTAAATATAGGGCAGTCTTCGTTGGAATTACGAAAGAGAGTCAACGTAAACGATTGTAAATTATATAAAAACACACACTTCACATAAATGTGTGTCCGTAAAAAACTTGTGTCCAATTCTCAAACTAGCACTACTCGATACAGTTAGACCTAACGCACATAAAAGTTTTTCTATCAGCCGATTTTTTTAGTCAAATTGGCTATCGACATTGGATTGGAATGTGTAAAGTAAATACTTAAGTCTAACGATTAAATTATCGGCCGATAAAGAATCTCCAATGTGCGCTAACCGTTAATGTACATATAAAGTTAACTTTCTGCCGTATTCACCAAACTATAGGTAAGTGTATTGTCTTGTGTTACTGTTTACTGAGGATATACTAACACCTTTATAACATCCATTACTTAAATAGATATACAATACTATATCTTGTTGCACAGTCATTAGGGTTCAGTTTTCACTACGGAATTTCAATTTAAAAATCAACAATTATAGATTTTATCATATAAAATTGAACCGTAATCACTGCGAGAGGAGCGTGTCGAGTTTTACGGAATATTATAACATTTTATAATAAAACACTATTGAAATTATACAAACAAGTGTAGATTGTGTATTATCATAATTTTATTATAAGTCATGACCCAAAAGTGAATTGAGTGTTCTAAAATATTTAGATTATTTCGTATTCATAGCAGACAATAGTAAGATGGAAATTTATTTTTTTATAAGAATTTAAATTTTATTTATTTATTTATCACTATTAAATATAGCGAAAAATGGTTTTAAACATTTTCAATCACATTTCTCTTATTTTGAATATATATATTTTTTTAATTATTTATCGTTAATAATAACTCGGGTTTATCATTATAGCTGTGATTAGAATACGTTAGAAAACGTTAATTCGAATTGTTAGAACGTTGAAATTTGTAACATAATTCTCAGCGCTTTACATATGAAACATTACACCTACGTTTAAATATGTTAGTATTTTTAGATTAACCATTTTCTTAAGGTTATTATTTATAGACAGCGATAAGATTTTTACCGATGAAAACGAGATGTTCTCATAAACTTTACAACAATCAAACATTCCATAATTAAACATCGGATACAATTATTCAATCGTATCCGTAACTAGTTTTAAGACTTTGGTCAATAAGGCATTAAGTTTAAAATATATATTTATTTTAATTATTGTTCTTCTTAATTTTTAATTTGATATTAAGTACACATTAATTACAACAATATTTACAGTCATCGTACAAGGTGCTATATATAACCTCGGTGACACTCCTCTTCAATTAGATAGTTATGAATAAATTATTGTTATTATAAAGCAATAACATATCCATAAATTACTTTAAATAACTCGATTTTTGAGTACAGAGTACAAAAATGATTATCGTTATACGTGGCACTAAGAGTTATTATATTACTATAGCTATCTACAATGTATGTACACGATTAGACAGGTGATGTTTGGCAACAATCGCAACTGCAGTGGGATCTTACCCTTAGTGTTTGTAATAAACTTAGCTCGTTAGCTCGTGGAAACGTAAACGTATATCGTATGTACGAGTATGTATAGTAAAAATGGTCATATATTTCTGGTAAATAGGAACAACTGTTATCGTTACGGTAAATGAGACATTTAGACGATTTCGATCCCACTGTTAGTTTACAAATATTCAAATATCGAACTAATTTGAATCGTCTCGATCGTTACGAGTTTCTACAAGTCAATAATTTTCATCGACAAATGTTAAAAGATGACAAACTTTTATTGAATCGATTTTTAATTGAAAATTTGGTCAGACGGTTCAAATGTTTCGATTTAGTAGTTGTTCGACTGTTTTAGTCGATGTACTCATGAGAACCCGCTATGGGGTTCGTCTCTTGGGTGTCTCTGGTCGCGAGAGGTCAGTGTCGGTGTAAGTGGTGCGGTGTGGGCGGCTCAGACGTTAATCTGGAAGGCTTCGCGCGTCACCTTGTGGTCTCCGAGCGGCGCGCGCTTGCGGCGGGGGAGCCCCTCGCACTCGGTGTCGTCTGAAAACCGCGACGGAGGGTGGATGTGCTCGTTGAACGACGGGTAGTTCGATATACTGGATCGAAAAATATTTTTCTACTGTGTAATACCAGGTTGTGTGATCACTATATCTATAGCCAATCGTGTCGTGGGAGTTTGTTCCAGTATTTCGAATGGTAAAAAAAAATGGTTTTTAAATGTGATGATTGTTCTCTACGTGAAGTGTTACTTTTTCGACCGAATATTTCGACTCGCTTCGTCTCTTTGACGACCTTTTGTCGGTTGCATGCATTACAGCTTATATTATCTTTAAATAAACCTATTTTAATGGAATATTAGAAAACATATTAATATTTTTGTTTTAATAATTAAATTATCAGCGACAAATTGATACTAAGTACATAAAGCTAAAAATAGGTTTATTCTTTAACAGTTAAAATAGTGTATGAATTTTTACATAGTTACATCAAGTGCTAATTCACAAGAAATTGCAATTTCAGATTCTAAGGTACAATTATTATTATACATATTTAAGGTGAATTAAATACTTTTGATTACAAGGACTGTTGCGTCTCTAAGAATTATGTTTTAGGTTATGCGGCTCTTCAATCGATTGAAGTTTTGAATGGATGATTTGCTTTTTCTGGAGATAAAGGTACATTGCTTACATTACATTATAATATTATTCTTTCAAAAATATTTGAATTTCTAAACTATTTAGATGTTATGTATCATGGTCTTGATTATTTTGTACAATTTTACTTCTTTTCAAGTAATGAATATAACTTAAATTAGTTTTTTTTTGACGATGATTGTTGATGTTTAAAATTTTTTTTTTCTCGGAAGAATAGTCTTTCGTCGATGGTATTGAAACAAGAGTCTTCGCAGATCTTCTAATAAGTTATCATGAGTATAATATTCTTATGAAAAAATATAATTTATGTGATGAGCATCGGACCCGCAACTACTTAACAGGATAATTTGTAATAGTTCACCTGAACGTGGTCTCATCATTGTGGCTGCTGTACCCGCTGGAGGAGCGCACATGTCGCTTGCCGAGCGCGCCTGCCTTGCCCTTCCGCGACGGAAACGCCTTTCGCACCATGCCGCCCCCGGAGTTCTCCGAGGACGACGACGACTCTTCGCGTTCCACGCTCGGGTCTAGAAGCAGTGCATTGCAGCATTGTTATCACATTACTGGTGGTAGGGCTTTGGGCATGCTCGTCTGGTTAGGTACAACCCAGTCATCGGATATTCTATCGCAAAACAGCAGTACTTGGTATTGTTGTGTTCCGATTTGAAGGGTGAGTGAGTTAGTGTAACTACAGGCACAAGAGACATAACATTTATTACAATGCCAATGTCTATGGGGGTTTGTGACCACTTACCATCAGGTAGCCCATATGCCTACCTATACTATATAAAAAAACATAACTCATATCCGGCTCGAAGGACTGATAACAGAAAACTTAAAAGGAAAAGTATAGCTAAAGTAAAATGCACCTCGAAATCTATTCCATAGAGAATTTTTAATGACATTTATATTCCACATTGTTTGACTATAGTAAATACGTAATACGAATCATTTTCTGTGATAAGAGTTATTTCATGCGTAGCTGACGATTTAAATAACCTATTTAAATGGCATACGTATAACAAAATGATGTAATTGTTTTTACAAGGACGTAGAACATAGGGAAACATTGGGAACGCTCAAGGTAGGGCGGTGAAGAAGCGGTTAGAATTACAGGCGGTGGGGTGCGCGGGCCGCAGCCGCGCGCCGGACTCGCTGTCGGAGTGCAGCGCGCTCGCGTCGTCGCTCGCGTCGTCCTCGTACTCTGTAATGGGCAGGTGCAGCGTTAATATCTTCTTCACCTCCGAGTCCGTCGAGCCCAAGTTGTCCGACTCTGTAACGTAACGCAATAGTAGTTTAGACGAGAGGTACGACGATATGTGGCGTGAAGCTGCGGCGGGGCTACACGATAACGATAGTTGTGTGTTTATTTGAGTAACATGAACAGATTTATTTGTTTATCTTAACAAATTAAATTAGTTGAGTGTGGTTTATTTAGACATAAGCTTGTTAAGAATCGAGTATATAATAGGAATTAAAAAAAAGTTGTGAAATTTTATGATGATATGATTGAGTGGATTGTATGTTAAAAAGACAGAAAATAAGCTTAAGATATTTAAGTTTCTACGTCAAAACTGTCGTTATCGTGGTACCATTGTCACAGCGAGAAGCACGTTTAGACTGTGTGA
The DNA here is from genome assembly GCF_905147045.1 of Nymphalis io. NCBI lineage: Eukaryota > Metazoa > Arthropoda > Insecta > Lepidoptera > Nymphalidae > Nymphalis > Nymphalis io. The sequence continues at coordinate 5,107,846 of NC_065904.1, forward strand.
GTAGAAAAAGATGTATGATGTGATAGTTTTTTGTTCGAGTTAATGAAATGTATCGATGAAAATACGGTCATGATGGCTGGAAATAGAAGCTCGGGAGATGAGAGGCAGCATTCACATTTCTAAAGTCATGACAACATGAAAAGAACTATATAAATATAAATGAGAAATAAAAAAAATACCGAGGATAGCATTACAATACATTGTGTGCATGCTTACCTTTATAAATTACAACACCAGTTACGCTCCCATCAGGTTGCATAAAAGGCGATCATTTTGTCAAATTCATATCAATATTTAAACTTAAATGGGTTTAACTTAAGTATAGAAGGTGCATCTACGTAAAATAAACTAATGTAACTAACTACTTATATATAAGCTTTATTCAACTTGAACTGTATAAATCCATCAACACACCTTGACTTTCCGAATGCGGATCTCGGAGTCTGTTTCCTTTTCTTCTTACTTTAGTATATTCCGGTTCTTTTCCCTAATTAATAAAATTATCACATTAAATTCCTGATATAAATAAATCAACAGAAATAAAAGAAAACATACAAAGTCAGTGATATAGGTGAAAAATATATTGTGTCTTAAAATTGAACCTTGAGGTACACCAAATATAGAAGAGAAATTTTATTAACTGGTTTTTTTTATGTAAATAAATAGTTTACCTTATATTTATCATTTTGCTTTAGGTCGTGATACACAAAGGAGCCCCTTACGGAGTGGTAGGGGCCGCTATATACGTTGCCACTGTAACTGCTTTCACTATACGCGCTTGGTTTTGTCAACTGGAACGTTGCGTAGGGACAGATGTCTTCGATATATTCTGTAATCATATCACTTAAAGTTTATTTTCTTATTTAATATAAGTTTGATTGATTGCCTTATAGGGCTAGTAGATAAGGCCACAGATCCCGAGTTCCTGGGTTCAAATCTCAGGTCGGATAAATAAAAAAAGTTATTGGATTTTCAGAGTGAGGGAATAGTGAGTGCATATGTGTTTGCGCACACACTTGTGCACTATAATATGTCCTTCGTAGTTGGCTAATCTCTCTTGAGATTGATCGTCGTAGCCGAATCTAATGTGATGTCTACTATAGGATTTAATATTATTTAGTGCATAGATTATCTGAAAATATTTATTTTATAGGAAGACTATTCTATTTTTTCAAATCTCTGGTTAATATCACTGGGTTTTACTCAATTGTTCATTTCGACTTGAAACTATAACTGAAATTTTGTAACAGTTACCGTTAGAAGCATGTTTGTAGTGGTGTTGCGGTGCGGGGTGCTGCGCGCGCGTTGCGAGGTATTGCTGGTCGCGGTTCACTTTGTTCTGCAGCTGCGCCACTGAGGGGGACTCGCCCACGCCACTTTCCGGTTGAGCTGTTTCCGTCGGCCCTGCTTCTATTTCATTTTCTTATTAATTGCATTATTTGTGAGCATTTTTGGGACGGACGGTCTGTGTTATGTGACACATACAAAACGGGAGTATTTGAGGATGTTACAAAATATATAAACGGAAGCGAATATCACGCTGCTTTTATTTCAAATAAATGTGCTGATCACAGATTAGGGCGAACGACGGGCGTATGATGACTAGAACGCATTTAATTATTAAATTTAAAAAAAGGTTTAATTGACAAGGGCACAGATATTCTATAGATTTTGTAGAATTTACTGATTGTTGTTTATATTTATTAATGAATGCTATTAAGGTACTGGCGTCTAAAGTCGTAATTGAATGTTAATAATGCGTGTGTATGTCGGCATAGCTGAAGTGCACGCACTGTTCCTCCTCACGAGCACCACGATGGCCACGAGCGCGGCGAGTACGAGCAGCGACAGCGCGGCCGGCAGCAGCACGCGCGCGCCGCCCAGCGAGCGCGGGCCCGCCGCCGGCACCGCCGGGGACACCTCGCCCTCCAGCACTGCTCGGCACAAACGACGCTGGTCATTGTGAGGCGTGACGAAATCATTACGATTCACAAAATCAAAAAGTTCAAAACGAAATAATATAACAAAACGGTTGGCGAATAAAACTTGGTCTTGGCATAGAAATGCCAGCGAATTAAACGTAATGGGCACTTTTTTTTTAAATGTATAGGCTAGCGCTCGACTGTTATCACACCTGATGGAAAGTGAGATACAGTCTAAGATGGAGCGCGCTTGCCTAGAAGCTCGCATCGATCCCGGCTCGACCGCGAGTGACGTTACTCGTGCGAGAGAGGTGCTTACTGCCGGTGAGCGAATGCGTGGTGAAGTTGTAGAGCGCGAGCGCGTGTCCGGCGTTGTTGTGCGCGGTGATGCGCAGCTGGTAGTGCGTGGCGGCCGACAGCCCCGTCACGCTGAACACGCGCTCGGTGGCCTGCACGCTGTTCGACACGAGCCGCCACTGGAACATGCGACGTAGAGGACGTTAGCGAAAGACACGAACAAAAGTTTTGAATATTCTAGAAGAAAATTCAGAAATATTTTTTAATTGAAGAAAATGTAAATTAACTAAACAAATAGTTACATTTAAAGCTACATTTCAAACAAAGGCATATGGTTGGCGTACGAGACTTCAAAATAAAACTAGCTGAATTACTTGGCTTTAATTTTAAAATATAAATTATATTATTAAAGATTCCGAAAAATTTAACAAACAAATTGATGCAACCTTAAAAGCACTGGGTTAAAATGTCTGCAATAATGTACTCTAACATTTAATTTTTATTAATTCACGACCTTATTTATAAACCTTGCTTAGCGAGTGATTAGTTAAACAATGATGTGTCTTCTTACGAATGTCAAATCAATAATAACAGAGTGTAAAAAACAGTGTTTAACTAAACAGTCGCTAAGTAAAGTTTATAAGTAGAATATTAATATTTTTAAATAAATTAAATTAATTCGGTAACCTGTGATTGACTTATCTCCCTGTACTCGATGACGAAGTACAGTATGCCGCATCCACCGTCACCCCAAGAGTCTAACCATACAGTTACAGTTGTCGTGTTCAACGTTATCATCTGTGAATGCTTTGGTTTCACAGGCACTAAAACAATAAGAAATGATAAAAAATATAATATAATTACTACAAATAATTTTTTTTCCTTTTGTCAGAATTTAAATATACGATTTATACTGGTGGTAGGGCTTTGGGCAAGCTCGTCTGGGTAGGTATACACCCACTCATCAGATATTCTACCGCAAAACAGCAATACTTGATATTGTTGTGTTCCGGTTTGAATGGTGAGTGAGCCAGTGTAATTACAGGCACAAGGGACGTAAACTCTTAGTTCCCAAGGTTGGTGGCGCATAGGCTATGTAAGCGATGGTTGACATTTCTTAAAATGCCAATGTCTAAGGGCGTTTGGTGACCATTTACCATCAGGTGGCCCATATGCTCGTCCACCTTCCTATTCTAAAAAAAAAAAAACGAGTGAGCCGAGATGGCCCAGTGGTAAGAACACGTGAATCTTAACTGACGATCCTGGGTTCAAGTCCCGGCAAGCACTACTGAACTTTCATGTGCTTAATTTGTATTTATAATTCATTTCGTGCTTGACGGTGAAGGAAAACATCGTGATGCTGCATGTGTCTAATTTCATTAAAATTATGTCACGTGTGGATTCTACCAACCCGCATTGGAGCAGCGTGGTGGAATAAGCTCTAAACCTTCTCCTCAAAAAGGGAGAGGAGGCCTTAGCCCAGCAGTGGGACATTAACAGGCTGTTACTGTTTTACTGTACTGTAGATGTCCAACTGGCAAAGGTCTCCTCTCATCTTCAGAAGGAATAAAGGTTATTTTCTCAAGCTGCTCCAATGCGGATACCATGTTCTATTCATTAAGACATTTTATACTATTCCAGTAAAGATTTCGAAAAGCTTAATTTACGCGTTATATTTGTTCAGGGCGGTTCATTTAGTTTTTCTTACCTGTGCCTTTTGTATAGGCATGGACGATGTCACAAGGCAACCCAGTACCGATGCGATTGAAGGCGGTGATGTAAAGCTGGTAACGCGTCCCGCACCAAAGGTTCGGCAACACGTGTTCCGAAGTACCGGCTTCGACTTGCAACTCTTCCCAGTCACCGTGTTCCCGTTTGTAGTTGATGACGTAGCCTGTGTCATTACGATGACATAATATTATTATTGTTATTATGACATTGTGTGTTATTTGTAATAATTTCTACGATGTGTATTTGATGCTAAAGTTCTTCCAAAAATATATTAAATATTAAGTTTTGTTTCGTATTTAAAATTTTGTATTTCGCTTGAAATCTGACGAATTTATTGTATTGACACAAAATATACATATGTAAAAAAAAATACTGGTTATAAACTAAATGGTGAAGTTTGTCGAATCATCAATTCAACTGCCAATTCCATTTAACTGTACCACGAATCCCCAGGACGTTCGGTGCACTCACCAAGTATGGGACTGCCGCCGTCCCCCTGGTCGCTCCACTGTAGATGCAGCGAGTCGGCGTAGGAGTCGACGACGGCGAGCACGGGCGGCTGCGGTGGCACCTTCACCTCCACGCCGTACGTCACCTCGTCGCGACCGTGCGCGTTCTCCACGAGGCACGTGTAGTTGCCGCTGTCCGCGTACTGCGTCATGCTGCGGTAACATGTGATAAGTGATAGTGACATGTACGACAATATAACAAGAAATGCGCTAAGAGAAGTGACTACTCTACGGTATCAATTTAAGATTGGTTTGGAGTTCCTCCTAATCAAATGTAGAACACAAGTACACTCTCAAAGATATAATATTATTGTTCTCATAATTCAATGGCAATCTGGCTCCAAGGGTGAGAGATCAGATATTTTGCCATAGGCTAATTGAGCCCAATATAATAATATAATATAAGTATCTACTTAACTAGCGAGGAATAAGATTGTCTTGTGCCATGTTACATAATTGTATTTAAACTATTAATTAAATTGTCTAACGTAAGTTTTCTTACTTCAATAAACGTATATTGTATTATTATGTAAAAAATGTCTCACCTGATAACAAGAGTCCCATCGTTAGTAACATTTTTCCTTAACGTAGATTCTAAGATGGCTCCGTTCATGCTCCAAGTGGTAGACGGTACGGGCACACCTACTTTGTTGCAGGATAAAGATATATTTTCCTTCCATGGTGTCACTATACTCCGACTGAATGATGTTATTCTTGCTGGCACTAAAAAAAGTCAATAATTTTCATTTTTATCAAACTGAATTTGTTAATATAATATATTTTTTGAAATATTGAATTTTCAGCACTAATATAGTAAACCATAGTGTCTGTTTGCAATGCACTGCTGCCAAATATTTTTCTTCTCTATATTATTAATATTAACTTGGAACTGCTTGTATAATTATAGTAACTTGTTTCGATATCTCTTTCCAAGAATTAGATAAATTATTTATTAAATTTTTAGTGAAATGAGAATTACCAGTATCGGATGGTAATACTGTGACGACCCTAGTGGCATCTCCTTCACCAAGGCGAGTGGAAGCAGACACCCAGAATTGGTGTGTGGCTCGAGGAGGTGATCTTGCGGTTTCGTGTGATAATGTGCTTGGTGACAGCATACGCTTGTGAGTACCTTCCTGAAATAGATAACTTGACTTAATAAGCAATTCCAAAATAAAAATGCTTTGAAGTTTTTTTGCTTAATATAATTCAAGTGTAATGTGTTTTAGATTTTAATAGTGTGAGAATAATGATTCATTTGATACTAACTTCTCTTCCATCTTCGATGACACTCATATACAACGTGTACCCAACTAAGACTCCATTGGGAGAAGCGGGGGGCAGCCATGACACTAAAATTTTATTTCGCGACGATACGACCGCCTTGATATCAGCCGGCGCAGATGGAACTGAGAAAAAACGTAATCGTAAAGATATTTATCATCCTCATATTTTATAAAAGGGGTTAAATTTAAAATATCTTTTAATATATGTTTTTAAGACTGATATTTATTTAATAATAATTCAAAGGCAAGCGTATGTGTTACTTGATGACTATAAAATAGAATTAGAATTTTGTGGGCCGATGTCTTCGCTTACCGTCCTCCTCTGTGTGGCAGTAGACGGGCGCGGCGCGCACGCCGTCGCCGGCCGCGGTGAAGGCGCACACCGTGACGGAGTAGTTGGTGTAGCGCCGCAGGCCAGACAGCGTCGTGTGCAGACCTGATATCTGCTTCGTCACCGCCTCCTCGCTACCTGCGGTGGAAAAATAGTGTCGGATTCAGCAAATGATCTCGAGTCTCCGGGTACGTGGAGCCGAGTATGATTTTAAAGAAACGGTGTCGCTCTTGTTGAAAACTCCTTTTTTCGATTCAGTAATCCTATTTTGTTATATTTACAATGTCGTTTATTAAGACAATACCAAGTTTATTGTAGACAAGTATAACTTTTACTCAGTTACTAAAATATTTGATGGTCATGGTGGAAAATTTAAATCGAGTTAATATTTCTAATCAACTTACCATACCAATCGGTAACAGGGGCGTATGTAACCCGGTACCCTTGGAGTACTCCGTTCCGACCGCGCGTAGGCGGCGGCTCCCAAGTCACGCGTACAGATTGAGAGCTTAGCGCCGTGCATTGCAGAGAACCAGGTGGGAGGCTCGGAACTGAATAACATATTATATAATACATTGTATTACATACGTGGAGTACCGGCTTAGAATAGTACTCCCCCAAATCTCATCCCATGGGTGTCGTAAGAGGCGACTGAGGGACGGGGAAAAGGGGGGATGGGCAGCAGCGTCCCCCCTCCCATAAACATCTTACCCCCCTACTGCGCTCGCCAACACGCCTGCCCAGCGCGGCGAGTATGGGCAAACCCCTCCCTTAATGGCAGATGCGCCCAAAAAAAAGACCCCCAATTACCGGCAAGCCCGCTAGGCCCGACCAAGGTAGCGGTCGCGGTATCGGCAGGGCAGGGGGTGCTAAGAATCACCGGTTCACGGCAGGCTACCGTATTAAACGACTGAACATGGCAACGTATAATGGACGCTCGATGAGGCTGGACCATCACCTCGCCGAATTAGAAGTAGAGTCATATAAATTGGCATATACTGGGGTTATCTGAAGTCCGAAGACAGGGGGAGGACACGATAACTCTAGAGTCCGGTAACTTACTCTACTTCCGCGAAGGTGATAACCTCTCCCAGGGTGGTGTCGGTTTTCTAGTCAAAAAGGATCTCATTAGCAGCATTGTGGAAATCAGTAGTGTATCAAACCGGGTAGCGTACCTTGTCCTAAAACTTTCCGACAGGTACTCCCTGAAGGTCGTACAGGTATATGCGCCAACTTCGACATACTCTGATGATGTGGTCGAAGCGATGTACGAGGACATCGCAAAGGCCCTCAACGACACCTCGAAGGCAGACTACAATGTTGTTATGGGAGACTTTAATGCTAAAGTGGGAGTACAAGATAGCGGTGAATCGAAAGTCGGACCTTACGGCTTGGGCTGCAGAAATCACAGGGGGCAAATGCTGGTAAACTTTCTCGAAGCGCAGGGGCTTTTTTTGATGAATTCTTTCTTTCAAAAGAAGCCTCAGAGGAGGTGGACCTGGCGAAGCCCCGATAACGTGACAAGGAACGAGATAGACTTTATCATTTCGAATAAAAGGCACATATTTAGAGATATTTCAGTGATCAACAAGTTTAATACCGGAAGTGATCACCGCTTGGTTCGAGGCACTCTAAATATCGACTTAAAAGCCGAAAGATCGAGAATGATGAGGTCTACTCTCCGACCTACCATGCTCCAAGCTGCTCAAGGCTCCGAAAAGTTCCAAATGGAACTTCAAAATCAATTCACCGCGTTGGAAACCATAAGCAGCATTGATGAGAGAACCGACACGCTGGTCAAAATACTGCAAAACACATCCCGCAAGTGTTTTCCGCCACAGAGAAGAGACAACGCACCAAAACTCTCTGCTGAGACACGCGACGTGATCTCCGGAACTCCAATACCCGTGCCATCAAGGCTGCGATTGAGCAAAATCGGGGATCGAAAGTGTTCGCTCGCAAGTTTGGGAGGCCGCGTCTGACAAAACTTAAAACTGAAAATGTTGGAAGTCGTTACCTCTAGGCCTGAGATTGTCGGAGAAGTAGAGAGGTTTTATGGGCAGTTGTTCTCTTCAAGATCGGATAAACCCGTGGGAATCAGTATTGATGACCAGCGCGCCCCTCTTATGCGCCATTACTCCGGGGAGCTCCCGGTCGTTGACCAAGGAGAGATTAGGTCGGCTCTAGAACAGCTTAAAAACAACAAAGCTCCGGGAGATGACGGAATCACAACAGAGTTGCTTAAGGCAGGCGGGACTCCGGTCCTGAAAGAGCTAGCAAGCCTCTTTAATTCCGTCATCCAACATGGCAAGACCCCGGAAACGTGGAGCGGGAGTGAGGTGGTACTGTTTTTCAAGAAAGGTGATAAAACCCTCTTGAAAAACTACAGACCAATCTCCCTCCTGAGTCACGTGTATAAGCTGTTCTCAAGAGTCGTCACGAACCGTCTCGCCAGACGACTTGACGAGTTCCAGCCCCCAGAGCAAGCCGGCTTTCGATCAGGCTACAGCACCGTGGACCACATCCATACTGTTCGGCAGATTGTGCAGAAGACCGAAGAGTACAATCAGCCGCTGTGTATGGCATTTGTGGACTACGAGAAAGCCTTCGACTCCATCGAAACCTGGGCAGTGCTCGACTCATTGCAGAGATGTCATATCGATTGGAGATATATCGAGGTACTGAGATGTCTGTACAACGCCGCTACAATGACTGTCCACATCCAGGACTGTAAGACGAAGGCGATCCAACTGCGCAGAGGGGTGAGACAGGGGGATGTAATATCCCCGAAACTGTTCACCAACGCGTTGGAAGACGTTTTCAAAACGCTGGATTGGACTAGGTATGGAGTCAATGTAAACGGCGAGTACATCTCACACCTTCGATTTGCCGACGATATCGTCATCATAGCAGAGTCGCTGGAACAACTCACCGAAATGCTGCGTAGCCTAGGCGAGTCTTCCCGGCGTGTCGGTCTCGGTATGAACTTGGACAAGACCAAGGTCATGTTCAATAGGCATGTCGTGCCGGGACCGATATACGTCGAGGGGAAACCTCTCGAAGTTGTTAGTGAATATAACTACCTAGGACAGATAATACAAGTCGGTAGGAACAACTTCGAGAAGGAAGCCGATCGAAGAATTCGCTTGGGATGGGCAGCATTTGGCAACCTTCGTCAAGTCCTCAAGTCGTCTATACCGCAATGTTTGAAGACGAAAGTCTTCAACCAATGCGTCTTACCTGCCATGACATACGGTGCCGAAACGTGGACACTAACTGCGGGACTAGTCCACAAATTCAAAGTCGCTCAGCGTGCTATGGAGCGAGCTATGCTCGGAGTATCTTTGAAGGATAAGATCAGAAATGAGATTATCCGGAAAAGAACCGGAGTCACCGACATAGCTTGCAAAATTAGCAGGCTGAAGTGGCAGTGGGCTGGTCACGTATGTCGTAGGACCGATGGCCGTTGGAACAGACGAGTCCTAGAGTGGAGACCGCGAATCGGCAAGCGCAGCGTAGGGCGCCCTCCAGCCAGGTGGACCGACGACCTTAAGAAGGTGGCGGGCACCAACTGGATGCGGAAGGCGGAGGACAGGGAGCTTTGGCGCACCTTGGGAGAGGCCTATGTTCAGCAGTGGACAACGATTGGCTGTTGATTGATTGATAATACATTGCATACAAGCTTAAAAAATATCTATGATCATTTATCAAGATACAAAGTAATACAATGAGTAAAGTCTGTGGAATCTGCTCACCATCTTCCATGGTGGTGGCAGTGGTGGGCGGTGAGGCAGGCCCGGCGCCGCGGCTGTTGTAGGCCTGCACCACAACGGCGTAGGCGGCGTGCTTCTGCAGCCCCGCCAGCGCCGTGCGCGCGCGCGCCGTGCCCGCGCCCTCCACCGTGCGCACGGTGTACGCCGCGCCGCCCGGCCCGCTCGCGCTCAGCGCCGTGCTGTTGCTGTTGAGCTGTGACCCTCGGTTAGTTAATGCCTTTCTGGTCGAATTTTAGCTGCGAATCTCTATTGCTACTGCTTAGGAGATATTATAATACAAAGGTATGTAGGCCCTACACGTTCCTAGTCCGACGGCAATCTATCACGACTGGAGAGAGGTTAGATCCCGAAATAACAGCCTCTCGAAAAGAATTTTATTTTAAGAAAGTGACCACGATGAAGATTTTTTGGTGAAACTAGTTTTGGGTATGCGATTATTAAATAATTTTTAGTATTAATTTAATTGCGTTAGTTTTCGTTTAGGTACGTTACTAAGAGAATTCTTAAACTTACTTCTTGAAATCCTACGTAGTATCCTAAAATATTTCCATTCCAAAGATCCCGTTGGGGCGGATCCCAACTCACTGTGAGTTCTGTTGAACTTTTTGCTTCAACACGAACGTCTAAGGGTGGACCGCTTGGTACTGAAACATAGAAATATATTTTTATATAGAGTAGGAAGGCGGACGAGCATATGGGCCACCTGATGGTAAATGGTCACCAACGCCCATAGACATTGGCATTGTAAGAAATGTTAACCATCGCTTACGTCACCAATCAAATGTTATATCCCTTGTGCCTGTAATTATTATTAATTATGTATTAATTAAATATTCATTTTATTCTACTAATGTAAACTATTTTTGGGAAAATTTTATTGATAATATTATCATTATTTTATCCGTTTCGGTTTAATCATTATTAAAATTTAACAGTATCGAAGTTGAGTAATTATATTATAAAACATATAAGTTAAAAGAGTTTTTATTTAAGCCGAGGTGGCTGAAATATTTCTTTTGATATTTCAATGTTTTTTTCTTACCTTCTTCTGTTGTAGTGACTTGCACCAACTGGCTGGGTTCGCTTTGTCCAAGTCTGTTTTCAGCGATAATTCTTAAGTGATAGGATGTAGCCGGTTGTAGATTCTGCACACTCGCTGATGTCACGCTGCCGGGTACTATGACTTTTTGTGGTGTGGTCGGCCACGACTCTGTAATTTTGATTGAGTTACTTGCGAAATTCTAATCATTTTAGTTTCTCAATTTTTGCGAAATACGTTGAGATTAAGGGAAATTTTCTAGAAAATTATTATTTTGCAAGACAGCAATTAGAGAATTAAAAAGTCCGAAATTTTCATTAACAACCCTTGCAAAAGTAGTTGCGTAGTAGTCGTTTGCGATTATTTATGAAAATTTTTAATGAAATTTATAGACCCTATTATTTGTTGATGTGTTTTAGATTTTAATAGTGTGAGAATAATGATTCCATCTTCGATGACACTCATATACAACGTGTACCCAACTAAGACTCCATTGCGAGAAGCGGGGGGAAGCCATGACACTAAAATTTTATTTCGCGATGATACGACCGATATTATGCCTACCTGGAGCTTCTTTATATTGAACGATGTAGTTGATGATAGGGCTATTTCCCGCATATGGTTGTGTCCAAGATATTTGTATAGATCTGGATTGCTGGTCTATAATTCTTATGTTCTTCGGCATTTCTGGAACCTAAAAGTTTAGTGTAAGTTAACATAGTGCGAAATTTTATTACGTAATTGCTAATACGGGTTTAATATGTACAACGTTTTGGAATATTTTGGAAATCACTGTGTTTCACTTTAAAACAACAACACTTTGAAACTTTGTTGCTAATATAGGAAAAATTTACTTTATTTGTTTAATTTTTTTTTTAATAAAAATAAAATAAACTTTAAATCAATTTAACTTAAACTTAATTTGTTTTGATAACTCTTTGTTCGATTTTATTAATGTAATAATAATAATATCCTGGGACTTTTTTACATACGGCCATCTGATTCCAAATTCAGCTTGTACAGAGCTTGTACTATGGAAACCAGACAACTGATATACTACATATACTATTTTTCTTTTGTATCTTAAATAGATAATTACACCCAGACTCAGGACAAACAGACATGTTCATGCACACAAACATCTGTCCTGGGTGGGAATCGAACCCACAACCTTCGGCGTGAAAGGCAAGCATTCACCAACCACGCCAACCGGCTCGTCTTCAGGTTACTAGGTCCTTAATATAATTTCTAACCTCCTGAACAACAAGATGTATCAGCATTTCATCCTGACCATACGCATTAGAAGCGCGACAGGTCAACGCTCCTGTGTCCTGTCGGTAGGTCTGCAGTATACTTAGTTCTGATACCAAACCGTCGTCCAGAACCTGTTCCCTTATTGTGTAACTAAAAATGAAAAAGTTTTTAATATTATAGCAACGATCAGAAGTCTAGGTACATTCCCTAGATTAGAATTGATAGCAACATTAATAGCAAGTAACTACTTTTTGTATATCAATTATAATTATTATTGTAAGAGCTGTTAATAGATTTTTAATTTTATAATTTATATGTATATTAAATCCTTCTTATGTCTCTTTTAAAAATCCACATAGCTTAAGCTAAGTTCTAGCAATGCGAGAGTAAACAATAGACAGTCAATTTATTAATTTAACGAACCGTTGGTCGAGGTGGTGTGCGATCGTGTGGTGGTGGGGACTTCGCCAGCTTACTTCTAGGGGTGCGTCACCTGAAGCAGCGCATTGTAGATGAGCCGCTTCACCAGCTGTCACTTGCACAGTTTTACTCTTCATGGGGAAACGTGCTGGGGCTGTGAAAGTGTGTTTGAAATTATGTCAAGGTTTTAAATATATTATGCTGTATATAAAATAGTAGTAATTATATCGCTTATTTGGATTCATTATGTACCTTTTCTTATCTTAATATGGATGATAATAAGTTAAATGTATTAACTTAATTTTTGTATTTTACATTGTACCTAAACATAATTTTAAATGTTCTAATCAAATAACGAATTTTAGTGTATGAGATAAATTAATTAGATACGAGAGAACAGCAAAACAGCAGAATCCTTTATTGTATAAATTGTAAAAATAGTTTGCTTATATTATGTATTTTTAATCTCATCCTTGCTGTATTAGAAAATTGTAATGTAAATAATACTTCATTTTTAGTATATTAAAATGAGTATGTTTAGTTTTTATTCATTGAGTATTATATAATAATAATATTAGTATATAATAATAATAATAAAATCCTGGGACATTTTTCACGCACGGCCTGATCTGATCCCAAATTAAGCTTGTACAGGGCTTGTGCTATGGAAACCAGACAACTGATATACTACATATACTATTTTTCTTTTGTAAATACATACTTATATATATAATTACACCCAAACTCAGGACAAACAGACATGTTCATGCACACAAATGTCTGTCCTGGGTGGGAATCGAAACCACAACCTTCGGCGTGAAAGGCAAGTATCTACCAACCACGCCAACCGGCTCGTCAAATAATAATAATAATAGGTTTAATGTAGTCACTACTCCACGCCTTCTATTTCTCTATGATTATTTTTTCACTGTTCATATTTTAATCATGAACATATTATTATGTATTTATCAAGTTATATTGTAATTCATAATAAACAGTAACTTAACATTCCGAAGGTGTAACTTCGAACTACATTAGAAGCTATGTGCTAAAAACAAAGGTACGATAAAATGAAATTGGCTGAACACGATTCGCTCGAATGCTCAAATGTTTACAAACCGTCCGATACGTGACCGTAGCGGAGGTCCGAACTGAGAAAACTCCTAGCCAGTGCCAAAACACCTACAAACTTGTTAGTTTTGCATAAATTGAACCCCTGTTTTACTTCGGCTCACGAATAATCCATGTTAATATTTACGTAATGTTTGTTTGGCTTGTTCAGATTGAATACTGAAGTGGTATAACAATCGAATGTTATCAATTCGGATTGAATCGACGTGTTTGGGAAGATAAATTAGTTATAAGATAAGCTATGTCGCATATAAAATTAATAATGATCTGATTCTGAAACATAATAACACTGCCCCATTTATATATTTGATGTAGAAACTAAAGGTTTTTTTTTTGTTTTATTTTATTTACATTGTATGTACATTGTTGTTTCATTATTTATTTATTGTTAACAGACGTTGCATTTACGATTATGCCCTATTGAACTGCAATCTCTGGTTTAGTATTCAACGCGGGATTGGCGGTTTAGACGCTCCGGTGCGGTGCCGGCGCGACACCGGTGCAGCTGGGATGCGATTTTATTTGTACACAGTATTGTGGTCCGGCACTTGTGCAGCTACAGTTCACGTTACTGATACATATGTTTTACTGTCACACCGTTACTTTTTGTATTTTAACAATATCCAGATATCTGGTAAGCAATTCATTTCAATTCTTATATTATTTTCTTGTAAATAATAAGATACAGTTAAAAATCATCAAAATCAAATCCTTAATCCACATACATACATATATCCACCTCAAATATCATAAATGTAGTATAAAAGTTTAGATTGCTTAAAATAATCAATAGGAAAGTAAAAAATCGATAGATTTTCTAGGTGGTAGGGCTTCGTGCAAGCCCGTCTGGGTAGGTTATACCCACTCATCAGATATTCTACCGCTAAATAGCAATACTTAATATTGTTGTGTTCCAGTTTGAAGGATGAGTGAGCTAATGTAACTACAAGCACAATGGACATAATATCTTTGTTCCCACGGTTGGTGGCCTATTGGCGAAGTAAGGAATGGTTAATATTTCTTACATCGCTAATGTCTATGTGCGGTGGTGACCACTTAACATCAGGTGGCCCATTCACCCGTCCGTTTACCGATAACATAAAAAAAATTCCAAGTAAGTCTTGGACTTGTAGTACATATGAAGGCTGTTACTAATGTCACTGTAATGTTAATGATTAGCTAGTCGTTATAATCTGTCTAAACAATAAAATTAAATAGCGATAAACGTAAATCAAATTACTAACACAGCACAGTTCGCGGTGCGACGACGTTGTAATGGATAGAGATATATTTGCTCCACAAAAGCCAATATCACCGAATACAAACACGTACACGGAGTTATTCTAGTGGAAGCCAACTGTCTCGTTTTCCAATAAAGAGGAGACGTATTGCGACGTACGACCATTGAGTTTTCTGCACAAACGCGTCGACTTCCGTCGCCAACAATTGAACCGCCTTTGTTGTCTTCTTGGATTTCTCTAATTACCTTATAAAATATTTTATACGTGATCGCTGCATATAGTAATTGAAGATAATTGGTTATCTGTCGGTCTAATTTCCTATAAAATGCCTACTTTTTGGAGGTATTTTATGTTAAAATAATTAATATATATTTATATGGTGTTATGACTAAAATTAGGTATTCGTTGTAAGCTTTAAATATGAATTTTGATGACATTATCGTCTTGACTGATAACCAGACATTTTTTCGTTTTTGATACGAGCTGCCCAGGCAGTGTAGTCAAAGATCCACGCATATCCATTAAGATTTTAAAATATAATGAAATTAAAAAAAAATGGTGTTGTTATCTTGGTTTTTAAAAACGAAAAGAAGTACGAAATGTATAAATAAAAAAAAATACATGTTTAATTATGAGGTAAAGATTTTAAAGTACATAAACAACTCCAAGCTTTATGGTCAATAAAGCTGCCGTGAGCACTAAAATAATAATCGAACCTATGTTTAGATATTGTAAAAGTTTTCATATAAATTATTTCATATAATATAATTCAGGAATTACACGACAATTGTAATCAATCCATGAAAATATCTGCAAGAAAATATTTGTTGAATGATGTAGCTAGATTTGTCTAACTTTAGTAAAAAATAATTGAAACGATAAAGTCAAGAAACTCTTCAACTTAAGTTTAAACTTATTTCGTTTTTAATTTTTGTATGAATCTGAGTTTTATAGGAAGCTGCCTTCCTGTCCAAGCAGATGAAGTTATTCTCAAACAATACTTAATAAAGAAAACTGCGGAGACAATACGTCGCAAAAACTTGGCACTTTATACCATTGTCTGAGGTAATTTTATTATTCCATACTAAAACAATATTGGAACTTTTCCTCACAATATTATTTACAGGCGAGTGATTTGATATCACGTTATATAAAGAATTTGAAAATATATTGCACAGTAAATTTTACATAAATATTCTATTTCTGTTTTTTCTTACTCGTATTTTAAATAAAATTCTATATTTTTATGCATTGTATTTTAAAATGCCCTTTCGCATTTTAAAATGCACATAAATAATAATAATTAAATATATAATAATTTAAAACTAAATTACGTAATGGTTAATAAAATAACAACTATAGATAGAGATAGACAGACAACTTATATTATACACGTGTTATAAAATAAGTTCAAGAATTAATCGATCGAAGAAATAGTTAAGAAAATACCTTTTAATTCTTCATAAAATTTTATTATTTTCAGATCTCGTATCAGCAATAAGAAATAAAGAATTTTCATTCAACCAGCGCGTGACCAACGCAAAAGAATCCTACTATCAGAACATTCCAGACGTTTGGTATTTATCTAAAAAAGATTCCGCATTTCTTGCTGGAATAAAGATCCAGCTATGAGTAGTTTTCTTTTTCTATCAACTTAATTAACTTTTTATTAAAATTAAATTTATTTAAAGTGACTTCACAATTTAATTTGTTTGTAATAAATTACTCGAGGAACATTTCCATGAAACTAGACTTTCGTAAAAAAACACTTGAATATTTTATTAATTCATTAGAATTGTCATCTGTAGTATTCGTTGATTTTATCCCGACCCGGTAAAATACAATTAATATATCCAGTTGATCTTAAGCTCGAGGATATGACGTTAACGTTGTAATCTATGGACGTTAATAAGTTATCATTATTCATTTAATACATATAAGTAGCTTTTTATTTTCCCGGATTTCTATAGTGTCTAAAGATTTTCGTTTGGCCACAAAAATACTTGATGGAAGGTAATAAGGGAGTTTAAGATGAGAATTGTGAATTAATAGGATGTTGATGACATAGAACTTAGACTCTTAACTTTCACATCTTTGTGTCGAAAGTAAATAAGTTATAAATCTATACTAATAATATAAATGCGAAAGTAGTTTTCTCTGTCTGTTACGCTTTCAAGTCTAAATCACTAAACCGATTTTGATAAAATTTGGTATAAAACAAGCTTGAACCCCATAGGCTACTTTTTTATCTAATCCTCTCCCCCTAAAGTATATAACATGAATGATATAGCTCGCGAAATATAGTATTATTATTATGCTGCTAGAATAAATTATAACTCACCGTTGACTTTGAAGAAGATAAGCTTGCTCAATCCTGCACCGATGTCGTTCCTTGCTTCACACAAGTAGTGACCTTCGCTGTCCTTAGCGACCCGTTCAAAGACGAGCGAGCCATTCTCGAGAACACGAGAACTGCCTTCGAACATGAAATCCTTATATTCACCTGGAGTGTTACCTGTTGAAGATTTTTAAAAGTTGCATTAGTAATTAGTAAAAAATTTAAATTATATTAAATAAGATTATTTTTTGTAAAATTGCAATTGTTATTATTTTTTAAAGCAACAGCTCGTAGGTGTCAAACAACGGAGCGAAGGCTTCTTTTTCTCTTGCGGAGAAGGTTTGTAGCTTATTTTTTAACGCTGTTGCGGGTAGGTCGATATATATGGCAAAATAACATCCGACACTTGCAGGTTTCCTCGCGATTTTTGCCTTCGGTTACTTTAGCACACGGTGATTTATACATAAATTAAACACATGGAAACTCATTACCTTTTCCAGTTATGAAATCATCTACGGTTAAAATTAACTTATTCTATAGACTATTTCGTAAAAGTAAAAGAAATTGTAATTTCTTAAAAAGATATTATTATAAATAATTAACCAAACAAATATATTTTCCTCATTATTATCATCTTTTAACCGTACATAATTTTGATGAGACTGCTTTATATATATTTTTGTAAGTTGAAAGCAACAATTTAGTCTATATGGCAACCTAAAATATGCACAATATATAAAAGCCAATATATTCAATTTCTACTGTATAATTAGAAGGTTATTCTAGGGTCAAATTGTCGATCAGTCAGAACGTCACGATTAAGATGGAAAGGGTACCCGCTGGTTTTTTAATGGGTATTCCGATGTTCGGGGCGCACTCGGCGCCTTGGACATCGGCGAGCCCCCCACTGTTCCCGTGTGGGAAACGCGTAACGAGTTTTTCCAGCGTAAAAAAGGGTCAAATTGTCACTAGAAACAGAAAATAATAATGGATCGTCTTTTTTTTATTCTCAACTTACCAACAGCTTTTTTCCAAGTGATATTCGGCTTGGGATAACCATCAGCTTGGCATTGCAAAGTAACATCCTGACCCGCTGCTACTGCCACATCTGTCGGTTCCAGTCGCCATCGCGGCGGAACTATATAAAAAAATATTGCATGTGTGATTCAGACTTTCGTCACAAGGATATATCAAAACTACATTAAGATCTTACCATTTACTGTTAACGGTACCGTGAATCGTTCAGATCCCGCAACGTTTGAAGCTATGCACGTATAATTTCCGCTGTGGAGTGACGTTATGTGTTCAATCACAAGTGATGCGCTGTATTCGTCCATTCTCCTTGTTATTATACCACTTGGAGCGTATGGCGATGACGTCACAGGCTGTCCATTTTTCTCCCAACGGAATGCAATTGGCAAATCGCCTTCCAATATCTGACAGGAAATAGCCGCTCTCATTCCCTCCCTCAATAAATTCGTCAACGGCTGAATCGGCAATATCTTTGGTCGCACTGGTAAACAAACAATAATTACAAAACTGTACAGTCCGATTCTTAATTCTATTTAATCCGTTAAAAAATTTCTAGTCACGTAACAATATTCAGGCCCTGTTGTTTTTTTACGAATAATTAGTGAGAAATCTTTTGCTACAGTTCAGGAATTTTAAATATCGTCTCGGGGTCTTTTCGGGGTTTTTTATTTCCCTTATAACCGAGAAAGTTTAAAGCTCCGTAGGTACCAGTAGAATGGTAAACGTGATAACCTTAATGAATTACGGATGAGTAATTTCAGTCTCTTGAATTCGTGATTTTATGGAGCTTTAAATCTTGTTTGGGGAAATGAGACAGTTTATGTCAAAATTCAGCTTCAACATTAGAATCGAGTTGAGACATAAAACATTTCTATTAGTTTTTTGATTTATGAAAGCTCCTGATAAAGTTTTATTTGGCAACGTTCCTACGAAAATAAAGCCTAGAAAATATGTAACTATTGTAGTAAAAAATATAGGAGGTGCGTAATAAATTTTACGGTTACAAAAATAACTTAATTACATATTTAAGTTCAATTATTGAAAAAAGAAATAAAAATAATTTACTTTTATTGTTCGATATATTTAGATAAAAATATTTTAGTTTTCATATTTTTTTGCGTTTGGATAATATACATTCGGTTTATTATTAAGCATACTGTGGAAAAAAAATCCCCCTGTCCCTGCGAGCGACGTCCTTAAGGAATAATTAATGATAATTATAAATATACATTTTCGACTAATCTCTCTTATTTCGGTGGTAACGTGTCTGTTAATTGATTAATTATTTTCGTATAATGTTTATATATATATAGGTACAGGATTATGTGTAAAGAATAAATAACGTCGCAGGATCATATTACTAATATCATAAGCCATAGAACAAATGTTGTTGCTTGAGCAATATGTTACAATATATAGTAATATGTTCTTGCAAAGATTTATTACGTTTTATAAATAACTGTTTTCTCGTTTACAATTATATATTTATGCAGCTAATTCATGGTATGAGAATAATAGTGTGAATTACTCGATGAACCCCATTTGGTTATATCGATCGATCGTTTGGTATAT
Source organism: Nymphalis io (assembly GCF_905147045.1). Lineage (NCBI taxonomy): Eukaryota > Metazoa > Arthropoda > Insecta > Lepidoptera > Nymphalidae > Nymphalis > Nymphalis io. The sequence continues at coordinate 5,127,722 of NC_065904.1, forward strand.
AAAATATACATAAAAATAGGTCATGTAAAAACCATCCGCCGTGAGCACTAAAATATTTAAAAAAGAGTTGTTCTCATATAGGCTTTAATTTAAAGCTTATCGTTAATCTTAGTTTAATTCTCCCTATTATAATAAGCAATAATAAAATGTACAACAATTTTCGATGTTAGTTTACTAATAACTATATAACTTACCTAATATTTGCACTTCTACATCTCTCCGTGCTACGTGTCGTTGTCTGTTGGCTGCTTGGCAGGTGTATGTCCCAGCATCTTCTCCTCTTTGCGTCTGCTCTACTATAAGGGTTCCGTTTGGAAACACCTTCTGTCGGCGGTTTAAGGGAAGAGTTTGACCATCTGAAATTTATATCATTTATTAAGACCAAATAAAAAAAATACAGAAACCATAACTGGCAACATTTTAAGTCACTGATTACACATATATATTGGGGTTATATATATGGGTATATTGCACATGGTTGGCAAACATGGTATATTGCAGTAATTATTAGGTGTCGTAATACTGAATAGTTTTATGTTAAAAGTTACGAAATAAAACTTAGTTTTTTAATTGCATTTTATGATATTTTACTCATAATACAAAATTCAGAGTTGAATTTATAAAAATATTTGCTACTGTTTGAGTTAAAAGTTGTTCCGAAATATGACGCGCTTTCTGGCCAGCTCCGTAAATATTAAGTTGTGTTTAACTTTTTATATTAAACGGAAAAGGTCGTTCAAAATAAATATTCAGTTTAAAAACTTTTTAGGTGTTTTTTATGGCGGACAAAAAATATTCCACAATACTAGATATTTTTCATCCTTATGTATGTTATAATTATTTGAAATAACGAATATCTTTTTCTAATACTATATAATATTAAAATAAATATATCGTATTACGATGATAATGGGATCACAATTTGAATTTGATAACTAGTTAGAAGCGAACTTTTCTAGTATCGTCAAGGAAATAATAAAGTCATTTAAAGACCTCAGCTTAATGAGAGTTTTCTATGAAAAGATAGAATCATTGTTGACAAGGGTCGCTGAGGAAAAGGAAAATTACAAGGGAGTGACCGACGAGTCTTAATTTGATCTTCCTCGGTAATTCTGTTAAACGAGCTAAGGATTTTACGCTCTGATATTTCCTTTATATCCCTTTGATCTAGAGGTAAAGTGTCGTGAGAAAAGAGTAATTCGATGTTTGTAACTTAACTGAGTTGTTATGGTATTTTGAGGAAGATTAGTATTTGTAACCTTGTAAATGTTTATTTTAAGGAACGAGAAAGTATAAAAAAATATAGTTTACTTGATACGCTATTGTCGAAAGATTAAGTATTAATATTGACTGCCTCGTTCAAATCTGCCTCGTGCCTGGGTTCAAACTCCAGGTCGGGCCAATAAAAAGTTATTGGGTTTTTCTGCCAAAGAATTTGAGTAGCAGCCCGGATCCTGGAAGTTGGAAGTTTGTACACTCTCGTGCTTCGAAAAGCATGTCCTCCGCCGGAACTCTTTCCGATCTTGTCGGATTGCAGTCCCATTGGATTATGAAAGTGGGCGATTAGAGAGTGCATTTTGTGTTTGCGCACACACTTGTGCGCTATAATATGTCCTGTGCAGATGGATAATCTCTCTTAAGATAGGTCGTCGTATTCGGTCAGGGGGGCATTATTTTATGTTTAACTACTTATGTTAATATATATTTTTTAAATCATTGAAAAAGATTTACTATTCTACGTAGGTTGTATAACGTGTTATTTAAAAATGATGTATAATCCTACTCGTAGTATATAAAAAATACTAACGTCAATGTAGGGCATTGTTAGGTCACAATGAAATTGTCATATATTTTTCTAGAAAGTGTAAACAGTTTCAGAAATGCTGACGTCATAGAGGCTTTCAAACAACTCTTTTTATATTTTCGCATTCGCTTACTCGCCCTAGTTTCCTTAACGACCTGTTGCTAGGAGAAAGTTACCCGGTGTCTCCCTTGAGTTTAATTCGATACTCTTTCGGCAAAGTGTCCTTACAAATTCTTACAAATACTTACAAATTCTTATATAAGTAACGAATTTGATTTTACGTTACTGTTCTTACAATTGTTGCATTCATCGTTCACTTACATTATTATATGGAGTAATTTTACGTAAATATATGTTGTATAGTATAATCACTGGAAATGAGCCACTGTAATTACAGTACAAGGGAAATAACAATTAAGGTCACGGTTGGCAGCGCAATGGCTATGTAAGGCATGACTAATGTCTTACAATACCAATTTCAATGAACAGACGTGGCCATTTATATTCAAGTAGGCTATTTTGCTCTCTTGCTGTCTTTCTTTTATTTCTATGATATTTAGAATTTGTATGCGGAGCTTAAATTGAAGTATTTTTACATTTATATGAGATTATGAATATTTACAGTCAATTATTTAGCAAGTGAACCTAAATAAATAATTTAAAATTCTGAAACAATAAATTATGTAATAATTATAATATTAAGTATTATGTATCATTAAATCTAGTAAGTTTAACAATACATAATATAGCAATATTCATTGCTAGTCCCTCAAGGGTTTCATTGCGTTAAATTTTAATTAAAAATGCATGTTTCATACATATTGTCATAATGGTTGACGTGGTTAATATTCTGCTCTTTATTGTTGCATCGTGAACTTTAATAGTCTATAATGTTCAAAGTAAACTAAGTTTTGCTGTTAGTTCCTCTGGTGAGGAAATAGGAGTTTATTCCACCACGCTGCTTCAATCGTTGATACACATGGGGCAGAAATACATTCGACACTAATTATCCATATGGAATGTAAGTGGTGCTTGTCGGAGTTGTAACCAGCTTTTAGGTTAAGATCCACGTGTATCTAATTGTGTTTTACTGGTCCTCGGATTAGCACATCCAAAAATTTATACTCAACCAGCTTTAATATGCTCATCACAAGATCTCCGAAAGTGTAGGTATGCAATATTATTGTAATACACGCAAATCCTATTCAAATTTTTCAACACAACCGAAAACCTATTTTTGATATCCGAAATATGGAACATTAGCTTTTAACTAAATTAAAAAATTGGGGTTATCTGTATGAATTTTAGCCTTACGAAGCTGGGACGGGCAGCTAGTATTATAACAACATACAATTCAAACGCTAAATTTGTTTCCTAAGGCGAATAATAAAGTTATTTTAAAATTATACATTAATAGGAACATGATCTATGTGAAATATTTTCTCAATTATATTTTTTATTTAGTTAATAATTTATTAGTCATATGTATAATGTTATACGAGGTTACATTGTATCTTTATACATTATATCCTTTAAAATAAACACATGATACAAGAGGCCGCTGTCCCATTGATTGAAATAAATCTTAATATAACCGACAAAGGTCCACATTTTGTCCCTTTACGCATTTGATTTGTATCTTTGCTATCAAAAAGACAAATAGTTATTTGTTATGTCACTATTTCTATATAATTCCTCTTTTTATTTATAAAATATAATGTTAATATCATGTTTATTTTGTCATCTATATCTTTCATCTGATTGAATTATTGCTTAGTAGGTCGCTAATATTTTACTTTTAAGATTTTGTCTTGGAATTTAAAAAACGAGACGTTTTTTTTCTGGTAAGTCATTTTACATTCTATTCGAATTAAATAATAAAAAAATAAGTCAATTTATATATTTTTAATTACTGTATTCGGCTTAAGTAGTTCCCAATGAGAAAGTTATTTAAAAGAACGTTTCACATTCTGAAGCCTTTCACATTCAAGCTCCTTGTTCTGAAGAGTTTTCTTATGAAAATCCCTCCATATTTCTTTCTATACTACGCCTTTCTATTTGTTCGAGACCTCTTTTATTCCAGCAGAAAAATCTTTACTAAATTATTTTATTAAAACATTTTTTTTTCTAGTACTTACTCTATTATATATTAGAATAATTCGTTATTTATCATAAAAATATATAATATATACTAATATTGTGATGCTGGAGAGATTTTTTTCTTTTTTTGAACTTGTTATAATAAATGTAAAAATAATTTAGTATAGTATAGTCTAAAAAAAAAAAGACGAGATGGCCCTGTGGTAAGAACGCGTGAATCTTAACCGATGATCGTGGGTTCAAACCCGGGCAAGCACCACTGAATTTTCATGTGCTTAATTTGTGATTATAATTCATCTCGTGCTTTACGGTGAAGGAAAACATCGTGAGGAAACCTGCATGTGTCTAATTTCACTGAAATTCTGCCACATGTGAATTCTACCAACCCGCATTGGAGCAGCGTGGTGGAATAAGCTCCAAACCTTCTCCTCAAAAAGAGGAGAGGAGGCCTTTAGCCCAGCAGTGGGACATTCACAGGCTGTTACGGTTACGGTTACGGTATAGTCTATAACATAACTGTGATTAATTTTAATAATTATATTTTACATCAAGTTTTTTTCATTATTTAGAATGTATAACAATAGTGTTATACTTGTAACGAATTTATGTACTTGTTCTTATTTACATATGTTTTTATATTCGTGGAACATAATATCTGCACGTTCTGTTCAACGAAAAAACATTCTTGTGTATAAAATATCGCATAGATGGATCTACGATAGTCTGCTCATATGCCTTATTGACATATACATGAGATAAACTATTGGAAATATTGGTTAATTGAATAATATATATATTGAATTTGTTATGTCGATTAGGTATCAAGCTTTTAAGTGTATTTTTTTAGAAATCATTTAATTTATATTTGTATGACGAATTGTAATAATATATGTATATTAAGCAAAGCAGAAAATCTCAACACAACAATAATATACATTATTCAAAAAATAGTTTATTATAATAATCGGATTTTTATACAAACCTCTTTCCCAAGAAACCGACTCAATTGGATAACCGGCAACTGGGCATTTTATGTTCAGGTCACTGCCTGCAACAGCCGTTACTTTAGGCATTTCTCGTATGTATGGTAGGCCGTAAACGTTAACCCTGGCTGCATGCACCGCTTTACCGGCGGAGTTGCTGGCAACACAAGCATATTCTCCGCCATCTTGTTCTGTCATTCTGCTGACGTTAAGATGGCTGACAACATCGTCTTGAAGTGTCACGTGTTGTCCCACTACAAATCTGTTTAAAATAATAATAAAATAATAAAGAATGAAGTTTTTATATATTTTGAATTTTTTATTTTATATTATCGATTTACTTACCTTGAGTTAGTAGGAATAGGAAAACCATCTAATAACCAAGTGAATTGCGGTGGTGGGTGACCCATTGCGACACATTTGAGAGACACGCTCGGTCCAGGCTGCAATGTTTGTTCAGAGAACCAGTATACCAGCTCCGGTTTTGATTCTGTGGACAATAGCTTTAAATTAGCAATCATGCATAGAGTAATCCAAGTCAATCTTAATAATGACCTTGTAATTTATTCAATTTCCCTTCATTGTAAAGTGTAATCGTTAGGAGAATATTTATCATAGGAGACTGTAGGCTAGAGTGGTAAACACACTTAACCCCTCGTTTGCCGCATCACATATCATGAGAAATGCTGTATCTGCCGCCGATTTATCGGGTGAAAGAGAAAGAACATATAACTAAGAAAGAGATAGTTTTTTTCTGTCTCTTTCTTCGGTCGCACGCTATGATTTGGTATATCCAGGTGTAAACTTTATATTGACAATATTATCGAAAGTATAAAATTTGTGTATACTCTTTTTCATCACTAGCTCTCATGTCCAGATATTTTTTAATATTTGTTGAATAAAAGTCAGTGTTTTACTCATTTATTATGATTGTTTTCACTTTTTTACAACAAAATTTTAATTACGTTAATTGTATTAGATTTAACACAAAGTGAAAATACCATAGAACCACAATATTAATTGACGTTTTAAGCATCGCGAGGAAACCTGCATGTGTCTAATTTCGTTGAAATTATGCCACATGTGTATTCTACCAATTCGTATTGGAGCAGCGTGGTTGAATAAGCTCCATACCTTCTCCTCAAAAAGGGAGAGGAGGCCTTAGCCCAGCAGTGGGACATTCCCAGGCTGTTACGTTACGTTTTTATTTAAATCTTGCAGTGTCTGCATTGAACATGTACTATATCTGTGCACTTTGGCATAAAAGTTCATGAACTTCCTTGAAGCTGAAATAGTATTTTCCATTAAATATGTAAACCCAAAACATTGGCAAGAACAAGGTAATGTCATCGGATAAGGTCCTTGTATATACAACAGCCTTGTCAAAAATTGTACTCAAACCTATGATAAATTATCTTAATTAAGAGCAAAGTTGCTAATTTTTAACTTGATTTTGCAGAAGGTGAATCCAGTTCATAGTGAAAAATGAAATATTGTATGTATAACTACATTATAACTTAAAAGGTCTATCAATTAAATATCAATTACATATTAAATGATTTTTTTTATCGATAAAAAATATCACGAAGTGACCTCTGATATTTATTAAATGCTTTAGTTTATTGAGTGGTCTCAATAAACCAAAGCATTTAATAAATATCATCAATCTGGAAGATTGATTGAATTTACTCAAAATCTAGGGCTGAGAATATTTTTGTTACATATATTATAAAGAAAGTTTTGGCGCTTTACATTGTCTTTTCATATTCCAATATTCATCATTGCGACTGCGCTCTTCAAATTAAAATGTATACTGTTCGCTACCGTAACTTCATAGCAATCCTTCAGACGAGATTCGAGAGGAATACCTTACTTGCCAACCAAATTCATTGTCTATGATGATGATGATGATGATGATGAGTGAATATTACGAGACGGTTTTAAAATAATGAGATTATTTGACATGTCTGTTACATTGTCCTAATATCGTTATTTTATTAATTAGGAAGCTATTATATTTTAAGAAAAACATTTTCTTATTGCTTATATAAAAATAGTGGAACAAAATATATATCAATTATAGGCCAACTTAATATTCACATAAAATTTTTTTTTTTTCTTTCTACTTTTAACTAAAACATTAATTCAATTGAATGTGTTTATAAAAGAGGTATTTTTTTAATTCATAAAAAGTTTACTCTAAAAAGGTATTATAAATTACTAACTAATATGAATAAGATTATTAAATCTACAAATTTAAGTACCTACTATCAATACTTACAATAGAGTCTATTGGATGAATCTAGTCTGATTTTGTTGTTAGCTTAAAAAAAAGACTAAGCCTGTAGGCTGTCGGGTTCAGGTCTTTGCACATGGACTTGATCAATGTTTTGTATGATATGCAACATTTCTCTAGGTGATTCCGGAAAAGGCAATGTCTAAAATATTATCCTACATTGATCCATTTCAATTCCATCTAAACAATAATAATATCTTTGTTTCGTAATTAACAACACCATTTTACCTATAAGTGTAAATCTTATATTAGTGGTGAAATTAATATGTAATTAATGTGTAATTAAAAATATGACTATTAAGTTAAAACAAAAAATTCTGTTAAAAAATGAAAAGTAATTTTAAATCTCGCTCGTGTTTATGAAATTTATTATGTATTTGTTTCATCTTCTTGTATATGAAACTATGAAGTTAAAAAATTAATTCACAAATAGTAAGAGCCGAACGCAACCTGAAACTGACACCTGAATCTTATTGATACAAAAATGTTTTTAAAAAGATTGATAAATACGTATGAAATTAATTTAATATGATAAATTTATTTAAATAATTAAAATATAAATTATAAATATTATAATTGAATAATAAGTTTTAGAAAATAATAATATAAGTTGTATTTAGAGTGAGCTAAAATATTTGCGGAAGAAGTGCAAAAAGCTATTTTATATATAGAATATACAATTATATTCTACGCTTACCCGAAAACCTTTGTTAACATGAATAAAATCACTTTACTGTTGTAAATTATATTCAAAAACATTTTGCAATTTACGAAATTTTCACAAATATGGCCGCAAGCATTCGAAAAAATGTTGGCGAGCGAATTTGCGACGTGAATTTCGTCGTCGCTGATTGGTCGAAATGATAATCTAATAAAATAAGAGAGGGAGACAAATATATATCAATTACTACGGATAAAAAAGAGCTAGGTATATGTTTCTCTAGTGTAGTGTAAAATAAAAAAAATTGAACTATGAGATAACGTTCGAGCGCATATCTACGCTCCATCATACGAAAGCTTAAAGTAGCGAACGCATGTGGGGTTATTTAAAATTAGTAAAAAATAAATAGGCTTAATAAAATCTATTGCCTGGTTGATAGTTTTCTTTTGCGACAATACTTGATATACCCTCTATTTTATTGGTAACTACTTTAAATATTAAGTACATTGCTTTATTTTTAAATTATTTCAAATTGGGATTGTAGATTATAAAATATTAGTAATAATATAAATACACATGTAACCAGAAAATATTCATGAGTTACAGGTAATTTTGTTATTAATTATAATATTAAATATAATTTCCAAATGTCAAGATTAAGAAAAAGCGTAAACATTTAACGCATTAATATGAAAATTTCAGTTGAAAATTTACACAACAACTCCCAGTCGTGTTATATTATTTCAATGTTCTAAAAATAGCTTATGTTAAGTGATAAGAGAAATGTGCCTCTTAATTTCAAGAGTATGAGGTAGAAGCACGAAATGTATGCCTAGTGAGGATCCAGTTTAATTTGCGCATCTACTAAGCGGCATAAGTAGTTGAGGTATTATGGAAATAAGCGGGCGGTCGCAAATCCGACCCCTTAACGATCTGGCACGAATCCTTATAGAGTGACTACGGGCTCGTATATTTTGCGTGAAAAAATAACACATTGGGTTACTTTACATTGTAAGGTAAGAGTTTAGTTTTTTTTAAAAAGTGAATCTGAATTTAAGACGTTAATGTTATGAAAGATGAAACTTTCATAATTCGAGTAAAGGTAGGGAGGTAATAGCCCACGGCTGGGCTCTTTTTTATCTTGAAATGGTTTGAAGTTTAATTCGTTCGCTTATCTATTGTGGGTTGGTGGATTCACAAGAGGCTGAATTATATCAATCACATTGATACCAGGTCACTGGTCATCGCCGAGCACGAGATTAATTATAAGCACAAATATAGCACATACAAAATCAGTACTGCTTTGGCTTTTGATTGCATTAACAGTTTGACCATTTGGGCTCTCATAACATATCTATGTCTATTGATTTAACTATTTGTAGAGTGAACACCTAAGTTCCGCAGTTTTTATTTAATTAGCGAAAAAGCTACACAAAAAAAATATTGTCATTAAGTCAATGGTTAGTTAGAAGTTTATGATGTGAAATGGAATTATTTCCGAATTGGTGTTATATTAATATACCGTTCATTTGATTATTCAATGTTCGATACGTACCTTAGAATATAATTGTTCCAGATTAAAAGTTAACTTTAATATGAGTTATGAAATAAATATGTAAACGGATTATTTATATTTATTTATCTTATTTATAACTTCTATATATACTGTAAAGGTTTCAAATAAAAATGAGAAATTTTAATAAATAAAATTACATTCTATGGCTCTAAGTGACGGGACAGAATGTATTCGGTGTAAAATAATAAATCGAATATACTCGTTTTATACATCAGTATGGGAAAATCCTTGTCATAATATATATATATATATGTCATATATAAATAAACAATCCTACACATTTCGAAAATAAGCTACATAATATAATATATAAAACGCTTATATCGTAATAAATATCTCTTTTGATTTACGCGATTAATGCAAGTCAGTTAATTTCGCAGTCAGCATGACTTTTGTGGCATCATTAACAATCGCCAATTTACACAAAATATTAATTATTTATATTCTAAGCCTTCCTTAAAAATCTCTTCGTCGTCAGTGAAATCGAATCATTTTGATAATGACAATATTTTGTCATTTCTGAAAGTAAAAGAAAAAACATTAGCATAGTAGTAATAAAGCGTATTGCAAAACACAAAGAATTTAGATCTATCCTTGTAAAGGATTTATATCATAAATATTTGTCTGTTATTAGAATTAATGGGGTTATTTTATTCTTTGTAGTACTTCAGAGTTCTCTACATAGCTTATGACAAAGAGATTTTAAGAAATACTAAGAAACCTATTTCAAGAATATACAAGCTTTGTATTGTAAATATAAATCACTTCGCGCGGGTAGAATGAAAGAACTATAATCTGCTCGATACGTTTATGTAAAATAACATGTATATAAAGAAAAAAATCTAGATTTTTTTTGGGCTAGGAACGTTTCAAGGACGCATAGACGAAATAATTGTATATATTTCGTCCATGCGTTCTTTATTACATTCATTTTTATTCATATTATAAAGGCGTGGATTTGAGCCCGGACTTTGAGATCCAAGGCCTCTTGACACTTTAGACATTTAAGGACGCCCCAATTTCGAAGCGGTTATAGTAAAATTATATTATTTTTGGCTGGGTGGGGCCGGTACCTTGTAGGCATTATTTTGGGACTGTATAGATAGAAAAAGAAAGAAGACGAATACAAGCCTTCGAACATTCACAGTAAAGTAAGTACATGTAAGTAAATTTTTATTATATTTTTGTCATAAGTAAAATGTCTTAAGCAAAGTTACTTATTATAACCATTGATTGGATTCTTTTGTGTATTTACATTTTACATGTACATATACAAAGCACATACAACAGCAATACTTGATATTGTTGTGTTCCGGTTTGAAGGGTGAGTGAGCCAGTGTAATTACAGGCACAAGGGACATAACATAACTTAATTCGCAAGGTTGGTGGCGCATTGGCGATGTAGGCGATGGTTACCATTTCTTACAATGCCAATGACCATTTACCATCACGTGGCCCATACGCTCGTTCGCCTTCCTATAGTAGAAAAAAATATGTTTGTATTGTTAGAATGGTTTGTTTCTTAAAATATAATCTCGACATTTCGTTTAAATATTTTAATATTTTTATTTTGTTGAAATAATTTCGTATAACAATTAGAAATGTTACAAAAGGTAAGGTACTTAACCAAATGCTATTCATGATTATGAAAAAAATCCTAAATACCTAACAAAAATTTACAATTAATTGGATTGGCTACGAATACTACCTACTGGTGGTAGGGCTTTATGCAAGCTCGTCTGGGTAGGTACCACCCACTCATCAGATATTCTACCGCAAAACAGCAATACTTGATATTGTTGTGTTCCGGTTTGAAGGGTGAGTGAGCCAGTGTAATTACAGGCACAAGGGACATAAAATCTTAGTTCCCAAGGTTGGTGGCGCATTGGATATGTAAGCGATGGTTGACATTTCTTACAATGCCAATGTCTAAGAGCGTTGGTGACCACTTACCATCAGGTGGCCCATATGCTCGTCCGCCTTCCTATTCTATAAAAAAAAAAAAAAAAGAATAGGACAAAATATTAGTGTAGAGGTTCTATAGAAATAATTAAAAGACCTTTTCAAGGAATCTCAAGTTAATGAAATGGAAATATTTATACTAAGTAGTAGAAGCAATATTGGGTATATATAGGTTTTTGTAATCACTACATTTTATAAAACAAAGTCCTCCGCTACGTTTGTCTTTCTGTTTGAACGTGATAAACTCAAAAACTACCAAACAGATTTTCATACAGTTTTTATCAATCGATGGAGTGATTCACAAGAAAGGTGTAGGTGTATAAATCATAAAGGTTTTATGAAAATTGTCTGAAATATGACGAGTTGAGCTGGAAAAAATCGTGACCACCGGGTTTCTGATGTGTGCCGCGTTAATATCGCAATACATATACCGTAATGTTTACCGTTATTCTTAAGATATAGCTGGTTAAGTAAAAGATTTGTTTAATATCATAAAGGTATGTAATATAGCATATATTGCATGAGTAAAAAAATAATAATATGCGCGATTAAAATCTGAATATACACTTTGGCGAGATATTGTATTAAAAGTTATCATTTTTCGTTAATAGTTAAAAAATAATAGTAAAATATAAAAATAATTTGTTTTAAGTAATTTGTGTTTTTGGTAATTTAATTTTTGGTTTTAGACGGCCATGTGTTCAAGTCTGTTCATATCAATAAATGCATCATTTCGGTACTCTCGATTACTTGTTAATTTACTACAATTGAGTTCTTCAATAAGGGGACTGCATATTGAAGAACTAAATCGTAGTGATTTGTACTTAATGCAACATAGGCTTCGCCAGCACCGAAGAGCTTTAAGACAACGGTATATTTTTATAAATGTGGTCATTATAATTTATATAACATTAACTTATTTTACCTGATGGTAGAGCTTTGTGCTCGTCTGGGTAGGGTTTTGTACCCATTCTTCAGATATTCTACCGCAAAATAGCAGTACTTATTATTGTTGTGTTCCGGTTTGTAGGGGGTTTGAATTGAATGCAAATTTCTTAATTTTTTTTATATATAATAAACATAACGATTCGCTATTCTTACGAAATACACATAAATTAAGTAAAATATGTGTATTATATTTCCGAGCATGCGGTTGTCGCAAATGAGGCGTGTAAACATAAGGTTCACCAATTGCATAATTTATAGAGTCGACCCATCTCACACACACGAGACAGCACACATTTTGCCCGTTTTTAACCGCAAATATATTTGTCCAACGCTTAAAATATTTTTCATGTTCAATGATAAGTGAAGAGGTTATTTTTATTCAGTAAAGTATGTTTATTATTATAATTTTAATGGGTCAAATCTTAACTTATAATATTTTCTTTTTAAATTCAGTTTATTGATTAAAACAATTTCGAATTTTATTTAATTAAATACGATTGCAACTTAAAACCTTGATTATAAATATTTAATTGGATAATATGCTGTATAGGTTTTATGAATCTTCGATACAAAATATTACGTAATTCAATGGTTAACATAGATATTTTAGGTAAAAACCGATTTTAAAAAGTAAAATAATAAGCAAAAATATTTTATTTGTAGAAATTATTTACAAAGATTAAAAAGATCATTGATGGTAAAAAATATTTATAAATCGATATTTTTATTGATAATAAAGTTTACATATTCCGATAGCATGCATGTGTGCATTGCGACGACTCTTGAGCCCTGAAGAGCAGCGACACCAAATAGCGGGGCGAATTACTAATGAGTCAAAGTGACGTAAATTTTATTTTATTATATGGTAATATGTGCCTTATATAAAAGGGATAAGATCTTAATTGGGATGACACGATTTAGAATGTAGAGCGTTGCTAGATACGCGCACAGCAGTGCCCCGTAACTGAAGCTCTTTGTTTGAGCTGAAGAGCTGACTGTAATAGCTCGCAGCGGATCCACGCTTAAAAATGGACTTTTAAATATTTTATGACGAAGGAAACGAGAGCGGATAAAAAAAGTTGAACATTACCTAGTTCGATAGTCATTATGATATACGATACTTGGTTGCACGGGTCTTGTGGCTTATGGATTCTGTCAAATTGATTTTAGGAAATAGCAACAAGTTCCATTGAACAAGAAGTAAGGCAATCTTTATTAATTTCTTCAGTCATTTACTGGTGGTAGGGCTTTGTGCAAGCTCGTCTGGGTAGGTACCACCCACTCATCAGATATTCTACCGCAAAACAGCAATACTTGATATTGTTGTGTTCCGGTTTGAAGGGTGAGTGAGCCAGTGTAATTACAGGCACAAGGGACATAAAATCTTAGTTCCCAAGGTTGGTGGCGCATTGGCTATAAGCGATGGTTGACATTTCTTACAATGCCAATGTCTAAGGGCGTTTGGTGACCACTTACCATCAGGTGGCCCATATGCTCGTCCTCCTTCCTATTCTATAAAAAAAAAAAAAATTTTCCTTCCGAATTCGTTTCGAAAAATAAGTGTTAGTAATATAAATTTATCTCTTTGAAATGTAATATATATTTTTTATAACATAGGTAGACGGTCGGGAAAATGGGTTACATGATGGTAAGTGGTACAATCTTTACTTTTTTATTTTGCTTATGATTCGTTTTTGATTTTTTTTTAACTTTTCTTTTTGTAGCAAGTAATAGTAATTGGTGATTTATTAGCATGTAGGATTTGCTTTCAAATGATTTCGCATAATCTGTGGATGTATTATAAGTGTATGTACGTAAGAATGACCAGTGTTAAAATCGCTAGCAAATCTAATAGATAGATAAATAAATAAACACCGATCAGTGATGCTTGTCCAGATAAGACCCCGCGATGTTTGGTTAAGGACCATGTATAATATCCTCTTGGCCAGCATGTCATGTTTGTTTGTTACAGAATAGTTTTTCTCAATACAGTACAGCGAGTCTAAGTTAATTTTACGGACAGAACCGCAGGGAATAGCTCGTTTAGAACTTTATTACATCACTCTGAGCGTAAAGCCTTTTATTCTATATTTACGAAGTCACCCTTGCAATATTTAATTTAAATCCTCTCTTAAATTAAATAAAGTGGAAATCGACAGTGTTGTGTGCCGCAGAACAAACACATTTTCATTGCATTGTTAATTTGTCAACTTTTTTTAAATGACAGATCTTTGAATTATAGTCTTTAAATATACAAACTACTCGAATGACGTTTAACATCATTCGAGTAGTTTGTCTAACGATAAGTGTAATATTTATTTATTTTTGGATAATTTTAACGGATAACACATTTTGAAATTCGTAAAGAAGAGGTGAGGAAATGAAATAGTTAAAATTATAAAAGCGACTGCAGTCAATTTCATCTTAATCGAAACAGCGAAATAAAAATTAATAAATAAAAAAATAATAAATGTTTTTTTTTTAAATGATGTAAACTACAAATTATATTAACATTGTATCCAAAGACGTCGGCCATTTGCACACAGATATGCACTTAATAAGCGATTATTTTAAACCAAGTAAATCTGACGATAAAGAAGTCGGGATGGGCTAGTTTCTCATATGACTAGCCCATATGAGAAACTAGCCTTCATACGGTTAAAATACATAGAAAATTACACGTTCTCCCTTACAGTTAAAGTTGAAACTTTCAAAAAAAATCTTTATAGCGTATGGTTACGTTATAAAATAAACCTCTATTCCGAATTTCTGCCCAGAATTCCAACTTTCTGGCCAGTGGGCCAATTCGGTTCGGAATAAGCTTCAAACTTTCTCTTTAACATGAGAGGGAGTTATTTGTCTAACAACTGGACACTACGAGTTGTTACTAACTAAAACATGTAAAATTTAATACAGTAACAGTAACAGCCTGTGAATGTCCCACTACTGGACTAAGGCCTCCTCTCCCTTTTTGAGGAGAAGGTGTGGAGCTTATTCCACCACGCTGCTCCAATGCGGGTTGGTGGAATACACATGTGGCAGAATTTCAGTGAAATTAAACACATGCAGGTTTCCTCGCGATGTTTTCCTTCACCGTATAGCACGAGATGAATTATAATCACAAATTAAGTACATGAAAATTTTGTGGTGCACGCCCGGGTTTAAACCCACGATCATCGATTAAGATTTACGCGTTTTTACCACTGGGCCATCTCGGTTACCCATACATAAAATACATATAATTATTATTTATATATAAATAGGAAAACATAAGACAGGTTAATAGTAGGGCTTTGTGAAAGCTCATCTGGGCTTGGGGCCAACCGCCAAGGCGTCTCGGTAGTAGTAGTAAAAAAAGCATATCGTCAAATGATAACTCCGTTAATTTTATAACATTTAATGTACTTATAGCGAGACACAAAGTATACGCATGTGTCTTATGTACATACAAGTAAATCAATTATTTATATATTAGAAATATTAAAACAATATTTTTGTGTACAATTTAATCTTTTATACACATAAAAGATTCCCTCAGAATATTGCTTTAAAACAAGCTTGAAAGCTTCCCTTGATCAAGTTAAAGAGTTTGCTTTGAACGAATCAAAACGCGACACGATAGAGCCGCAGGGTCCGTAGCACGAACGCATTGCGACGGACTGTCAAACTTTGTACCGAGTTCAGTGCCTTTGTACTCGAGTTACTACATAACAGAGAATATCACATATAATCTGTAATGTCCCACCGCTGGGTTAAGAGTTTCTCTTTGTGAGTCGAACTTTTTTCTTTACGTTGTCCTAAAGCGTGTGGTGGATATACATGTGACAATCTTTCACATGTTTGCTATAACACATGTAGGCTACCTGTTTTCATTCACCGCCGATTAATAAATTCAAAACAGAAATTAAGTACTTGTGAATTCAGTGGTGTAAAGCTGAAATCTACTTAACATTCACGTGGTCTAAACATTGAGCCACGACAGTTCGTAATAGTTAATAGAATTGATGAAACCTTTAAATAAGAACTCCCAAATCAATGTGAATACATTTTAAAAATCGGCATCAAGATGTTAATTGTAAAAACACGTAAAGTCACTTAGCCTAGTCTGGTTTGGTGTATCAAATTAAAAAATCTCCCGTCCCAATGTTGTTGGTCCAACCTTTGGGGCAAATTAAGTCAAAATTTCAACAGGATTGTACTTTAGCATTAGCTACCATTATTAATTTAAGGTAGATTTTTTTACTTTATCACTAAAGTAAATGAGAGGGGGATCTGATGGAAAAATAGTTTATAAAGTTTTTAGCAATTTAAAGCCTTTTTTTTGATTCCCCCGATTGTTGGCGTAAAAAACACAATAAACATGACATGTAAGCTTAAAAGCCTTAAATGATTTTGGCCACTTTTAACGAAGTAAAAGACGTTAAAAATACATTGCCATTTACCATTGGGTGTAGTCTGCAAATAAAGTTAAGTATTATCGTTTTGTAATGAAAATTTCTAGAACATTCCTTGTGGATATTCTATTATAACAGTCATATAAAATTAAATTGACTGTGCACGTATACAAACATTGAAATCACTGTTTCCCTGAAGGGATGTAAATGTAATTCGACATTTTTTTGTCTTAACTTAATATTATATATAAATACATTTACAAAATGATTAATATATGTATTTGTTTTAATCGATAGCCTTTTTGCGTCACAAACATAAAACATAGAAACGTTGCACTCAAATTCGTCGGTTTGCTACTCATCCGTCTCAAAGAATGGTTGGGTAACAACAAGTATATGTTCCTATATATTATAATGTTTACTTACCCCTATTCCCAGTGAAGTTCCAGTCGGAGTCATGCGCGTGCGTGCTCCGTGCGAGCGGTGCGCGTCGTGAGCGGTTTCCAAGACTTCGGTCACGGTTATCTGATGTTGTGTATGAAAAATCATATAACATGCGGGATATTATAATATTTTTGTTTAATAAATAATTTTGATTTACCTTTTGATTTAAAATTTAATTTGTAATTTGGTTAAATAGTTCATATCGCATATGTAATGCTAAAACTATTATTATGTTTGTTAAGTAATTTTGTGCATAATTTTGAGTAAAATTTAAATCGAAAAAATATGAGTCTGTAGACTTATGGCAACACTGATATATTAAAGTCATAATTGTAATGGTGATGTTATTACATGTCTAAAATCCGACAGTTAGACTGGCTAGGGACTATAACATACAAATTTTCTATAAAATAGACTCCTAAAAGACCCTTGAATATAAATTTGAAGATACTTTATAATTTTAAAATATTTTGTTGAATATAATGAAAATGTTTGTGTTAAATTCAATAAAATAGTTTTCCTAATTTTGCAATATAACAAAATGCTTAAAGTATCATTCAATATATCTGAAATATGAAAATGATAATAACATTCACGTATTCCATTTAGGGTATTCATAAATTGAAACTGAGTAACAATGTTATCTTTTGAGGACGCTCGTTTCCTACAAGAAAAGCTTCGAAGCTTTATTTTTTGCCACAGCTCGAGATATTGACAATAAGAGTATCAGTATATCAGTCCTTTACTTCTCTTACTTATGTAAGGAGTTAATAGAAATAATGTTTTATTTTTTATTTGAATAGTACTGCATTACTTATGCACAAAACATTCTGCCAATACTAAGGAAATGATCTTGTAATGTAAAAATACTTTTAAGGATATGATTTTTATCAAACTTTATTTATTTTACGAATGGCAAAACAAAATCAAGACTGTTATAATTATATTTTGTTCACTTATAAGTAAAGATCACTTCCCGATATTCACGAAAATTGGTGTTTTACAATACAAATATTGTTTTTAAGCACTATGTATTCTTGCATCATTATGCATTCTTTTTTAAAATAATAAATTTTACGTTCGCTCCTATAATCATAAAACGCCATAGTTGTTTTACTTATTGAAGTAACAATATTAATTGATTAATCTTCTAGGTACCTTCTGTATTATAAGCGACATTGGCTGAATATTTCGCGCTCAACTAGCGTTACGATAGAAAAAGAAAAAAAAACAATGTTTTAATTTATTTTGTTATACAGCGGGCTGGATTAAAGGCCATATTTAGGGACTATTTTTTTAAAATACTTTTAAACAAAAAGTCTTTAAGGTATCCAATGATTTGGTCTCCTACCCTGTTACCTACCACGTAATCGGTAACGAAGTTTTGTTTGGTTGAAGATTGGTTACGAAAAATCTTAGTTTTCTAATTAAATGGACGATTTCTTTTTTTACGATTTTATTCATTTAAGATTTTTTTTTTCTTTTTATATTCGCCGGGAGGGCAAATGACTCTACTCCACCTGATGGTAAGTGGTAGTAGAGTCCAAACGCGACGACGGCCAGTACAGACGGGAAAAACGTTCTGCACTAGCCGCCTTCGCCTTGCCGGCCCGCAAGATGCCTCTTCACGCCTCGTTTGAAGGAACCCGGGTTGTAAGAGGAGGGGAACACGTGAGCTGGTAAGGAATTCCATTTTTTGGTAGTGCGACAAAGAAAGGAGATGCCAAATTTCTTTGTTCGCGATGGAATTGATGTCACAATTAGGCGGTGACATCGAGAACCAGCTCGCGTGGACTTTTAAGATTTATGGATACATAAAACACTTCAAATATTTATACGTTAAGTAACTAAGTTGAATATTCTCACGTGCGCATAAGGAATAAAGACGACAAAAATTGAAAGTTCTTGGAAAATATGTAAATATTGTCTTTGAGTTTTGTAATTCATTATTTGATACTTGGGAAAAAATTTATGCAACATTTGTCAGAACTATGTCAAAATAAATATAAAAGCAATATTTTGTCTTCCTTTATGTATTTAATTATTTTATGATTACTTTGAACAGATGATAAATACATGTGTTGTCGAATAGAGTTTGTTAGTAGCTTCGACACAGTTTCATAATGTTGTAGTTACTATCGTATATATTGTTTATGATATGTATTAATTGTTCAAAATAAATAAATAAAAATACAATTTCTTACCATCAATGATGTACTCCGTCACACCATAAGCCTGGTCTTTCGTATTACTTGCGAAGCACTGGTATATACCCTGATCGTTCTGTTGCGAGTTTTTGATGTGCAGTCTATGACCATCGCCCGATATTCGCACTCTGTCGGTGTCCTTCACAACTTTACCATCGTGAATCCAGTACACCACTTCGATAGGATGACCTGACACTTTGCAGTCGAAACTGACATCAGCGCTGGACTTAGTTCGTAATAATTCTGGTTTTATACGGACGGAAATTGGTTCTGGAAGAGAATCGAAAGATATAGTAATATATCGCTTATAAATTGGAGTTGACTTAAATAAAAAAAATATCTTTATATCATATGGATACAAAAAAAACCTGTTATTATAATATTCATGTAATGACAAGACGTGTGCAGGCTTTTTAACGATATTTCCTTCACCGCCGAGAGAATATGAATTGTCCTCTTAGAATTTCGAAACTGAGTGTGTTTGTCTTTGTTTTTGAATATTTGTAATGTATCCTATTTGACATACAAAAAAACCTTAATAGAGTCTATATGACGATGAAAAGCGGTAAAATTATAAGTATGTAAATAAAAGCTTTATTTTCTCTTATCTCTTCGACTCATATATATTATATATGTACTCGTATGTTCTATTTCGACACAATTCATATCGTACGACATAGCTTCCCATTTATCTCTTGTACGACAAGAAAACATTGCTCACGCACGCGTAACTTAATAAGCTCTTTCATAAAACATAAATAAACGAAAAATCCCGCGTCTAGAAAAAACAAAAACAAAGAACTAATATAGTATGGAAAGGATGTACCTGTAACAATGATAGTGAAATGTGCCGATTCGCCCCCAGCGGTATTGTTGAGCCAGCAGATAAATCTTCCTGCGTCTTCTCGTTGAAGCCTTTGTATGCTGAGCAAACCGCCGAGTACCGACGCTCGAGGCCAGAGAGATGTTTTCTCTATCGGTATTAGCTGTTCGTGGTGCTCGCGAAACCATCTGTTTAAATTATGTTAGTATTATATTCACTGTTCCATCAGAGTTCTTCTTTGAGACGATTTGATATTTAGTTGTTGAGAAATCTTTATATATGTTATATGTGTACTCTATTATTTGAACTATTTTAAATTAATTTTTTAGTTCGATCTTTATATACACATATAATAGATAATTACTTGATTATATATTTAGCAAAATAACTATTGTATTTATTTATAATCTTAGTTTAATAAGTAGCAATTTATTTTTTACTTTTATTGTTTCGAAATTGAACTAATGTTATAATAGGTATTCAATATTTTTATAAAATTTGTTGAAAAAAGGGCAGACGAGTAAATCTGTTACTTAGTGGAAAATGATCATTTCCCCTTATAGACTACGGCATTGTAAGAAATATAAACCATACTTACACCGTCAAATTACACTTACCCCTCAAATCAAATTAAATATTGTTTTTTTTAAAGTAGGATTTTAAGATCTCCTTTCCATCGTCATGTTACATTATTGAATTAAATGTAAAGCAACCACCGGTTTGGAATGTAGATGCTACTAAAAACAACCGATTAGAAACTCAGCAGTTACTCTTTGTCACTCTTTTTTCACCCTCAAATCCAAACACAGTATAAAATTGATATTTGGTAGTTGAATAATATAATTAATGGTGGCACCCATTCAGATGAGTTCAAAGCCATTTCAATGAGTGCAAAGCCTCATCACCAAGGACATACAATAAATTAGTATAATAATACTATTCATAATACGAAACGTAATCATCATAACATATGTGCGGTGTGCATTTTAATAGGATTCGCTGTGATTGCTCAGCGTAATAACCGAGCAAGATTCCATTCCGCGGTAAATTATAAGGATTGAGATATTATATATTGAACATAAATTATTTGCGCATGAACTATAACAACGGAGCTTGTTGAAATACAAGTCGTACTATTTTAACCTTTATTAAATTATATATTATTGGTTCGTTGGTTTTACAGTTAGTTTATAAGGTTTTAAATCACAAATCCATAATTGGGATAAATAAGTTATTGGGTTTTATGTGAACGAAAAAAATTCTTAGTAGCATCCCGGAGATGATAAGTTGGCAGCGTTTACATCCCCGTGACTTAAAAAGCCCAACATCGTTTATAATGTCCTGATCTCTATATGTTTGTGTTAGATTGCCATCCCATCGGACTATGAGAGTGAGGGAGTACGCGTTCTGCGTTTGAGCACATACTTCTGCTCTGTAATATCTCCTGCACAATTGGCACATTAATATAATGATATTATATTTCAGATATATAAATGGTATATTTATAATATAACAATAATTTACTATCTACATATAAATGAGTAAAAATAACACAGTTCAGTACATTGATTTAATTCTTTCTCAACTAAATGTTTTTTTGTTTGGCTGCTGTTGACGAGTTTAATTGTAATTGTTTACCTTTTAACCGCTATCGAGAAATCAAATACCACTTCAAATAAAGAACTGTATTAAAGAAAAAAAAGTGGCATAACAAAAGACCTTGTAATTCTAACTGGGGTTTTGGTCAGTGCGAAACAGCACAATGCGCTACTAGTGCCATCTACCGACAAACATAATAATTACATATATCGATCGAACAGAATATTTGTATGTATGGAGCAATTTATGTTTTCCTCTCAAATATATATAAGCACAACCCGTCATATAGCCTCCACTGGTAACACGCGGACTGGTTAATTTTTCGCCCCGAGAATCAGAGTTGCGATTCAACGGGAAACTGTTCACATCTTTGCTGCCATTGTACGTTGTCTCAATTTGTAAATAAAGTTTCAAACGAAAATTCACAAAATCACTTATAACCTAGCAGACATTTTTTAATTGTGCAAAATAATAATTCTTTCTATAAACTTTGTCGAAGGAATCTCTTTTGTATATTAAAACAAGACTTTATGAAATGTGTAATATTCGTTGAAGAAATTTGTAAATTTAAAATAAGATTGTCTCAAAAACAATTATATTAACGAGTAATATGAAACTTCCTTTTGGACTGGACGTAAAACAATATTATATTGTCTAAACATTTATTATTTATTTTTAGCGTTTACTCCCTTTTTTAAAAACAAGCTTATTTTTACTACAACGCGTAAGATTTTGTTCCGAGTTTCGATTTCTAAATGCCAAAGAGGTTAAGTTTGTAAGTTTGGATGTTGGAGGTAATTTCGAAACTATTTATCCGATTTTAAAAATTCTTTCACCAATATATATTCAATGAGCTATTCCTTGGATACATTTCTATAAACCATCATATTATAGGCATATGTTATAGAACATATGCCTATGATATGATACGTTTCTTTTTACTTTGACTTGGCTGTGATTGTATTGTCATCACAAACAAGTTTGGTAAAATTAAAGTCAATCATTTGAATGGTTTTAAAATCATTACCAAGGTTGGCCCTGCATATACTTATATTAGTTAAAAGTTATATTATCTCCCCTAAGGATAGCCAAAGGTCCCAGTTCTTCTATAGAATTTTATAGTCTAATTTGACCTTAAGCTTTTTGTGCAAAGAATTTTTCCTTAAAAATTGTTGGTTATTTTCTTCTATTCTACGCGTTTCTTCAAATAGCTCAGTACCCAGAAATCTTCAATATTCGTGAGTTAGCTTTTAAGAAATACTTTTGAAAAGAGTCGAAATGCACGAGACATTTGCATTCTAAAAGGCTTCCGACTTCGGTTTAAAGAAAAAGTTATGGTGCTGGCAGCTTGGATCTAGCGAGACTCTTGAATTCGTGAAAAACATTAAAATTATCTATCAGTTCATAGAGAAACTATCAAAGAGCAAATGTTAAGTGCCGAGAGGTGTGTGATTAAAACTTTGAAGCGTACCTTATGGTTTGAATACAGGAATATTTAAATTGTTATTAGTGTGGAATTCTAATTCATTCTAATACAGGTTTTTTAAGTATCTTTATTCTTTATTATTCAAAATAGTTTTTAGTTTTA
This sequence comes from Nymphalis io, assembly GCF_905147045.1. Taxonomy (NCBI): domain Eukaryota; kingdom Metazoa; phylum Arthropoda; class Insecta; order Lepidoptera; family Nymphalidae; genus Nymphalis; species Nymphalis io. The sequence continues at coordinate 5,151,107 of NC_065904.1, forward strand.
GTATTTAAAATATTTCATTAAAATTTATTTGCTTTACTAAAAAGTCTTTTAAAACTTTGTTTGTGACTTAAATTGATTGACCTGTGAATAAATTAAAATGATTTTTACAAGCTTATTTTAATTGCATATATAAACGGTTGTTAAGCTAATTAATGTTCAAAGTTAAAATTGTTATATTTTTGTTTTCTCGAGAAAAACCATAGGACCTGATTCTGTATGACGAATGAAGATTCTCACGATTCTTTTGTATTTAAAGCATTAATTTATTGTGTTTGGCAATTCATTTTGTTAGACTTCAAAATTATTTTATACTGTTGCTTATGATAGAGATTTTTTTCAAGCTTAGGAGTGATTTGGTAATACATACAACTTACTTAAGTATATTAAATACAATTTGTTTTTTGAGTTCTAATTCACTAAAGTACACTTCGATTTTATTTGTATCCTGACAGTCTCTGAGTGTGATAAAGAAGGTATTAGGCAATACAAAAGGGAAACACAAAAAGACACGAACGCAAAAATAGAGACATAAAAAGAAATATAAATAAAAACTGAAAGTATGTAATGAATTTCTTCAACAATATACATCATTAGGTAAATCACAAACTTATGTATTACAAGAGAACTTTAATTCCGAAATTATTCTTCCGATGTATCCATTTAGAAGTTCTTAATGATAAAACTTTGTATTTAAGATTTGCCCGGATTACGTGTGTGAGGTTTAACAAATAAAACTTATCACATCTGGAGCGTACGTGCACGTACAGCCACGGTATTTGCCTAGTCAACTAACTTTGATCATTCGACTACTGCGCTTGAATAAATATCCGACTCGTAGCGCCAGCTTCGATGGAGAAAATTCACTTGTAGGTTGTGTTACTTAATATGTTGCGGCTAACACTTGAATAATTTACTAATTTCGTTTTCATTATTATTTTTTAAATTACCAAATAAGTTATTAATATCGTTGTACTTTTTACGGCCTACGCTTTCTATTGTCTTTAATAGAATGTCAGCGATGATATTACGACGTTTTTTGCAAATAACTAAAGTGAAACCCGATTAATTAATGATATTAAGATTTACTTAATCATCATTTTTTATATAGAATAGGTAACGGGACGAGCATATGGGCCACCTGTTGATAAGTGGTCACCAACGCCACTAAACGTTGGCATTGTAAAAAAAGATTAACCATATACCATACCAAAGGTTCCAATCCATCGCCAATGCGCCACCTAACTTGGGAACTAAGATTTAATGCCCCTTGTGCCTGTAATTACATTGGCTCACTCACCCTTCAAACTAGAACTCAACAATACCAAGTACTGCTGTTTTGCGGTAGAATATCTGATGAGTGGGTGGTACCTACCCAGATGAGCTTGCACAAAGCCCAACCACCAGTTACGAAGCCCTACCACTAAAAAAATAATAAACAAAATGTAATAAGAGTGGACTCAGATATAATAGATATATAATAACAGATTTATAAATCATCTGTTTGTCTGTGTAAATGTATTATTAAGACAAATGTATAAATATCATTGAAATTTCGCACTCAATGAGCTTGTATATTAATTTGTTGTTGAAACTGTATTCATCTCCATTCAACAAACTAGTGGGTATAACTTCTTAACTTTTGTTTAGTAAATATAATGCTGCAGACTAATTATAAGCAATTGCAGGCAGGATTAAAATAATTCGAGTCAAAGAGAGCTCGTTCTAGTTCTGACCCAGTATTTATTGTTTGAAGTTTAAAGGAAAATTTCACATAAAATTACTTTGACGGCAGTGAAAAACTCAAAGAAAAATTCACTTTTACGAAAGAGAAATGAAACTGGGATGAACTAGAAAACTTTTATTAAAAAGAATTAATATATACTCGTAAGAATGATTTCTGTAACCGTTTATTTTTTTTTTAAATTTAATATTGCGCTTTCGAGTGAAGATTTGCAACTCTGCAACCTTCATATTCTAAAAATATAAATAGATTTATTTTCTATAAGTTCTATTTTCAAACAAATAAATTTTTAATTTAAACAAAACGTACAAAATTATTTTATTATTAACTATGATATTTATCATAATTTGATAATTAATATTTAGAATATACTTTAATTATGTTTTCTCAGCAGTAAGTTAGGTTACTACAAAAGAAAAAGTTCTGAATTTATAACTCTAATGTAAAATAAGAGATTTATAAAAATGTATACATAAATATATTTAGTCAAATATATTCCAAAATGCTTGAATACGCTTGGAAATACTTGTCATTTCAAATAATTTTATAAAAGTTTATTTAAACAATAATTCATATTTTTGTTTTTGTAGCATTCAAAGTGCACGTGATATTTATAATTTATAATTTCCCATAGACCTATGAGTATGGAATATTAGACAACGCATTTATAGTCTTACCATATTTACTTACCATATTTAAGTGTTTAATATCTATAATAGTACCCAAGAATTTATAAAATAGATTAAGAATTTATGGAAACTACTTCAAAATGGATGAACGGGTTGTGATGGATATGACGAATAACAAGCTGTCTGAAGTTATAATATGATACATTCCGTAAGTATATGAATAAAATATCTGTAAGTCACGTCACACAATCCAAGCGTTCGAAGCCATGGCTGCTATGAATATACCTATATATTCAATAAAGGAAATCATAGTCAATAAAGGAAATTCCTTCTTGGAATTTTTTGTTGTCCGCTTGTTACAAATATAATATTTTTTCCGTATCATATTTCTTAATTAAATATTTTTAATGAGAAAAACTATAACTAACATGTCGCTGGCATTCTATGATGAGAAAACTGTGAAGTAACTGAACAGAACTCGTTTTAACTCTCTTCAAACGAGGCTATGATTGAAGAACTTATGTGAAATTAAAAACTAATTTTATGTTATAAAACTTTCAAGATATTTTATCTTGAAATATTTATCTAAAAATATAGTATATTTAATTAAAACAATTGCTTAATAATGTAAAATCAATTATAAAATAGATGAATAAATTGAGACTGGGATAGAAGTAGCCTGAGCTTAATTTTTTGTCACAAATTGATGTCACGCTCCGATTTAAAATTGTTCTGGGCTACATCTGTCTGTCATCACGTACGGCTGCTAAGAATGGATCTGAAAGGAAGATACCCAAAGACGAGACACGAAGATGTGTGACAGAAATTTCTGATTAGTGGGAAAGGCAAAGTCAAGAATAAAAAAACGGAACTGATGTAAAGCAACTCATTAAAAAAGCATGAAAATCTCGAGTATGCATCTTTTGTAGCAATCACGATTGTATAGATGGAAGGGAAATTCTTTGGACTAATTTCTAGAATGTTTTGCTAGATATTTAAATGTTAAATAAGCCGGGCTGTTTGGCAATATGAAATTAAAAGTGAATGCGAATAAAAGTTAATCTTTCCACCCCCAGCTTTATGCTGACTTTGAGAAAATAAAAATGGAGAACTAGCAATGCACCAAAAACTGAATAATAATAAGAGATTGCCACAAAATGTACCCCGTCTGGAAAAAACACCTTAGACCCGAGAAGAACCGGCGAAAGAAATTCAGTTTTTATCAAACAATAAATATCATTTTCTTTTTTAAACAACATGGAAGTGATCGTTTCTTTCCCAAGGTGTATTATCATCAATAGTCATTAATTTTACAATAAACTGCTATATGATAAAATTTATCTAACTTATTTATATAATTGTTATATAAATTACATAGAAATATTAACTGAACATAATATAGTCAAATGTAATTAAAATAACGTATATTCGCCAGCTATTTCGTAATATAGCGGTTTCCTGAGGGTAAATTGGCTTCTTGGTTATTAAACTAAATCATGTCGCTTTGGGATTACAAAATTACACTTGGCCTTGAATCGAATGAGGGAGGTGACGAAATAAAAGTAGCTTAATGCTTTTCAAATTAATTTAGGGTAATTTGAATTCCGTCTCATCTCCATGACCCGTTAATAACACGAAAAACGAACGTTCGAATGCAATTAAACGGTGTGTTTTTAAATTCCCTTGACGTACTTCTACATTTGAAATTGATTTTTTTCCTGTAATTAATGTGAGTATTATAATATGTATATGTATTTTATAGAGTGATTTATGCGAACTCTTCCAAATCAAAATTAATATTTTTTGGAGATAATATATATTCAATTATAATAGTTAACTCTAAGAAGATAAATTATTATAATTATACAGTTGCTGGTTTAAATGGTAGATGCTATTGATGATCCGGATTATTACATTAAAAAAATGTTTGCAAAATGTCAAGAAAGTGTAAGGCATAAGAACATTTTCAAAATATATATGACTAATATAATTTAAAAATAAATTTAAAATATTTTTAATATAATATATTTTAAAGGTAAAATTTTAATCTAGTAAATTTTAATCGAATTTATACAGCAATTCGAGAACAAGTTTTACTCGTGCTGTCGTTTTACGGGCTCATTGAATTGAAAACAACTTTACGTCGTATGTTTACTAACGCGAGTATTTTATACCCGTGTATTTCAAATGTTGTACATATTGCCGGATTTGTTGGCTACGCGAAATGCACTTTTAACTTGAAGTTGTCTTGAAATGTTGTTTCCTTTGTCATGTCGTAGAGTTAAAGTAAATAGTTTGCAGTTTGAAATGTAGTATCATATTGATAAAGTATTTCATAACAAGGAAACGCTGAGCTTACACTAGAAAATATTTGATTAGAAAATTGGTTCTACTAACAGTCTGTTTATATAGCACTAGGTATTATTTATCTTTCGATAAATTTACTCTTTTCTCTTAAATAATTAAATCTGTTGTGTATATTTTAAATCATTTTGATTGATTATATTTTTTATATAGTTGCATGTTTTTATATCTATGCAGCTTAACAAACATAAAAAAAATTAAAGCTTAGCTTATTCTCCTAATTAAAATAAGTGATTTACATATATTACGTAGTAATTATTTTCTCTGTAAATCTTTTATCTTAGAGATATCGTTCTTAATTAGTCTTTTACTAAACACCCGCTACGCAAAGTCTATCAGCAAGGTCAATAAAATTATTAAATCAAAAATACTTCATTAAAGTAGGCTTTTAGAGGACTTTAAAATCGTCATTTTACAAAATTATATTTAATGTAAAATTACTAACGATTCGGATAGGAGATTCTACCAAGAAGAACCGGTGAGAATCTTGTGTTAAGTAATACCAAGATACCTTATTTATTAATGTTTTTTACAAAAGATTTAAATATATTAATTTGGCAAAGTTTTGTTTATGTTTAACTCTACTTGGTTCAATATATGTTTTATCATTCATTGAGCATTACAGCTTAATGATTATATTAATAATATCTGACATTATACAGCAAAGTTGCTCAGATGGATCAAATAAATTAATTTAATTTTGGCTGCATGTGACCCGCTAATTACTTTAAAAGCTTTCGATCAATAATAACGGTTTTCGATTATTACGAATAATCAGAAGTTTGTCTTAATGGCCATTTCTGACCTTTTGAATTTCTGATCGTGACGCACGTAGTAGCCATTTACCCAAATCTTTGACACTCCTTATTTATGTTCCATTTCAATGCCATTTGGGTTGAGATGACCGTGCCATTGAGTTTTTGCTACATTTTATAATATATTATGTAAAATGTAATCATTAGTTGTCTATTGCTTAACCAGTACATTTTCTTGGTGGTAGGGTTTTGTGCAAAACTATCTGAGTAAGTACCATCTACTCATCATACATTCTACTCCAAAAAAAGAATAATACTCTGGTGTTCCGGTTTGAAGAGTGAATGAGCCAGTCAAAATACAAGCACAAGGGACACAGCATCTTAGGTCTCAAGGTTGGTGGCGCGTTGACGATGTTAAGAATGGTTAATTTTTCATACTGATAATGTAAGTAGATGAGGTGACCACTTACCATCTCGTAGCCTATCTGTAAGTCTCCTATTCATTTAAAAAAATACCATTTAAGAGGGCGCCCAAAGCCAGCAAAATTAACGATTTCACCCACGCGTCCCTTACACGTCCCTCATGGCGAATCTCATTTCTATCCTTTTTCTATCTACAACGCCCGGTAGTTATTATATTTAATTTTTCATTATATTAAACTCTTAATGTAGTCTATCCTAGAGAACAAAATAAAGGCAATATTAATTAATAATATAAAGTACCAACTGGTACAATGTCATCTATTAATTCGCCGAGTTATTAATTATTTCATGCGTATCAAACATTGGCAATTATTTTTTTAAATATTGAGTAAGGATTTTTTTTAATTTATTTGCACTGGTTTTGTAGATGCACAGATAAACATGTATGGTGTAGACGATGTAAGTAATGGTTTATATTTTTTTATGAGTTGTCTCATTGGATCGTTTGCCTTCCTGTGATAAATAAGGGTAAGTAAGTTAAATATTGTGGTTGCATATTCATATTCCTGTTGTATGAGGCAAAACTCACCGGTAGCTGGGAACTGGCCATGCGTGGGCCACACACGGCAGCCGCACGTCGTGTCCGACTGACACTCTGCGGGAACGAGGTTCGATTGCGATGCGCGGACGCACGCCGCCCTTCGGTTCCGTCACTATCACATGACCTGGGAGAATAAAACCTTATTTAATAGTCGTAATTTAATTCCTTTAGACAGGCGGACAGGCAGCACTCCAAATATTTAACTTCAATTTGATTGTTTCGTAGATATTTTGCTTAAAATAAATAAATCTAAAACATTAATTTAAAAACGATGTCATAGCAGTTTTTTTTTCAAAATATTTAACACTGATTAAATCTTAAAATAGGCGTTTTAATAAATAAATTAATAAGCAGACAAAGGTTTTTTCTGTATCATTCTTGGACATTGTTAGTAATTTGTTAAAAATTTTTTTATAAGAAACATCTCTCTTTTTGTCACAAATAGTAATCATAATAGTAAGTGTTTACAATGGCTGCTTCATATAAGTCGTTATTATGTAAAATCAAACTCAAATTAACAGTAGCGCACGCTCGTGAAATTTCAAACAAAATTTAAAGAATACACGTATTAAAATAGCGTATCACCATAAGTTACTTTCAATATTTAGAGAAAGAATACGAATAACGAAGAAAATGTTTCGAGAGAAATACGAAGTCAGTTCTTATAGAAAGCAGTGGTGATAAGATACAATTACTTACCAAAGTATTGACTAGAATACAAAGATCCCGTCACGCGATCTCGCACGCGGCACCGAAACGCTGTGTACCGCTCGCCGGGCTTTACCGCGCTTATGTAAAGCGACCCGTCGTCCAGACGAAAGTATTTTGAACCTGGGCAACAAAAGCATAAATAAAGCTATTGTTTAACGTAGGAAAATCAAGTCAGTGAAGAGAGTATTCATTATTGTCGATTGTTTTCAATGTGGGGTTGTTATTTTGAGGTATTTGTAAATGATTCCTGGAATGAAATATATTTTATATCGAGATATTGATCAACGATATATCGTTGCAATGACATATGTCAAGTTAATGGAGGCTTAAGTCCAGCTCAAAACCTCGCAAAATAGAAACAAGTTTATAATAATAGTAGTCTAATATAATAATTATGTTCAGTAAAATAACTAAAGCGTTTAGTTATTGCTATGGGCCTACTCGTACATCAATTATAGCGACAGCTGCTAAATATAATAAATTAAATTGTAATTATGACATATGCTCGTATTATTATTAATTATTCTAATTAAGAAGAGTACAGTTCCCATCTTCATAAAGTGGTAATGTGATTTTAACGCGTTCACTCTATGATGAAATTTGTCAAGGAATCCTCGATAAATAACTTAAATTGGAATAGTAAATACAAATATTATGAACAATAATGTAACATTTAAAATTTATTGGTATGTTATACGCGAATTTCCTTTTCATGGTTTAAAGTATAAGTAAACATTTTTAATTTACAAAATACACAACAATCGAATCGAGTGCTACATTAAAACAAACGTCTGACGTTATTAAAGGCGTTTTCTAAAAGTGTGTAGCCAGTGGCGTAGCTAGGCGAGTAAAGGCCGCAGTGCGGTGATGCATTGTACTTTTTTACTGCTTTTATTACGATTGCAAAATATTATAGTAATGAGCATAAAATATTACTACGATTTCATAACTTCCGCCAATATTTAGTTGGTACATGACGGTGTTAAATCTCTGTTTGAAATTCGGTTTGTCACTTATTTCATTAAGTAGAAGACATTTTTTTTAAATGTCTCAAGTTTTTATTTATGTAAGTAAAAGAAGTTGGAGATATAATTAATGCTTTTACAGTTATGTTTCCAAAGCCAACGAATTATATTTTTACTTATGTCGATGCTTTAATGGAAGTGTGCACTTGGGCTTAGAGCCTAAAGTTAGGGCTTTATTTAAATAACGTGAATTTCCTTTTCGCAAAAATGTTATGTGTTATTAAAACGTAATTGCATACGCCGTCTCCCTTGCCAAGTGTTTTGATGAGAAAGTCTTTCGTCGCCACTTTCTCACGGTTGGTGGTTTAAAAAAAATATTAGCTGTTTTTTAAATATATATATTAAGTGTGATAAACTTAGTAATCTATGATTTTCATTTAATAGTTCTCATCTATGAAACCTCATGTTACAATATAACAAGTTGTCTTCTGCTTATTTTTTCTCGTTTGGTTTGTTGTGTTCGAATTTATAAAACGAATACAAATTATTAGAAAATAGCCACAAATCGATTCTGAGATTTTTGAAGAATGGCTGTGTGTGTTTTTTGTGACGCGAAATGACAAAATTAAAACTACTATCACTTATAATATTATTATATTCTTTATAACTTTAACTGGTGGTAGAGTTTTGTGCAAGCTCGTCTGGGTAGGTTGGTGTTGTTGTGTTCCGGTTTGAAGGGTGAGTGAGCCAGTGTAATTATAGGCACAAAGGACATAACATCTTAGTTCCCAAGGTTGGTAACGCATTGGTGATTTGAGCGATGGTTGACATTTCTTACAATGCCAATGTCTATGGGTGTTGGTGACCACTTACCATCAAGTGGCCCATATGCTCGTTTGCCTTCCTATTCTATAAAAAAAAATCAATCAATATATAAAAAGGATTAAGGTTCTTCAATGTATTGGACATAGTTTTGAAGAGTTTTTCGAAATGGCCGACACAGAATTAATCGCGCTTTGCCAAAGGTAATGACAGACTCGATCAAAAAAATAAAATTCCGATTTTAGCTTTTGTAGAATTTTTAAAAACCGCACAAAAGTTATGAAGTACTCGTCTCGCGATGTGCAATTAGTCGATTAATTACTATTCAAATTATTTTTACTGGGATATGTTTTCATAAGTGCTTTTGAATCGTCGAGCGTACAGAAACAGGGTGACGAGAAGCCTGGAAGAGTCGACTGCTATTATTATTATTATTTTAAAATATGTAAGTACATAAATTTTATAGGAGTTACTTATAAGGAATTATTTAATTTCTACAACGGATACTGATTTTTTCTAGATATATTTAATAAGTAAAGAAGTAAGCTTATGTCAGCGTTCAACATCTACATTTCTCATTTTTTTAAATGTGGAAATAGCGATCTGAGAATAATAAAACCATTATTGACACATATGAACGTATATAACGTACAATTGTTTAAAAAAAATACACTTTTCATGAACAGCATACATGTCATGGACCTTGATAAATTGACAAATCAAAGGAATTCCGCTACGTTCCCAGACATTGCTTCTAAATACTTATGTTATTTGCTCTTGATATGGGATAGTTATACTAAAAGGCAATTAAAAACTCTGTTACCCAAAATATACTTGGACTTTTAAGACTTCTACGAGTTCTTAGTGAAAAGAGCAAGCGTCTATAAATGTCATAATTACTGGACAGCATAAAAACAATACATCAAAATCAAAAATCAACAGCCAATCGTTGTCCACTGCTGAACATAGGCCTCTCCCAAGGTGCGCCAAAGCTCCCTGTCCTCCGCCTTCCGCATCCAGTTGGTGCCCGCCACCTTCTTAAGGTCGTCGGTCCACCTGGCTGGAGGGCGCCCTACGCTGCGCTTGCCGATTCGCGGTCTCCACTCTAGGACTCGTCTGCTCCAACGGCCATCGGTCCTACGACATACGTGACCAGCCCACTGCCACTTCAGCCTGCTAATTTTGCAAGCTATGTCGGTGACTCCGGTTCTTTTCCGGATAATCTCATTTCTGATCTTATCCTTCAAAGATACTCCGAGCATAGCTCGCTCCATAGCACGCTAAGCGACTTTGAATTTGTGGACTAGTCCCGCAGTTAGTGTCCACGTTTCGGCACCGTATGTCATGTCATGTCATGTCATGTCAACAATACATATATATATTTAAATTAACTTGTCTTAAAATTCTTGAAAAGACATTCATTATTTAAAACACTGAATTGACTAATAACATGAGCTTTTTTAAATCTTTCTTAAAGACAGATAACATATTCTTTTAATCGAAAATGCAAGTCTTTGGTGCGAAAACATCCAGTAGAGTAATATTGTAGGAGCTTGAAACTCACCGCAGAACATGATCGTGAAATGTCAGAAAATGATATGCGATAATGACTTTAACAGTCATAACGCTATAAGGATATAAGTATCGAAATAGCGTGTCGCACAAGTGAGATATCACTTCGTACCTCACTTGTAAAATGTCGAAATATTTTTACAATATAGCTCTGCTGCTCAACGATTCGGAACGAAGATTATATCGAAAACAACCAGGGAAAATTTATGATATGGCACTCCTTAACATTCATTTCGGTACATATATTTATAACTTATTTACCTAATATTGCCACATGAATCATTATGGAATAATTAATAAGATTTGTTTATTAATGCATTTTTTAATATAAGTTTTATTTTTATTACTTATAATACTGAAAAAAAGATTCCGTTTTATGATAAGTCGACTAAATTAGCAAATTTTAATAATGGTTGCACCTAACATGTACTTTCATGAAATAACACAATTATAACAAAAAAAAACTTACATGGAATGTTAATAAAAAGTACTTAAACGCTGAAATTCTGGTATCAAGCATAATGGTAATTATAATGTGAGCTTATAATACCTTGTCATAATATTAATACCAAATAATAATGGTCACAAGGCTTATGTTATCTATACTATACACGCGAAAGTAACTCTGTCTATATATCTGACTGTTACGCTTTTACGGCTAAGCCACACAAACGGTTTTTATGGAATTCTGTATGAATCAAGCTTGAACTCAGATGAAGGATATAGGCTACTTTTTTATACATAATACCTGAAATCTCCTACCACCCCATCCCTCCTTAAATCGCATAGGAAACTTGTAGGAAATAAGTTAAAAATGAAACCTAAATATTTGAAGACGCTGGTGTCATCATCTGTGAACCAGTCAGTGTCTCCGACTCGCTCGGCGCAGTGCGATGGTACGATGCATCGCAACACCGCCGCGTTGCCCGCCATCACATACTCGTCTGCCACGTGCACTTCCCACGGTACGTTTAGAACTGTATCATAAAAAAAAAAAAACGTTAGTAAGCTATAAATTATCCATTAAAAAACATTTTAAGAATATTTCGATTTATATTAAGTCATACTCTCTTCATAAGAGAAGAAGCTTGTAATTCATCACCGTTCATCACATCACATTCAATACATACTGTTGTTTCTTTAGCTATGACTCTACTCCACCTGTTGGTAAGTGGTAGTAGAGTCCAAACGCGACGACGGCCAGTACAGACGGGAAAAACGTTCTGCACTAGCCGCCTTCGCCTTGCCGGCCCGCAAGATGCCTCTTCACGCCTCGTTTGAAGGAACCCGGGTTGTAAGAGGAGGGGAACACGTGAGCTGGTAAGGAATTCCATTTTTTGGAAGTGCGACAAAGAAAGGAGTTGCCAAATTTCTTTGTTCGCGATGGAATTGATGTCACAGTTAGGCGGTGACATCGAGAACCAGCTCGCGTGGACTTAAAAAGGAAGGGATTTAAGATTAAAGAAATAAATATTACTCATGTTATGTTTCATTTTGTCTTTCGTTTAAAAAAACTCGATTTACAACTTTATGAATTTCTTATTTCAGTTTTTTACTAAAGTTGCATATGTTTTTAATTACCCGCATGCACGTGTATGTTCTTAGACAGAACAGCGAACCCGCCGCTCATCCGCAGCCTACATCTATATGTGGCTGCGTGGACGTCGCGGCGATAGTGCTCCGCGGAAAACGGTGAGAGCTCCAAAGAACCGTTAGCAAGCACTCTACGAAGGCCCGCCAGTGACGTCACCGGGCTATTATCTGATAGCAGCCAGTCCAGCTGTAACAAAGATTTAATAAAGTTAATGTGTCATTTGTGCTTACTACGTTATGTAGTTATATATATTTGTGTGTTTGTAAATTGTGTTTGAGCAATCCGCTAATAATGGAATCATTATAATTGATTACAGAGAAAAATAAGAAGGCGATTAAAGAAGTTGACCATTATATGGAAATCTGCAAATAAACGGTGAATTACACACTCATTATGTTTGAATTTAATTGGTATTTTTTTGTCGAAGTCTTTTTAGCTTGTAAACATTTATTTTAATTTATTTTATTATTTCTCTATTCCAAATCTTTAAAAATTTTACTTAAAGAAAAAGTAATTTTAAATTTAAGGTATTAAGGTAAGGCATTAGGTATATATATTATAATGTAATTACTATTGACCAACAATATCAGTTGGAACAAAGGGCGGACTTAATGCCTGAAGGCTTTTATACGTCAACCTGTAGGCAAAACAGAAATTAATGAAGGCAGTGCCACTGTACTATTGTAACATTCATATATAAACCAAATATTATCATTACCGTTGTATAACGTTATAATATAGCATCAACGTACACTTCAAAACTCAGTGGTCAGAAAACTTGAATCTTATCAAAATATTGTGGTTTCAGGCTATTGAATTTTCATCTCGTTCTTGGGGGTTACTGGTCGGAAGGAAATCTGCATGAGATGAAAAAATCTGCTTCTTGTGTAAACACTAATACGCATTAAAGTATCGTGATGAAAATAGCTCCTAATACTCAAAGGGAGAGCCTTATCGTTCGAGAGGCGTTATCCCAGCAGTGGGATATTAACAGGACTTCACATCTAGATTTCGGTAAATATTAACCGTGGTTACGTATTACGTGTATACGTACGGGAAAATATTCGCACGTAATAGTTACTCGTGATTGTTCTTTATTTATTAGAATCACGTATTGCGAAGAAAGCAATAACAGTACACGTTTACGAGAATTTACTTATGTATGTCGTATGCGTACCTACAATTGCGGAACAAAAATTTAACGAAAGTATAAACTTAGTACATAAATTGAATTCATAAACGATTTATTTTATTTTACTTAAGGAAGCATTGTGTTTTTTTTTACCTTATGGTAAATACGGCAACAGACACGTGTACTTAATATATAATCGATTTTACCTTATGTGATACACTTTTTAAATTTTTTTATTTATTTGTGTTAACGATAGGAATTAAAATAAAAAGCGTATTGAATGATATGCGCTTTACTCAATTGATAGGTCAGGTCATTATAATTTAATCTTGCGTTACAGGACCAATCGTTGTCCTCTACGTCAGTTTTGCTTTTATTGTTGTTGTTGTTTTTTGTTTTTGCTCTTATTTATGTAACCGCTTGAACACTTTGTATCTCTACAGTTATGTTGTCGTTGCATTTGGTGTATCTTATCTTATTTATTTTATGATTTTTATTCTGCCTGCAGATTTATTAATAGGCAGCAACACAATATATTTATATACATTTTATATTTACTGGGAAGGCAAATGACTCCTTCACCTGATGGTAAGTGGTAGTAGAGTCCAAACGCGACAATGGCCAGTATAGTTGGGAAGAATATTCTGCATTAGCCGCCTTCGCCTTGCCGGCCTGCAAGAAGCCTATTTACGTCTCGTTTGAAGGAACCCAGGTTGTAAGAAGAGGGGAACGCGGGAGCTGGTAAAGAATTCCTTTTTTTTGGAAGTGCGCTAAAGAAAGGAGTTAGCAAATTTCTTTGTGGGCGATGGAATTGATATCACAGTTAGGCGGTGACATCGAGAGCAACATGCGTAAACTTGCGAAGGAAGGGTATAAGTAGCAGTTATAGCATCAATCATGTGTATAATATTACAACAATCGTCTATGTAGTGTAAAATTTAAAATAGTATTTTACAAAAGTGAATCAATAACATTAAAATATAAATTAAATAAAAATAGATCAACTAAGAGTTAATCTATTATACACTAGAAATATCTTCTCAGCATGCTGCTCTTAGCAACGTTATTAGTGACCACAACTTGGAAATGGTCATAAAAAACAGAGGCGAGTGTTCGAGGCGTTAACCAAAGCTACGGTTGCGATTTTAATTCATCTTTCATTGCGTAAACCTTGTTGACAGCATTCGCGGTTTCAATTCACAGACGTAAACATACATACTTATTAAAATAATAGCCAGCGATACAATTGTTATATACAATTTATTTAATAAAAACTAATTTTATAAATGAGGACGTAAATTTTTTATACGTTTTCACGTCTTAACTACTCAGCCGATCGTAATGATAATTTACATACATGTTGTTAGAACTATAGAAAAAGACAAAGAGTACCTAAACCTGCTAACCTTCCCTCGCGGTGACTGAAGCTGTGGGTGGTACTAACCCACCATATAAGATCATCACAAATAAAAACAAAAAAATATTGTTTATAAAAAAGAAACACTAGGACTAAAAAAGAAGGAAACACTACACAGATTTTACCTCAAACAACCGACAGACAACTCAAGTTATGCTTGTTGTTATGCTTGTTGCTATGCTATGCTATGTTATTACACGCACATAATATTATATGTCTATTCCGGAAGAGTAGACCAGAATCACCCGATTAATTAATAGACTAAGATTTTCTGTTTTGTAATGCGCACTAAGCACCCGGACAATCCATGTGAAGGTAAATTAAGAATCCATTTACTTGTCTATGTCAAATTAAAAACATATCAATTACTCCTTCTCATTCTTTTATTTAAGGTTTTTCACACGACACATTATTTCAAGCTCTGAATAAAACCGAAACAAACTTTTTGATACGTTCTCTTTTTCATGACAGTTCATACGAGAACGCAGCACGTAATTTATAATCCTTGTGGGATCACTTGGGTACGTTATAAGGGTGAAATTTTACTCCCTAGTGCTATTTTGCCCGAACAACTTCTTGTATTAGCATTTATTTCGAAACGAATTTACATTTTTTTTTCTTTCCAAAAAAAAGTTGAGGAACTAATTTCTAATCTGTTTTCCGATACTTGTCTAAGTCAATTCCATTTAACCTTGTCAATTTAATTGCAATGTTTCATGTGTAAAGATAATATTTTTGTAGATATATTTAATACCTATATGTAGACAGTCTGGTAAATGGGCCATCTGATGGTGAGTGGTCACCAGTGGTCTGATGATGATCATCAATGCGTCACCAACTAAGATGTTATGCCCCTTGTTAACTCACCCTTTAAACCGAAACACAACAGTACTAATTTTTCTTTGACGGTAGAATATATGAGGAGATGACTGCCTCATTGGTCTAGTGACTGTAAGGCCGCAGATCCGGAGGTCCTGGGTTCAAATCCCAGGTTAGGTCAATAAAAAGTTATTGAGTTTTTCAGTCGAAAATTCTCAGTAGCAGCCCGTAGTCTGGGAGTTGGAAATGTGTACACTCTCGTGCCTCGGAAATAACGTACAGCCGGTGTTCCTGCACCTGAACTCTTTCCGGTCATGTCGGATTGCCATTCTATCGGACTATGACGGTTAGGAAATAGAGAGTGCACCTATGTTTGCGCACACACTTGTGCACTATAATATCTTCTGCGCAGTTGGCTAATCTCTCTTGAGATTGGCCGCCGTGGCCGAAATCTGACTAGATTAATATTATTTGAGATATGGAAGCTCTTCTACTAAGTAACCTCTTATATATATACAATGAACATAACAGTTTCTTATTATAACATTTATTTAAGGTTATGTTATATACTGAACGAAAAAGGATTTGACAATCAGCTCTTACGAGGACGACGACTTTAGATGTATGCAGTACATTTATTCCTTATCTGTTATATATTTTTTAGTTTTATTGAGATTTAGGTTTTGAGAACGTTTTAATGATAGGTAATGGAAATGCTATTATAATTATCTGTACACACAACAGGATTAAGACATGTTGTATCTCAATCAACTGTTAGTAGGAACTTCAAATATTCCTCGTGAGAATAATAAAATATAATAAAATTAATAAGAACTGTAGTGTGCAGTAACTATATCGTTGTATTTTAAGTATGATTGAATTACCATATATATGTAGAGACGCGTGACTACTTTTGAGGAATTCAGAGCAGACAGCAGAGTCCAAGAATTTTGTTTTGAGGGCAATTGATGATTTTTAAAAATTAAATTATTGCCTTTTTAATATTATATACGTTAGTAGAACGGTTTACGGGCCGGTTAGCAATGTATAAGTAGAAGTTCGATTCTGACCACACTAGGTTTTTAATTAGCACTTTTTAAATTTCTGTTATAGAAGGTAAAAAAATAACTTCAGAGAAGTGGAGTCAGGAACTTATTTCTATTTACAGAAAGAAAAATTTTAAGTTGAACATAGAAGCTGATTACAACATAATCTTTAAAGATTACGTTGTCAGCTACCTGTAAATTCTAATATATTAAAACCTGAGCCTGTTGATCCATTAGATTATAATACTATGATTAATGAACAAAATAAAGCTATAAATGTATTATGATCAACGTTGTAAAACTCAACCGATTTTAAACAAAGGTTATTTGTATAGATGGAAAATATAGGAGTAGAGGTAAAGTAGTCGGACATGCTAATGCTCCTAGATCATACATTGTGCAAACTGATATAGACCGGTAATTTAGACGTAAACCCAGTTATCGACAACAGTTTTGAAGTGCTTAGTGACGCCAACGAGGATGTTAATTTATCAGAATATTTGCCTGTACTTAAAGATTTGAATATTTCAAATGATAATTTAATAAACATCGAAAAACCTACATCACTAGACCTTTTCGTAGAGCCAAAGAAATTGCTAAGCAACGTCTAGCTCGGAATACATTTAAATAATTTATTTGTTTTATGTTAAGAAATGTGTTGGTTATTGTTATCTTTTTATATTTAAATTAAAGGGAAAAGGTTTTAGTTATGTTAATTATTTTAGTTCTTAAGTTTTTTATTTTGTCAGGCATTACTTTGTTTTGTTTAAATTTAATTATCAATATACTTAAAAGGGGAAGATGTTGTAGTTAGTTAATACCAGGCTAGTAATAAAAGAATAAAGTCAGTTGTTAATGACGAGATGTCTTTAATTTACAATACTGACTTTGGAATCACGCTCAGCCCCTCACTTTCTTCTGGTAAGTAAATCATATTTTACGTGAAATCGAAACTATTAATAATAATCATTTAGTATATGATTAAAGTAAGTGTAAAGTTTATTTATTACTTACTTTAGTTTAGGTTCAAGCTTGCTTCATACGAAATTTCATCAACATTGGTTCAGTGGCTTAGTTTTGAAAGCGTAACACTCAGATAGAGTTACTTTCACATTTATAATATTAGTTTTGATATGTTGTAATAATAAATATATACATTTGCCGTGGAGTACCGACTTAGAATAGTACTCCCCCAATCTCATCCCGTGGGTGTCGTAAGAGGCGACTGAGGGACGGGGAAAAGGGGGGATGGGCAGCAGCGTCCCCCCCCCATAAACATCTTACCCCCCTACTGCGCTCGCCAGCACGCCTGCCCAGCGCGGCGTGTATGGGCAAACCCTCCTTAATAGCAGATGCGCCCAAAAAAAAGGCTCCCAGTTACCGGCAAGTCCGCTAGGCCCGACCAAGGTAGCGGTCGCGGTATCGGCAGGGCAGGGGGTGCTAAGAATCACCGGTTCACGGCAGGCTACCGTATAAAACGACTGCACATGGCAAAATGAGGCTGGACCATAACCTCGCCGAATTAGAAGTAGAGTTAAGTCATATAAACTGGCATATACTGGGGTTATCTGAAGTCCGAAGACAGGGGGAGGACACGATAACTCTAGAGTCCGGTAACTTACTCTACTTCCGCGAAGGTGATAACCTCTCCCAGGGTGGTGTCGGTTTTCTAGTTAAAAAGGATCTCATTAGCAGCATTGCGGAAATCAGTAGGTTTGGTGGATTTACTCACGATGTTTTTTTTTTTTTTTATAGAATAGGAAGGTGGACGAGCATATGGGCCACCTGATGGTAAGTGGTCACCAATCGCCCTTAGACATTGGCATTGTAAGAAATTTCAACCATCGCTTATAGCCAATGCGCCACCAACCTTGGGAACTAAGATTTTATGTCCCTTGTGCCTGTAATTATACTGGCTCACTCACCCTTCAAACCGGAACACAACAATATCAAGTATTGCTGTTTTGCGGTAGAATATCTGATGAGTGGGTGGTACCTACCCAGACGAGCTTGCACAAAGTACGACCGTACCACCAGTGTTGAGATTGGGTTAAATAAATTTTTAAGTGTGACCGAATGTAGGGTCAAATTAATGGCTTACAGTCCAAAAAAATATAATTATTTAAAATACCTCATCTATTTTCTATGAGTTAATTGTGAAATTAATCTTCGAGCAATTAGAAATTCAATTCAAGTCCAAATTCTACTACATACCGTTATTCAGCAACTAATCCTAAAATCGAAGCGTCACATCAATAATTTCATTCATTCATTCATACAGTCCTTCGAGTGATTCAGATATGGGATCTGAAATAATAATCTAACAAAATCATTCCATTCTATTATTTATATTTAATAATTTAATCAATCATTAAACTATTATGATAAGACTAAAGTTTAGTATATTTCATAAACAAATTAAAATATCAAATAAACAGATCTGAAAGTTCATACTATAACGGTACGCAAAATTCGCGAGAGTAGGTAAATTGGCGCGCGATAGTTTGCGGCACTATTCACATATTTGCATTTTTCCGCGCCATTTGCATTTCCCCGGCAGCCAGATGCTGCGTATCTGCAATAATATACCGTTTTAATTCTTTTATGTTTTCACTTTTCGGTGATACCATATTTCATTATGTATATATTTCAAATATTAATACGTTTTTTTGAAGGTTGATTTAATTATATTAAAAACGGTATACATACTTACTAATCCATTACTATTATATTTATTATATTTACTTACTTGGTTTATGTTCAATCTTTTAACTTTTGTAATATTTTATTTTGGTCTGTATCTGCATTAATTATACGCAAAATATAAAGTAATATCAATTTAGTTATTATGTATTAAAATTTCTTTCAATCTAACATTTTATATAATTTACTGAACTAGTTTTTTTTTAATTGGATGAAATAGCATTTATTGTTTCGTTTTCATTTTGATAAGCCAATTAGAGAAATTATTAAATTATGTGTTAATGAGTTATAATATACCAATTTGTAAGAAAAACTTGGGTAGTATTTATAGTTGCTCGAACAAAATACTTCGCCTTACTTCTTATCTTACTCTTCCAATTAAGAATAATTTATTCAGATTGTTGAATATTCAAGCCTAATTAGTGTATTAACCAAAATTTTATAAGAAAATCATTGAAAGCCAATTAAATATGCATTACTGGTCGTATCTTAGGGCTTTGTCAGTACGAATAATTAAGTAGATTTACTTTGGTCATAGTTTCTCGATTTATTGACAAAGGTTTTTATTTTTTATATTTATTGACCTTGAGTCAAGACGGATCCTTATTATGTCAAAATGTTACTTTGTCTATGGAGTTATCAGATATATTATTAAGCAATAACGATGTGCTTACAATTATTGGATCAAAACAAAGACAAAACTAATAGTTTAGATGAGAACTATGAAGTTTGGCCCTTTATGTAGTTCTACAAAGTTGGTTCTCGCCTGCGGTTGGACATATGTTTGCCGGATGGTAAATGAGTGGAGGAAAGTTCGGGCACCCTGTGGTTCAACACCTACGTGTTTGCGAGGAGAATGAATAGAATAAAATGAGCGTGTTATACATTCAATACGAACGCTGTGAATGTAAGTGCAGTGTTAAACTTTGAATGACTTATGTTATATGCATAACTCCGTAGACATCTGTATTAGTTTATCCTTTTTATGTTACCAATATAATATATAAATGATTTACTATGTAAATAGTTTTCGTATTTATATCCCTAGCATGTCTCATTTACGCTTCTCAAATCGGGCATTTTCAGCGTAGCATTTTTATAAAATTTGTGCCAGAAAAGCATGGAAAATCCTTTTGAGCTTAAAACTAAGTGTCAAAGTGTAATATTATATCACACACGAAATATTCTGTTGTTTGCAAAATCCCCATGTACATTTTTAAAATGTAAAAGAATATTCATATACAATTTATAAATAGTTAATCTACGGCGATACACCCCAATGTTTTTTCCAATCTCTACAGTGCAAATTTTCAATGTAAGCTGTGATAGTGGATTGAACTAACTTTATCTGCAGGTAATTTCAAAGTCTGCAGGTAAGACCAAAGCTATTTTATACTGTTGGCAATAAAAAAAATGCTTGTCCAACACATTTTCGAATCACTGTTTTTTTTATTATCAACATCGCTTTGTCATCCTTTACTTTAGAGAAAACATAATCATAATAAACAAAACTAAGGTAAATAATACATTTAAATACTATATATTATATAAAAGATAGACGCGAAATATGAATTTGTTTTATAATATTTAAAGTGTAATTTATAAAAAAAATAATTACAGTATTTCTAATAATAAAGTAATTGAATTATAAATTTAAGTCGATTTTAATAGGCGAATGATATACACAAATTTACTTTGTATGTACAAATCTAACTACACAATATTGAAGTTAATATAGGAGTTGGAACGTTTCTCTAAATTTGCATATCTTTAGATTCAAATCAAATCAAATCCAGTAACAATTGCAATTTAACTAAGATTGCAATGACATAAACACATAGTCGCATTGAAGATAGACTTCAATAGAACATTAAGTAATTGGTTTGCTAAGACATAACTAATGTCTCTAAACACCCTCTCGATTTATTTTCAAATCTATTTTCATAATATTATAGAACAAAACATGCTTGGACCTAAGTCATAACAAACGCTGTTCTATATTTTTTATATCAAAATTAAAAGTTAATATAAAAGGCCTTTTCTTTTTCGGAAAAGAGTTTGGTAGTTAATCCATCACGCTGCTTCAATGCTCGGGCTGGTGGATACACTGATATCATACAAACGATATATGAGATGTTTTAGTTTATCGCCGCACACGATATCAATTATAAACACAAATTAAGGACATGAAAATAGTCCTAAAACATTCTTGTGTGGTTACACGCAGTCTTCGTTTAAGATTCAAGTGCTCTAACCATTTGGCTATCTCGGCTCTTTAAATTTTAATGAGTGCTATACGTGTAAGTAATATATCATTGAAGAATAATTGAAAAAAAAAAATGTTTTAACGAGTGTTAATGTGTATACTGGAACAAAAAGTTTTACAATTAAATAAATATACAATCATTTCATTAATTATCTTAAAAAATATAAAGGACAGAATATCTCTTAATTATTTTATTTGAAATTATCCTAGTGGCAATATTACAAGGTGGGTAGCAAGTACCTGTATAGTAATGTCCAACATTCTATTAAATAGTCGTACCATCCCGTATTGTCGCGTGTTGGCGTAAACGCCTCGTACCGAAGCTCAACAATACAAAGCGGTGTGTAATTTCAGACAATAGCATAGGTATACATAAGTCTGGAGTCATGGGTGGCAATGTCAGGGGCTCGTTGAATGTATGCAGCATTGACAATGTCAGAGACTATGGAGGGAGGACAAGTGACACGTGTCTCTATATATAATAGTCTGCTTTTCCTAAAATTGCCTTAAGCATGGCAGTTTTATTTTAAATATATATGTGGCTGAACATCGAAAGTGATGGTTATTAAATATATAATTAATTTTTTTAAAATAAAAACTAGTTTCTTTAATAAAAAAACTATTTTCTTATTATTATAGTATACAGCGACATAGTATATGGTGTGATAGAGTATAGCAGTCGTAAGGGCGTAGAGAGCGGCAGAGAAGGGAGGGCCTTGACATTTGTGCAAGCTCGTCTGGGTAGGTACCACCCACTCATCAGATATTCTACCGCAAAACAGCAATACTTGATATTGTTGTGTTCCGGTTTGAAGGGTGAGTGAGCCAGTGTAATTACAGGCACAAGGGACATAAAATTTTAGTTCCCAAGGTTGGTGGTGCATTGGCTATAAGCGATGGTTGACATTTCTTACAATGCCAATGTCTAAGAGCGTTGGTGACCACTTGCCATCAGGTGGCCCATATGCTCGTCCGCCTTCCTATTCTATAAAAAAAAAAAAAATTAGAGGATAAAAAACCTGTTTTCCAACAGCAGTACATCTGTAAATCTTAAATATTTATTTTTATCTAATAAAGTAGCTAAAGCTTAACTAGCTAGCCAATGATAGCGTCCGAATTAAGAGGGAAATAGAGCAAAATTTCTTATCTTTTATTTAATTTTGCTCGGGTAAATCCAGTTTGAATGTAAAAATAAAATTTTGTGTCTAAAGTAAATTATATTTTCAAGGTTGACATACCATATTTTTCAGAATAATTTATTAAATATTTGCAACACTAACATACATAAATATAGAAGCGTTCGTTGCGAAAAAGCATAGAAATGAGATCGTGCGCCGAGAGCGGCGTGTAAAGGACGAGCGGTTGAAATTTATCTAGACTTTTAAAGACTACTAGTACTACTATCCGTGAGGGAAACGATTACTTTTTTGAATATAGCAACCAGACATCATTCGGATAAGTTGTAAAGGAACGGATTACAAAAAAGGTGACGTTCATTTTTCCACATATAGTGAGTAAAAAAAATCGTATGTACTACGTGTATATTCTTTATTGGGAGAACTTGTATTTGTTTTAAGGAATCTATTCATATTCCGGATATACCTAAGTCACGAACGTAGCATGAAAAAGTTACCATTTTATATAATTTAGAAGTTTCTTTTTACAACAAAGAAACAAAATAAAAGGATTACTCCCTTGAAAATAATAAGTTTTAGATGTTACCCTCATAGTTTCAACTTTGATGGAAGTTGGGCTTTGTTTGAAGGTCAGCCAAACGGCTAGAAAAAAGGTTTGTAAGTTCTAACGGACTACAAACCTTTTTTCAGGTTCTTACCGTTTATGAAGCTTTATAAGCGAAGGAGTTTACGATAATTTTGATTCGGATTTTATTTACACCATTTTATTCTGTTATTTTATTTATTTTATAAAAAAAAAACAAGATAGCTCACTAAATGTTCATGCGCTTAATTAGTGTTTATAATTTACATTGTTCTCAGTGGTGAAAGAATACATCGCGAGGAAGCCTGTGTGTGTGAAATCTTCCATATGTTTATCCACTAGCAAATATAAGAGCAATGTTGTGGAAAAAGCTCCAACCCACCTCTAAATGAAAGGTGAATTTAAAGGCTACTTTATACAAACATAACATTAGATAGAATATAAAATATATTGATTCATAAAAGTCATCCATTCCTTTTTTCGTCATAGAAAATATCGGTTATATATGAGCCAGGCAAAGGACGAATATTTGAACAGGACAACGCTGCGGAGATAGTTCTCAATGTACCACGTATTTGCTGGGTATTGTATCCATATGCAAATACGAAAGATATTTCAATTTTACCTCAAGAATACTTGAGAATATTCTAACAAAGAACGTTATTTTTACGTAAATATAATGGCATCGACGTGTTAGCGTTGGTAGGTCTCAAATGTCTTTTTATTGAGGCCGTATTTTGATTTTTTTTTGTCGAATGTATTATGCGAAGCGAGTGTCTGGAAAAATCGAAAGATCTAGAGGGAATACTTGACAGGACGAGGCCGTACTATACGATACAATTGATACATTGCTAGTGATAATAGTAACTATGTGAGCTGTTTTTTTAGATTGTCTTAGCTTGAATACAAGCTGTAACCGTAACAGCCTGTGAATGTCCCACTGCTGGGCTAAAGGCCTCCTCTCCTCTTTTTGAGGAGAAGGTTTGGAGCTTATTCCACCACGCTGCTCCAATGCGGGTTGGTAGAATTCACATGTGGCAGAACTTCAGTGAAATTAGACACATGCAGGTTTCCTCACGATGTTTTCCTTCACCGTAAAGCACGAGATGAATTATAATCACAAATTAAGCACATGAAAATTCAGTGGTGCTTGCTCGGGTTTGAACCCACGATCATCGGTTAAGATTCACGTGTTCTTACCACAGGGCCATCTCGGCTTTCAAGCTGTGCAAGCTACTAAATATTCCCTTGCTTAATTTGTAGTTTGTAATTTAGTGCTCGGCTGTGAAGGAAGAAAACTGCCTTATGCGTATCCACCAATCCGCATTTTAGTGCGAGATGGAATTATTACTCCATTCAATAGCCCCACAGTGAATCACATAAAGACTGTTACTCTTCTATTATTTACGTGTTATATATTATATATATCAATTAATATACTAATAATTCAATATATATATTCATTTTCAAAATAGTTGATATTTTAAAGAAAAATGAGTATATATTGTTTATACTCAATACACAAGAAGACACTGTACTAGTTATTTAATTACAGATTTTAAACCAGCAGCACTGCTAGTCTTTTAAGAACTCATTTAAATGTTATAATTATTACAGTGAATGTCGCGTATCACTTTCTAACATTTCATGATCGGATGGTAATAGAATCAAGTATAATAAATTATATTTATTTAAGTACATGGATCAAATAAAGTTAGATATAATATAATAAATAATATGATATTTATTAAACAATATAATTTCGAAAGAATATTAAATAAAAAACAATATATTTGTTTTCTAATTAAATTAGTTTCATAAGTATTGTTTTCTTTGATCGCTGTGACTTTGTTTGTAAATTAAACTTAAGAAACGGAAAGGATTGTTTGTTAGTGCCTTGTTATACGTTTATTAACAATATTAAGTACTTTATAAGGAAATACTTAGAATTTGTGAGCCCTTTCAGCTATTGATAAAGGTCCCTACAATATTACGTTAACAAATTATATTTATATTGAAAAGTTTTTAGGAAATCAAACTTCAAGAGTTTGAGTGCTCGGAAAGCAATTCGAATTTATTATTTAAGCTTCAAGTTATGTTTAAGTATTAATAATTAATGTTTAATATTATAGATATTTTAATTTTTAATTATTTTTATTTGACTGGTTATTAAGATTCAAATAACATTAAATGTTGAAAATATATAACAACAGCTAATTTAATTGTTATCTTATTTATTCATAATATTTTTTTTATTAAGTAACTTTTGATAATAAATAAAAATTATTTTAAGCGAGTAGTTTTTAAATTATGAAACATATGCATAAGAGATATAAAAAAATTGTTTACATAAGACGAAGTGAAAAAGGCTCTAACTATACTTATTTTCAAATGAGATTTGTTGTATAACATATCTTTGTATATGAAAGAAAATTATTCAAAGCTTATTTTTCGTAATTCAAAACTTTACTTTAACTAATGCTTTTGTGTGTATGTGTGGGTATGTCGAGCATTATTAAAAAAATGAAAAAGAAAGTTTGTGAATAAAAGGTTATTAGTGTGTTCATGGATACCTAACGATTGCTTTCTAATGTTGAAAATTGTAAACTATTTTAATATTATAAGCAATTGAAAGTTTTTGTTGACGGTTCATTTCAGCTCTTTGTAATTTATTTTATAAGTCGATGGTAGTTTTTATTTTGAGTATCAAAAAGTGAGTGACATGCTTCTATAACGAATAAATATGTTATAAAATTGTTTTAATGTGTATTTATTGCGCTTATAAATTGTAATGTTTATATTATTTTTATTATAAAACGTTAAGGTAATAATATTTTATCAGAACTGTTAAATAATATATAATAACTGTTAAATAGTTATTGTCTGATAAAAAAAGAGACGAAGGATTCCGTTAAGTGATTAACAGCTTGTAACCTCACGAATATTTTCTTAATAATTACCTAATATGTAATCAAAGAGTTTGAAAACCTAAGGATAACCTTTGATTTGCATCGCGTATTATTCAATTTCGTAAAAGCACTTCATTAGTTTTTCTTTGACGCGACCCGTATACCGTATTGTTCTCAGCTCCACTTTGCCACGCCTGCTTTTAACCTCGGGGTAATGTGACCCCTTTCGTTTTTGTTTAGCAATTTTTTGCGACCTTTTAGGGATGAAACTAGAACGCTCGCTGACACGTCTAGAAAAAATATTTTTTATTCGTTCTTTAAGTTTTTATTGTTATAAAAATATCTATTATTTTATCGCCTTCTTATTTTGAACATTATCTAGCGATTTTTATATGACATTAACATTAAAATATGACTAGCCAGTAATGATTTCATGTAAAAAGTAAAGTAATAGCCTGTAAAGGTCCCATTGCTGGGCTTAGGTCTCCTTTTCTTTTTAAGCTTTACTCACGATGTTTTCATTCCCAAAGATTAATTTTGAATACGAATTACGAACATAAAAACTCATTGATACTAACTCGAGTTTGAACCCGTTTATCTTCGTTTAAAATTCACGTGTTCTAACCAATAGGCATATTAAACAATAATTTTATATGGTAATAATATTTATATAAAGAATAAGATAAACTTCATTTTGCTTTGATACCTCACGCAAAAGTTTATTTATTATCTGAATGACAAAATAATTTCCATATTTTCGTGTTTCGGATAACACAGAAAATACATTTCGTATTTTGCTGGCGAGTTATAAAATTAATCTCGAAATTTGGGTAGTATACACGTTCACGAAGGCGCTCCCTTAGGATTCGTTTTCACCGACGAATATTTATAGTAAGACGGCCTTAGTATAGGATACACAATAAAAATTTGTTGTGCTTTAAACTTTAAGTTAATAGTAATAAGAACTATGAATTATCATGTATATTATTTTTAAAGTGATAAAAATTATTTACCTTATTCTAAATAAAATACATAATTTGATAATAAGATCGAAGGCGATTCGGAGATTTCGATATCAATATGATTCAAATTCGCGTGGTCATGTTGCGAGGTTTTATATAAAAACTTTTTAAAATCGCATTATATTGGTTACAAACGCATAAGAAAATACAGATTTTTTTGAATAATATATGTTTTTCAAATAGCTTTGCATTCACAATTAATATTGTCGACGAAATCTATCATTTCGAAATTATTATCGTCGAATCTTTTTTTGGTAAGTATGTCGATTCTAAAAAGTTTTTATATATATATATATACCTATTATTTAGTTATTCCTAAAACGTGTCCTGCTTGGATATCTCACTTCTTCACGGTTAGTCAAATTTCATCTCTCAAGTTAAAAATACGCCACCGCATCTTCTTCATCTCTTGATTTTTCTCTTCTAAATCATTTTATTTTATCTATTTGACACAAAATCCATTTATTAAATTTGTTTTACATTATTATTATTCTTAATATGTGTAATTATCATAAGCCCGGGTTCGTCCAATGAATATTATCTACTCTTGGATACAATACCGTGTGTTCCAATCTGATTTGGAATTTGCTTGGTAGTAGAGATCATCTTCATTTATCGGATAATACCCACCGATTTGGAACAGACTAGTGGTGGTGGTGACATTAAAAGCATTGCTTTACTAGCATCAACCGATTTCAAAAATGAGGTTGTTACTTCAACCTTGTTTTATAAGAATTACCAAAAATAAAAATGCTGCAATTTTATTGCCTGTTTTTACCAGACAATACACTAGTTCACACGGCATGTATTGCGAAGCAGGCCCTGTGAGAAACTGGTGGTAGAGCTTTGTGTAAGCTCGTCTGGGTACCACTCACTCATCAGATATCAGGTTGCCAATATTCTCGTCCGCCTTTCTACTCTTTAAAAAAAAAAGTTTAAAAAAAAAACATTTGGGGACCCTGATTTAAAGACGACGATGAAATGAAGGCATCCGTATAGGAGCATTTTGAAGGATAAGATGCGTACTTTTTAGCGGGATACAGAATATGTACTTGTAGAAAACTAAAGTGTACTAAGGCCGAATAAAAATGTCATTATTATAGTTTTACATTAACTATACTCATACCAAAGTGTAACATTAAAATATACAGAAAACAAAACTATTATAAACGGAAGTAAAAAAAACTAAGTACATTTCTCACATTTTTTGTAGGTGTCTGAACCTGTCACTGACGTGCCTGACAAAAAATGGTATAAGGGCTTGATAATTTGGCTATGGCCGAAGACACTTTACTAATTGTATTTTATATAGGATTTACGCAAAAAAGTTAGCTTGACTATATGAAAATATAGATATCCATGTTATATATCTAACACTCGTATTTCAATCTAATAGATTTCTGTATCCAAGGCGTTATAGCTTCCAATGCGGAAGCGCTTTTCACACATTTCCTTATTTCCCGATGGGATATGCCAACCGTAATTTTACTGGTAAACTTCTTCGTAAAACTTTATCAATGCTCGCATAAGGCTTGTGAATATTAAATCAAATGGCGTGCAGGCGTGTTTAACGTTATTCATCCCCATTGTTCTCTATTGTTTGACCTCTAGATGGTGAAATAAACTTTATAAACAACTAGATAATCCTTTTTTATATTGTATTAAAAATGTATTGTTGTGACTTGCAATTTAGTATGCTCGTCCACTATTTTAACTTTAATGTTACAGTCGTGAATATTAACTATTCAACCGATAATTATGAAAAGTTGCATACACGTTGTCTGAGGCACAGAAAAGAAGAGGAGTTACGTAAACTTCCCCCTTCTAATACTAGTATTTATATAATCGAGTGCATGAACATATTTTCATACACAAATTTTCATTTTTTTAGTATTTACTAGCCACTTATTACACGTTGTTTTTTTTTAAGTGAGAAAATAAAAGTACTGCGATACAATCAGTATTCAGCCATGCGCCCGCACGTTTCACGTCTTTTTTCTCATGACTGTGTTAATACGTTGTATTATAATATATTGTAATATATCTAAAATAAACTGGTACTTTGTTGTTATTCACAAAAAACGAATAAGATATATTGAAAATTATTATATAATATATAATATTTTTTCCCATTTTTCAGTGTAATTATGACTGGGTTGGCCTTTTTTATAAAACATATATATATGCTTCGTTGGTCTTATGACTAGATATAAGGCCGCAGATCCCGAGGGTTCAAACCCGAGGTAGGGCCGATAAAAAGTTAGTGAGTTTTTCTATCGAAGATTCTCAGTGGCAATCCAGAATCTGGAAGTTGGAAGTGTGTACACTCCCGTGCCTCGGAAAGCACGTAAAGCTGTTGGTTCTGCACCTGAACTATTTCCGGTCGTTTTGGTTTGCCGTACCCATCGGATTATGAGAGTGAAGGAATAGAGAGTGCACCTGGGTTTGCGCACACACTTGTGGACTATAAAATGTCCTGCTTTTATATAAAACAGATAACAATTGTTAACATTTTCATTATAACACTACTTTTGCTAGTAACACAAACACCAATACACTCAGTGGAAATATAGTTTATTTTTTAATAAAACGAAGTTATATCATCCCTAAAATAAACCTTTTACCTTAATAAGTTTAAGATCTAACCAATCAATTAAAAGTGTCTTACTTTTTAGCACACCAAGATAGTTATATATAATAATTTATGTCTTTGGGATATAGCGCAGAAAATTCTATAAATATTTTATTATATATATACGCAGTTGAATAAGTTGTTAGTAATTTATATAATTTTATGTGTGGCAGGAAGGCTAGTTCATTTTTCACCCTGATGATCGGAATTGCGATTAAATGAGGAAATGCTGCTTGCATTGCTTGCATACCACCATTCCACGCGGTCACAATCAGTGCAGTAGTTATTTTTTAATTTTTATTTGTCTATATTTAAGGTTTTAATTTATTAATTCGTTTAGTAACAAAAGTTGTCTTAAGAACCTAAGTTATTTATTATCAAAATATATTTTCTCCTATCACGGATAGTATATATTTGTGTGTGTGATAAGCATATGTATAACTAAAAGTCATTTCATTGCATAAGCATTTTAGCTGATTAAGTTAGGTATCGATTTTAAGTAAAAAACGATGTATTCAGAATACTTGATAATCTATGTCAGTAGCTTAGTATTCAATAACTGTGAGTGTAACGTAAAAAAATAAAAGTACTCTCGAGCTATAAGTAATATTCCGAAATTTTTTGCACGCTTACCATTAGAGCGAGAAAGAAACAAATGTATGAAATCGAATAAATACTATTTTCTTCTCGTGACGCAATCACCATGATAATCAGTAAATTGACTATCATACGAGTGTACGGTACTTTATATTAGGTTTTACATTATTTTTACCCTACTGCCTAAAGGAGTGTAATGTTTTTAGACTGAATGTATTTATTTATGTATATATGTGAGTTTCTTTATTCACTATTACTTATAAATAACATAACAGATTTGGATGTATGGGGTATCGTGAGAGTCCTTACATCCTCACCGAGTGACAGTATAACCACAATGATTGACTAAGTTGTTTATTTTAATAAAAACAACATTCGTAGTACATACGAATATAGTTATACGGTAAATATCAAGCCGAAATTTTCTTTTGAAATGTATTATTTAATGTGAAATCTTGTTTACTGCAACATTACAAATCAGTACTCTTAAAACGACCACAGGTTTTTCATAAATACAATTCGTTTACATTATATCTGTGTTTAAACTTACCAATAAATTTATCACAGCTATACATAACACTCATTAATTAATAATAGAAAAAAAATAGCACCAAATATTACGGAATTTACGGAGATTACATTTAGGTCAAAACAGGTAAGTTCTGATTTAAGATTAAAAATAACCGAAAAGTTGGTTATTTTATTCTTAACATTCAAAATTTAATGAACCAAAAATGTTCGCATTTGAAAAAAGTTAGCAAGTGATCAATTTATGTGGCACTCGATGGATATTTTACCTGGAACTGTCCTCTCGTAGAACACGTGAGTGTGGTGCCGGTGTCGTTCGTGAACTCAACGTGATGTGGCGGTTCTGTGATTACTAGGGACCTCCGTGGCTCTGGTGTAGCCCGTACTGCTGCAAAGAAGAAAAAATAATGAAATATTTAAAAAATATATTGTGCTACTTCTTCAAATGTAGTGGTGCAACGAATAACACTATACAGTTTTGTAAAGTTATAAAAAACTGTCAAAGAACATTTGTGTGTGTGGTTGTTATAAAATGAATGATTTATAGACCTTAGGAATGAAACGATATCCTCCAAGCCGCTTAAAAAAACAAGCAATCATTATTGTAAATGTAAATATACTATTGATAAAAAAGCCCGTTGAGTGTCTGTTTCTGTTATCAAAACAGCCTCTATATAATCCCTTGGATTAAGGTCGCGTCGGACGTCGATTCCTAACATGGCAATTTTGTTTTGTGTCATTAGCGTAATGCCACAGAGGGAAGGAACAGGGGAAAATGGAGACATTTTCGCTGTGAAAGCGCACACCTGTGTTTTCTTGGGGTTGAACTCAACAAAATTATCAGAACCCCATTGGGCAATGAGTTGTAACGTCCCGTCGAGCTCAACAACAAGATCCCTACGTCTCTCCTCAACTTCTGCTCGCCCGGCCACTGCACGTCCGCGATATCCTCCATGCATTGACCTATCGTCTGCATAGCAATGTATATGCAAAAAAAGAGTGTGGGAGATAGCACAGATCCCTGGGGGACCCCAGTACTCACTACATAGAATTGTGAAGCGCAACTATCAACTAAAACATGAAGGCTACGCTTGTATAGGAAGTTGGCACTCCAGGTGCAAAGTTGAGCCAGCAATATGACTATATGCCAGCAGCTTGGAGAGAAGACTTCTGTGCCAGATTCTGTCGAAAGCTTTGGAGATATCGGCTGATAGCCACTGATTCCCCATGCTTGTCTACAGCTTCACCCCAGAGGTGCGTTACGTACGCCAGAAGATCCCCTGTGGACCGTTTAGGTCGAAACCCGTATTCGTCAATACGGGCTTAATCATTAATAAGACAGTGATCTTCTAGGTAATGGATCAGTTGGTTGTTTAGGTGATAGCTATCGGCCGATAGTTTGCCGGTACTTGTCAGATCTGTCCTGTTTCATTTCAAGCCGGTAGTAGATTTTTGACAATCAATAGTCAAATGTAACGCTTCTTTTTGAATAAATATACTGAATTTAAAATCAAATAGTAAGGAATCAGAGCGCCAAATATTTCTTTGAGCTGTTCACTCATTCAATGACACCGCTTAAAGTAATGCACGTTTTGCAAACGACTTTTTGGCTAAATTGTCGGTACCGCTATGCCTTACGAGAATTTTGCAGCGACAATATAGCCACTGTATAAAACCAAAACTTGCCGACTGCACACCATACGTCTCGCCACATGTTTTTTTTTTCTTATTTCATTAGGACACTAACGATAAATATAAGCCAGCTGAGTTTTTATCTAGATTAAACCTTATAAACGATGTAGCGTTGTAGCAATGAAAATAAAATAGAAACTTTGTGTACCTCAATATTATAAAATATATGACTAGCCAAGGGATAAAACAATTCCAGGAAATTTCTTAATAATTTAAATAAAAAAGCAGTGTAGCTGCTGAATCGTCATTCATAAAAAAGCCGTACGATAAGTTGTGAGCGTAGTGTGTCGTGTTTCGTATCATGATCGCAATTTTTTCCATGTTTTTTTCCGATCGAGATACCCAATAGGAGAATAAAAGAATAGACTCGGCAACCGCACAGATGTGGTCAGGCTAACAGTCAATGTTACTATTCTAATTTCAAAAAGTGACAGTAGCATTTCTTTTTATATATTCATTCATATAGTACGAGAATAGAAAACGACAATGCGATAACTCTTTCTAATATATTTTTATTACAAGAATGCTATTAAATAACAATAAAAATATATCATAATAAAATGTAATGTCCACACAGATGAAGCCGCAAGCGGAGCTTAGTAACCGCATGTCATAAAACTTTATATCCACTTGGATATGACCACTTCTACTCGTAAATACTTAACTGGGCTTAATATTCTTGATTACAATAACTTTGTCAACAAAAGAGGATCGAGACAAAAGATCCATTATCGCTTAATTGTAAAGATTCCCATTGTAGAGCACTTTGGTCGATTTATAATGCCACAATGAAATCTAAAGGTTAGGAAGACGCAATTTTCACTTTTATCACGTAGTAATAAGATTATTATTATCTAAATTTGAATCTTTTAACAAAATTAATTTTGTTAATAAATAAT
The DNA here is from genome assembly GCF_905147045.1 of Nymphalis io. NCBI lineage: Eukaryota > Metazoa > Arthropoda > Insecta > Lepidoptera > Nymphalidae > Nymphalis > Nymphalis io. The sequence goes on from NC_065904.1 coordinate 5,184,665, forward strand.
CTATTTCACTTCAGCTCAAGATTTGGTTTACGAATAACTATTTTTAAAGTCATTTTGTAAATACTACTGTTTTTAGTATGAAACTACTATTCCCATATATTGAACAAATGTCTTCTCACTATAAACTATACTTTGTTATATATAATTATTATATTGTGTATCAGAGCAATTTATGTTGACTTGCTATTTTATTTTTATTGTTATTACTTAAACTTGTACTACCCTATTACTGAAATTTATTATTTTTAAAGTTATGTTTCTGTCTACCTGCTAAATATCCTGTGAGTAACAATAAAATAAATGTTCACAAATTATAATTTATTCTTACGATATGTAAAACAAATAACCCATTTATGAATATGCACAGACTTTCATCCAACCAACATTCTCAAAACATAAAGATTGCAAAAATCTTACAAGAATCGATTATGAATCGATTCTGCGTAACATTTGTCAATGTATTGTTTACCTTTATTATATTATTTTATATTATTAAGTCTAGTTATTTTAACGCTTACAAGATACTGACAAACCAGTATCTTTATTACACAAACTAACAAAATATATAATATAAAATGATTAATAAAATTTACGTGTCGATAGATTTGTTCCCGAAAAACAGATCAAGATTATTTCAGCCGATTCTTTTAATCTCTAGGGACACATTAGTGGAAGAAATGGGTAAAAAAGGGATCGGGTCTAATAGCACTTACAAAGCTATAGTCGTTACCTTCGTTGAACTTGCTGTAAAATGTTTTGCAAATAGTTTCATGTTCGACCTTCGTATAAGGGTAATTTTTTTGTAGTCGACGTTATATTTTTAATTCTTATTCAATAGAATTAATTTAAATAAAGCATTTACATTAAAAAACATGTTTAATAGAAAATTTTGATTATTTTAAATTATATTAAGCTTACTAATTAAAAAACAAACAGTGGACAACTTTGGCACTTTTTTTGTGTACTTATTTTATCTTGAAAAAAGCAAAGATATTATATTCAGCAGCTTTGTCTTCAATAAAACATACGTTAATTTTTATTGGCTAAAATCCAAATAATTTACTTTAACAAAATAAAGTCAAAATTAATAAATTTTGAGCCGTCACATAGATCTAGATAAGTTATGTCATTTCAAACTAATTCGAAGTTATGTTGATAATATCAGACAGGCAGGTATCTCAGATGTATCTATAGTATACAGATAGGTCGTTCTGCCGCAAACCGCAGCTTTCGATTTCCGTTTAATTTCGCGACAACCGCCCTCATCTCTATATACAGAGCTAAGAATCCACCGGGTGCTAGCTTATTGTATTATGATAACTGTATAAAATATCAACAATGCAATAAAAATATCGAATTGTTCAATTTATACTTCGTAGTTCAAAATTTTGACAGGAAACATCAATTGTTAGTTTTTTTTAATTACTTAAAAGCAAAGATAAACACTACAATAACACAAACGATGAAGTGAAAAAAATAGCTTGTAATTATTTTTTTCTTAATTGGTCATGACTCAGATGAGTTTTTTTTTTATAGAATAGGAAGGCGGACGAGCATATGGGCCACCTGATGGTAAGTGGTCACCAACGCTCTTAGACATTGGCATTGTAAGAAATGTCAACCATCGCTTACATATCCAATGCGCCACCAACCTTGGGAACTAAGATTTTATGTCCCTTGTGCCTGTAATTACACTGGCTCACTCACCCTTCAAACCGGAACACAACAATACCAAGTATTGCTGTTTTGCGGTAGAATATCTGATGAGTGGGTGGTACCTACCCAGACGAGCTTGCACAAAGCCCTACCACCAGTCTGTTTTGCGGTAGAATATCTGATTGTGGATTGATGAGTGGATTATATTAAGCGCTGAATATCGCTGAACATTTAGTGGAAAAGCGGGTTGACTTCTCCGATTACATAATGTAGACTTTCAACTGTCGTCTGTGCCTAATTGTGTTATAATGAATTGTGACAGTAAAGGGAATGCTCCAGGCGAGGCTGACACGTTACAAGACGTTTATTTTATATCTGATTTGTGGGTACAAAATAATATAATTTGAAGTGAAGTGAATTGTTGTTTGTGTTCAAATATTTCGTGTGAATGAAAAAGTTTGTTAATATTTCATGTCATATCATAAAAGAGCTTGCGAGCTAACATTCTTTATGAATAAGATAAAGGCGATACTAACCTTGTATAGATAATCACAGAAAACATTTTTTGTTTTAAAAAGGGGAATAAATATTTAATTGTTACAAAGTATTAATTATAATGTATTAAATGTTATTCTTTATAAGGATTTTATTATTATTAATGTATTATTTATTTTTAATAAGGATGTAAAAATATTTTTTATATTTTTTTATATTCCGCCGGGAGGGCAAATGACTCTACTCCACCTGATGGTAAGTGGTAGTAGAGTCCAAACGCGACGACGGCCAGTACAGACGGGAAAAACGTTCTGCACTAGCCGCCTTCGCCTTGCCGGCCCGCAAGATGCCTCTTCACGCCTCGTTTGAAGGAACCCGGGTTGTAAGAGGAGGGGAACACGTGAGCTGGTAAGGAATTCCATTTTTTGGAAGTGCGACAAAGAAAGGAGTTGCCAAATTTCTTTGTGCGCGATGGAATTGATGTCACAGTTAGGCGGTGACATCGAGAACCAGCTCGCGTGGACTTAAGAAGGAAGGGGGAAGCAGGAATTAGAGAGAATAATTCTTCAGAGCACCCGCCGTGATACAGTCGATAGAAAGCGCTCAGTGCTGCTATCTCTCGACGCAATTGTAAAGGTTTAAGGGTGTTAGTGACCTTTACGTCGCCAATAATGCAGATCGCTCGTCGCTGCAACCGATCCAAGGCCTCCAGTAGGTACTTAGCGGAGCCATCCCAAAGGTACGAGCAATATTCAACGCAAGACCGTACCTGTATTTTGTACAACAGGCACAGCCGCACCTTGTTCAAGACTCCGAGTTTCCACGAAACTGTTTTTATAACAGCCTCGATGTAATCTCTTGGACTAAGGTCGCAGCGAACGTCAATCGCCAGGATGGCGATTTTGCTTTGTATCACCAGCGGAGTACAGAGGGAGGGAAGAGGGGAAAATGTTGACTTTTTCGCTGTGAGAGCGCATACCTGTGTTATCTTGGCATTAAACTCAACAAGATTATCAGAGCATCATTTGGCGATGAGCTCTAATGTCCTATCGAGTTCAATAACACAGCCAATAAATAGTTCAATAAATAGCCTCTCCTCAATTTCCGTTCGCCCAGCCACTGCGCGTCCGTGGTATCCACCATGCACTGTACTATCGTCTGCATAGCAATGTATGTTCCCAGAGAGAGCATATCATTGATATGCAAAAGAAAGAGTATGGGAGATAGCACAGATCCCTGGGGGACCCCAGCATTCACTACATAGAATTGTGAAGCGGAACCATGTACTAAAACACGAAGGCTACGCTTGTGTAGGAAGCTGGCAATCCAGGTGCATAGCTGAGCAGGCAGACCATATGCCGGTAGCTTGGAGAGAAGACTTCTGTGCCAGACCCTGTCGAAAGCCTTGGAGATATCGAGGCTGACAGCCAACGATTCTCCATGCTTGTCGATAGCTTCACCCCAGAGGTGTGTTACGTACGCTAGAAGATCACCTGTGGACCGTTTTGGTCGAAACCCGTACTGACGATCATTAATTAGACAGTGATCTTCTAGGTAAAGGATCAGTTGGTTGTTTAAAATCCGTTCCATTACCTTACAAAGTACTGAGGTGATAGCTATTGGCCGATAATTCACACACTGGAGACAGCTCCGCCGCGCACTTCTTCAGCACTATGGCTGGTATTCCATTGGGACCGCTAGCTTTCCGTACATCAAGCGATTGCAGCTCTTGCGCATATCACGTTGCCTGATTTTGATGTCAGGCATCGTATGGCCACATGAAGGTATTGTAGGTGGCAGCGCACTACAGTCACTGATGACGGAGTTATCGGCAAAGAGTTTAGCTAGAAGATCGGCTTGCTCTTGCGGACTGTGAGCTAGCGATCCGTCCGGATTTCTGAGCGGTGGCAGCGAAGGTTGGCAGAAATTGTTTTGCACAGACTTGGTCAGACGCCAGAAGCTACGGGAGCCCCTAGGATGCGAAATAAGGTCATGACCAATCTGTACAATGCGCTGTGCATCCGCTCTCGTGTATGCCTTTCTACAGGACTTGGAATTTTTATTGTAGTTTGCTTTCAGTGAGTCAATGTTAGATGCCCCACTAATGCAGCCGTTGATCCACTCGCGATATGCCGCCTGCTTAGATGATACATCATCGGCACATTCCCGAGTGAACCAACGGTTACGCGTACCCCTACTGACGAGATCTGAGTTAGGAATGTAGTATTCCATTCCCAACATTATCTCGTCAGCAACGGCAGCGGCAATATCTGTCGGGTCATTCCCACTGAAGCAACGTTCTTTCCAAGGGACCGACGCATAGTAATCGCGCATACTGTCCCAATCTGCCGACTTTTAGAACCAAACGCGGCGTTTGCATACCGCTAGTGGCGGCAGCTTGGCCTGTGGCACTCTGGTAGTTATAAGGCTGTGATCCGAAGAACCAAGAGGAGCTTGAACCACAACCTGATATTCCACCGGGTGAGAAGTTAACAGAAGATCCAGTAGAGAAGGTGCTGGCCCATCAATGTCTGGGATCCTGGTGGGCTGATCAACCAGTTGGGTCAAGTCATGTGTGAGAGCAAAAGCATGAGCAGTCCTTCCAGCATGGACAGTTTTGAGGGATTTCAACTATGATTCATGGTGAGCATTAAAATCCCCCAAAAATACCAATTCTGCGTTAGGAAACTGCTCTTGCGCAGCATCTGCCACCCGACTAAGATGGTCAAATAATCGACTTGTCTCCAAGTCACCATTGTGGGATCTGTAGAGGCACACGTAGACTCGACTAAGATGGTTCGTCAGATGAGGTCCACACGTACCACCAAAATGGAGAAGGAGGAGTCCTCCAAGCAGCGCAGTTGGTGACAGCAAACATCCGTCCTGTCGAACAAGCATATTCCGGCTGTCGCTTTGAAGGATTCTTAAAGCGTGTAGCCGGTATAATTAAGGTAGCTGGTATCGGCAGGACGGAGTATTTGTGTCTCCGTGAGGAACAACATTGCTGGCCGTGCTGTCTTGAGATGGTGGTGCACAGCGTTGAGGTTAGCGTGGAATCCACGGATGTTAGAGAACTTGACCTCAAACAGCGAGTTTATGGTGGGGGAGTGCACCGTTGTACGACCGTTATTTCTGTTTTGTTGCGCTACCATTTGGGAAAAAAAATGGAAAAGAGACGTGAAGCGAGCGATGTATTGCCACGATAGGGATGGGCAAAGTATGGAGGCGTGTTTCCCCAAGTGGTTGCCAAAAGGAAAAATACACTGACCCGCCGGACGGAAGGGACCCCGAACCCCCCAGGAAGTGGCCGCCGAGACCCCACCTTCCGGTCACCAACCGGCACGACGGTCCACCCCGAGATTATGCGTGGCCTGGTGGGGCAGCCTCGCGAGCTGGTTAGGCACGCTCGGGCCCCTGTACTATGCCACTCCCTGTCCGGCAGGTCAATACAGTTTCCCCCGGCATTGGTTCAACAGCCGTCTTCATTGGACCAACACATATCGCGGCAATACTCGCTCGGGCACTGGCTGTTCGCTGGCTGACCTCGAAACGCGGCTGCAAGCCACTTCACGAGTTTTTCACCATGCGTACGGTGGTAACAAGCCAGGCGGATGTTTAACATCCTACCACCAGATAAAAAATAAATAAATAATATATTACTTAAAAATGTTTCGTGGAGATAAATATTGCATTTATATGTTGCAATTTGACCCTGTAGTTTTAGAAATATTAGTAGATATATTTAAATAAACGCCTAATAATATACGGGAAGCGTTATTTTGCGATGTATCAACACAGCACGGGCAAATAAATCGATTGGCGAATGCTTATATATGTTGTTCCATAAATAGCATGTAACATAACGGGTAGCTAGGAATATAAAAAACTACTGATCCCTTATGATTTTTAGTTTATAGTTTCAGGACTTATATAGGCCTTATAGTATGTTCATATGTTGCATATTTATTGGGATATTGTTTACGACGTCAACGTACTCGGAGATAAATTTTGGCTTTCGACACCAACGCTGTCAGTACTGTAACAAATATACGATGCTTCGTATAAATTACTTGTAGATCTCTAAAATATCTATAGAAAGTCAACGACAGAATATCTTTTATACATAAGTTAACTTTTAATTTATTTGTTACAAATTATTCATTCTTATCTCATTATTCATACTTATAAATCTATAAAGTTAGTTTGTTGAAAACGCTAATGTCTGAATCGGTTCGATTTAAGTATTTTATCATGCGACATCGGGATAGCTAGTTGTTCACGCATCATGCCCAGACAACGAAAAAATTATTTATCAATAGTGTTAACATTTTATTAACTTATAGTTATTGCCAGTACAAAAAAATTAAATTATTATAATTAATTACGAAGCCGAGATGGCCCAGTGGTAAGAACGCGTGAATCTTAACCGATGATCGTGGGTTCAAACCCGGGCAAGCACCTCTGAATTTTCATGTGCTTAATTTGTGATTATAATTCATCTCGTGCTTTACGGTGAAGGAAAACATCGTGAGGAAACCTGCATGTGTCTAATTTCACTGAAATTCTGCCACATGTGAATTCTACCAACCCGCATTGGAGCAGCGTGGTGGAATAAGCTCCAAACCTTTTCCTCAAAAAGAGGAGAGGAGGCCTTTAGCCCAGCAGTGGGACATTCACAGGCTGTTACGGACGGACGGAATTAATTACGTATGGCGACATTGTACATTTTTTCTGACACACCTCTCGAGTCTCATCCGTTATTGTTTTAAATTGTTACCTGTATGTTGTACGAAATAAAAACTTATACTAAATTGCAAGTAAAGAGTTTCACTAAAGAAATTCCATTTCTTGAGCGTAATTAATTATACAATTACATTTTTTATTTCTGAATTTGTAACAGTAATAAAAGAACGGTTTGAAAATGCTGTTTAATAGTAAAATACGATCTTAATTTATATTTATAACTAAAGAATTTATAAGAAAAATTAATCATTCACATTTCAAATTTTGTATTGTTACAAGCCAGGACGATAGTGCAGTGGGAGACAACATGATATTTTCGTTGAAAAATAACTTCTATTTCTAAAGTATTAAGATCTACAAATGATTATATAAGGTCTACTGTATGAAAGTAAGTAGAGTCTCCAATCTGCCTGAACACTGATTGCCTCCATTCAAGCCTCCGTTGCAACTTTAAGCGCCATTAATATCTGTTTTTTTTTTAACCAAAGTTTTTAAATTTCAAATTTCACTTCGTGATAGCGGAGTACTTTAAATTTTTAATAAGGGAAAACAGCTCAGGTTGTCTTAACTTAAATAAATTTAATATTCATGAAACCTTGGGTTAAATTAAAAGATCAATTTAGAATGAATATTTCAGATTTTTTCAACAAGCATCGTCTTATTGTATTTATGTGGTTTGTTTAAACGTTGCCGAGGTCAGTGACATCATATATACGATATATGTTATAAAATAAAGTAACCGCCTGTTATGTCCCACTACTGGGCTAAGGTTTTATCTTCATTTAAATAAAATAATGGAGGCACACACACTTCCAAAGGTGTAGGCAACACATCGCAGGTATTATCGTGATGTTTTTCTAAACCACCGAGAATGCTATTATAAAAACTGAGCAAAAACTGTGAAATGCAGTCAGTGGTGGTTTGCCATATTTGGCGATGGTGACCATATACGCTCAATCGCCTATTACTCGTCCCTCTTCCTATTTTATAAGAAAAAAAAACTTATATTGCTATAAATCGCTTGTTTAAAATAATGGTTTTAATATAATTATAAAATAATCAGTTTGTAATCAGTTTTGATTTAACCGAAAATTATATTCGAAACATACAATATATAACTAAGCAACTATTAAATGAACTGGCAGTTTAGCAATACACTGTAAAATTAAAAAAAAAAACTTCAAGTAACTATATATCCCACTACGTAGTATTAAAGGGCAGGTTATAAAATCATCTCAGTCCAGTCGGGGCTAAATATGGCATCGTGCGTGGTTTCAGATCGCTCATTAACAGGACAATAGCTCGCTATACAATACTCCGTAAATAATCGTAGACGTAAACAATACTCTTTTATATGCTGGTCGGAGCCACGAGACGCAAGATTGTTAATAGCTTAATAAGTAAGTTGTTCTGGAATATTCATAAAACATAGATGTATATGTTGAAGACTTATTCGTAATCAATTATCATTTATTTTATTAACTGTCTTTATATTGATTAGATGCTTTATTGTCAACTTTGAGTATCGATTCCTTAATTATGGTTATGTTGGGTGACTTCTAAGCTGTCATTCGTAAGAGTGTATAATGCTTAGAATGATGTTGAAAATGGATAATACATTTGTTAAACATCGGGGGCAATTTTAGATCTGTTGTTTCAGTAAAATAAAGACAATAATAATAAATATATTTACTAACATAGTTTTTAAACTTTGTAAATGACACTATGGATTTTTATCTTGACTGCGATTGTTCTTACTTTTTAAAGTATAATTTTAAATTACTATGGAACAATCACGATCGTTGCGGCATAGCAAAAACAAATAATTCGATCCTACTATAATTTCCTAATTATTCGAATTTTATCACTATTCTAGCTATTGGCCTATGGAACAATTTCCCTATAGATATCAAGAAGGCTTTCATCATGCATTGTCAGAGAAAATATTTTCAGAAAAAAAATCTCTTTCTTTATATGTCATTTGTTTCAGTTGTAACTATATTGTTAATAAAAAAATCATATGATTTATTTTAGTTCTCTTTCATTATCAAATATTTTATTATTATATTTTCATTCCATTATAGTCATATTCAGTTTGTACTTGATATTTGTATATATATTGTTTATCTGTATCATCATCATATCAGCCGAAAGACGTCCACTGCTGGACAAAGGCCTCCCCCAAGGATTTCCACGATGGCCGATTTTGCGCTGCCCGCATCCAACGGCTTCCCGCGACTCGTACTAAGTTGTCCACCTTGTAGGGGCCTGTCCACGCTGCGTCTTCCGGTTCGTGGTCGCCACTCGAGAACCTTACTACCCCAGCGGCCGTCGGTTCTGCGAGCAATGTGCTCCGCCCACTGCCACTTCAATTCAGCAATTCTTCGGGCTATGTCGGTTACTTTGGTTCGCCTGCGGATTTCATTATTTCTGATTCGATCTCGCTGAGAAACTCCGAGCATAGCCCTCTCCATTGCCCTTTGAGTGACTTTGAGCCTTCTTATGAGGCCCATTATGAGCGACCACGTCTTTGATCCATAAGTCATCACTGCAACACACACTGGTCGAAGACTTTCGACTTGAGACACTGCGGTATTTGGGATGAGAAGATATCGTGTAGCTTCCCGAACGCTGTCCAGCTGAGTTGAATTCGACGATTGACCTCTTTCTCGAAGTTGGACCTACCTAGTTGGATGGTCTGACCTAGGTAGACATAGTTGTCTACAACTTCGTGTGCAGAATTTCCAACCTTGACTTGAGTGGGTTCAACATGGATGTTCGACATGATTTTCGTCTTGTCCATGTTCATTTTTAGACCCACTTGTTGGGAAACCCTGCTGAGGTCATCGAACATAGTGCCGAGGTCTTCCAAGGTCTCAGCCATATTTACAATGTCATCGGCAAATCGAAGATGAGTGATGTACTCGCCGTTGATATTGATGCCAAGTCCGTTCCAGTCCAGAAGCTTGAAAACATCTTCCAATGCAGCGGTAAACAGTTTCGGAGATATCACGTCTTCCTGTCTTACACCTCTCTGCAGTTGGATAGGTTTTGAGTTCTGATCCTGAAGTCGGATCGACATGGTGGATATTCTCATACAAGCACTTTAACACCCTGATATACCGATAATCAATTTGGCACCTTTGAAGAGAATTCAGCACGGCCCAGGTTTCGATCGAATCAGAGGCTTTCTCATAGTCCACAAACACTAAGCAAAGTGGCTGGTGATACTCCTCAGTCTTCTGTATAACTTGCCACAGCGTATGTATGTGGTCTATGGTGCTAAAGCCTTTCCGGAATCCGGCTTGTTCGGGTGGCTGGAAGTCGTCAAGCCTTTGCTCGAGACGATTCGTAATGACTCTCGAAAACAACTTGTAAACATGGCTCAGCAGTTAGATGGGCCTGTAATTCTTCAGAAGGGTTTTATCACCCTTCTTAAAGAAAAGTACCACCACACTTCTGTGCCATGCCTTTGGCGTTTGACCTTTGGCTATGACGGAGTTAAAAAGCCTCTGAAGAGCCCTGAGGATCGGTGTACCACCCACCTTCAGAAGCTCGGCTGTAATACCATCATCACCAGGTGCCTTGTTGTTTTTGAGTTGTTCGAGAGCCATTATAATCTCGAAAAGACTGACGTCCTGAAAATCTTCAGTGTAGTGTTGGGTTAGTCTTGCTCTGGGATCTGCAGCATGAATACTGACAGGTGATTGAGCTGTCGTGTACAGCTGACCGTAGAACTTCTCAACCTCTTCCAACAGCTCAGATCTTGACGTGACTATTCTGCCATCCTCAGTTTTCAGCCGACTCAGTTGACTCTGCCCAACAGACAGATCTCTGGCGAACACTTGAGCCTTTGTTCCGCTCAATGGCCTCTTTAATGCGCATTGTATTAAATTGGCGAGTGTCGCGAGTTAGAGACTTTGAAATCTGTCTGTTGATCAGCCGATAGCTGGCAGCAACAGCTGGGGACGTCAGAATCATTTTCCGTCTTTCCTCCATAAGCCGTAGGGTAGAGGCAGAGATCTTTTTGGTTCCTTTTGTACGGCTGGTCTTGAAGGTCTTAGACCCAGCCGTACGGACAGTTTCCACAAACCTGTCGTTGTATGTGTCCACTTCCTCGCAGTCTGCTAGGCAATCGAATCGGTTTTGGAGTTCGAGCTGAAAGGCTTCGGGATTTCGGATTTGAAGAGATGATGGTCGGAGCGTAGACTTCATCAGTCGGGATATCTGGAGTTTTTAACATTGATATTTAATGAGCCTTTTACTAGTCTGTGATCGCTCCCAATTTTGACTGCATTGATCACGGAGACGTCATTAAATATTTGTCTTCTCGTCGACAAGATGAAGTCTATCTCATTCTTGGTTTTCCCATCAGGTCTCACCCAGGTCCATTTACGTTGACCTGGCTTCTTGAAAAAGGATATCTGTATATTATCATAATAATTTTAGTACCGCCTAATGTATTTCAGATTTGTTTAGACAGTTTCTACGAAGACATTGACAAAAATGTCCGGTATTAAGTCAGCCTGTTGTTTCACCTACGTAATTATGTAGATATAAAATTTTAATTAAAAAAATGAATTGGGACTATTACTATTTCAGGCCGTAGAATTTTCATAAATTATAAAGAAATTAACGTCAATATATCAACCGTGAATCTTTTAGAATTTTCGAATCGATATTAAAATTACAATAATCTTACTACTTCATTTAATATAAAAAATTCTCATTTATATCTTAAAAATATAATTAACATTATATCCATAAATTATTCATAGCTTAAGCCATACTGAAATCTAATCAGACACCTCCTAACAATGAAACGAGGTAGCTAAGTGAGCTTTCTTTTTGAAGCCAGACGCTTTTGTCACAGTAAAAAACAAAGTAGCAAGCATTACCCTGTAATGACTGAAATATTTTATGCTGTCTCGGTCTGAATTAACTGCATCACACAGCCGTCAACTTGTGAAATAAATATATACATACAGCTGCAGGGGAAATGAGACGTAAGCATAAATAATTATATGTATGTATTCGTGTGTAATCCATCCTTGTGAATATGTTTTATTTTAATAAAGCTGCATATCTCACTTGGTGGTATCGCTTTGTGCAAGGCCGTCTGGGTCGGTACCATCCACTCACTCGTCTCGTAATCTACCTCCATAAAGTAATACTTAAAATTGTTGTTCTCAGTTTGAAGGGTGAGTGAGCCAGTGTACCTACAAAACACGCGACATAAACATTTTAGTTCCCAAGATCGGTGACGCATTGACGATGTAAAGAAATATTAACAATTGTTAACCGTTGTTAATATTTCTTACAGTGTCAATGTCTATGGGCGATGGAGTTTTTATTTTTTCCCGGGTTCCTTCAAACGAGGCGTGAAGAGGCATCTTGCGGGCCGGCAAGTCGAAGGCGGCTAGTGCAGAACGTTTTTCCCGTCTGTACTGGCCGTCATCGCGTTTGGACTCTACTACCACTTACCATCAGGTGGAGTAGAGTCATTGGCCCTCCCGGCGAATATAAAAAAAAAGACCATTTACCAACAAATGGCCTATAAGCCCTTCCTATTTAAAATTTTAAATTTAAAAAAAATCTTTGTTACAAAGTTTTACGAATCGATGATAGTTATAATATAAATTGTATAATTATGTTTTATTGAAAATATACTTGTATATATTAATTAACCAAAGATTTTCTTATCAATACTGTTTTTTTAAATGATTGAAAAGAGAAAGTTTGAAACAAGAGTCGAGATTGTTTGAACAAGTGAGTCTTAAACGAAGATTACTACTCGAAACCCAGGCAACAATCAATGAATTTTATTGTAATCGTGTCACATTATTATAATTTACTTCTGAAATTTCATTCAATCTTGATTTCAAAGCAGTAAAAATAAATTAAAAACTAGTGTTATCAAATCAAACATACACGTTTGTTAACACACACATATATACATCATTTTGCACTATGTAGACGTAAGTCAATTTTTTTTTAATTCACTGATAGAAATATTAAAATATCTGGCTGATATTGACATTTCAAGGGATTTATTCAGACGATCCTCTTCGGAAAATCACACAAGTCAGTCTAATCAACACTCGACGGTTTTCATATATAGGAGTCTTTATTAAAAAGATGAAAGATGAGATTGAAAATATTACCTTAAATGGAATTTATTTACGAATTCAATTTTGTTATATTAAATATGTTTAGATTTTATGCTTTATTATCTTTACTACTAAATGAGCCTGTATGAAATTATTATGATTGAATGTTCTAGTTTCATTAATGTTATATATCTAGGAGTGTTTTCGTTAAAAGCTATACCATGCTTTCATGTACCTGAATGCACTGACATCGATACACCGACAATGAGACGCATTGTTTGATAAGGGTAATGCCATCCATAATACCACAGATGCTCATTTCACAGTTATGAAGGCGATTGCAACGCAAGATTATGTACGCAAAATGATAACGAGTGAAGGAGGAGTGAGATTCGGACATTGAAAGCACCGAGGCCACATATTGGCTTATTTCTTAAAAGTGATGAACTCCAGTATCGCAGGTTAACTTGAATAAGTTCCAGTGGGTCCTCAAAAAGATAAAGTTTTCACGATTATCTATCGTAATTTATTCATTTAACGTCGTATCTCAACGTAGGTTTTTTTTATTAATTTTCCTAACTGAATTACACTATCGTTAGATTGAGAAATTCTTAACATAATTCAAAAGGTCCATTAATAAAAGGGATATAGTTTAGGTCATTCAATTGTTTATTAAAGTTTTGATTTTTTTTCTTTTGCCTTAATAATGAATTTTGCACCATCAGATAGTAAGAGTTTCAAGTAATCAAGGGCTTAATTCCAACCGTTGCCTTTCAATAGCAGTGTTTGATCTAATCGAAGCTTCCAGCTGCGTTCTGAAACTGCTATGGCGTCTAAATTAAAAATGAATTCTTGCGCTGCAAATAATAATAATAATAATAATAATAATAATATCCTGGGACATTTTTCACACACGGCCATCTGATCCCAAATTAAGCTTGTACAAAGCTTGTGTTATGGAAACCAGACAACTGATATACTACATATACTACCTTTATTTTGTAAATACATAATTATATAGAAAACTACACCCAGACTCAGGACAAACAGACATGTTCATGCACACAAATGTCTGTCCTGGGTGGGAATCGAACCCACAACCTTCGGCGTGAAAAGGCAAGTATCTACCAACCACGCCAACCGGCTCGTCAATAAAAATAGGTGTTGTTATTATTTCTTTTTTTTTAAATTGGATTTTATTTATTACTATATATAACTACATATACTTTATTTTGTAAGCAGTAGTGAATCTGATACTATTTTAAAATAGAAAATAGTATGACTTTCTTATTTGCTATTATATTTGCTAATCAAAACACAAATTTTTAGATAGAATTTACACCTTACTTACATTGAAATCTGCGTTATCTTATTAATATAGATATAAAAGGTTTTACCTTTTCATAATTTAGCGTTATAATTAGTTATATAACATATGAATGAATGAAAATATTAGATTCTTGGGCTACTAAATTGATTTTTGTTATTGTTTATTTGATTTTAATTTACCTGCATAACCCGATGCTCGGTAACAACTTCTAAATTCCGGGTTATTTCTGAGAATAATACCAAAATAATTTTAATTGATCCCAGATCTCGAGATCCTTTTTTTAAATGTAACAAACATAGACTAGACTAAGAAGTTTAGATCTCGACTATATTAGTATTACGTCCAGATATATACACACGTATGTAGCATCAAAGACATAAATGTATTGACGAATGAGGTACGATTTAATAGGTGATTCTTCATATTGAATAACCAGCATGCAGCATGTAGCAGCGAGCAGGTGCGCGGGGAATGCCATTAGGAGATATTGCGTGCGCTCGCCTCGCGTCGAAATAAGAATTCACATTTTATTCATTTCTATTTATGAAATGAAAAGATGGTGACGCATAAGTGATACAATATATTTAACGTTGTTGAGCTATTTTTAATCAAATAATTGCATTATTTGCATATGCAAATAGGTAAAAAACAAGATGATACATATTGATAAAAAACATGTAATAATGATTACGATGTTATTTTTCTATTCAAATTCAATCTCATGTTGAAAACATTTACAAATTAGATAGTGTTATTTAATTGTCATGCTGGTGATATAACTTTAATTGTATATACTTATTTCAAGTACTTGAAAAAAAATACTTACAACTGAGTTTTATGCCATTGCGAAGCAATTTTCAACAAATTTTATATTTAATTTATTATCTAATGTTGTTGCAAAAATCAATTAGAATAAAGTATACTTTGATTAAATAAGCTATTATTAATAGAATATATTATTAATGAGATTTGCAGACGATATCGTCATCGTGGCAGAAACCGTGCAGGACATGCAATATATGCTGAGCAGCCTGGCTGATTCTTCTGCTCGAATTGGTCTCCGGATGAACTTGGAAAAAACCAAGATAATGTTTAACGAACACGTCAGTCCGGAACCAATAGCTCTTAACGGAGTTCCTCTCGAAGTTGTTCAGGAGTATGTGTACCTTGGACAAACTTTGCAGTTGGGTCGAAACAACTTCGAGGGGGAAGCACGAAGAAGAGTACAGCTGGGCTGGGCAGCGTATAGAAAACTCGGTCAAGTCTTTTCGTCACGAATACCGCAATGCTTGAAGACAAAAGTCTTCAACGAGTGCGTCTTACCGGTTATGACCTACGGAGCCGAGACGTGGACACTGACAGTGCGTATGGTCCACCATTTTAAGGTCGCTCAGCGAGCTATGGAGAGGGCTATGCTCGGAGTTTCTCTGAAGGATCGAATCCCAAAGGTGGTGATCCGACAGATAACTAAGGTTATCGACATAGCCCAAAGGCTTAGTAAGTTGAAGTGGCAGTGGGCTGGACACATATATTGCAGAACCGACGACCGTTAGAGTAGACGCGTTCTGGAGTGGAGACCACGCCTTGGCAAACGTAGCGTAGGACGCCCTCCAGCTAGGTGGAGTGACGATATACGCAAGGTGGCTGGCAGCGGTTGAAGATTAAGAGCTGAAGATCGAGCTCAGTGGCGTGCCATTGGAGAGACCTATGTCCAGCAGTGGACGCGAAAAGGGTGATGATGATGATGATGATGATGATTATTATTATTATTATTAATAGCTTAATCAAGCAAATGTGCCTGCGAAAAAATTTTCTTGTACATAATTACAATTGATACTGTTTGCGTTCAAGCGTTCTTTGGTATATCGGTTCCTCAAAGACACCTTCATGTCGCAAGGAATTCCGAGAAATGAATGGTCGATCCACAAGAAGATTTTATAAGACATTAAGAAGCCGCCTAGTAGATATTTTGTTCAAATATAGGCTGTGGTATAATATAAGTTATCATAAGTACTTCGATTCGAAATTCAAAATAAAAAAAAAACTTTACGAAAAAATATTTACCATAATACAATATATATTTAATTATACTATACGAGCTTGTTTGTACGTATTGTTATATGTGTTCTAAAAATTTATGAAAGTAAGTGTTTATTAAAAGTTAAGTGTATTTATGTTTATAAAATCTATCGGAAAAATACCAATATCACTAGCATCTCTTATTGCGTTAAGCCCTACGATTAAAAGTAGACTTTAAGTTCATTGTACTAAATATCTAAAAACGAATGAGAAGATTTTGATAAAAGAAAAATAGTATAAAATTACTTTTAAGGTTTATTGAATTGAAAGAATTGTAGTCTTATTAAATTGAGTGAAAACTCAACGTTTCTTTTGTGGTATATATAATAATTAACACGCTTATACAGAAAAAAATAGTTCTTTCCTATCTTTTACTAGAAATTCTGAAATATAAATATAAATTAATAAAAACTCATATTAAAATAACAATCAGTACAGTACAGTAACAGCCTGTTAATGTCCCACTGCTGGGCTAAGGCCTCCTCTCCCTTTTGAGGAGAAGGTTTGCAGCTTATTCCACCACGCTGCTCCAATGCGGGTTGGTAGAATACACATGTGGTAGAATTTCAGTGAAATTAGACACATGCAGGTTTCCTCACGATGTTTTCCTTCACCGTCAAGCACGAGATGATTTATAATCACAAATTAAGCAAATGAAAATTCAGTGGTGCTTGCCCGGGCTTGAACCCACGATCATCGGTTAAGATTCACGCGTTCTAACCACTAGGCCATCTCGGCTATTATAAAATAAACATATAAGTTATTAACTATTTATATTGACAAACACTTAACAATAAGGGATCGCACTCAAGGCTGTTAGTTCAAAATTAGTTAGTTGTGAAAACTATACTGAAGTGTTCTTAAAGTTAAATATTTAATTTATATCTTTGAAACTCTTTGGTGGAAATAATAATTAATTATATCGTGAGTGTATTTTACGAACTTTAAACAACATCCAGATTTATTAGACATACGAAGGTCATAAATGCTACGTTCGTCCCTCCACTCTCGCGATAGTCGCTCTAAGAGCGAATACGAATAGTTAACTAAAAAATATATTTTCAAAGATAACGTAAATAGTAGTCTGATGAACTAAATTTCTGTAGTGAATATTGAAATTTTAGCTTATGTAGACTGTGTATAATTTTTATTCAGTTTTATATAAATTAAAAAAGTGTAATTGAGTGAGGTTGAGAGAGAAATATTAAAAAAAGAAAAACGGCTAGTTTATTGGCGAAGATACTATACGTAAGAGGTGTTGATATATGATAACCAAGCGTGGTTATAAAATTTATGTACCAGGGTAACATAAAACTTTGAAAACCTCTGCTTCATGTCGGTATTCAGCAATTTGTCAGGTTAGGCGTGTTCACTGCTGGCCGCGTTACACCATCGATTTTCGACTTATAGTTGACGGCTGTGCTATTTCCGAAATTTGTTCAAATATTTATTCAAATCGTTATTTAACGCTGTATTTCTTTAATTTTATTTATGTTTGTTCAAATGGTTATATGATAATAATTAAATAGTATTATTTAAAACGTTTGAAATACTTAAGGTAAAAGTTTCGTTTATAATTCATTGCATGCTCGGCGGTAAAGAAAACATTAGTGAAGCCTGAATTCGCTAGAAATTTCTGTACATTAGTACACTGTAAAAACAGGTAGATGGTAGACGATGCTTGAAAACTTCTTCTCAAAAGGAGAGGAGGTCGTAGCCCAGCTAACCTATTAGGTGCATCGCTCGGTTTCATCCTCGTTAAATGTTATTGCTCTTCCTCCGCGGATCATAACTCGATGTTATTATCTATAACCTTTCTCTAACAACTGGCCTAACTAACGTAAAAATATTTATTCAGATAAGACCGTTTTTCGGCAGATTATGAGACGGAAAGTTTGAAACAATTAATAAATCTGGGTTTCATATATTATATACATATATATAGATTTTTGTGTTTCATTCCCTACATCATACAGATGAACAAAAAATTAAAATGATTAAAACCTACAGTCACAGAAGGTGCGCTAAGGCGGTCCTTGTACTATGAGCAATCTCTTAAGAACATCAAATGAGATGAGTTAGTTGACAACGCGCAAAAAAAAAAAAAACGTGACTTTCTAGCTATAAACCTCAAATAATTGCTATATATACAAAACTTATAAATACTATATAAATTTTAGTATACGGTATTAAAGTTAAACCAAATATAAAACGAATTTGAATTGCGGATTTTGCAGTTTTGTGGTTATACACAATTAAGCTTTGATTGCAAAATAAATGTAAAAACATTTTAAATCGTGTTTTAATCTTCGAATTAGAATCATTGCAATGTTAATAGTAAATAAAAATATATAAAGGAGAGTTGAAATAACAGTCCATAAATGTCCCACTGTTGGACATAGGCATCTTCTTCCGTAAAGAAGATGATTTGATGCTTATTCCACTATGCAGCTTTATCATGAATTGTTGGATACGTACATGTGGTATATATTAGACAACTGCATGTCTCCTTACAGTCTCTTTTGCTAATGATTATTGCTGATGAATAATAAGCACAAATTCATTGACATGAAAAGTCAGAAGTCTGATTTGAACCCAGGGTCTTTGATTAAGATATACGGTATCCACTAGACCATAACGATTCTTTTAAAACAATATAGAAATATTTTATGTAGGTACTTGTATTACTTTGGAATTGTAATTTTACAAGATTACCACTTCAGTTCTACTATTGCTGATCCTGTCAACTATTAGTAATGTAATAATAGTATATATTATCGATGAGAGCCAGCAAGAAAATCAGCTTCTTCTTGTGAGATAATTTGGGTAAGCCCCATGAAAATACTTTTTGTTATGATTATGATGTCCTCCTGACTAATTTCGGCCACGGCCGCCAATCTTAACAAAAATTAACCAACTGCGTAATTACAATTACAAAAATGTATTATAGTGCTCGAGTGTGTGCACGAACACTGGTGCACTCTCATAATTCGATGGCACGCCAATCGAATACGATCGAAAAGAGTTCAGGTATACGATCAACGGCCATATATATACACCATATTCCATCTTCCAGACTCCGGCTACTACTGAGAATCTTCGACAGGAAAACCCAATAACTTTTTATCTGCTCGATTTGATGTTTGAACCCAGGACCTCAGAATCTGCGGCCTTATATTTAGCCCCTAGACTAACTAGCCAGTCAATTTATACTATCTGTATGACTTAACTCTTCAGCGACTTACTAAAGAATGAAAAAACAACCATTATAACACGGACGTAGGAATTCTGCAGCACAGAATAGTACGTTATTAAATTGTATGTAATTGTCTTAGCTTAATAACTACTGCAAGCAAATCAACTCGCTTTATGAACAGTCGAGAAAATGGCTGACATATTACGTTTGCACGATATTGCGTTGGAACTGCAAATATATGTATATCTAAATTAAAGTTTGATTAAGTTTTTTAACATCGTCAAATTAAGGTGAAGTTTATTAAAACGAAATGATCTTTTTAGTTTTTAGTCTACTTGGAGTATTAACAAAGTCTAAAAGATTAAGATAAACTTAAACTTTTTTCAATTAACGGCGTAGAAAGGTAAGAACTCAATGAAATCTTTAGTTTTTATGATGTCTACAAAGTTTTAGTGAAATTTAAAACTTCATAATAAAACAAAAAACATAATAAGTTAGAAAGATTTGTGAGTAAATTTTTAATTAAAAATATGTTCAAAATCAAACGTACGATTTAAGTATATAAAAATTTGTATCACTTCGATTTAGAAATGCTGGTCTTAAATAAAAGTTTATGATTTATTTGATGTATCTGATAGCAATCATCGTTTAAAGAACTTTATTTTGTCATTGCGACAGCCAATTATTTATTTATTATTATAATATAGCAGTTGTTTAACATAAAATTTGGTAGTATAGAGAAGTAATTTTAACAAAGAGTTATTTAGAGATGAAAGCCGAGATGGCCCTGTGGTAAGAACGCGTGAATCTTAACCGATGATCGTGGGTTCAAACCCGGGCAAGCACCACTGAATTTTCATGTGCTTAATTTGTGATTATAATTCATCTCGTGCTTTACGGTGAAGGAAAACATCGTGAGGAAACCTGCATGTGTCTAATTTCACTGAAGTTCTGCCACATGTGAATTCTACCAACCCGCATTGGAGCAGCGAGGTGGAATAAGCTCCAAACCTTCTCCTCAAAAAGAGGAGAGGAGGCCTTTAGCCCAGCAGTGGGATATTCACAGGCTGTTACGGTTACGGTATTTAGAGATTGTACTTACAAATATAAACTAGACTTATAAGAATTAAAAGTTTTTTGATACATTATTATAAAGTTTTGCTCTTTCAAAAGTTAGTTTACTGACTAGACTTGGTTCTTGTAATAGGTACTCTTATAGCGATTAGTTAAAACTCAGTATATACTCGTACTAAAACCCTTGTACATAATAAAAATACATATAATATGTTCCAACTTTCATTATTCTCAAAAATATATATTACCATCCGTTTTTATATATAAAATAAACTAATTATGTAATTATCTTATGTAAAAATTTAAATTCAATAACATGATCTCGTGACTAGAACACGTGAATATTAACCGAAGATTCAAATTCAAACCACAGACTAAACACAACTAAGTTTTCACGTACTTAACTTGTGTACTTAAATTATTCATCTTGTTGTCACCAGTTAAGGAAATATTGGCGAGGAGACCTGTTTATCTCAGAAATTCTGCCACGTATCCATCAATCTGAAAAGTGGTGCCATACCTTTTCTCTATGAGGAGGGAAGACATTTTCCTAGAAGTCGGACATTAACAGATTGTTATTAACTTTAAAAACTAAGCGTTATTTTAATTCATTTTAATCTAATTGCATCGTTAAGGAAATTCTAATTTGACTACAGGTAATTCAAATACCATTATAGATATATGTGGTAGCCGTTAGACCATATTGTTCGTTGGTATTTAGACACAAGCGGGTAATGGCTTCTTGAATAGATGAATACGCAATTTCGAAGGCTGACATTACCGTGATGGTTTGATATCTCACTAACTTTTCACTGGTGGTAGGGCTTTGTGCAAGCTCGTCTGGGTAGGTACCACCCACTCATCAGATATTCTACCGCAAAACAGCAATACTTGATATTGTTGTGTTCCGGTTTGAAGGGTGAGTGAGCCAGTGTAATTACAGGCACAAGGGACATAAAATCTTAGTTCCCAAGGTTGGTGGCGCATTGGCTATAAGCGATGGTTGACATTTCTTACAATGTCAATGTCTAAGGGCGTTTGGTGACCACTTACCATCAGGTGGCCCATATGCTCGTCCACCTTCCTATTCTATAAAAAAAAAAAAAAAAAATAACTAAGAAGATGCTTATATACTGTAATAATAATAATATACAGGGATAAGATTTGATTTTTGTATGTTAGTAATGGATAAATTTAAAAAATACTAAACCCATTTTGAAAATTCTTTCACCTAAAGAAAGCTTAATCATCAACGAGTAACAAAGACGGTATTTTATTTTAAAAAAAGTGTGGATCCCTACGAATATTGCAATAATATAACCCAAGGCTTAAAAAAGTTTCCTATAAAATATCTGCTGAGATTAAAAATCGATTGAATGTTTTTTTTTCTGTAAATCAATAAAGGGAAATTAAATTGATAGGAAACATTTTTGCGTCAGAAACTTTGCATTCAAATCTGTTTTTGAAAAGTTACTCTGTTTTTAACTAAATCAAAATTCAATATATATGTATATATACCTTATTCATTAAGACTTTCAGAAACTTTTGAATATTCAATTTACAAGATTAGATTAAATTTAAAATTACCACGGGTTCGGTAATATGATACTACCAGGAAGAACCGGTAAAAAACTCAGCACCTTACTGACAATTAATACCGATGTAGTATTTATATTAATAACAATTAAATTATTATTTATTCTATTTACATAAGATATTAAGGATAAAAAATTAACTTTAACGGACTGTGAATTGAAATTTTATATACAATTTGCTATAAAAAGCTATTAATTTGTAATAGGACAGATAAAAACAGTTTTTATTCTTAGAAAGCCTCGTTAATAAGTCTGGTAAGATTAATAAATTGTTTATAATAAATATATTGATTGTATATTAATAGTCATTGTTTTGTTTTGTAATCAGATCCAGTGGGCAAGTAAAACATGGTTGTTATAAAACTAATAATAATAATAATATAAAATATAAAAGAAAATCTAACATTTCTGTATAATTATCTCTTAATGTCCTGTGTATATTTTACATCTTAATTTTTAATACAAGTTTATTTTTTTATGTTCTTAACAATTTCTAAACGAAGGTCCTTTATAATTAGGCGGTTAACCCCTTAGTCTTATTTATTTATATGTATCACAAATCTCCCAATAGTATAAAGTAATAAAACTTCCGCTATTCATACTGTCATCATGAATAACGAAATACTAATGAGTTCCTTTATGTAGTAAAATGAAGAAAGAACGTGTACAAATTTAAATTTACAAACGATAAAATGTTCCTTATTACGAAATGAATACCTTTTAAATTACAATGTTAGATTTTAAGCTACTATTTCCTTTCGGATATAAAGGATTTTTTTTCTGATTACTTAATAATCTGGTTTTTAATAATTAAATAATATATTATAAAAGTTAATAAACGAATGATTTTTGCAATATTTATTGCAACCCGCTTGTCTTGTCTTGTCAATAATATACATTCATAACAATTGTTTGCATGGGACATACAAGTTTAAGTCCTGTGTATGTAAAGGGCACTCAAGTAAAGTTTATAATATTGTTGTGTGTATTCAAGTTATGTATATTTCTCATCTTTCGCCATAATGTATTTCTGACGGTATTAACCGATGCCCTTGGAACCTTTATAAATAATAGTATTTGATAATTTAATTTGATGCACAGATAACAATAGTAGCTTATATAAAGAAGTAGTTTTTAAATACAATGATTTATTTAAAGTATACTTTATACAAATGATTTGAGTCTACAATTTAGGAGATAAATAAAATTTAAAACTACCACCGGTTCGGGACAACAATTAAATTGAAAAGGTATGTTAATTAATTACAATGTAATTGTTAATATTTTTTCTGAATGAACCATTATAAAACAAAATAAATCTTTTACAAAACACAATATTTTATTTCATTTTGATACTAAAACGATTAAAATTTGGAATAATGGTTTGTGTGGGTAGTAGTAACGAAATTGTGAAATATTTCAACTGAGTCGAATTGTTTTGCAATTCACTGCTTTACTTATAAACGTCGCTTAGCTTAGTAAGACACTGATTTATTTCTTTCTGTCATTCTTAATTTGACATTCGAAAGAAGAAGACACATCATTCTTTAACTGATGATGATGCTCTCCTGACCAAGGACAGGACACATTACAGTTGCATAAGGGTGTGTGTTAACACAGGTGAACTCTCTATTCCCTCACTTTCAAAATCCGATGAGATGGCAATCCGATATGACCGCAAAGATCAGGCGCAGGACCAACGGTTTAGGTACTTCGTTACGTGCCGTGGACACGGAAGTGTACATACCAAATTCAGACCGGAGTCTGGTATCCGACTCAATCCGACCGAAAAGAGTTCAGGTGTAGGCCATATATATACCATATTCCATCTTCCAGGCTCCGGCTGCTACTGATAATCTAGAACAGAAAAACCCAATAACTTTATATCATTCCGACTTGGGGTTTAGACCTAGGATCCTGGGATCTGCTGCCTTTTATAAAGCCACTACAACAACGTCAATTGCCAATCAATCTAATCACCCGCTAAAAACGTTTATAAGTTAGGCCGTTGGTTGCAAGATTTCACACAATGTCTCATTAGGTTAAATAAAGACTTGATGAAACTATTTATTTATGTGTAGTTTTTATAACCTTATAAACGTACAGTTTGAAAGAATGCTTTGAAAGTATTGCATTTTTTCTTAAAACCTGGCAGTGTTTTCAAGTGGAAATTACTGTGGTTCTACTCGAGACGTCGCATCCTCATGATTACGGAACTTTAAGCCGGACGGAATAATAAAAGTTAATGTCATTATATAAATGTAATGCAATCACGATCATATTATTTAAACAGCTGGGATGGATTTGTGTATTTTGAATAACAGGCGCTTATGGTAATCGGAGGCTTAAATCTTCGTGTGCGTTTTGTGCTCGTTGTGTTGTCATGATATAATCTTAGATATCTATATGGTCCACAGTATAAAATAGTGTAGTGAATTAGCCACATTTATCAAAGACAGGATTTCGTTGACCTGATACGTAATATAAGTATAAATTTATTAAATAATCAGTAATATTTTATTTTATAAATGGAGATAAAAAAATCATCTGTTTGACACCCCAATAATAAAAGCTTCATTTTAAAACTAGTGCTGTATTAAGATTTTTTTTTCCTATATACTTATGTTCTTCAAAATAATTGTGTTACAATTAAGGTACTTAATCAAATGTATTCCTAAAATATAGCAATATTATAAAGCGGAAGAGATTGTTTGTTTAATTAAGCCAAAATCAGAATCTATCTGAATGCAATCAGATTTTAAAAATCTATTTGTGTTAGATTGTATATTTAATGAGACATGTTATATACTACATAATATCTCATCACAACCCACAGCAACAGTAACGTTTAACGCGGAGGAAACCGAGCGGACCACCTAGTAATAATTCATATCATATCCAAGTAAATTGCCGAGAATTATTGAATAAAATGATTTTGAAAATGTTTTTTTTTTTATATAAAAAACATTCGTCAAATAAATCTTGTTATTTATTCAGACACCTGCGTTATTTCAGTATAACCTAGAGCGTTTGTTGCGTATTTTATTTTTATAAGAATAATTAAAAATGAAATTGCATATTTAAAAACAAACTTTTATGAGAAAATAATGAAAAAATGGAATTGTATTTACTTTAAGATGTTATTCTAACGAATCAATTATCTGTTATTTGAACTTTCCATTAAATGGAGACAAAACATACAATAAATACAATATGATAATAAGGAATAAGCTCCACAACCTTCTCCTCAAAAGGGAGAGGAGGCCTTAGCCCAGCAGTGGGACATTAACAGGCTGTTACTGTAAAAATAGAAGAATCTGGTATAGTTGAAATGAATAAAAATGTTGGCATGAAGTAAGACACTCACTCTCCATTCAGAATCAAGGGTCTAGTGGGTATAGACTTGAATCTTAATCGCAGATCCCAGTTTTAACCTTGGACACTTTTTTTAATTTGTTTATTTGTTGTTTATAATTCATCTTCCAAGCCAACGGAAACGGCATCTGTCGAGTGAAAATCTGTCTACCGAAATAAAAAGTAAATAAACTCCACCGTCACTAAATATATTGTTAGATTAATATTACTTATTCAATGATAAGTTACCGTTACATTAAAGAATGAATGAATCGGAGCTAAAGTAATATTGATAAAATAAAAATATTTATTTCCTATTTATATTACCTCCTCAATTTAATATCTATTAGTCTTAATGGTTTTTAATATCGGTGTATTGGTTAGGATTCTGAATTTCATTTATTGACTTACATTAATTCAAAAATTTATTTATTTACCTTATTTATTTACTTACTGACTTGTTAGTTATTAGCTTATAATAGGAGTAAAACCTCTGGGCTCAGATCCCAAGTCAGAACAAAAAAAAAGTCGGTGTATTCTGTCAAATGGACTGCCAATTAGGAGTCTGGAGATAGTAGATTGGCAGTATTACACTGTCGTCTTTTGGTATCACTTATGGTGACACACTTACTCCTCTTAGCCTAAGAAAATTATCAAAGCTGAGTTACAAGGTGGAATATACAGATGAAACGGCAGCGATTTTCAATTTCATTGTTTCTTTGCAAGTGAAAAAAATTAACAAAAACTTTTAATAATAGTGCAAATGATAATAATAATAAATAGACATTCCTCTTCTTTTCAGTTACCTGAACTAAGTGCTTTCAAATTTAGAATAAAAAAAATTGGACACATTTTAAATTTGAACATTATGATTTTGTATTATGGCTAAATATCCTGACTTTGTAATTATTTAAGAGTATCAAAGTGTAAGCGTAATGGTATAAAGTAAAACAACTATACCTGTTATTTTTCATATAATTAAAGTATTGTTGCTATCTTTATAATGGAAGATTCTTTATTTAACTAGAGTTATTAATTATACCATGAAAAGCATTTAAGTCTAAACTCTCCTAATTTAAGACAATATTCATTTCAAAGCCACCCTTTTCTCTTTTCTTTCATATAAATTGGATATCATTTGTCTAACTCATTGAGATGCCGATCATTAATCTTTTTCAGTACTCAACCTCCTTTAATTATGGCCTTTTTAAAAGTGGCTTTATAATCACAATAAAAATAGTTAAATCCCTGGAATTATTTTGTGATTTATTTCAAAAAACATTTTTGATACATTTACAACTAAGTTGCTATTACTCGGAAATACAGGAGTGTGATAATTAGTATAGTGTGTTGGATGAACAAAATGCGGTATACAGATGCGGTTTTCGATTTTTTTTGTGTCTTGTTTGCTTATAATTATTATATTTAAGTATTCGATTTTATTTTAATTCATATTTTTTATTTATAAGTAATACATATATTGAAAGTTTTTATTAGACTTGACAACTTACTATTAGAATCTAAAATTAAGCAATTAAATTAATTTACGTTATTATTCTAGTTTTTTCTAAGGTAGTATTGGTAAGTATTTAAAGTTTGTGACATTCATTTGCTTTTATAGAAATAAGTTGAGGTTTTTACAGAGCGATCTCTTATAAATAGAAAATAGTACAGTTGGCACACAAACAAACGCTTTTATTTGCAAATATAACACGCAGGAGTTTTATTGCTTATCTCGTAAAGGTCACTGATAGTCTTAATTTATAATGGCGACCAAATTCCGGTATGCCACCCGCGTTTCTGAATAGAGGGAATATTCTTTTTTGATAAAACTTTTATTATTTTAGGACATAAGTTGTTGTTAATTTGATTTTCTGCAGTTTTGATTCTAAAACTTTTGTTTAATCGATACTTTTAAAAATGACCTAGTCCCTTGTACCTGAAATAACACCGGCTCACTCACCCTTCAAACCGAAACAGAACAATACGAATTAGTTCAGTTTAGTGGTAGAATAAATAAAAAGTGAGTCA
Source organism: Nymphalis io (assembly GCF_905147045.1). Classification (NCBI taxonomy): domain Eukaryota; kingdom Metazoa; phylum Arthropoda; class Insecta; order Lepidoptera; family Nymphalidae; genus Nymphalis; species Nymphalis io. The sequence goes on from NC_065904.1 coordinate 5,212,328, forward strand.
AATCGACTGCCCGCCCAGTTTGCGGTAGGTAGGTAGGGTGTCATGCAAACCCTGGGTGGGTTTGCACTACACCCTACCGCTAAGTAAACAAAGTAATGTTATAAAACCAATCTTTCTCAAAGCGTGATAAACAAACAGATATTACCCGGTGAGAATGGAGGAAAGTTGTAAATATCTGAACGCCTGTTGCCTAATGGCTTCCCGCGAGTTTCGCATTGGAAGTGATTCGGGTAAGTTTATTATAGTACAGGCTTCGTGGGATAATATGGCAATGAGCGGTAAGGAATGATACGTATAACTTGCTCTGTTTGTTTTGGCTTATACGCAACGGATGATGACGGTACAGCAATGGAACGCAATTTACAATATTGGATCATATAGGTTGTAACATGTGACAAGAAATGATTGTTATATTATTAGGTTGGAAGTTTTATTTGTTTGTTTTGTTCCAATTGACTTAGAATGCTTACATAATTGTAGTTTGTTGTCGACATAAATGTAAGACAAACAGTTTCTTTATGTCTATTTTGACTGTAGTTTTAGTGGCATGCACAAAAGTGAATTATGCAATACATTTGATTTATATTTCATCTTCATGTAGGCTGTCGATTTTTGTTAATCAATAACGAAGATTCATTAATTCGTTGTATAATTTTTAAAGAAAATTGGCCCATTAGATCTGTATCTATTTCAAAATAATAACAATGATCTCTTTCCAGATATAAATCTACATCCATCTTCAGCCAAGTAGCTCGTGCAAAATATATCATTAAAGTTGTTTCATTGTTACGTCATAGTTGCACAAAATAATCTGTTAGAAATATCCAACGCCAACTGAAATAGGTCAACAGCCTCTTAAGTAATTGTTCGATAGAAACGCCTCGAACTAGGGCTATGGATCGATTAAATATTCTGACGATATCGTAGTATTAAATTTGTTTAGGATGATTCAAGGCGAAGAATCTGTGTTGTTTTACAGTATTTTAATTTCTAAATAAATATTGACACAAGAGACTCTCAAAGCATTCTCAAGTAGCAACGGGCATGCCATCATTCGAAGGATAGCTGATGGAAAAGAAAAAAAATCTCCAATGATAAACAAAACATGGCATAATATGGAGGGTTGTGTGCAAGCTTGCCCGGGAAGAAACCTAAGGGAAATGTGTCAGTATACAAGGGACATAATATCTTAGTTCCAAAGGAATCGTTATCGTTAATATTTCTTACATCGCCACTGTCTTTGGTTGGTGGTGACCCGTTTGCTCGTCCGCCTACTAATAACATAAAAAGAGATGCCGGAAAAAAGAGCTCAGGACGCCTCCAGACCACGAAATCTGATTACATTAAGAAAACAGTAGCAATTATAGAAAACACAAGACCAGTCGATTCCGACCGCCAATTATGACCTATGTTCAGCAGTCGACCATTACAGGTTTATAAATATGAACTTGGCTACCAAAGAATTACAAATTTGTAATATAATATTTTGATTAGTTTTATGATTTAAAAAATAATAGATTAAGAAATACGAAAGTTATGCAAACGTTTATTAGTGCGTAAGAGGAAAAAACGCTTCTTTAGAACTTTTTTAGTTGGTACATAAATAAGTATGCATACGATGTAAAAATAAGTGACCGCAATAAAAGGCCTTTTGAAAAATTTACGCTTTAGACTAGTTAACTATTTAGAAACCCGTTACTATGCGGTACTTGAATATAAGTTTGTTAATCGAAAGACAAATAAAGAACTTGAAACCGTTTTACTGGTGGTAGAGCTTTGTGCAAGCTCGTCTGGGTAGGTACCACCCACTCATCAGATATTCTACCGCAAAACAGCAATACTTGATATTGTTGTGTTCCGGTTTGAAGGGTGAGTGAGCCAGTGTAATTACAGGCACAAGGGACATAAAATCTTAGTTCCCAAGGTTGGTGGCGCATTGGATATGTAAGCGATGGTTGACATTTCTTACAATGCCAATGTCTAAGAGCGTTGGTGACCACTTACCATCAGGTGGCCCATATGCTCGTCCGCCTTCCTTTTCTATAAAAAAAAAAAAAAAAAAAAAAAAAAAAAAAAAAAAAAAAAAAAAAAAAGCGCTCGGTACCGATTATGCATATGTCTATTCATGCCTAAGCTACACTGTTACCCTTTGAGGAAGTAGCACAATCGCAACTGCACTCTTTACTCTTGCCTGCAAAAGAATTAGTATTTTATAGCAACCATCGATTACACTGACAGTTCAAAACTCATATTCAAAAGTATAACATATTAAATATACAGTGCGCTGTGTCTACATTGGTTTTTTTTTTAATTTAACGAAGAGCATACCAAAATTCGGAACGAGTAATTAAAAACTCAGTAATTATAAAGGATTTCAGTTTCAATCTCTTCGTGGGTAAAGCAAATGTCTGTTTGAGTGGTGGACTTATTGGTTCAATAGATAAAAGAATTTCATTGGGTATCAGATGTTTGAACTAAGGCATTAAAAAAGTGAAACGAACTCAGTTGGATTGTTCGTACGATGTTGAACTAAACGCAAATACGGTTATAGATGAGACGAATGATTGAATGTAATATCTTTTAACATTCTTGTAAAAATATTCAAACTGTCTTTTTCGTTCAGTTTAGATTATAAATATCAATTTGGCTTTGTTTTTTAAATTTACTAAGTTTATAAACCAAGTTTTTTTTTTAATTAACGTTTACTTATTGATATTTAAATGTTCTGAAATGCAATATTTTATTAATTGTATATTGTTTTCTGCCATCTCTTATAGATTTAGAGTAACGACGACTGATAACTGGCGACTTAGTTGCACTCGGCTTAAGTAATAATTAGTTATAATTATTATAACTTGAAAATCAAAACCTTATTTAAATACAAAGTTTGAGCAAAATCGTAAGATCGAATCCCTTTCACACAAAAAAATAATATAAGTACCAGAATTGCTCATGTAATATTGTAAGATTTTTCTAAGCTAAGAATTATAATAATAGTGATAAAATGAATAATGCGAAATCATGGTAATATTTTTTTGTTTCATTTATTAGATAATTTTTTTTTAAGCTTTAAATGAATATGTATTTTTAAATACAAAAAGCTGCGAAACTTTATATAATAATATTTCAGTTTCTCTTTTTTATTCCGAGATTTGAAAATGTAATATTCAAAGGTCCTTATCCTTTCGATTTGGCGGTTTCATTTAAAACTTTTATAGCAATCTTCCCTCACTTCTCCCATAAAAAAATCTTCTACAAATCATGTACAAAGTCCTAGTAAAGCATACTCTTTATTGTTTCTGTAGCAATAAGCTTGGTTCGCGGGCTTCCTCTTTGCGGGATGATATTGGTCGATTAATCTTCATTCAACGCAAAAAATATGAAAAGCTGCACAATCATTGTAGCTTAACAAAACTGACGTGAATTCTGCGTTTGGTTTTAACGAAATAATAAATTGAGCTTGAAATTGAGCCGAGATAGCCTAGTGGTTAGAACACGTGAATCTTAACTAAATATAATATTCAAACCGCTGATAGTGGTTAATTTGTGCTTATAAATCATTTTCTGCTCTGCGACGAGGAGAACTATCATAAGGAAATCTGCAGCGTGTTAAAATAAGCTTCAAACCTTCTCCGCTTAAGTAAAAGAGGTCTTAGAACAGTTGAACATATACAATTTTTTTACATAATAAATAATAATTTAATTATCATCGTATGTGTAGTAGATATGATTAAATTATACTTTATTTTTACAAGCTTTTATTTAATTTGCTATGTTTGTTAGTTTGTTTAGGTCAATTGTGCTGGCTGGATTATAATCATGTCCTATGGCGATGTATTTTTATGGTAAGCATGACCTGATTCTACAGCCATTATTGACTACAGAGGAAATAACTCAAGAGAATTTTAATGTTGTATATAATTGTGTTTTAATTTTGTAGATACGATCTAGGCTCAGATATAGTCCAGTTATGTGACATTTAAGGGCTGATGCTTTAATTTATTTGATTAAAAATGGAGGAGATCAGGTTAAGCCTTTCCCCAGCAGTGGGATATTCATGGGCAGCAACTTTATTTTTATCGCAGAACTAGAGGTTAACTGCCTTTATATTGCTAAAGCTATTCACTATATTACGAGTATGCTGCGTTTATGCTTATTTAATATTTTGGCATTTAAGCTCATACATTTCAGTGCGGGTTTCAGACATTTAATTTTTAAAACAAATGTCTCACGCTTATATCCACGCTTAGTGAATGACAAAAAATACGGCTGAGAAATTTTCATATACCAACGACCAGCAGCTCAATAAATATCTTCATGTTTTAACACGAAATATTTGAATGGTATTTTTTTCCCTAACATGATGTTTCGTTTTGCGTAACATATTGTTATAATATGTGAACATTTAAATATTATTTTAATTATTAACATTTCTTAAGAAAATATATTTTTTTATTATTCTTCGACGTTGCCTACACGTAACGTGTAACAAAAATAACTATGTAACTTTTTTATTGTAGAACTTACCAAACGATAACATATTTCCCTATAAAATGTTGTGTGGCAAAAAGAGCTAACTCAGTTGATGCACTAGTTTTCAGCTGCTCCCTTTACTTAAGAAATTACGCAACAAACAATTTACCATATAATATTATAATACTCGCAACAAAATTTAATTAGTTTTAAAACACATAAAAAGCAAAACTTTACTGCTTACATTTTTAAATATATTGCAAGCACAAAAATGCTTTAGAATGTATATAGCAACTATATTATTATACAAATTTAAGTAAATACGTTGTATGTAAACAGCATATAAATTGAAGTAAAAAAGTACATAATAATCACATAAAACTATATAAACATAATAAATCCCTATCTACTATCCAGTAGAGGAAATCATCGACAGAAAATTTACATGTATCAGACAAAATTCTAAGACGATAGATAAGGCGAGCCGCGGGGAACTAGCATGGTGGTTTGACGGGGTGGTTGGTCAGACGGCCTTGCGCAAAAGTCCTACCACCCAGTAAATTTAGTTCCATTATTGACATAAAGTAAAGGAACGGCAAATTTAGGGTCCAATTTTTTTAAATTAATAATAATAAATAATGTCCTTCAGACCGATTTCGGCTATGGCGGCCAATCTCATGAAGAATTGGTATGTATCAAAATCAAAATGATTTATTCAACATTGAAGCATTACACTTGGTTTGTCGGTTATAGTATGGTGGTAGTTTCTAGTCTGACTATCGTTGACTATCGTCAGACTAGAAACTACCACCGGTTCGGAAAAGAAACAAGGTTTTTTTACATGTATTATATTTCATTCACAAAAAAAAAGAGAAATAACCATGCGACGATCGTCTCATTCCCAAGGTGTGCTATCATCCATAAATTCAATAATTGTATAATACCTTTTGCACACAAGCGTTCCTTTACATTTTTTTTAAATTTAGTAACTGAGGCATTTTGAACGCTTTCTGGGATCCTGTTGTAGAACCGTATACATTGCCCCACAAAAGAGTTACTGTCTCTACGCAGTCGAGTAACGGGAGTAATTAATATACCTATAACATAGCAATACATAAAATATTTGGTGCTATACACATGCTATATTTTATAAGGTAGCAGGAAGATATAAGTTATCCTTTGTAACTAAAAATTATTGTAAATTTGTTTATATTTAATATTTCTAATAATAAAATAATTTGTATGTATATATGTTGTTATTATTAAACGTATTTCGAATCGGTTGTAAATTTTTGAAAATCAACAGATTTGGTTAGTAGTAGGTTGTAATTAATTTGTTATTATATAATATGAGCATTATTTAACTTGCAGTGTTTATTAGTTTGCAAATCTTGCAAAGCGGATTTAGAAACTTCCTTTTTTTTATTAAATAGGTAGGCGGAGAAGCATCTGAGTCACATGATGGTAAGTCACCAACGCCCATAGGCATTAGCATTGTAACAAATGTTAACTATCGCTTACATCGCCAATACGCCACTAACGTTGGGAACTAAGACGTTATGACCCTTGTGTCTGTAATTACACTGGCTCACTCACCCTTCAAACCAGAACACAACAACACCAAGTACTGCTGTTTTGCGGTAGATTATCTGATGAGTGGGTGGAACCTACCCAGGCGAGCTTACATAAAGCCCTACCAGCAGTAAATAAAGTAATTCCTCTTATCCAACAAAGTTGAAATTTAACACGTTGATTCAGTTTCAATGACAATACATTTTTACGGTAAGTTTGACCTGATTCTGCACCCAGAATTGGCTCCAGACGAAGGAACTCTTCAACGGTCAATACAATGGCCACGAAATTTTATATATAAAAAATGTTATTTGTTTTAAAAAATGTTTTTCTTACTATTGATTATTTTAACTTGTATGCCCGACACTTAAATCTGAACCATGTTAAGTTCATACCGTTCAATCCATTAAAACGCGTCTATAATTTCAGAAAAACATTTTTTTTTAAACTTCAAGAGCTCGTTAAAAGTTATGCGTTCGAGGGCGCGGGTCGCCATCAATCGAGAGTTTAATCAAAACGAAAAAAATCAATGCTATAACAGTTTGTTCGTGTTATTTTTATAACACTAGAACGATATTTTATTTGTTTAATAGTGTAACTTAAAAAATTACACGTTTCATTATGAACTTTGAGTAGTCTGACATCGAAAGTACTCAAACACTGAATAGTTATATGTATAATCTTTTACACTAGCTTCCGTCCGCAGCTTCCCGCGTGTGAAATGTTGGCAACAGGTGGCAGATACTATTATTATTACTGAAATAAAATAGTAAAAGATTTATTATATATACTTACAGCTAAAACATAATATTATAAACCGTTGTCATTGCTTACCACCCCCCACCGCCCTGTGCCTCTTAAAGCACGTAAACAATGTTCTCCGCCTGTTCTATTTTCGGTCGTATCTGATTGTTTGGGTTTTTAAAAGCACGACCAAAAAGCATGCTAATTTGTTTACGCGCACACTTGTGCACGACAATATATTGTGCACAGGCTACTTCTTTGAGAATGTTTATCATATCCAAGAATGTGAGGTGGACATTAAAAAAACTGTGAAATTCATATTAAATTAAAACTTATCATATTTTTTTGCAACAAATTGTCTTAATTTCAATGTCGATCCTAAAACATTCACATGAATAGAAAGACGTCTTAAAGTACACAGCATCAAACTGACATCGAAACATAACCCCCCCCGGGTTACCTTTATCATGAAGCTGTGGGCGAAAACGAGTTGTTTACATTTAGCAGAAACAATATTAGTAAATTAAGCTATACTAAATATCACGTTCCATTAGAAATTGCCAGCAACTGGATCCACTAATTACCAACACTTGAGACGTAATCAAGTATAATTATTTTCATTGAAACCTGACGGTGATTGCGCAACTTATATTGCGTTATGTATTTACGTCGCCTTTATAACAACATACAACCATATTATGTATACAATAAATTTATTTATATGTAGTCCACAATAAAGTTTGCATATATAAATCTGTTACGAAGGCACACTATGAAACATCTTTAAATAAAAAAAAAATATTATTCATCATCATCATCATCACCCTTTTTGCGTCCACTGCGGGACATAGGTCTCTCCAAAAAAAAAAAAAAATTATTAATATATAATATAAAATTAACAATAGAGAGTCCAGCTACAGAACGGCTTTACGTGGTTTTCAAAGGCGTGTGCCAACTGACTTCCAAACTTTGGGCTGCTTCTAAGAATTTTTTGCCAGTAAAGCCGTTTTGTGGCCCAATCTGAGTTTTGAATCCAGAACTTCAACCAACTAGCCTACCTACTAGGTGGTCAACTCTCTTTCTTTATGAATAATATTTGAAACCATCAATGGTTTTTTTAATTTGTATATATAATTTTTTATTTACTTAATTTTTGTTGTTGTATGTTTGTTTGCAGTAAATAATTTTTCTATAACATAAATAAAAATGTTACTTCAGATAAAGTAGTTTTCTAATAGTAAAAGAGAATTAAAATCGATTAAGTAGTTTCATAGTTTATCACATCACAAGCATTCAAACATTTCCTATTTATAATAAAGATATAGATAAAAATACATTTATATGTTTTCGAGTATATAGTTATAAATAATATTTTGATATTTTTGTACAGGAAAAGCTTTCTAAACGTCATATATGACAATATGATATAATTGATAGGTAATGGACAGTAGTAGCTTTTCTATTGGGTTCATGTCGATAAAATTGTGTTACGAGCGATTTTAATATTTAAAAGTTGTTTTTTTATAGAATAGGAAGGCGGACGAGCATATGGGCCACCTGATGGTAAGTGGTTACCAACGCCCATAGACATTGGCATTGTAAGAAATGTAAACCATCACCTTACATCACCAATGCGCCACCAACCTCGCCACCAACCTTACAATAATAAACTTACAATAAGTTTATATTTATGCTCAACTCATAAAATTATTTTTTTTTACTACATAACACCTATTTACTCTTTAAAGAATTTTTATTTGTAAATTGTTGTTACTAAAATATGGCTTCAGAAAGCAATAAATTAAGGTTATTCCAAAGATTTAAAGGTTTTTTCAACCTAATAACTGACCGACAAGACAAATGGGATCCAATTGAAAAGAAAAAAAAATGCTAAAAATCAAATAACCGAGGAAGCCACAGCATGGATGCGAGGATCGAATCAATCTTCCTTTATGCCCTTCCACCATTGTGCTGCTTCGAAAGAATTTGTCAATTAAAACGGTCCTGTCAAAAATGGAACGCAATATACACAGCGAGACAAATACGTACAAAACGAATAAAACTCATCAAGTTCGTTGAAATCTTCAATATATACAGTTTTTTTTTTGTCATTAATAGCGTTTGACCGTTATCTTGCCTGATGATAAGCATAGACACGGTCTAGGATTATAGCACGCTTGCCTAGAAGAAACCTGTTTTCTTTGGATTTGAAGACACCAATGTTGTAATTAGTTTCCACCCGCCTGGGAGAGGTGGGGACAGGGTTAGTACCCTAGCAGGTTTACGTTCCGTATGACCCTTTCTGTACTTCTGAAAACGTGTAATCAAAATTTAATAATTATCGGTTGAATAATTAAGACGTGAAAGCGTAAGAAACGAACTCATTTTCGCATTTATAATATTAGTTAGAATTATACTGATATCATTGCCGGACAGAAAATACACAGTATGAAATGATTTATTAAATAGTAAACTATAATAAAAAGACTGTTTTATGAAAGAGGTATATGAAATGAATTAATTAAAAAAAGGTTAATAAATTCAAAAAAGATAAACACACACTATGTGTTTCGCAGCAATATGTCAAATTGGTCTACCACTCAGCTCGATGAATTTTTTTTCGAGGGATTTTTCGTGACAGCCAGATATCGGATATAACAATGACAGTGACAATTTATATACTTACACGAAATACATCGATATTATATAGAATTTATAGTATTTTTTTTATAGAATAGTAAGGCGGACGAGCATATGGGCCACCTGATGGTAAGTGGTCACCAACGCCATTGTAAGAAATGTTAACCATCGCTTACATCACCAATGCGCCACCAATCTTGGGAAATAAGATGTTGTGTCCCCAGTTCCTGTAATTACACTGGCTCACTCACCCTTCAAACTGGAACACAACAATACCAAGAACTGCTATTTTGCGGTAGAATATCTGAAGAGTGGGTGGTACCTACCCAGACGAGCTTGCAGAAAGCTCTACCACTTGATTAGGTTTCTCTAATAACGTAACCCCCAAGGTAAGAAATTAGCAAATTCTACCTACCCTATCACTGTCACTTAAATTCGGTCTACCCGAAACTAAAAATATTTGAAAATCAACACAAAATTAATTTTATTAAAAAAAAAGTTGTTTTACACGAATTACCAGCTGGAGGCTAATTATAATAAACGAGTATAATAAAGATGAGTATTCTGTAAGAACAAACTCGAACTCACAGCAGAAAACGGTCGTGAAATGTGAGAAAGTGATATGCGATATTGACCATAATAATTATAACCTATCAATAATAGACGCATCAAAATAGTATATCACCAAAAGTCGGTGGTTAAAATTTCACGGGTGAGTAATGAAGTGAATAGCGGTGGTAGTGTATTTGAATAATTGAGCAAGTTCTTGTACATATATTTAAATGTAATCTTTAATAAAATACTACTTTCATTAACGAGCTGAAACATTTTAAATTCTTGTCACAGTCATAGTTATGCATGGCTACTACAATAACGCTTCGCGTTTTAATCACCACGCCTGTCATTTTATATTTTAACCCTTTCGCGGTATGTGAGATGTCGCCAACATATGTTATGTAACATAAAAATCTATGGCAATTGGAATAAATTTAAAATTTATCATTTTGTTATTTTTTTACGTTTTATAAACTTATATAATTAATAACTATAATTTTTTTAATAAAAATATTTCCATAAATTTTCAAAGATGTGAATAAAACGTTAAAAAAATGTTTAGAAATTGAGTTCCATCAACACAGCAAACTTAGAACCTATTTCTCTCTTTTTCTAACTGATGTAAGTAGAATAACCAGCATAAATATAGAAAACTTTAACAAAAAAATACATTAAGTTATTTCTTAAAAAGATGGTAAATTCGATGCAAAAGATAAAAAAACATGTTTCTTTATTGACACAAAAAATATGTTAGTTTTTTTGAGACCGCGGGTAGGTAGTTGATGGTTATTATACATATAATATATTCAATAAGCGTCGTTTAAATTATTTCATAGTAAATTATGAAGTAGCACTCTGATTATATATTTACCATATTAGGAAATTTTTTTGGGGAATTGGTCTGTTGTCACACTATTACAACTCTTAAAGCATATTTTTTATTTTTTTGTAAATTTTTTTGTTATATTGTTATCTATTGTAACAATAATATATTAAACTAAAGTCATGTACTTTTAAAATGACTTACAATTTCTCGTGGGCTTTATTCTTCAAGATATCGATTGGCTTTGAGTAGTCTGCCTACCAATGATTTATAAGAAATCCAAATTTATTTTAAATTTATCAAACCACAACGAAGTTACATAGAAACCTGTGGCTTCTTTGTGCTCTACCAGGGAACAGGGAGCGTTATCAGTTTGTAGGCGAACTTTGTTTAACTTTCCATTCCAGACCCAACAGTAAGCGTTTTCTTGTACAATTTATTGAAATTCACAATTTATTTACCAAAAACGCGCTTATTCAGAATTAGAACTAATATTCATAAATTGTTATTATTTGCTTAAAATGTGGTAAATTGTCATTGAGCCGTGCACATTTATTATATTTATAATATATGTATATATATAGACGCGTATGTCATTCTCTTAATGTGGATATGGAATTTATTTAAATTTTAATTTGAAAAATGTTATATACCAACCATGTGTCTGATGGGATTACCCATTTTTTGGGTAAGCCGATCTGTCTATGTGTGTATTTTTACCCGTTAGCGAGTAATTAGTTCGGTGTAAACAAAGATAGGAAAAAGACCATAGAACTACTGCATAAATAAGACATTACAAAATTTTATTCTTCTAGATATCGATTGGCCTTGAGTAGTCTGTCTGTCAATCAGTCGATTATATAACTCTTTTCTTGTTTTAACCAAATCTATTTTCATGTGAAAACTATATATTTTGGTCTTAATCAATGTTAAAAGAGGTATCAATAAAATTTTTCAACATAAAACATTACATTTACAAACGCGAATCGTTATAGTTTTATATACAAAATAGGTATGTATGTTTAAGGTACACTATACTTCCACTACTAAAATAAATGATAAATGCTTCGTATATATCCAAAAGCTGGAAAAATTCATCGGAATCATTCAAAAAAGGAAATAGAAAAAGGTTATAAAGGAGAATTTATTTGGTCCAATTTGGTTTTATTGGCTAATTCATTGGCGGATGATGGTCGTCCGCTCTCGGCGAATATTTGCCAAATCCCTGATGCACGGCTGAGGCCTTGTTGCTCCTACGTCGCTTTAGCGCCGTTTTATTATCCTACGTTTTACATACAAATAGACTTTAGTGACGGATTTTTTTTATACGCTATAAAAAGCAAGAGCTACAGCGGCTGATTGGATAAGATGAGCGTACGACAAGGAATTGTTTGTGTTTAGATAAATATCTTATTTACATTTTATAAACATTTATTTTATCAGTAAAATTTGAGAGAATAATAACTTACGAAGTCAATACGTTGTGATTCAAACTAATATATTTGGAAATATATTAGTTTGAATCCAATAATAACAATCCCTGAATCATCCAAAAACATTTCATAATAAAATCGAAACATCAATTTACTTGTTTAGTTAGTATTGTTTTTAATTATTATCATTATTGTATTAAATAATAAATTCTGAAAAATACTGATTATCCCCATTATATCTATATTTAATCCCCATTAAAGTATAAGAAATTATTCTCTTATGTAATTACGGAAACATATTGATAAAATCCTTATAGGTTCATTGGACCGTGTACGTTTGTGAGAATCAAATCTTAACAAAAGATTTATATGGAATCGTAATGATGTTTTTATAACAGCAATAACTTGAGTGTTAAGCCTTGGTTAATTCCGGTTAGTACAATCATACATTGATTCAAACAGTTTGCCGTATATGATCGACGTTTGTGGGTAATGATCGGATCCTTAGAGTTGTAGCGTGAAGTCATATATCATATTTCCCAATGAACTAAGTATCTAGCACAAGAAGATTATTCATCAATCATCATGCATACACTCTTTCGGGCTTTAAAAAACGTCTTTTGTGAATTGAAACTCGTATCCGTTTTCAAATCTTGAAGGCACGACTATTCAATTCGAACAGAGTGAAATCAGATGCTCTACTCGCAGTTTCCCGTCAATTTCTTAACTCCAAATTACTAACATCTACTTACAATTAACAAATATTTGACAGGAAATCCTAATAACTTTTATTAGCGTGATCTGAGATTCGAATTCGTGACCTTATTATGTTCATAAACTTGCCAAAAAAACTAGGCAGCCATTTGAAACATTAAAGTTGTGTTGCTGTGAAAACGTTTTATTTTTTTTAATTATATAATGTCCTATATAGAGCACTGAATATTAAAAATCTCTATGTATTTTATATCATATTTGAGAGAACGCGTCACGTGGTACATAAACGTCTTATAAATACGGTCCCTTACACCTTAAATATATTGAAGTTATTCATTTGAATAATTTATTCCCATAATGTAATTCTGATTACTTCCCCACACCTTCACGTCTTAGTGTGAGAAATGTAAAGCTCACTTTTGTTATTATAATGCTTGCGCTTCACATAAATATTAAATTCAAATTTTAAATTAATTATCATTAGTATACAATCCAACTTTACGTTAATATAAATTTAAAACGTAAGATTAAGTAATTTTATCATGATACATTATTAAATTGGATGTGTATGTAGAGATGGCCCAGTAGATACAATACGTGGATCTTAAGCGAAGATTACAAGTTCAAACCCGAGCTACGAGTACTAGTACTAAGTTTAAACTCGTAGCACGGTTGAATTTTCTTGTGTGCTTTATTTGTGTTTACAATTCATACGCTGAAGAGAAACATCGTGTGAAAGCATGTGCAACGCTTTTAGTTGAGCAATAAAGTAATATGTAGCGTAATATGAAGTGCGAATAATAAAATAAATATGTAATTAAAAAAATATTTTTTACTACTGAAATAAATCATCAAGATATTACGCGTTAATCTGTAGTATATGTTACTATTTTATGAGATAAAAACAAAAAGCAAACGAAATAAACACTTATCCGTAATATGAATACATGGAAAATAAATCGCAAAAAAATCCTTAAAAAATGCGGAATATTTAAGCGCTTCATTACCTTTTATGGAAATAGGTCAAAAGTCATACTTTTAAAAATAGAACACGTTTCAATAAAATCGATTTTAATAACAACAACAAAAACAATATGATAGCAAGAAAAAAGCTCACTCTGAATAAGATTTCAGTAAACAAGTTTATGTATTTAATAAAGTAGAGCTTGAATCGGTACAAGTTCCTCGCACGTATCTCATTTGAGACGCAAATAATAGCTGCCTCCTCTTTATTGAGCTACGTGCTAAGGCACTTATGATTGCGGAGGGGAACTCCTGAGCACACATTAAAATAAAATTATAAAGATTCAGCATTTTTATTGTAATGCTATTTAAATATGTATATATTTCCAATATAAAAGAGCTTATTTCGTTTAATATTCGAATCGAAGAACTCATTTACCCAATCTATTCAGGTAACCCTTTCAATAGCCGGCTGTGGAAGGGTTATTATTTTATAACAGTATATTTATGTATGTTGCGTGTTGGTGTTTTTCAAACTTTTTAATTATCTCGGTAGTTGGCTGCCTTATAAAGCTACAGGACACGACTGCTTGCAGTATCATGAGTCGACTCTCTTCGGTTCTTTTGGATTGCCATTCCATTGGATTTTGAGAGATCGAATATAGAATAAGAATAATATATTATGTGTGTAGCGCACACATTTCGTGCGTTATAACGATAAGATTGAGAATGACTGCTTTGAGCGAATATATATAATTATTTTTTTTTTTTTTATAGAATAGGAAGGTGGACGAGCATATGGGCCACCTGATGGTAAGTGGTCACCAAACGCCCTTAGACATTGGCATTGTAAGAAATGTCAACCATCGCTTATAGCCAATGCGCCACCAACCTTGGGAACTAAGATTTTATGTCCCTTGTGCCTGTAATTACACTGGCTCACTCACCCTTCAAACCGGAACACAACAATATCAAGTATTGCTGTTTTGCGGTAGAATATCTGATGAGTGGGTGGTACCTACCCAGACGAGCTTGCACAAAGCCCTACCACCAGTTAAGCTGTAATTAATATCATTTTAAGTATTTAAAAAAAATGATATAAATTATTAAATTACTTTGGATAAATCAACGAAAAATATAATTTATTTTAAATACATAAATTCAGATTAACATCCTGCGAACAAAAAAACCTTCTCCTCAAAAAGAGGAGAGGAGGCCTTTAGCCCAGCAGTGGGACATTCACAGGCTGTTACGGTTACGGTTACGGAACAAAAAAAAAGTATCAGCGACTTCCATATTAAATATTTTATTTAGAATAATTGTAACAGTTTCTTGGAAATTAAATTTTCACTTTGATTACTTAGTTTTATTAAAAAATAAATAACGGATTCATTTAGTTTAGAAATTATAAATATCTTATTAATCCAATAAACAGCGATTTCTAGTAAACTATGTAAATATTTATAAAAAAATTAATTAAGTTTTAATATTAATATTTGTTGTATACGACGTTTTATAAAACATAAAAATAATTATTTTATAATTTCTTACGACTGCGTACGTTTGTAGAAAGTTTTAACGATATACAGTAGGCTTGTAGCTCGAAGTTCTTTGTTAGATCGGCAGCCATTTTTAATTACGTATTGCCGCCATTGTTAGAGTCTCCCTCGATATCCTCTGTGGAGTCCGATCAACATCACAAGTATCATTGACGCGCTACTGTTGTGGGTGTTGCGCGCAATTATTAAAGACTCGATAACGCAACGTTTTTCAATGTGTGTAGTACTTTTGATTACAAACAATTTACTAACACTACTACGTATTTAACACACACATAGGTATACACTACATTTATGACAATAAAATCGTTTCAATATAATAATTGGCTAAACTAGTTGAGTACGTCTTTGAAATTTTATAAATTTTTTGTGTATATTTGAGGCACATTATACTCCAAACTTAAGTTAAAATTCCATCTTTGGTATTCACATATTAATATGAATTATTACTCAATAAGTAAGTTTCATTATCATATAAAATATTGTTTTGTGTTCAAATAAAATTATAATTAAATAAGGCAAAACAATAGTAAATAATAATAAGTTTTAGTAACCAAAGATAATTACATCCAATAATTATACTTATTATTATATAATCTAAATACATCGACTTTGTGTTACAATAAATAATAAATTTTTGTAGTCAGTAGATTACATACATATATGAGATATTGCTCTCCTCCCTACATTTATATACCTATAACCAAAAGCGGATGCATCTGGACATTGGCACTGAGCGAGGTTATAGACATGCTTTAAATTGTCAATGCTTTGCCAACCATGGGATTTAGTTGTTGTAGCCTTTGTGTCTATAATTACTCAAGTCCACTCACCCTTCATGCTGGAACTCAAAGCGTTGTTGTTTGGCTGCAGAATAATTCGTGAGAGTTATGACCTAAACGCTTCACCGAGTTGTACCAAAAAAAATAGCCTTTATTTGATTTTGACTGCCCACGTAAGCTATCCATTTGCAACTATACGTCCTTAGCTATTGTGTTTTTTTGCACTTTTATAATAAAACTAGTAAAACGCAGCCGTATTAAATAACACTAAAATTTATTTGATATATCTCTTTTAGCCATATTTTACCAATTTGTGAGTTAACCAGAACATACGTTCGTAGGAAACGCATTAAATTTACCGGCTTATAGTCGAGTTACGTTTCAAAATTAGTCTTACTGTATTCACTCTGAAGTTTAGTACTTTTTATGTGTCGAATTATATCAGTTTGGTTATTATATACAACGGGTTATTATATGAAACGGGTTAATGAACCAGCCTGATGTTTGTTTCCAAGATATTCCCGCATATAAAACAGCAAAAACATAATCGACTGTATAATATATAATCGTGTCCGTATAATATGCATAATCGCATCACTAGCTTCAGTCACCGCCCACAGATACCGCTTTCGTTCTGAAAACTAAGAATGGGTATCCACTTGTGAATAATTTCTGTCCGATCAATTTAGCTATCGCGTATTGAACTTATTTATTTATGTCAGCATAAATAAATAAAAACAAACGCTGGTAAGCGCAAAGGGCAGCAACTTATACATTAAGATTATATACAAAACCTATTCCGAAACGCGCTGCACCTTCTGGTAGTGCTGAAGATGTTTCTGGTGGTGCAGCTGAGCATTACAAACAAAACGTCCTATCATTTGTTAGTACAGACCAAGTTATATCCAGGAAGAAATAATAGCATATAACATGCAAGCTAATATTCTTATTTCTATAACTTCTAAAATAAAAACAAAGTAATTTAAAGTACGCGCGTGTCTGGAAGAAGCTTTAGACTTAATTTGAAGAGTCTCCGAGTGGAGGGTCTGCACATCGCTCGTGTCAAGCGCTGTTCAAAGTAAGTCTGACATTGATACTATTTTTGTTTTTGTTCCGCGAAACAATGGTTACGTGATTAATTTACAAAATAATTGCACAAAAATATTACGCATTAAGCGTATATTGTTAATATTAAGACGTTTATATAATATTCGTTAAAGATTATTTCTTTGTTGTCGAAAAAAAATAACAGGATTAATAAAAAACGCTCTAAAACATACTGAGTACAATATTATATATTATTAGTTGAATTTATAACTGCATGATAAAAAAAAATGCGTAGAATTTCCGTTTGTTTATTTCCAAACTGATACACTACACATTTTATTACCACGCAAATGAAATATGAATAGCAATGATAAGTGTTATGATAATACTTAATGCCGTTATTCAACACGTAGAGTACATTTAAAACTGAATGTCCCCAAATTCAGATAACGTCACTAAGCGACGTCCAGACAAAACACTCCTCGGAAGGCGCAGTTGTGATAAAATGGAAATAACTGCTTATAAATATATTTCGAATATATTTAAAATATAATCATTCCCATTAATAATTTTCATTACAAATCATTCAAACAACAACGCGATCTATACAAAAGCTTTAATACTGTTTTTTTTGTTGTTTTTTGGTTGCACTTTTATGTTTGTAAAAAGTTTTTATGATCCCTGAATAAGATATTTGTACTCGATCAGAATAACATCCGGTTGTGATGGCGCAGATAAGACACGCCAAGGCCCTTTGGAACTCTCAGATCACCATTGCTAATCATCTTCAGGATATTTTAAATCCTTAAAAATTTTCAAATGACCCTTAGCTCCCCAACTTGAGGGAAAAATGCAATCTGGGGGAATTTTTAATGATTTCATTCCGTAAAACATTTATTCAAAATAATTTACCAATAGAAATATAATAAATAAATTTTCGATATAATATTTTTTGGCTAAAAAATACAATGCTCCAAATAGTTTGTAAATTTCTCGTTCATTTTTGTCTTTATTACTTGCGTAGTGATGTTTATAGATTACGTTGTTTTATTTTGGTATTTCTATAATAACAATAAAAAAAAAATTCATTTTAGTTTATTATTATTTTTTTATAATACTATAAGTAATATCATAAAATAATACTGTAATAACAACGCATTAGCTGAAATAGTAAGTAACCTTTTTGATATTGCTATTTGCATACATAATTACGACGAAACAACATAAGGACGAGAAACGTCGCTTATATATGTTGCTTTAATAATAAAAAAATATATTTTACAATACGGATCCCTAAAAAGGGTTTCGCAATAAGGGTGGGGTGTGACGCAGAGAGCGGTATACGCTCTTAGGGGCAACGTCGACAGTTTTAAATTTAGCCTGTGGTAAATTTTATTAGGCTTGCAGTTTTCGAGAATTGAGTTAATACGAATAGCGCAGTGTACTCGCGCGTACATATAGTAAACAATTCAAGCAGTAAGCCAATTTCCCTTTGTAATTTAAATAGCCTGCCTGAGGTTTTGTCTGCATTTACGCATTTCAATGTACTATTGTACACCGTGAATTCCCTTTCCTAACAAATGTTATTTTAATATAAAACAAGTTTTAATGTCAACAAATTCATAGGCCTTACAGCGAATTAATAGTAGTATAAGGCTGCGATCCCGAGTTTCTGAGTTTAATTTACAAATGTTAGGCCCAATGGGGTTTTCGGTCAAGAAATTCTTAGTAGGTTTACACTTTCGTGTCTCGGAAAGCACATAAAGCTTTTTATTCTGTGCCTTAATACTCTGATAAGATAGAAGTTTAGGATTGTCATCTTAACAGATTTTGAGAGTGAAGAAAATGATTGTGTAACTGTGTTTGTGCACACACTGGTGCACTGTAAGAACGCCAGCGTGTGGGGTTATCTTCTGTGCAGGTTAGGTCGTCTCCGTTAAGAATGACCACCATGGCTGGAATTGCTCATCATCATAATGCCAATATTTTTAAATATAATAGTTTCATGAACAGCAGTTGTTTATAAGTTCAAAGTTTAATTTCATAAAATCAAGTTGTCCTAAGTAAAGCATTTTGTTTAAAAGTTATCTGTAACAAGAACAAAGTTTGCGGGCACTTTGCCTCTTTGAAATATGAAATATTTTATGCTGCGGAGATTAAGCTGACGTTTTCTCTAGTATACTATAAACTAGAGAAACCGTCAGTTTAATCTCTGAGTATGGTCTGTGTAATCTTAAAATGAACAAGATAAGAACATTTTTAGATTTCGGATTCTTGAAGTGAAAATTGTTGTTCTTTTTAAGCGGTTCTAGTGATTTATCTTGTCTTAAATATGTCAGCTTGTACCTTCGTCAACGCGCAATTGTTCTACTTTGCTTTTTATCTGCCGAATGTATTATATACACTATAAAAACAGCAGTACTTGGTATAGTTGTAAAAAAAATTAAAATTCGTGAACTTTATTATCTAGAATTCGTATATCTTTACCATAGACAACTAATCAAATCCGGATCAGCAAAGATGACTTTTGAATCTTAATTTGTTTTTATCATTCCCTAAATTTGTTTAGCTCGAAACTTTATCTCCTAATTGTAAAATAAAAAGTCTTATATAAGAGCAAAGGTCGGCTGCCTATCGATATAAAAGTTGCGAGTTCGATCCTGATTCTTTTAACTAACGTCGTACACACTCCTAGCTTCACATTAAACTAAGAGGATGAGAGCAATACGTGAATACTAATTATGTCTTCGAAAAAGATTGTCTTATAAAAATCCTCAATACCAATTCTTAATTTAAATACGGTTTTATTTATAATTTGTGATTCATTTACAACGCAATTATTTTTATACGCATGAAGTATGCGGTTACTCCGGCTTTTAGGACATATACATACAAGGTGTCTGGCATCGAAATAAAGCCGTAACACGACACTTATCTCGACATCTTATTCACTAGCGGTGGGAAAGGCTTACCAGAGCTTTGTTTAAATAGAAGATATTTGTTCCTTATAAATTGAGACTATATTCACCAATGGTATATTTTTATTAATGTTTAATTGAAAATATCGAAAATGATATAGACTATCATTTTTATTTCATGATAAATTATATTTTTTATAATAATATTCGAAAAAAATGATACAAATTTAAGTATACAATTTATATGTAAATCAAATTCTTTCACTTTCACACATATATTTATTGTGTACATCATAACTTATTATACGTTTTTTATTATTTTTGTTCTCTCAAAATTATCATTACCATATTTTTTAATTCTCATATTTTCTGACATAAACAGAAATATCTTCTGACATAAAAATAGAGCTATAAGATTGCTAAATTTTTGTTCAAGCTTATATACTATTTAATAAAAAAAGTGATTTAAATATATAGATATATTTGGTGTAGTTACAGCACATTTATATTCGTATTAACCTCTTTTAGTAAAATACCGTTTTCAAGTAGGCCTTTTTGAGTCATGTTACACGATTCAATTTAATGTTAAGTTACTACCGGTTCGAAAGGTAAGTTCTACTAAGAAGGGCCGACAAGAAACTTCAATCAATCAATCAATCAACAGCCAATCGTTGTCCACTGGTGAACATAGGCCTCTCCCAAGGTGCGCCAAAGCTCCCTGTCCTCCGCCTTCCGCATCCAGTTGGTGCCCGCCACCTTCTTAAGGTTGTCGGTCCACCTGGCTGGAGGGCGCCCTACGCTGCGCTTGCCGATTCGCGGTCTCCACTCTAGGACTCGTCTGCTCCAACGGCCATCGGTCCTACGACATACGTGACCAGCCCACTGCCACTTCATCCTGCTAATTTTGCAAGCTATGTCGGTGACTCCGGTTCTTTTCCGGATAATCTCATTTCTGATCTTATCCTTCAAAGATACTCCGAGCATAGCTCGCTCCCTATGGAGCGAGCTATGCTCGTGTCGCATGTGACGCGTGCTATCACGCTGAGCGACTTTGAATTTGTGGACTAGTCCCGCAGTTAGTGTCCACGTTTCGGCACCGTATGTCATGGCAGGTAAGACGCATTGGTTGAAGACTTTCGTCTTCAAACATTGCGGTATAGACGACTTGAGGACTTGACGAAGGTTGCCAAACGCTGCCCATCCCAAGCGAATTCTTCGATCGGCTTCCTTCTCGAAGTTGTTCCTACCGACTTGTATTATCTGTCCTAGGTAGGTATATTCACTAACAACTTCGAGAGGTTTCCCCTCGACGTATATCGGTCTCGGCACGACATGCCTATTGAACATGACCTTGGTCTTGTCCAAGTTCATACCGAGACCGACACACCGGGAAGACTCGCCTAGGCTACGCAGCATTTCGGTGAGTTGTTCCAGCGACTCTGCTATGATGACGATATCGTCGGCAAATCGAAGGTGTGAGATGTACTCGCCGTTTACATTGACTCCATACCTAGTCCAATCCAGCGTTTTGAAAACGTCTTCCAACGCGTTGGTGAACAGTTTCGGGGATATTACATCCCCCTGTCTCACCCCTCTGCGCAGTTGGATCGCCTTCGTCTTACAGTCCTGGATGTGGACAGTCATTGTAGCGGCGTTGTACAGACATCTCAGTACCTCGATATATCTCCAATCGATATGACATCTCTGCAATGAGTCGAGCACTGCCCAGGTTTCGATGGAGTCGAAGGCTTTCTCGTAGTCCACAAATGCCATACACAGCGGCTGATTGTACTCTTCGGACAAGAAACTTAATAGTTCTCAAAAAAAAAAAAATACACATTCAACTATATAAAATTAAATTTATTTGTTTTGTATGGAAGTCAACGATTACGAACTCCACTGTTTTTAATCATAATTATTCTTGCTTGTAGTAAGTGTTATTAATTATTTTGTTTTAACATAATATGTTATTATAATATAAAATACAGTCAAATTATCCTTATTACTTCAATATAAATTTATTGAATTAATATTATTCAAGTCACATATATAGCATAATTAGCATAATTGTATAAACGACTATATTCCCATTTATCAGGCGTCAACCTTTCAACTTAATAAGATATCAGTTGAATTAGATTCAATGTGATAATAATGCATGTTATGTCATGTGTTATATCATATTTAAGTTCGTTTATTTAGTCGATATATTAGTCGATAGAAGGAATAAACATTTAATATGATTTTATAGATACTTCTTCAACTGTTCTTTACAATAAAGTAAAATTAAGTAAGCCTGTAATAATCCTATTGCTTGGCTAAGATCTCTTCTCCTTTTGAGAAAATGTTTTGGAGCTTATACCATCACACTCCTACAATACAATGCCTGTTGGTGACATGAATGGTGACGTGAATGTGACAGATTTTCAGTCGACTCAAGCAGGTTTCCTCACGATGGTTTTCATCGCCGAGATGAACAATAAACACAAATAAAGCGCAAGAAAATTGTGGTTGCCCTGGTTTGAACTCGCAACCTTTTGGTAAATATTCACGTGTTCTAGTCACTGGGTCATCTTGGCTCTACTAATGTTAATGATTTATGCTGCGGCATTGATTTTCTTTATCTTATTTAGCACCATCGAGAGCTGATATGAGTGTATTGATTGGAATTGAACAGCCTTTTTGTGTAAGATCCATGTATTCTCTTTGACAGGAGAAGAAGTATTCCCAAGTCTTTCATGCCAAGACTATTTAACAGGCTGAATACGAGACTTTAATGAGATGACGTGGATTAAGCAGAGAAAACTTAAAGCAAATAGACTGTCTTGGAGGATAGATCGTGAATTTCAAGCAAATTGCATATCTTAGTTGAAATTATTAACAAGCTTGAAATATTTGTGCTCAACAGTGCTAAATATAGACTTTTATATTTCATGTAATATAAAGAAGCGCGATGGATGTTTAATATTATAGTGCCAATGCCAGGTGAGTCATGTGTTTTTTTTTTCAACCAGCTTTAAATGAAAAAAATGTTATCTTAGTAAAAACAAATAATTTAAAACCAAAATTAGTAATGAAATAACACTACCAAATGAGAGTGCCAGGTTATCTAAAAGTAAAAAAATATATAAAATATCGTACGACAATATTTTATAATAAACTATCATTGTCGAAAATATACGAAAAATAATACTGAAAATTTTTAATTAATTTGACACGTACTATTTCCTGTTTTTCAAACGAACGCAAATACGCTACTTTATACGAATACAAGCTGACTAGAAAGATATTTGTTATTGAAAACATTTACGGAATTCAAAGTATTTAACTGATTAAATATATACATATAGTTGATTAAACGTGATGGTTTTTACGAAAATAATTATGACTGATATTTTATTATTTTACAATAGTATTTTTTCATTTACGACCTAAATGTAACAAACTTAATTGACAGTTTACTCGTTATGTCAAAATGAGAATGATTGTCAATCCTATTATAAATATAATTATACAAATAATATTCCCTATCAGTGTACTTAAACATATACGGCCTTATTTATAAGCGTTGTTTAGTAGTTTCTCTCTTTTTTTGCATTATTAATTTGACATTTCTTTATCTCATTCACGACTTTTGTTTTTAATACATACTTAATCTCGCAGACTTGTGACAAAATAATCAACGATTTAAATAATTGATAAATTTTAAATTATAGAATGTTTTTAAAAAGAAGAATTTGAAAAAAGAACAATATTTATATTGAAATGAAATTTACACTATAAATTGTGTGGATATTCCTTGCTCTATATATAATGAATACAAGAATAAATTCAGGACTTTTCTGTTCTTTGTACCTTCAACGGTTATGAAGGATAAAGGTTTTTAGGCACAAAGTTATTCGAGGCGTAAGACATAAAACATATTTTTGCGCTGCCTGCTTTAGTACGAAAAATCGTAAGGCTTTCCTTAACGGTGACTTAAGATTCGGATTTTGTTTGAAAATATTACATTTTTAAATTCCTTTTCATTCTACAGAAATATTATATTACACAATGTTTAAGAGAAAACAAAAATATAATATATAAATAGCCCATGTAGATTATATAAAATCACGTTATGGCCCACAGGGGCAATAACGTGGGCGAAACTGTGCAACGATTTAATGTTAAATAAACAAAAACAATCCCTTAATTTAGTTACTTTTATTATTCAGAGCGTCACGGTAGCATGCGCAAGCGATCCCGTGGAGCTCCTCGTTAAGACGAAAAGGGTACCGCTGGTTTTTTAGTGGGTATTCCAATGTCCGGGGCGCACTCTACGCCTTGGACACCGGCGAGTCCCACTGGGGATACGCGTTATGCGTTTTTCCAGCTTTAAACAAAACTTTTATTATTAATGACAAAAATAATTTAATTTGATAAAAACAAAATATTTTTTAATTATACGAACAAAGACAGCGCTCTGTAAATAAATTAAGTTATTACAGCTATTATACGAACAAAATGTAACGTGTGCACGTTCTAAAATGTTGCAGAGCGGAGTTTATATAATCCAATAGGGCACTCAACAAGTCGTTTCGTCCTCGTCTCGTGCACAACATTTATTGAATTTCACGCCTCAGTCTACCCGACGCTTCGTGAACCGAATTAATATTAGTTTTTTAAATGCTTCTAACGACTGAGGCAATTATCTTTCTCCTTCTCTTCGTTGCTTTATATACTTATATATTATGGAGTTTTTTGTTCCAATATCCATTAGAACTTTATATATTTAGATATTAGGATTAGTATCTACGCATTGGATAAGCGTGGTGGATTAAGCTCAAAACTTTCTCCTCAAAAGGGAGAGGAGGCCTAACCCAGCATTGAAGCATTTACAATATCTACTCGTAACAGTAAAAGTAAATAATTTTTTATCAGAAATGTTCACACAAATGTTACATATTAAAGTTGCATTACAATTAAGTCTTAATATTTTAATTTAATCACGGCAAAAGTTGAGCCGGTTGGCGTGGTTGGTGGTTGTTTGCCTTTCACGCCGAAGGTTGTGGGTTCGACTCCCACCCAGGACAGATATTTGTGTGCATGAACATGTCTGTTTTTCCTGAGTCTGGGTTGGTGTAATTATCTATATAAGTATGCATTTACCAAAGAAAAGTAGTATATCAGTTGTCTGGTTTCCATAGTACAAGCTCTGTACAAGCTTAATTTGGGATCAGATGGCCGTGTGTGAAAAATGTCCCTGGATATTATTATTATTATTATAAAAGTAGTTTTACCTCAACATCTAATCATTATTTCAATCAAAAACTTCAAACCTTTAAACGACTCGTCAGCTTTCCAGCGGTTCCAGGTTCAATCCTCGTTTATAACAGATGTCGTAGTCTGGATGTTATGATAAGTGTTTTGTGCTTCGTAAATCACTACCATTAATAATCATATATA
This sequence comes from Nymphalis io, assembly GCF_905147045.1. NCBI lineage: Eukaryota > Metazoa > Arthropoda > Insecta > Lepidoptera > Nymphalidae > Nymphalis > Nymphalis io. The sequence goes on from NC_065904.1 coordinate 5,237,996, forward strand.
ACTATATCGTACATAATGACTTATGTGTTTTACTTATATATAGACATTTTTACCACAGTAACAGTAACAGCCTGTAAATGTCCCACTGCTGGGCTAAGGCCTCCTCTCCCTTTTTTGAGGAGAAGGTTTGGAGCTTATTCCACCACGCTGCTCCAGTGCGGGTTGGTATGAATCACATACATATCACATGTGGCAGAATTTCGATGAAATTAGACACATGCAGGTTTCCTCACGATGTTTTCCTTCACCGAAAAGCACGAGATGAATTATAAACAGAAATTAAGCACATGTAAATTCAGAGGTGCTCGCCCGGGTTTGAACCCACGTTCATCGGTTAAGATTCACGCGTTCTTACCACTGGGCCATTTTTACTACGATGAAGATTATTATTTCTAGAAAAATATATTCTCTAATTATAGATCTTTGTTTATGTTATTTAGTTTTTATTTCATTGAAGATATATCAATGGTTAAAAGATAAAACAGTCTGCGAAATATTAAATTAAATTCACAAATATTTAGTCAAAAAACTTTTGTTGAATAAATTTTACCGTTACGGAATGAAATTAAAATTTCGTCTCGTCCTAAAAGTTTGTGGTGGTATGGCTAAATTTAATATTGAACCATCTAATTTTAGCTACATTTGGGAATTTCAATGTGCTGTGGTTTGTAACCTGAAAGCATAAAATTAAACAACTTCTATAATTGAACTACACTTGATTTTCTACTTTCTTTAATTTATTCTTTAAGCAGTTTCAATAATAAATAAACAGTTTTAACAATTAAATATCGAATAAACACATTTTACAAAGTTTGTAACTTCTTGATATCAAGATGTACTTGTCGATATATTCGTATCCATCTTCCACATAATAAATTAACTAACTCATATAAAAATCATTGAAGACGAAAACACACAAATGTTTTTGTGAAAATTATAAGTGCTAGATTGAAAAATAATTTTTTCCAGATTAATTATTATTACCAGTACCAGCTTAACCATATTGAAGTGGGTACATTATTATATGGATGTCGCACTGCCTGTGCAGTCGTTAAGCGAAAGCCGCTTAATGGATTTTAATTAAATTCGGCACAATGATAACTTCAAGCATACAGAAACTTTTGAAATATCTAAATCTGACAGACTTGTTACCTAAATTTATAAAAAGTCATCTATCGGCTACAATCGAGCCAAGATGGTCCAATGGCTTGAACACGAGAATCTCAACCAGATATTGTGGCTTCAAACAAGGGCTTTACTGAATTTTCATATTCTCTTCTGTTCTGTTCTGTGAATTTATATATTTAATTTCATGCTCGGTGATGAAAGTAAACATCTCGGAGATAAAAAAAGTATTTTGCTTTATTATAAAACCGTGTAAATAAATAAGCGATACTTCTCATTTTTCAAATCAAATTAAAATATACTTTATTCAAGTAGACTTGTAAGTTGTTAATTTAAACCTGAAGATACTACTAGCTCGTATACAAGTGACTGCTCAAACTTTGTTTAACTCTAAAGATAAACATAATTGCTCAAAGGAAACTTTTAATTTTCAAGTTCTGTTGATCTTTAATACAGTAATTTATCTAATGTACGGAAAAATATTAACCGTCCAACTTTTATAGCTGGAACCGCTGAAATAAAGTAAGCACGAGTTACGACCGTCTTAAATTTAAAGAATAATCGTGTTTCCAGCACATAAATAAATCCGGCACTTGGGCTGAGATTGCGTGCTCACTAACTCGTTTGAAAACGACTTCAGCATCGTAAAGGTGAGTAACTGCCATGAGCGTCTTTAATATAAAGTATGCCGAATTTGATTGTGTTTTTATTGTATAAAATCCTAATGTATTGACAAATGTCTTTGAAAAGTGAGCTTATTGTACTCAATCTACAACTTTTATAATCTATTTGACTATTCAAGACAAAAATTTACAAATTTACACGAATTTAATACTTTAACATTTTTGAGATTTAGTATGTAGATGAAAATTATATATTTATAAGGCCGTTAATTTGGCTCAGTCATTAATACTTGCTGACGTTTAGTCGAATGAAACGTAACAGCCGCCGTCGTTTTCATATAAAAGAACTTGAACTGTCGACGCCGGTTCACCTTTATTATTGCTTTTGTTAGTAAGTCACCTTTTGTCGGTTTCCGAGATTTAATAAGTTATATAACTTATAAGTATAGTATAAATTAATTTTGTTTTGCATTAAACGTATTCTCGCTTATATTGCTACGACCGCAAGCTTCATAGACAATATTGTAAATACTAGTATGCGCCCAACGAACAATATTCTACCAAAATCATTGTTGAAAGTTTCAGGCGTATGTTTCAAACATTTTTTTTTCTACTATTATATATATATTTTTTTTCTTAATACTGAAGCTTGTCAATTGCTGTCAAACAAAAAAAAAATGGTTGGCAAACATAAGAGAAACAACTAATCTTTATCTTCTTTTAATTAACAAAGTTTTTTTTTAATTTAGCTTTAAATAACTTTTCATTTTCCTTTGACTGAAATTTTGTAGCAAAAACAAAATTATACTTCATTTGAATAAGCTCTAATGCATTTTTGTCATTTCACAAGAATAATTAAATTTAAAGCTACCGGTTCAGAATATAGATCTACTGAGAAGAACCGTACCCACAATCGTATACCTGTTATAATGTATAAACAAAGCATATACAATTTTGGTTGTTAAATAAAAAAAAAAAGAATAAAAGATTCACCCGCAAAGTAAACGGAAAAATATAATTAATATGAGAATATTTCGTTAACGACATAATATTTAAATTAAGCATAGACTATAAATAACAGACTACCATTAAAATTACATAGCTACGAACGAAATTTGAAACATGATATGCATAAATGAGGTTTTACATTTTAAGCGTTGAATATCATCTATTCCCGGGACATCACTAAAGTGTCGACGTGACCTGTCCTCAGAAGAGAGGATTTAGAACTGCACATTCGACGTCCACTTAACCCTGCTTCGGGCATGTATCTTTTATTTAAATAAATCTTAACGTTTTGTTAGAACGTGATGTACCCATTTGTGGAGGTTTATATTTATATAATTGTGTATATTTTTCAAATTAAAATCATGCTACGTGTTTTTATTCGAAGTGTTTTGTTTATTTTGTTTGGAAATCACACAAGGACATGATCACTATCGTCATTATCATTAATTAATATAGTTTACTTGGTGGAAGCCCGTCTGAGTATGCACCACCCACTCGTCACATATTCTACTACAAAATACCAATACCAAGTATTGGTAGGTATACTTAAGTATTAGTATTTTGTAGTAATACTACAGGCACAAGGGATATAATATCTTAGTTCCCAAGGTTGGTAGCGCACTGACGTAAGGAAAGGTTAATATTTCTTACAGTGCCAATGTCTATGGGTGACCATTTACTTTTAAGTGGCACATTTGCAGGTTTATCTACCTGTTTCATAAAAAAAAAGTTTAATTACGTAATTTACTGAGAAACTACACTTCTCTTCATTATAATTATGTTTATGGAAAATATTATAGTCTCGATAACTAACTTAATTAAAGCTTTATTAATTAATAATAATTAAATCAACATTAAAATTAATCACCTATAGTTGAAAGTTATCATATTTCACAAACAAAATGAGCTGCAAATTTTTCATTTACCTATTACATACATATATTAATTATAATGAGCTGGTACCCATCTATTTCTCCTATGCTCAAGGACTCGAACGTAATATTTGTCTGAGCACATGGGTATTATAAAATTAATTGGCAATTGTTTATGTTTCCAATAAATTAATTACACGAGATCACTCTAGAACAGTAATACAGGACAGCGTTAATTGCTGGTAAAATAACCGGTCGATAGATCATACTTATTTTGAAGGATATAAATTATGTGTGTGATCAAGATTATTTATTATTCCATATTATAGTATTTTTAGTATCTGTATTCAGTATTTACTAATTAAATATTCATTATTAGTTACAAAATCCAACTTGAATAACGTAGAACTAAAATTCGCTCTCAAAATAAACAAACAATAGTTCTACCCCGTGTTTTTCACGACAAAACTTTAATTCAAGGACTATTTCCCGTGGGACATTGTATCATGAGGTCGATCACCCGAACACATTTGCCTCATTGGAGCTCACAAATTGGCGGACCCGACCCTTTACACAAACATACCGGTGATCCGAGTTTGTATTTCTTTATTCAACATTCATTTACAGCGTACATTAAACATCAATTTTTACTAGGTTTATACGACGCGCAGTGTAACCAAACTTGAACAAATCACGAACATTTTCGTTTTATTTAAATTACTTCAGTAAGAATTCCTATATTATTTACTGAAATGTATCTAAAACTCAAAGCTTAATACAAAGATTCACTGGTAGAAATACGATACATTTTAGTTAAGCGAATCAGATTTTTGAATTTCAATTTCGTAACAAAAAATATAATTTATTTACTTGGTGGGTATTTGTGCAAGCCGAAATTTCACCGACAACCAGCACTAATTTGCGCTGCTTCTTTCTAGTTTAAAGAGTGAGTCGAACTAGTCAATTTCCTATGGATGGTGGTGACCACTCACTTGCCTGCCTATTTTAATTTTTTAAAAATGTAATAGAGCTACTTAAAAACTGTACACAGATTCGCGTCTTCTAGACTATTTCAAATCTTAATTTAAAACACCTGCGATAAAATGTTAGACGGGACCGGTACTAATAGTTTGTATGTGTGTTTATATCAGCAAATGCTGCATTACGTATGCAAGAGTGCATCTGACAAATATTGAATTATGCATAGAGCGTCGGTTCGCAGGCGCGAAGCATTCTCGTTCACAAATGTAGACACACTTATATTTTATTTTACTTCAATACTTTAATTAAAACAAATATGTTCCCTCTATTTGATATATTTGTTTATATAAAGCTTAACTAAAAGAGTAACTACTGTGTTTCTTGCCGGTATTTCTCGGTAGTGTCTACTTTCTGAATTGGTGGTAGCTTTATATTAAAATGAAAATTGTAAAATGACGATTCCATGTGCTTGTGAGAGCTTGAATAAAGTATATCTTGACTTTGACTTCGTCTTTGAGAATTTTTCAGCAACAGCTCAGAGGTAGTTTGTAGTGTTACAATTGTGCCTCGGAAAGCACGTAAACTCGGTCCTATGCCTGTCATTTTTTCGTTCGTATCGGATTCTATTGCCATCGGACTATTAGAGTAAAGACACATGTGTGTCTGTCTATACATTTGTTACTATTGCGCACTTTGATATCTCTTGTGTATTTAGGTATTTTTCAGAGGGGATGTGGCCAAAATTTGCTCATGGAGATCATTAAATGTCGTCAAAAAGTATGTTTGATTAGGATCAATGAACATTAAAACCTATTAATAAATTAAGAAAAGGACGAGACTTCCTTTTGACTTATAAATATTTTAAGCAATAATTGAATTGTTTTAAGAATATATTTCATTCCATCGATACACGTACATAGATTAAGTTTCCTTAATATTCGTTATATGATAATAATACTCACTGGATAATCAAGTTGCAATAATAAACTCTCAAATTCAATAATATACACATATTTCAAAGATGTACTGTAAATCTAAGTTAGTTAAAATTAATAATAACGTCAAGGGAATCAATAGGTACATAATGTAAATTAAAACTAATATTACGTAAACACCATTATAAATCCGAAATATGAAGCTATAACGGAAATTCCCCGGAATGGAACCGGGCTAATGAAACGTCTGTCATAGCAACTGAGGGCAAATTTTAATTGAAAATTGCTTTTTGAACACTTCACACCTCCCTCGAAAGTTAGACGTTCTGTATGAAATCGATGTTAGGAAATGAACTCTCCATTAGCTCATAGGTGTTTGAATGGAGTACTAATTATAACAACTTCAGAATTATATAAATATATGTTCTTACATATTGGTGTTTGATGGTGGCTTGAGATTAATATAGTCGTCGACACCGTTTGAGAGATACAATGAAAATTACCACAGAAGATTTTTATACTTTATATATGTTGTAACACATATGTGTCGTAACTAGATAGTAGTAGGGCTTTGTGCAAGCTCGTTTGGGTAGATACCACCCACTCATCAGATATTCTACCGCAAAACAGTAGTACTAGGTATTGTTGTGTTTTGGTTTGAAGGGTAGGTGAGCCAGTGTAATTACAAGCACAAGGGACATAACATCTTAGTTCCCAAGGTTGGTGGCGCATTGGCGTTTTAAGCGATGGTTAACATTTATTACAATGCCAATGTCTATGGGCGTTGGACCAATTACCATCAGTTGACCCAAATGCTCGTCTAGGTAGGTACCTATAACATAAAAAAACACAGGCGGGACAACGTATGTCGAGTTTAGCTAGTATTATATACAAAATGTTATACTGAATGACTTATCGTTATACATACAAACTTTAAATGTGGGAGACATGTTAATTTTAGAAGAAGCGCACAAAGAATTTTTCTTTGGATATTTTAACAAAGATATTTAAAACATCCTATACCTTTTTGGGATCAGATAAATGGGCATCTTAAAACACACACTACTTTTTAACTTTCCGCAGGCAAGAAAATAAAGTTTTAGTCTTATTTAATATTTATTATTCTTGATCTAAAAATATTATTATATACAATTTAATTAACTCAATTTCTGAACGAAACTTTATAAGTTTCAATATGAAACAATTCAATAATTTTCCAGACCCGTAAAATTTACTCCGTATATTATTTTAAATTAAATTAATTATTCAGAAGTTATACATTTTTATAAAAAACTAAATTAAATAATCGTTGGACTTAAATAAGTAATATAGAAAATATTATATTGTTTGTTATTATTTTATTTTCAATATAAGAAGTGCCTAAAAAGGGTAGTCGAGCTGACCCTGCCAATTATAGGCCCATCTCAGTTATGTCCATTCTGTGCAAGACAATGGAACGTATCCTTAATACTAGGTTCCTGACGTACCTGGAAGCCAATGACCTACTCAGTGACCGACAGTATGGATTTCGCCGAAATCGGTCCACTGGTAATCTTCTGGTCTACGTCACACACATCTGGAGTGAGGCCATCGAGAAACACTGGGAGGCACTTGCTGTTTCTTTGGATATCTTGAAGGCCTTTGATAGGGTTTGGCATGACGGCTTTATCAGCAAGATTCCTGCATATGCGCTGCCTGCTACGTGAATTTCAGACTTTCTGAGGAATCGATCGTTACGAGTAGTGGTTGATGGCCACTCGTCGGATCAAATGGCTATAAATGCCGGTGTTTCCCCGGGGGTCAGTGCTCTCGGCGACACTATTTCTGCTGCACATTAATGATCTCCTGATGCCCGGTATCCATGGGTACGCAGATGATTGCACAGTTGTCAAGAGCTACAAGTCTAACGCGCGAGCTAGCGAGGCCCAAATTCAGGCTTAGAGAGAGGCCATAGTTGAGCACCTGAGCGTGACTCTTAAGACAGTGTCCGATTGGGGTGATGCCAATTTGGTCATGTTCAATGCAAACAAGTCGCAAGCATGTTTGTTTTCCGCCAAAAAGAGGGAATTTCAGCTACCTCCCTCTTTCCAAAATGTGTACCTATGACTGACCACCTTGACCTTCTTGGCATTACTCTCACTTGACTCTAAATTTGGGCTCTTTTATTGAGTCCAAAGCTCAAGTATCCTCTCGGTGAGACGTTACTTTACTTCATAACAACTGCTCAGCTTATACAAAGCACAAGTGAGGTCGTGTATGGAGTACTGCTCTAGCCTTTGGGACGGCTCTGCTAAGCATCAACTTCGGGCTCTAGAGTTGAAGGAGAGGCGTGCCAGGAGGCTGGTAGGAGACGACACATTAGTCGAGTCTAGACTCGAAAGTCTCGAACATCGACGTGTGGTTGCATCACTTTTAGTCTTCTATCGGATACATTTTGGAGAATATCCTCAGGTATTACACGAACTGATTCCTTCCGCCCCCTTTTACTATCGAACGGCCAGGCAAACGTGACGAAAGCGCCGTAGGTATACAGTGGAAATTTCCCGCCTACATACGAAGCACTTTGAATCGATATTCATAATTCGCACTGCGAAACTGTGGAATGCTTTGCTTGAGTTTATATTTCTAAAAAAGTACAACGTTGGTGTCTTCAAATCCAAACTAAACAGGTTTCTTTTAGGCAAGCGTGCAACATCCTAAGCCGTGTCAATGCTTAAGATCAGGCAAGTCAATGGTCAAACGCTTAACAATTAACAGTACAGTAACAGCCTGTTAATGTCCCACTGCTAGGCTAAGGCCTCCTCTCCCTTTTGAGGAGAAGGTTTGGAGCTTATTCCACCACGCTGCTTCAATGCGGGTTGGTAGAATACACATGTGGCAGAATTTCAATGAAATTAGACACATGCAGGTTTCCTCGCGATGTTTTCATTCACCGTCAAGCACGAGATGAATTATAAACACAAATTAAGCACATGAAAATTCAGTGGTGCTTGGGTTCGAACCCACGATCATCGGTTAAGATTCAGTTCTAACCACTAGGTCATCTCATTAATTGCCAATTAAGTGTAAAAAAAAGCACCAGGTTTAATTTTCCGCAGCGTAAGTAACGCGTGTGGTTGAATATCACCCAATTTTTTACTTTTACTTTTACTTTTATTCGCTAAATATAAAGGTTGCTTTGTGGCGCATGTATGCTACAGTACACTTTAAAAATAGTTTAATTCGTATTATATATTTTTCTAAAAATGCATTACTAAGGTAACATTTAGTAATGAACGGTCAAAAAACAGATCATTCACAATTCACAAACATTTAATAGAATTCCGGGCACCACAAAACGTGTAGTTTCTACGAAAATTCCAATCAACTCTTCAATATTTCCTTAATACCAAGTTAAAATAATAATAAATGTTAATTAATGCTATAATAAAAACCCTCATAACTCAAAATTACGTGATCAGATAAATTAAAGCTTTCTAAATCTTATCTATAAATATGTCATTTAAAATACACGCCGCTAAGGACCTGAGAATTTTCATTAAAATAAATTGCGTTCATTAGTTATCTCGAATTCATTAAGGATCGGAAAAACGATTGAAAGACTAAGAAAATTATAACGTGAAAGAGACCACGATTGGAGTGAAAAAAACTAAAAAGTCGATAGAAATGTACATATACTTTCCTCCGATGGGAAAACTTTAGTGCTGAAAAGCTTCGAGGAAACCCACAAATTACTTTCACTAATGAAGCTATCTTAAAGGCCCGGGTAAAATTAAGAAAGTGGAAATTAAGCTGTAAGTAAATAGGATCCTTCCGGCGTTATCATCCTTGGTTTAATTCTTTTATTTGTTTGAAAAAGTGTTAAAACCAAATACCGGATAACGTCTTCTGTACATAAGTACTTTACAAAAAAAACGATTTTAAATATTTGTGTATTGAATTTTTTTGTGGATTATAATTAACATTATGGCCAATCCAGTCGATTCAAGGTACCTGTATAATATTGGTGCTAACACTGTATATCACTGTATTGTACGTCATCGTAGCGGTTTTAGTGGTTAATAAACCAACATAACCCGACACCCCCCAACAACGGGGATGAGCCAGTTAATGAAATAATACAACACGGGAAAAGTACTCTTTAATAATAATTCTTTAATAATAATAATGAGTCCTGGTAATAGCTTTTAGTAGGTCTAACGCTTAGATCGTTTTATCTTTATCTCCGTTTTTATTACAAAAAGTTGAAGTTAAAGTGGGTAACTACAAATATTTGCATAATATGGCAAGTTCACACGAACGCCTCACAGATAGTTTTTATAAAACTTTTTTCAGATTTATTCTATCTTTAGTATTTATTTTGGAGAGGAAATATTTATGTTGAAATAACATAAATAAAACTCTCAGAACGTTATATAGCAAATTATCTTGGAGTAGCTAGAAAGGTGAAGACATCATGACATCCGAATCTCCTAAGACGGGTTTGATGCATTATATTTACGAAAAATCAAATAGTGGAACTTTTGTCAGATCATACTGAATGACATCCAAGGAATTGCGATTAAAATCCTAGCATAATCCGTTCTGTCCTCCGTAGTGTAAAAATAAAAAAATACACTGGAAAAATCTCCAAAGTGTACAGTCTTTAATGAATGCTTCTAAAACATTTTATAGTATTGTATTATAACTTTATTGTAATTTAAAAATACATATTAATTATAAATAAAAAACCAAATCCTCGCGATTACGATCCAAGAATGTTAGTACAAGAAAATCACTGTAAAAATAATGTTACGAAACCCGGAGATTTTCCAACATTCAATCAGTGTATAGTAGTTACATAATAAAAGTTTATTTTAAAACAAAAGGTTCATTTAGCATTCTATTGTTAGGAGCATACGCCATGCAGTTGCAGCTTAGCATTCATTTTAATTTTATATAGACTTGTAATACATCATACACAACTTTTTCTTGTGACTTGTGTATATTAATGATTGTGTAATGAATAATATTAATAATACTTATTACTCACTATTCATACAATTAATTGACCATTTTGCCTTAAGATCACTAATAAATGCCCCACGTTGGGCGCCACTAATTTGTGTTCATATTAATAATTATATAAATTTGTCAATTAATGATGCTTTTGTAATCATGACTAGTATGGATCATAGGTATAAATTAATGTTGCTACATAGATATTTTGTAAATTAGTTTTTATTTGAATGAATACGAATATCCTTACATATATCGTTTGATCAAAAAATTGGTATTTATATATAATACATTAGTATGACTATAAAATTATCCTCAAAAAATATATCCTGCAAAGGAAAACCGTAAACGCAAATCAAAAACGTTACGTTCGTTCTTACGTTAATGAACGATTAAAAAAAAGCATTTTTTTGTTGACGGCTAACGACACGGTTTTTAGAATTGAGTTCTCTCTGCCTAGCGTTGATGATCCCTCTGCGGTAGCGGTTCCTAATTACAGCCCTTCGTGTCGCACGCAGCTCTGCAATGACTTACTGATGAAAGAAAACCAAGGTTGGCTCTTTGCTGAAACAGAGCTAAGCATATATGAATTACGTTGTACTAAACGAAATTAAAAGATTGTTAATGATAAGGATGAATAAGGAAATGTAAATGGTAATTCATGGCTATGATGAAAACGTTTCACACATTTCAAACCTTTGCGATTTATAATACACATTTATTTACATATTGCTCGAATTAACATTGCGAGCTGATTGCTCGTATCACGCTCAACAGACGTCTCGTGACCACGGCTGATGCAGCTCTGTTAAAATTTACGATTTTATTGATTTCAGTATAGAACATATTTTAATTCTATTTAGTTGTTTTTGTATTTTTTTTGAGTTTGATTTGTCTCATATTTGGTTTTTGTTAAGAATTCAATTTACACTATCAATATTATTTGATAGCGATGACTATCTTGCCGGATCTTCTTGGTAAAATCTAAATTACGAACAAATAGCTTTAAATTGAATTTATCTTATCAAATGACGGTATAGAATTGCCTGTAAGAATCTATTTCTTCTTGTATATAATAATTTTACAAAATCGTATACGAACATATAATATAAAACCACTTAACATTATAAATGACTTGATTAATAACTAAAATAGATTGTGCTGTATAAATTTAAATACGATAATCAAGACAATGAATAACATTAATGAAATGTTATTCATAGAACATCTATCAATCACGTTATTTGCATAATTGAATTTTCATACAATAAAAATACTTAACAGTTAATAGTCAGTGAGCGAAAATTTAATACACGCAATTCATCATTCAGATACGTGCCTTCGCATGATTTGCTTATTTACAAGAATTTATATGTAAAATGATTGATACCATTTATTTACAAAACTGAGTCGCTCCCCGCATCTGATGAAAGCATTCATCAATGCCATCGCCCCAAACCGCGTAATAGAATCACGAAAAGCGATCAAAAATATGTTTTTAATATTTCCAATTTTTGCGCGTTTTTGATAATGTATTTACTTCTTGGCAGGGTTTTGTACATGCCCGTCTGGGTAAATACCACCAATTCTATTGATTGATTGAGTGGAACTACAGGCACAAGGGACATACCTATCTTAGTTCACTAACTTTCGTTAATCCGGTTCTATTAAAGAATTATTATGTATATATAATATAGTTAATGCAGTAAGTATTAATTTTTTGTTGTTTGAAAATTTTTAGTATATTTTAACCTATTAATTTTAAGCTATGTAGTTATTTTTTAACATATAAAATAAATACAAAAAAAACAAAATACATGGTTAATAACAGTTGGTAATACATAGCTCAGTCGTAAATGTATAAATAATTTTTCACAATCTGTCGATTCGTTAATTTCTTTAAAAAAATCGTTAAAACAAAAACTGTGTTTTAAAACTCAGCAGGAATTTATTAGTTTATTATATATATGAAGCACGTTTTTATTTATATCTTTAGCTTTTGTAGATTGAAACTGTAAAAATATTGAATCTCGATTTTCATTCACATCTAGATGTCAGAGCTTAGAATTGTGAAATATATATTTCAGAAGACAAAATAGATTTATGAAGAAATAATATTTTATCTATTTTATTCTATAAAATGTACGTTACATATTACGAAGAACAAGCACTAAACTTGAAGTCTCCTCGTTAAAACGGAAAGGGTATCGCTAATTTTTTAGTGTGTATTTCACTCGGCGCCATGGACACCGGCGGGCCCCACGTACCCCCTCCCAGTGTTTCCGTGAGGGCAACGCGCAAAGAGTTTTTTCAGCGTTCACATTAAATAAATCCTGCAAAAGATAAAAAAATTAACCCCCGTGAGGCCTCGTAACATAAAAAAAAACCTTCTAAACATAACCTGCCAATTCTTACATCATAAAATATAATTTGGACCAATCAGAAATTGCCTTGTAAAAATATCCTCATAGTTTTCCAACATATCGATCTCTCTCCCGGTCTTAACGAAAGTGGTGGTTGAGGTTGGGGGGGAGATTGTATATGTAATATCTGTGGAACGATTTTTCAGTGGCTGTGCACGTGTGCCACTGCCAAATTACCCGTCAAAATGTTAAATGTGAGGCCCTGTTATTTAGAGGGCGGCGAGAACGTGCTATGAAATACCGATAGAACTTTACAAATTAACACGCTTGCCTCCTTACTATATAACTTTTATATTTAATATAAAACGTATATTTATCACGGCTCACTAGTATTGTTTTAGTGAAGTTTACACACACAATAATTTAAATTATTTTTAAACTATATTGTATGTGTCGCGAGAAGCCGTTGGATCGAGTAGCTCACAACCGGCCATCGCAAAAATCCTTGGGAGGTGGGGCAGCAGTGGACGATTTCCGGCTGATATGATGATTTTTTTCTGTTATGATGATGATGATGAACACTAGTTTCTGTCATCTTGGAACTAGCGTAAGCAAAGCGAATGGGTTCTTTAATGTAGTAACCCATTTAAATAATAATAGTTTTTTAAGAAAATTAAAATTATGTTCCTTTTCTAAATTCTATGACTGTTAATAAATGTAGACACACAATTTTGAGATGATGAACGCTCTTACACAATATTTTGGTATATTGGTTTTTCAAGGAAAGCTTGAAATCTATCCCACTGCATAGATACAGTTATCAACTTCGCTGGCGATACAGTGCACAATAGTGTATGCGTTAACAGAGACCAACTACCTATTAAGTTACGTCACTATCATAATCGGATGGAACATCTTATCAGTAACCAGTTTTACATGAATTCTGAGGCAAATGGTAATTAACAAACCTTAAAATTCCGGACTGAAAAATCCATTTTTCTTTACTAACCAGACCCAGGCTGATCGTCCAATCCAGGGCCATTTCCTACATCGTCAATGCGTAAGCAAACTTGAGAACTAAGCTGCTATGTTCCTCGTGCCTGTAGTTACACTTCAACACATAGACATATACTATGTATATTATTTATTAGAGATCCCAATAAAAAAACTATTATTTACTACTTTATTAATTTTCATATTCCAATAATAAGATTAAGTCAGTAATCAAATAAGTAATAAATATAAAACAAATGTACGAAAACATGGTCGGTCGTATATTAAATTGAATATCCTTTACCGACAATCTATTTCTTCATAAAATGTAAGTAACTGACACATGATTTCAACATTCCAAGTCACGTAGTGTTTGTGTCCAGGTATACCCGTAACTGATTATTTTGAACATTGTCCCGCTAGCACGTTTTATTATTACAGCGGTGATGTGGAACGGTTTATTCACTAATCATAGGGTGCTTCGTCTTTATTGTTTTGTGAGATTTAATATATATCTTTTACGTGATTATTATAAATATGTTTAAGTAAGGTGATATTGCATACAGTATACATAAAATATAAGTTGTAGGCAACTTACAGCCTTATTTATTTATTTGTTTACATATAATACATATAGAGATAATATTATATATTATTTATGTATTATGATTCATATGAATTTACAAAACATATATAATATAACAATTTCATTTGCTTAAAACGATTTTTAAAAAACGAAAATCGAGAGCATACGTATATTTTATTAAAATACACAAGCTGATTTAAAAAAACGTGAAAGTAAAGCTTCGGTTTGAAGTGGATTTTACCTATAAATACTAGCAAGAAACTGAGAAATTACTTTATTTTACTAAATAGCTGAGATGGCCTAGTGGTTAGAATGTGTGAATCTTAACCGATCATCGTGGGTTTAAGCCCGGGCAAACACCACTGAATTTTCATGTGTTTATAATTCATCTCGTGCTTGACGGTGAAGGAAAACATCGTGAGGAAATCTGCATGTGTCTAATTTTATTGAAATTCTGTCACATGTGTATTTTTTTTTCTCGCAGTGGAAACCTTCAGAAAGGTACCCGGGTCCTATGGGGGTGGAACCGGGTTATGTGGGATTCTTACCCACTAAAACCACTGCGATGGCCGTCCTCAGCACGGATCGGAGAGGCTGCGGGATTGTGTTGATATAACGCATCCGCGACCTCTCCCGTGCTTTGCTCCACTCTCATCAGGGGGCGAATCTCGACCCCCCCCCCCGCACTCCTCGCTAGTGCGTACGTCAGCGCGAGGCCATCACGGCTGCCGTCCTCCACAGGGCCGTCTGAAATAGGACATGTGAGGCCCCCACCTCACGCACGGCCCTAGAAATTGCCACATGTGTATTCTATACCAAACCGCATTAGAACAGAGTGGTGGAAAATGCACCAAACCTTCTCTTCAAAAGAGAAAAGAGGCCTTAGCCCAGCTGTGAGAAATTAACAGGCTGTTACTGAGGAGTCTCCATTCGCGTCTTAGTCCGCGTTAGAAGGAGTGATATGTTAGGTACACTATAACCTTTTATTTAACGCTGGCAATGTGTATTCAAAATTTCATAACGATCGGTTAAGTAGTTAAGACGAGAAAGCATAACAAACAAACACACTCTGGCATTTGTAATACTAGAATTAACATCAACGAATAACATTTGCAGATTAAGATTTAATAATTTGCATCAGAATCATTTACTTCATAAATGATTATAGAAGTTTATGTTTCGTGGTATGTATTCATTTATATTTAACATAGGTTCAATTTAAGTAATGTGTTTATATTACCTTAGATATTATGTACCTTCACCTTACTTATTTTATTAGTATTTCAGTATTCGAAAGACTCAAAGTGTCTATATTTAATAATTAATTTATGAACATCTACACAAGCGAGTGTTAACAATCAATTGAGTCGTTGCATAATTGTAGTTGCGTAAACTAAAAACAAACACATATCTCAAAACTTAATAAATAAATCTAAATGTTAGAATGTAACAAACTGCATTTTAATATCAATGTATAAAGTATCCATCGGCGAATCAAAGTATGCATTCTACAAAAATGTAAACAAAAAAATTCAATATTTTTTTGTTTAATTACCGTTCAATAAACACTAAAAAAATTTTTTAAATAAATATTATAAATGCAAAAACATAAATAAATGCACTAGGTGATAGGGCTTTGTGCAAGCCCGTCTGGAGAGTTACGACCCACTCATCAGATAGTCTACCGCTAATCAGCAATGCTATGATTGTTGCATTCCGATGAGTGAGCCAGTAGAAACTACAGCTACAAGGGGCATTACATCTTGGTTCCCAAAGCTTTTTTTTTATTTTATTTTTTATTTATTTTTTTTATATTCGCCGGGAGGGCAAATGACTCTACTCCACCTGATGGTAAGTGGTAGTAGAGTCCAAACGCGACGACGGCCAGTACAGACGGGAAAAACGTTCTGCACTAGTCGCCTTCGCCTTGCCGGCCCGCAAGATGCCTCTTCACGCCTCGTTTGAAGGAACCCGGGTTGTAAGAGGAGGGGAAACCCGTGAGCTGGTAAGGAATTCCATTTTTTGGAAGTGCGACAAAGAAAGGAGTTGCCAAATTTCTTTGTTCGCGATGGAATTGATGTCACAGTTAGGCGGTGACATCGAGAACCAGCTCGCGTGGACTTAAGAAGGAAGTGGGAAGCAGGAACTAGTGGCGCATTGGCGATATAAGGAATTCCTAATATTTCTTCGCCAATGTCTATGGGCGGTGGTGACCACTTACAAACAGGTGACCCGTTTGCCCATCCACCTACCTTAAACATAAAAAAGTAGCAATGTCTATCTGTTTGTTATCTAAACCACTCAATCACTTAACCGATCGAAATGAAATTAGACATTAAAGTAGGCTAGGATCTGAACATATAATACGTAGACATAAGTGTATAAATATAGTACAGATTTACGAGAAAATGAATTTGATGCTAACGAATCGTAGAGAACAGTTTATAATAATATGAAAAGTAAATGTCTTACTTTTAGGCTAGGAATATCCTTGAGAGGGCTTGGAGCTCATTCCACCGCTGCCATAGTGTGTTGATTGTTGAAAATACATGTGCCAAAATTTTCACCCAACACATGTATTTCTTCACGGTGGAGGAAAACTAACACAGCACAAGATTCATTAAAGTCAAAAAGTCAAAAGTCAAAAATCTTTATTCAATATAGAAGCGTTACACTTGCTTATTGATTGTCATAAATCTACCGGTTCGGAAGTAAACACCTTAGACCTAAAAAGAACCGGCGAAAGAAACTCAGCGGGTTTTTTTTTTTACATATCTCCTTAACAATAAGTAATAAGGAAATGAAGTGGTGCTTGATTGATTTAAATCCACGTACTTAGAACACTTTACCATCTCGCTTCTAATATATATTAATGGCGTATTTATATATTAATAAATAATGAAATTCTTTTCATATTTTATCTACTTAAATACTAGATACACATTATACATTTTCAATTTAGAAATGTCTGAATTGAAAAAAACAAGACAATAAAGATATGCCCTTTTCTTTTTGTTTCAAATAACTTTGTGAGATCAAGAATTTAACTTTATAGAGAGAAAAATAAACAAATTAATCAAATATAATGTTATATTTTCTTTGTAAAATTAAGTCGATACTAAGCAATTTCACGAGAGAAAATATATATTTTTTGCTGGCTCTTCTTCCAGTATTTTGCATTCAGGCGCATACTTTTTACATTTATTTTAGATAGGCAGACGTGTACGTGAACTGTCTTATGCTAAGTGGTTACCTTCACTTATAAATATTGTCTTTAAGGCAAGAGCATAAGTGAGAAACAAACATAGAAACAGAAACTTTCGCATTTCATGATGATGATGATGCCTTCTTTGGCATTGCAGTTACGGTGGTGTGTAGTGCGCTCCTTGCTAAGACGGAAAGGGTGTTGCTGGCTTTTTGGTGTGTAGGACACATTGTAGCCGTTGTTCTCTGTTAGTACTCTATATTCCTTCACTCTCATGATCCAATAGATCGAAAAATTCAAATGACGGATAAGAGTTTAGCAGAACTATTGAATCTATGTAATTTCCAAGTTACGAGGGTATTTATTTAAAAACTTCAACTGCTATTGCGCACTTCTAGACAGAAAAACCCGGTTCCTTCGTAATCGTTCGACCCGGAGATTGAACCCGATACCTCGTGATCTGCAGCCTCATAAGTCACAAGACCAAAGAGGAAGTCATTTTGCATTCATATATAAAAATTCAACAGACAAGAAAATACATACTTTCGACATCTTGTTAAAATTACTTAGATCAAAAGAGGTTTTATATGTACACATATATCCAAAAACACAAAGTAGGGATTCACTGCGTTTCGTCTCGTAATACATACGCCATATTATGGGATAAGGACGTCAGTTCCCCCACCGCTATCTAATAGCATGCCCTGAATGACGAAAATGTCGCCTTTATGATAATCGCTGTATTTCATAGCCTCATAAACGCTGGCGTTGGCTTTGGATTTTTTTCCTCAGAGCTTCCGACGTATTTAAATAGTTTGAAAGTTCTGAATCGCTTATTATATAAAGCGTGTATACTTTTATATTATAATACAAAAAAATAAGTTCATCATATTATTACGCTATGTTTAATAGAAACAAAAGTCATTTAAACATCAAAGTCAGATTTTGTCTAAACTTGTTATAACCATTAATACTATTAATTTATCAATAATTCTTGTGTTTAATTTACTTGGCTTTGAAAGGTGATATATGATTACAAGTACAAGTGATATAATATATTAAATCCATTGTTTTGTGGTGCTATTCTATTGGTAACTAATAATAATAATAATAATGTCCTCCAGACCGATTTTGGCCACAACTGCCAACCAACTTACGCAAGAGATATTATAGTGCACAAGTGCGTGGGCAAACACAGGTGCACTCTATCTTCCCTCACTCTTATAATTCGAGGGGACGGCAATTGGACACGACCAGAAAGAGTTCAGGCGCAAGACCAACGGCTTTACGTGCTTTCCGAGGCACAGGAGTGTACACACTTCCAACTTCAGACTGGGATGTTACTGAGAATTTTCTTACAGAAATACCCAATAACTTTTATTAGCTCGACCTGGGAACTGAACTCAGGACTGAGTAAGGTCTGCGGCCTTACATCAAACCACTAGACTAACTAGGCAGTACATTGTTACTATTGGTAACGAACGAAAGTATAATTAAAAAATCACTATACCGTAGTATGCAGTATTCAATTTAAAAACATACGACCTTTTTCATTTACAGTAACAATTAGTTATTCAAAACCTGTATATACGTGATGTCATATCCCCTAAACTAAGAGCAGGGTATACATTTTAAATTGCACAATTTCCAATTGTGTACACTTTGCTTTGTCCCTTTGATCTCCCTTTCGAGGATGCATTAAAGTGATCGTGCCTTTTTTAATCGTCTTCAAAACGATAATGGCTTTTGTTTGAGATCAAGTGATTCTAGATCTTCTATTTTAAGAATTTGAAAGTGAATATATTTTTCGTTCTCAATATAAAATTATAAAAATTATGATATATATTAAATACTCTATAATTAAATCATCTTATAATTGTGTTTGAACTTAATGATATTGATATTTCAATTAGGATTAATTAAAACAAAGGGAATATATTTAAGAGAAATTGATATAATTAAAATCTATCCTCATATATACTGACTAAAACTGGTAGGAATATTGCACTTATATATTATGTTTATATAATTAAAGTACTAGGCGCGAATACGTTGTGAAGAGTCAAGGTTTCTTTATTTCACTTTTACGATGAAATGAAAAATAAAAAATGTATTTAACTATAATAAGCGTGTTTATATCCTAGACATAAACCTTTTCTTAAAGATATAAAACAAAAAATCATAATAAACTATTCACCAAATAGACAATCTAATGAGTTTAAAATATTTTATATAATATATATTTTTATTCAAACAATTATTATAATTAAATAACTATGAAAACGATTAAATTCGCACAAACCAAGTCGCACACATCGTTGTCAAAAACTTAAACGAGGACGGTACATTTGAATTGTAAAGTGTTTATCAGTTTTGGCTTAGTTTGAATTTTGTTAAAAGTTGGAAATTTGAAGTAAAGGAGACTGATTTGAAATCAGAAAGTAACTTTAGAACAATTCAGTTATCCGACAAAGTTTTGAGTTGAAACTATTGCTTTAATAAATAATTCTTGAACAATATTAATGTTCCGGTTTTAATCGAATTCTAAAAAGGAAGTCGTTCTCAATTCATCTATTACATAATGTTTTATATATTTAATATATATTTATAATGTTCTGGTGTTGTTTACCCTCGAAGTAATCGGAGGGACCAAGTGATGAACGAAATAATAACTATATTTTATTGTTCTCAGTACTTTAATAAATCTGACCAACTTTGAACCATTGACATTTCGTATACGTACTATGCCGTGGAGTACCGGCTTAGAATAGTACTCCCCCAATCTCATCCCGTGGGTGTCGTAAGAGGCGACTGAGGGACGGGGAAAAGGGGGGATGGGCAGCAGCGTCCCCCCTCCCATAAACATCTTACCCCCTACTGCGCTCGCCAACACGCCTGCCCAGCGCGGCGAGTATGGGCAAACCCTTAATGGCAGATGCGCCCAAAAAAAGGCCCCCAGTTACCGGCAAGCCCGCTAGGCCCGACCAAGGTAGCGGTCGCGGTATCGGCAGGGCAGGGGGTGCTAAGAATCACCGGTTCACGGCAGGCTACCGTATAAAACGACTGAAAATGGCAACGTATAATGGACGCTCGATGAGGCTGGACCATCACCTCGCCGAATTAGAAGTAGAGTTAAGTCATATAAACTGGCATATACTGGGGTTATCTGAAGTCCGAAGACAGGGGGAGGACACGATAACTCTAGAGTCCGGTAACTTACTCTACTTCCGCGAAGGTGATAACCTCTCCCAGGGTGGTGTCGGTTTTCTAGTCAAAAAGGATCTCATTAGCAGCATTGTGGAAATCAGTAGTGTGTCGAACCGGGTAGCGTACCTTGTCCTAAAACTTTCCGACAGGTACTCCCTGAAGGTTGTACAGGTATATGCGCCAACTTCGACATACTCTGATGATGTGGTCGAAGCGATGTACGAGGACATCGCAAAGGCCCTCAACGACACCTCGAGGGCCCACTACAATGTTGTTATGGGAGAATTTAATGCTAAAGTGGGAGTACAAGATAGCGGTGAATCGAAAGTCGGACCTTACGGCTTGGGCTGCAGAAATCACAGGGGGCAAATGCTGGTAAACTTTCTCGAAGCGCAGGGGCTTTTTTTGATGAATTCTTTATTTCAAAAGAAGCCTCAGAGGAGGTGGACCTGGCGAAGCCCCGATAACGTGACAAGGAACGAGATAGACTTTATCATTTCGAATAAAAGGCACATATTTAGAGATGTTTCAGTGATCAACAGGTTTAATACCGGAAGTGATCACCGCTTGGTTCGAGGCACTCTAAATATCAACTTAAAAGCCGAAAGATCAAGAATGATGAGGTCTACTCTCCGACCTACCATGCTCCAAGCTGCTCAAGGCTCCGAAAAGTTCCAAATGGAACTTAAAAATCAATTCACCGCGTTGGACACCATAAGCAGCATTGATGAGAGAACCGACACGCTGGTCAAAATACTGCAAAACACATCCCGCAAGTGTTTTCCGCCACAGAGAAGAGACAACGCACCAAAACTCTCTGCTGAGACACTCGAGCTCATGAGAAAACGACGAGAACTACCATCGTTTTTGTCAGATAAGGCCTTAAACCGAACAATAAAAACGCTGACGCGACGCGATCTCCGACGCTCCAATACCCGTGCCATCAAGGCTGCGATTGAGCAAAATCGGGGATCGAAAGTGTTCGCTCGCAAGTTTGGGAGGCCGCGTCTGACAAAACTTAAAACTGAAAATGGTGGGGTCGTTACCTCTAGGCCTGAGATTATCGGAGAAGTAGAGAGGTTCTATGGGCAGTTGTTCTCTTCAAGATCGGATAAACCCGTGGGAATCAGTATTGATGACCAGCGCGCCCCTCTTATGCGCCATTACTCCGGGGAGCTCCCGGTCGTTGACCAAGGAGAGATTAGGTCGGCTCTAGAACAGCTTAAAAACAACAAAGCTCCGGGAGATGACGGAATCACAACAGAGTTGCTTAAGGCAGGCGGGACTCCGGTCCTGAAAGAGCTAGCAAGCCTCTTTAATTCCGTCATCCAACATGGCAAGACCCCGGAAACGTGGAGCGGGAGTGAGGTGGTACTGTTTTTCAAGAAAGGTGATAAAACTCTCTTGAAAAACTACAGACCAATCTCCCTCCTGAGTCACGTGTATAAGCTGTTCTCAAGAGTCGTCACGAACCGTCTCGCCAGACGACTTGACGAGTTCCAGCCCCCAGAGCAAACCGGCTTTCGATCAGGCTACAGCACCGTGGACCACATCCATACTGTTCGGCAGATTGTGCAGAAGACCGAAGAGTACAATCAGCCGCTGTGTATGGCATTTGTGGACTACGAGAAAGCCTTCGACTCCATCGAAACCTGGGCAGTGCTCGACTCATTGCAGAGATGTCATATCGATTGGAGATATATCGAGGTACTGAGATGTCTGTACAACGCCGCTACAATGACTGTCCACATCCAGGACTGTAAGACGAAGGCGATCCAACTGCGCAGAGGGGTGAGACAGGGGGATGTAATATCCCCGAAACTGTTCACCAACGCGTTGGAAGACGTTTTCAAAACGCTGGATTGGACTAGGTATGGAGTCAATGTAAACGGCGAGTACATCTCACACCTTCGATTTGCCGACGATATCGTCATCATAGCAGAGTCGCTGGAACAACTCACCGAAATGCTGCGTAGCCTAGGCGAGTCTTCCCGGTGTGTCGGTCTCGGTATGAACTTGGACAAGACCAAGGTCATGTTCAATAGGCATGTCGTGCCGGGACCGATATACGTCGAGGGGAAACCTCTCGGAGTTGTTAGTGAATATACCTACCTAGGACAGATAATACAAGTCGGTAGGAACAACTTCGAGAAGGAAGCCGATCGAAGAATTCGCTTGGGATGGGCAGCATTTGGCAACCTTCGTCAAGTCCTCAAGTCGTCTATACCGCAATGTTTGAAGACGAAAGTCTTCAACCAATGCGTCTTACCTGCCATGACATACGGTGCCGAAACGTGGACACTAACTGCGGGACTAGTCCACAAATTCAAAGTCGCTCAGCGTGCTATGGAGCGAGCTATGCTCGGAGTATCTTTGAAGGATAAGATCAGAAATGAGATTATCCGGAAAAGAACCGGAGTCACCGACATAGCTTGCAAAATTAGCAGGCTGAAGTGGCAGTGGGCTGGTCACGTATGTCGTAGGACCGATGGCCGTTGGAGCAGACGAGTCCTAGAGTGGAGACCGCGAATCGGCAAGCGCAGCGTAGGGCGCCCTCCAGCCAGGTGGACCGACGACCTTAAGAAGGTGGCGGGCACCAACTGGATGCGGAAGGCGGAGGACAGGGAGCTTTGGCGCACCTTGGGAGAGGCCTATGTTCAGCAGTGGACAACGATTGGCTGTTGATTGATACGTACTATTACAAAAAAACGTAGACAGCGTGATTCAGAAATTTCAAATAATGAATCAACGCCATCTAGTGACATATAGTAACAAATATGTTTACTCTTAACAGGTGTTAAGGTCATTGAGACCCTGGCCCTTCGGGCCAAATGAAAAGACACGGCAGGTAAGCCTGTCGGTGGGGATCAGCCCGGGTAAAGGGGGCAACCCCGAGGCCCGTACCCAGACTTCCTAGGCAGTCAGGAGGAACCAACTCTCTAGGTGTTAAGAGCAGATTTAAATAATTATTTTTGGGTTAGACTTAGGATACCTCTAAAGAAGTTCCAGTTTCAATTTTATTTGTATTAAACATCATTGAGTTTTTATTTGAATCGTTTAGTCGATCAAGTCAATACGATTATATTTATTTTTATAGATATAAATGAATTTATTTTTTTATTATCTAGTGATACCATGAGGTGTTTTAAGGTGTGAGGTATTGGTAGGTGGTAGGAATCCAACCCAGATAATATAAATTGTAGAAATTTAATTTTCTTGTATATTAACTTCATTTTAACATATCTGAAGGGAAAATGTGTATTAGTTTTAAGTTATTATTTCGCTTTTTATTCTAGACAAACGTAATTCTATGTAAATCATATTTATTCATATTGTGAGCTTCTTACGTGATATCTCTATTGTCTTTGTTTATTTCAGATCCTTTGATCTTATTTTTTAAAAAAAGGTTGCCAGTATTTTTTATTTTATAAATGTAAAAAGTATGCATTATGTATATATATTATAAATAATGAAATACGTTTGTCTGTTATATTTATTTGCAAAAGGATTTGTTCCTTTTGAAAACAAAACTAATAAAATTAAACAACAATAATAAATCAAAAATACATAGCACGAAAAGTAATTATAAAAAGGTCACAAAGTTAATTAATTTATCTCTTATTATTCTCGTCACGTTTAGGTTTCTTTAATTTTCAGCTTCATAAAACATCTCATTATTTTGTATGCATAGGCTGTAATTGAGGAAATATTATTCTTTAATTTGTTACCCGTTTGACATTTGAAAATAACCTTAGGCTCTATCTTAATGTTATTTGAAATTATTATTGTCACTATATATGTGCACATGATACATTTCATTTACATATAATTATTCATTTATACTTATTTATAGATGATTGGATTTTCTTCGAATTTTTCGCTTGATTTGTTATAATAAAATGCTCAAAATATCTTTCTGTCTCTCGCCTTGTTTCTCTCTATTGAAGTGTATTTTTTCACGCGCCAAGCACACAAAAAGAAGAGACAGAGAGCAGCGGCGAAAAGGGGGCATGACGGCATGAGAGAAAGCCATGCCGTTTGCCATCGCGGCATACGATTCAGTAACACTGACTCCATGACGGGCTTTTATATCACGTTTTGAACACATTCCAATATTTATACAATATGGCCCATATCTTGACAATATTTTATCACCCATATATCATTTTATATCCACAGAGATATAAAAATTTGGGCGTAACTATCTCTAGGAGGAGGAGGATAACTACATTTATTTTAAATAAAATTGTCCACGCTTAAGCTGCTAAGCAGTCACGATATTATTTATGCTTAATGAAATTCTGTCTATCTAAGGTCTATAACATTACAATGTTAATTAAATTTAAGTAATAAACATTATGAAGCAAAATTGCTAGTATTGTTTTGTTCCTGGAGTAAGCCAGTATAATTGACAAGTTGACAATTTAAGGTACGTGGTGGACAGCAGATTCCTAAATTAAGATACATACCTATTTAATATCTTTATTTTAAAGTATGACTAAAATTTCTAAAAAAAATAAAAACAATCAAATTAGTGTGATCTTATCATCTGTTCAATAAATACAATGCAAAAAATATGTGACGTTAATTAAAACTTCTTAGTGACAATATAATATAATGTTCTTAAAAAAATATTCATAAATAGAATATCATTATGAAATATAAGTATGAAAGTCGTAAAAATAAATGAAAGCAAATGTAAAACGATCATGGTTATGTTTCTATTTATTTCAAACTCTGAAATTAGAAGTAAAAATATAATCTATTGTCTATTCAATAAAAAAATAACATTATACAATTTGATAATATTTTTTCTTTTAGACTATATTAAACATTCATAAGTCGTTAAAACATCTTACGAAGTAATGTTATACAATTTACTTTTAATAAAAATAATTAAAAGTAGAGTGATAATTCAAATTATGTTCGAATGTTATAAAAAGAATAGGATATTACTATCTGTGAAACGATTCTATTTTGTTTAAATCTTAATTCGAAATTCAAAATATACAAGGCTCAAAACCATCTTATGCACGACCGCACACACATATAAACTTGCAACATGACGTATACTTTACTCGTTCACATTCTTGTTACACTTGAGCTCTTAACCTTATTCTATCAGCAGTGAACATCGCTTTTTCCTTTCAGTGAAGCCATAATGGGCTGTTGCTTTAAACTTTGTACTCTATTTTAGTTACATAAAACCGACGCCTCCTTCACATGTAACTAAAACCTAACCAAATTTATTCTTATTCTACGTACTTTACGTAGTGCAATTTTACTAGCTAGTCTATATACTACGTATAATTTTAACGATGTACACGACTCGCAGGGGTAACGTAATATTGCTCGAACTATTATCTTTATGTGAGGCGAATGCTAATATGGTCGCGTGTAGCGCTATGAGTGTAGCAGATGAACAAAACTGGATGCTGGCATCGCCCACTTTACATATTACGGGACGATTTATATTCTATAAGTCAAGCAAGAAATATTTTATTTTATATGAAATGAAATGTTTTATATTTGAGTGGTATTATTGAATTTTCTTTTTATTTGAATGTACTGTAAACTCTGAAAGGAGAGCTAGTGAGTTTGTACCTATATCGTTATCTTTTTTAAGGGTTTATACATGTCCTCAATTATTGGTATCAATGATAATTAATCACCGTCAGTGGTTTGTGGAGGCACCTCTGAGTGGATGAACCATATATTGTGTCTTCTAAATTATACCGCATAAGAGCAATTATTTGTATTACTGTGTTTAAATATGAAGAGTGAGCCAGTGCAATTACAGGTTCAAGGGATATAATATATTATATATTATATAGAAGTAGTTTAAACTTCAGTATCTATTAGCAAACGTGATCACTTAACCAGGGCCATCTTCAACATATTGGAGGCCCTGGGCACATTAGGATAATGAGGACACCCCCCCCCCTCTATGAAGACCATGACATTGAAATATTTTTTAATGGTAATAAATATGGGTTATCGTTTGGTGATCTGGCAGGGACTAGGGGGCCCCTACAGATGGAGCTCTGGGCACATGCCCAGAGTGCCCAGTGGAAAGACGGGCCTGAAGTTACCACAACATCCTATTTTTTACCTTTCAAATAAATTAAGTAAAATACTATAAAAATGACATGTAATTTTGAATATAATAATAATAAAACATTTATTTAGGACAACAAAAGTCTATACGAATGAGATACAGCAGAAATAACAAATTTCTAATCTTATATACATTATTGTCAGTAATAATTAATGACATTAAACTGTTTATGATTATTGTAGCGATGAACGGTATGCCAGTACTTAATAATGTGTAAAATAGCACAATAATATAATAAAGACTGTTAATAAAATTATGTATATTAATAGAATATTTGGTTAGTAGAGGCTTTAATATAATACTAATATTGACACGTCAGACTAGATCATTAATCATCGGATAAACAAAACTTAATTGAGTTATTCGTTATCACGTAGACACTGATTATAATGCGTTTCATATCGATTCCTAATTATATATATGGTGGTAATGTAGATAAAAAAATATTTTACGCCTATATCTTTTAAATGATAACCAATAAGTTCCCCACTGCTGGACTAAGAATAACTTTTTCCTCTTGAGAAGAGAGTTTGGATCTTATTCCACAACGCGGCTCCAATACCATTTGGTTGATAAACATATGGTAGAATTTCATCCGACACATGAAACATGTTGTTCTTCATTACCGAGCACGAGATGAATTATAAACACTAATAAAACACATGAAATAGTAGCGACGCTTTCCCGGATTTGAAACGGCAGAAAAATAACTGCAATACTAGATATTTATGCGTTTACTAACCGCTGGACTAACTCTGTTCATAAATATTTTTTTTCTTAACTCCATTAAATAAAATGTTTGTGAATACATAATTATTTAAAAAAACTTACATGTACATTTATAAACTTACAAAAACATAGATGTATTTTCAACATTATCCTTGCCTAAAACAATGAAACCATTAAAAAACTGTTCTTTAAAATAAAATAAAATGTTAATTTTTAAATGTACAATATCCTAGTTTCTAAAAAAGCTAAAAGCTAATTTCCATAAAGCGTGTCCTCTCATCAAGTAAAGTGTGGTTTAATTTGACAAAACGCGTAATATTAGTGAACATAAAAGTGGTGCCGAAACCCGGAGATGTGCTTAGTGTTGGGAACAGTGAAATTATCTTACAACAGGCACTATTTTTATTGATTAAATCGAATTCGTTATAATAATTTACAAAAGGAACGTCAATAATAATTAATTACTAATTTATTCGCATTGTTCATACTAATTAATTATCTGCATTCTCTGTATAATAGTTTCTATGTACATACTGTTCTACTCCAACTAAAACTATATGCAGTTAAAGTATGTAAACAGCATAAGATGCCTCATATAATGTTACTAGAATACACAGACAAGTTACACAAGAGAATGGGGCGCCATCTACGAGTAAAATTGTCTTAAATTTTTAAGGCACTTAGCTAAGACTTTGAGAAAGTTCGCTAGTTACCGAGAATAGGATTTGGTCGATCTCATATTCCTTTAACTTGATCATCAGAAAATATCTTTAAAGAGAATCATTTTAATTACAGCTTGCACATTCGGAAATTCTAGATATTGGATTAGGAATAATATAGAAATTTAAGACAGAAATCGTTAAAGCTCTCGGAAGACGATTGTAGAAATTTCTACTTAATTTCAAATTATTTCGATCCACATAGGTACTTAGATTTTAGGAATAGGTAAAGCGAATAAGGGAATTGCAAAAAACTATTACTTGTGTTTTTATTAAAGAATCAAATATAAATAAGATAATTAGAAAGAAAAAACAAAATTTAAGATCCAAAAATCAGAACATTTACTTGGCATAATTATTTTTGTATAGCGATTTTCTACTATTGTGTTAGTATAGCTTTGCCTTTTTCTTTTAAATGTCAAAAAAATGTTGAAGGAAAAAGAAGAAAATCGTAAATATTTTCTGTTAGGTCAATAATGTTTGGATAAAAATGAAAAATTATATTGGCTAGTCCGTCATACCTCTATGTCATTAGCGATTGCCGTGACACTTGACTTAAGTCTTTACATATGTACATAACTTCTCGAACTCAATCATACAAGTAGTTCACTTCTTTGCAATAAATACTATAGTCAAAAATACTCATTACTTAATATTGGTATATTATTCCAGAAATATAAACTATAATGAATCGGTGACAATATAAAATGATAATCGGTTTCTTTTAATATTTTCTATACGAAAAGTAATAATAATATTGCGTTTAACAATATTTAAGTATACCCATATAGTTTATTTATCACCTGATGGTAACTCATCTGTGCTCATATATATTATCACTGATAGAAGTATCCCTACACCGGCAATGTCCCATCTACCGTGCAATAATGAACATGTGATGGGATGTCACGAGATGTAACATGTTATGTCCCTTGACACTGGTTCACTCACCCTACAGACGAGCCGTCTACCACTAAATAGATAAAATATAAATTTGAAAAAAAATCTCTTTTAAATCTTTAAATAACAAAGTTACTATTGGCCCTTATTTCAACGCCTACAAATGGAATCATTATAATGGATTCTTAGAATCCCATTAAACTTTGAAGGTATAAAAAAATAATAATATAAAATCGTTCTTAATACGCAGTGGGATTTTCTTTGTATCGCATTTTATTTTTATGATAGTTCAAAAATATATATTATAAATGTACCTTTTTATTGATTTACCATTTAAACTAAATTCGACAAAAGAGTTATCTTGAATAGTGATAGAGTTAGCCTGGTCTGAAATCGGTCAGGGTATCGCTGAATGTTGCCCATTGGTATTGATGTTCTCGATGATATGATGGTTTTGATTACGTTGGCCATTTCCAACGCGAAAGGCCAATTGCACAGGTAATATTTTTAATAATATTTTAATTTATAGTGCACAATATGAGAGAGTTCAAGCACAGAACTTGTTCGCGTGCTCTCCGAGGCGGAGAGGTGTTTTTCTAATGTGTATTTAATTGTTTATTGGCTCAATCTAGGGTTTGACCTAAGAATTCTTCGATCTGCAGTCTTATATTTGAGCCTCTAGACCAATCAATGCTTTTTGTATGTTTATATTTTCTATATTCACACAAGTAAATAGTCTGTTGTTCAGATAAACATAACCTTCAGTTTTTATTTTAGGAAGATAGCTTATTACATCAATGAAGTAAGAGTTCAATCAAATTGTTATCAAACTCTGGCAAAAATAGTACAGATATGCGTAACTTATTATGTGCAATTTATATAATATCTTGGATTATTAAAAAGTATTTCAGCAGAGTAACACAACCGTAACAGGCTGTGAATGTCCCACTGCTGGGCGAAAGGCCTCCGTTCCTCTTTTTGAGAAGAAGGTTTGGAGCTTATTCCACCACGCTGCTCAATGAGGGTTGGTGGAATACACATGTGGCAGAATTTCAGTGAAATTAGACACATGCAGGTTTCCTCACGATGTTTTCCTTCACCGTCAAGCACGAGATGAATAATAATCACAAATTAAGCACATGAAAATTCAGTGGTGCTTGCACGGGGTTGAACCCACGACCATCGGTTAAGATTCACGCGTTCTTACCACTAGGCCATCTCGGCTTTTTTTTTGAGTAACACAAAGCCCAATCTAACTCGAGAGTATCGTTAGATTAAAAAATATGTTTTTAAGCGCATCTGCATATCAAGCACCCGTATGGTGGCAACCTTTACAACAACAAAACCCATCCGAATTTCTAAGGAGATTTAACGTCTGGCAGGCAGCCTGCTGTTAAAGTCTGCTAAATTTCATTTATATCAGAAATTTATTTAATTATTAAGATATTGCTTGCAGTAGGATTGACTTACTATTATAATGCGAAAGCATCTCTCTGTCATCTGTCTGTATGTTACGCTTTCATGGCTAAATGACTTAACCAATTTTGATGAATAGTATGAAGTAAGCTTGAATTCCAAGGGAGGACATAGGCTACTTTTTATAACTAATACTTGCCCTCCCCCCTGCACCCCGCGGGCGAGCCGCAGTTGAAAACTAGTTTTAAAAATATATGTTCCTACCCACACAAAAACAGCGATGGTTAGTAATTAACGATAACAACACATTTTTGTACATTGATAAAAAAAACAATATTAAAGGTAAAATATTAAAAATATGTATTTAACATATTTTTAATATTTTGATTCTACGTAACAAATTAGAAGTGATTATTGAGGGCTTTGTTAACTCAAAATTAACTCAATTTTGCTCTACCCCGGGATATCAAAATTTATGTTCTCAAATCAACCTTTTGTTTTTCAAGCGAGCATTAATGTAAAAAACAAACATGTATTCAGTATATTTACTTTCGATTCAAAGAAAAAAAAACAATTTAATACGTTTATCGTAATTTCTCAATAAAATCTTTGTTCTTAACCGTTTCATGAAACGGCAGAAATTCGTGTACGAAATAAATTGCTTACAGACCATTTATAATAGGAAATTACAACAGAGAATTCCAGAACGGAAATTTAAAACACAAAGCAAATTTAAGACGTTAACATGTCATTTAATTTTCACGAATCATTAACATCGGATGCAACAAGTTGTTCTTGCAAGATCACATTCGTGCATTGTTTATAACGAATTTTTGTTACTCGTAATCATATTCGTAAAATTTAATCTTTCCGCAAATACCATTTTTAAATTTTGGTAGGGCTTTGTGCAAGCCCGTCTGGGTAGGTACCATTCACTTATCACATATTCTACCACAAAATAGCACTTATAATTGTTGTGCTCCAGTTTGAATGATGAGAGGTGTAATTACTGGTACAAGGGACGGGACATAGCATCTTAGTTCCAGATGTTGCTGGCACAATGACTATTCAAAATAGACAAAATAACGCTAATGTCATTGGACGGTGGTTACCACCATCGTCCAATCGTCGGCGGTTCATTTACCCTTCTGCCTACTTATATTAACTAAAATGACAAAAAAGCAACAGCGTAAAGGATAACATATAAACTTTCCCATTAAAAAAGGTGTTTCTCAACTTCACGATAATCGCTCAAACTGTATTGAAAATTAATTACAATACAAACATTTATACATGTATAGATAGATATAAGTAATTTCGTATTAAAACTAACGGAAATCCGTGATAACATTAAAAAGGCAGCAACCGTTAAACCAGAATAATTTTAATTGTTATATAATTAATCTGTAACTGTAGAGTTAAATTTATGCTTCATTATAAAATGAGGTATAATTTCAAATTACATTGTATACGAAATGAAATAGTAGATAAATTTCATTCCGTAACGCAAATACCGAGTCAATGATTATACTCGTAGTACATAGTTTGTAATACGTGCATACTAAAATAATTCTAGCACAAAATTTAGAACAGGCTTAACAAGTTACGCTTCGAAATTACAATGTTATTGTAAGCTATTTCTAATTATTATATTTGGTAGCTCAGATTAAATGCGGTTCAAATGAAACAGTGTCGAGTATTAACCTTTATTTTGATATGATGAATAGTTTCCGCCCACGGCTTTGCCTGCGTGTGGGGGGAGGCCGGTGTTGGTAGCCTATGTCCTTTTCTGTACCCCAAGCAACGTGTATGGAAAATTTAATGATGATCGATGGACTAACTAAGATGTAAAAACGTAACGAACAAGCTTACGTTCGCATTTATAATATTAAGTTATCGAGCTTAGTTGCGTGCCATTGGAGAGGCCTATGTCCAGCAGTGGACGACAAAAGGATGATGATGATGATGATAACATAATGTATTTATTTTATTTCGATGTGGTTTAAGCTTATATGCGTGTTATTTTTATATTGCTGTATAACATATTAAATATAATATAATATAAAGCAACTTTAAATAATTTTATTAATTTAAACGAAATGTTTTTGACATAAAATTACTTTACGCGGCATTATCATAAAAATAAAATAACACATTTTTGGTGTAATACATTTAATTGATTGAACTGATTCGAAACCGAGACATCGGGTTTAATGATCTTTTGGTATGCTTTATTATATAACAATACGAAATCACACGAAACGTGGTAGCGTGCTTTGTTAGGTATAGTATTTACTTGTAGTCTTGTTGTAGCTTGTTGGCTTAATATTTCGATCTACCCACTATCAGTAGTTTTAGTAAATTGCCGATACCAATAAATATTTTTTAAAAAAGCATTGTTTCACTTTAAATTTATTTAAACTAGCACAGCACTACATTTAGCACTATTCACGTCTTACTCTTTCTTCCGATAATTTTCAGTTTTTCGTTCAGAAATGTAAATAAAAATTAATTATTTACATAAACTTTCAACAAGCATATGGTTAGACTAAGTCAGATTGTAATATATAATATTAGATGTAATACGAATTATTATTAAATATTACTGAAGAGTATCTGTCAATTTTTATATTAATCAATAATAATCTATATTTTTAATCTGGCAAGAAGAACACTGACAGATACTCTTTATGGCGGGAAAATGATATACTTTTAACGAGCATTGCGGATTGCGTGTTGAAATCTAGTTTTTACAATAGTAATCTTCTGTTAAAGGTACCAGGCAAGCCTAAATAAATAGGTACTCAAATTCAAATCTACAAATCTCTACGAAGTGAAGGTTCTCTTGTTTTTACTGCTATCGTGGTTTTAATCTAAGGTAAGCGTATAAATAAGACCTTTGTCAGCGCGCCTACCACAAAGCATTCTACAAGGCTTTGTTATAATATCCTTGGGATATCCTTGAAGCAGTAATATGTTCTTTCTAAGGTATCGTACGATTATAAATGCTAGAGGTAAAAAAGCCTTTTGCACTTTGTAACAAATATTACATGTTTCGTATATTTATTTTAAAGGCTTCGACAATTTTGTATAAAATTTTACAAAGAAGGAATCCTTAGCACAGCATTCGGAGATTTACTGGCCGTTAGTGTAGAAAAATATTACTTCATTAATATATAAAATTAATAGACATCGGCAATAAACTCGTAAAAATAGAAGTTACTGCCCTATATATTTTCACACCAAAAATAAATGTCCATAAAACGCAGTAGCTATTTCCTCTACAGAGTTTTGCAAAAAATAAAGTTTTAAAACGAGCTTGCAATTTATATTATAAAAAAATATACCGATATTGGATCTACAATTTTATCACAATACTTTTTTCTGCAATCAATCTATATACTTCTAAAAATAGTTATTTTAAGGGTAGCCAAGATAGCCAGCCAGTGATTAGAACGCTGGAATCTTAATCGATGAGTGCTAGTTCAAACCCAGGCAAGCATCACTGAATTTTGATGTGCTTACTTTGTGTTTAAAACTCATCTCATGCTCGGCGGTGATGGAAAACATCGTGAGAAGACCTGCATGTATTTCTGCCACATGTGTCCACTATAACGAATTGGAGCAGCGTAGCGGAACAAGCTCCAAACCTTCACCGCAATGGGAGAGGAGGCCTCAATGGGAGGTAGGAAATTCAGACTGTTACTTTTTTACTTTACTAGAGCTTACAATATGTCTTGCTAGTTTAAATATGTTTTATATTCATATTAAGTAGATAGTTCTATTCTATTACTTTTTGTTAGTAATTCTCTAATGAAAAAAATGTGGATAAAAGTTTTATCAGTAAAAACAAAACTTATTTTAATAGAACAGAAACTAGTTGGCTTAAACAGTGTACATATAATTATGACCTCGAGATAAAATTTGAAATTATTCATTTATTTATTTGTATAAATAAATTGTATACAAGGCTGTTTGGGGTTACCCGGTACTACTAATACTGTACTGTGATACTTTTAGAACAAAACTACTGAATTTGTACTGCTGGTCAGATAAATTTTTCGTCTCTCCCATTTTAAATAGGCCAAGCTTATTAAGCCTTTACAAAAACAAATAACTATAGCGCGATTTAAAAGACAACTAGTGCCATCTATTTACGAAAAGGAAAATTAAACGAACATACAATAAAATGTGATTTAATATTGAACAATTTCTCTGTTCAATATAAACAAATACTACTAGTAAAGTTGACCGAGTAAATAAACTGCGAGTGTAAATAAACTTCTTATTTGTGTACCAAATCACATGTTGCAACTTATTTCAACTAAAAACGAACTATACAACTTGGACTAAATAAAAAATAAGGCAATCAAACCATTATGGCGCACAGACTTGATAGGTCATAATAAAGTACCGAGTTCATTTCTAACTTGTTGGGCTATTGCGGTACATTCAGAGACATAATGTTTTGTGCCAAGTAAAAGACGAATTGGAGTAATGCTTAGTAAAATCTTAATAACTAAAGGCTTCATCTTTAAATGTTGTTTTTTTTTAAATATAAAATCGGTAGGTGGACTGGCAAATGGACCACGAATGGTAAGTGATCACCACCATAAATATACATTAGCACTGTCAGAAATTTTAACTATTTCTTACATCGCATCACCAATTTTGGGAACTAAGATTTTAAGTTCCTTATGTATAGTTTCATGGCTCACTCATACTTCAAACAGGAACACAAAAGTGCTAAGTAGGACCGTTGGGCGGTAGAATATCGGATGCATGGCTGATACCTCCCCAGACAGGGTTGCACAAAGCTAAAGTGAATTGCACTAAGTAAAGCTATAAAAATATGACTATTAAATCTTATATACTAACATATGAGAAGAAGTTTTTGTATAATGTTTAACTGAAAAAACTACCAAACCAATAAACACTTGCATCAGAAGATGCAGCGCGTTTCGGAGAAGGCTTTAGTATATAATATTATCATATAAGTAAATGCGCTTCTCAATTTCACCCGGTTTAAATTTAGACTATCGAATTGATACGCGTAAGTTCCATCTTCTTGCTTTTTATATACAAAATGATTCCAAGTTATCAGCTATGTAGACTATTGATGAGTTTAAATTC
Source organism: Nymphalis io (assembly GCF_905147045.1). NCBI lineage: Eukaryota > Metazoa > Arthropoda > Insecta > Lepidoptera > Nymphalidae > Nymphalis > Nymphalis io. The sequence goes on from NC_065904.1 coordinate 5,273,907, forward strand.
AAAATCGCTTGCGAAATTGAAACTTAATAGTTTAAAGATATACGAGCCTAGTTATAAACAAGTGAATACTGCACTCCTAACTAAAACACTTTGATAATATTGACTCCAAATTCAGACTTCACGCTTAAAACAGACGTATTAATTTCTTTGTTTTAATGAATATTTATTAATTTAAGATAAACAAAATTTTTTCTACATTTGAATATTCATGATATTTCATTCAATTTGATATTTTACACGTAAAAACAATTTTATAATAATTGTTAAGCCGGCGGATAACGTGGAAGAGTTTTATAAACATTGATCGCACTAAAATGTAGGTTAAATAATTAAATTACATAAACCAACTTGTGTTATTGAACGAAATACAAGCATTTACGGTAAATACATTACACGAACTAATGTGTTTTGATATTCGTTTATCAAACAATGATTAAAGGATTGTTAAATAAACAATCGCAAATGTGTAAATTTATCATTGATACTCAGGTACTACTAAATATCAGTGGGTTAGAACATGTGAATGCTAATCGTATCACTGAGATTTAATATACTTTAATATACTTATTTTGTGTTTATAATTTATCTCGTACTAGGTTTCGGATGAAAATTTACCACAGACGTATCCACCAAACCGTATTGGGTCAGCGTTGTGGAATGTACACCAAGTCACCGGAAAGTCACGTTTCGAGATAGTTTTTTAAATATAAAAATAACTATTATAAAACAAATAGTATTACACCAAGCGATCTATCTATCCATACTTGCCCTACCATTGACTTACATAACATTTTAAGTATGTGTTCTTGAAATGAACGAATCAACTTTTAACCGTTAAGAATAATAATACTATCTATCTTCAAAATTTAAATTTATGAACGATTTGAGAACAAGCTTGTGGAGTGAGTGTCATATCAGAAATTACATGGACTTTTCTAGAACATACTATTAATGAAGCATGAATACCTACGTATAGTTATACTAATGCAACGTGATAAAAATAATCACATATATATCGACAGAGCTTCTTTGTGCCATATATTATGCTGATATAATACATGTTCAACTTTAGTTAGCTTGCACGAAGCGCTCCCGACAGTATGAATGAAGTTTGTTTGCGATTTGTTAGTGAATTTTACGCTCGGCCGCCAACACAGTCGAGATAGATACACTTATTGAGTAAAATATATCTGCTACATATTATTGAATTTAGTTTAGAATTTATATACGTTGTGTCATTGCTTTACAAATGCTGCTGTCATTTATGTTTTTCAATGATAAATTTTCGATTGATTTAGTTAATTAACGTGTAGGTTTTATTTAAAAAAAAAACAAACGAGACATGATTATAATTGATTAAAATCAATCATCAAAATCAAAAGTTTCCACAAGGAGGTCCTTTTGGTTACAAAGCGCAAATCTTAACCGATTATAGCGAGTCCAGGCAAGCAAAGGTTTTTTGTATTCATCTCGTGCTCAGTGGTAAAGGAAAACATTGACGAAACCTACATATGTCTAATTTTACTGAAATTCACCCACATGTGTATCCACCAACCCACATTGGAGCAGCGTGGTAGAATTAATACCAAACCTTTACCTCAAAAGCGAGAGGCCTTAGCTCATCAGTGAGACAATTACAGGCTATTACTTTACTATATACATTTTCAATCATCAATTTATTTTTGGGTGTATTGTTGTAATGGAAACCAATTATTCAGCCCATTATTACTGAGGCCAAGTTTAATAATGTCTCCTAATATTTAGGTTTCTTAACATTAAAGTTACTGTTATATCTCTATTATGATCAACACTATTTTTTCTAACAGTTCCCGGTGATTAGCATAGGAATACAGGAAAATACTATCTAACAAGATTTCTCTTGTTGGAAAGTTGATATGATTTTTTTTTATATCATTATTAATTGGGCAAATAAGAAAGCTTCTGTTGAACATTCAATTTAGAGATAAATTAACCGCGATCGAAATTGTTATAGACATAACAATATCTATTTTAAAAAGTCGCTCTTATTTTAAAATACGCCGCACCCACCACGACCTAATTGTGTTTAAAATTATTTAAAATAATATATATTTAGGAGATTACTTGATCCATACAACAGCGTTTATAATATATAATATATATAATTTAAACCCGTTATTATGTTGGTAGACAGAAAGGTAAAGTAATTAATTAATTACTGGCATGACTTGTGATTTGATGAATGTGTTCAAATGGGTGTTTGGATTTTTAAGAGGAATTGAATGAGTCATTTACCTCAATTTGTAAGATTAGGTGTTCTATTTTTAGAAAGTCCAATTCGAAGTTTTTATGAAATCAGTTTTCATTTCTGGATGCTAAATACATATACTAAAATGAAAAATTAGGTATGATTGATATTTATAAATAAAATTATAAGATCAGCGTGATATTATTTAATAAAAGAAGTTTTGAAAGATAAGTTTATATAAGTAATATAATACAACAAAGTAACGTTTCAACAAGTTTCTTTTTAGTCCACAGTTCTGTTTAATTAAGAGGAACATATTTAATTTGTATACCAAGCCGATTCTAACAAAGAACCCAGTCGGAATGTTGTTACATGGTAACTCGGGGAGAACAATGAGAGATAAGACAGGACAAGTTTTCTCGTAAGCCCTTTACCGCACGCAGTGTTACTCGACACAAAAGATTTTGAGAGGTTGCTTGAAAATATAGAACAAGTACAGCTATGGGACTTTTTTGGTTGTATGTGCAACTTTTTTTTTTTAAAACACGTTTATTTTTTAATCTATACTTGTAAGAAATAGAATTATATATTACGTATCTTTATTAAATATTTTGTTTTATTTATAACATTTATAAGAAGTTGTTTATTTGTGAAATTACGTGTGTATGTATTGACATTTTAAACTAAATAACAAAAAGGCGTATACATTTTTTTTTTGTTTTAGCTTACTGGTAAATAACACTTTTGAGTACATTTTCTAACATCGTACAATCAACTTAGGAACAGCAGGGCCACGCCCAAGAGATCCATGTCCAAAGATATACCGATCCCTCGAGATCCACCCACGGATGAAATTTGTTTCATCGCTGTTTGAAAATATACTGGAACGGTACAGCTGAGGCACTAATATTTAATACATTAAATTAAATTTGTTTTGTCTTACTAAATTTCAAAACAAATCAATATGATAATACATTTGTATTGAAAAAATTGATAAAAGAAGAAACAGAATAAAAAGCTGCCTATTTTATAAACTATCTCTATGAAAAGAAATATCCTGAAGGAAGTGGCTGGAACTTTATATAGAAGGAGAACTGGATGTTTTAGTATACGTTTGGCTGTGTCCAGCTCATAGTAGCATGCGCAAGCGATCCCGTGGCGCTCCTCGTTAAGATTGAAAAGGTACTGTTTTTAGTTGGTATTCCGATGCTCAGGGCGCACTCGGCACCTTGGACACCGGCAACTACCACATACACCGCCCCCCCCCCCCCCACTGTTTCCACGGAGGAAACGCGTAATGCGTTTTCCCAGCGTAAAAAAAGGCTATGTCCAGCAATGGATTGAGACTTTCGATAGGCAAGCGTGATGGAACTCGCATAGGAGAAGTATTCCACTATACTTTTCCGAAGTATATATATTTTTTCGCCCGCTACATGTATATGTAGCTGAATTACTCACAAATTTCCTCACGATGTTTTCCTACACCGCCGTACACGACATGAATCATAAACACAAATATTCGTTATAAATGTGCTTAATATAAATCCCCTATTTCATATAGAAAATTAGTTTACTATAACATATAATAACAAAAAGGTTAATACCGTATTCATCGGCTGAACGTCGCAAAAAATAAAAACATTTCAGTTAGAACAATATAAGTAAGATTCATTACATTAATTTAGAAAAAATAATTTAAACTTACCCAAGAAACTCAGCAGTAAATATGTACACAGCTTCATCTTCCCAAAGTTCCTGTAAAGAAAAACAATTGTTAATCATCAGTGTTAAACTTGAGCGAGGTTTAGCAGCCATCTGTACTTAGTATGAATAAAAATAAGATGTTTTAGCTTACATAATATTTAATGTATAATCGTGCTAAAAGAGTTAACAAGATCAGTACCTAACTGAAAATCGATGAATAAATGATGACTTTATTATTTATATTGTGTGGTCATGAGTTCTCTATTGATTTAATTAAGAAACGCAAGCCACAGGGCCAATAGACGTTAAAAGTCCACTTCACCCATGTAATAAAAACCTATAAGATGCTATATCCCTTGTACCTGTAATCAAACAATTACAATAGTTCAGTCGGTTCTTAAACCGGAAGAGAGCAATGTAGGCAATACTCGATACCCAACTAGCACAGAGCCCTACAATCAGGTAAAAGAATAACCTGTCTATGTATTACGTATATTTTATACCAAAGTATCTAACAAAACATGTGTACATGCAATTTTTCTGTCGATTTTTTACAGGACTGTAGATGCTTTCGCGGGCTTAACCTACAATTTTCACTTCAGAATATTTCTTCCAGACCGTAGTCGATATATGTAAGAACTTAACTTAAGCGAATTTAACGTAGCGTCGAACTTATGATTTTCGTATCGCTAGAATCCGACTAAAGTGAAAGAATCACCAAATACCAAGGACAACAGAACTAAACATGCACTTTCAATTTTCTCAGGCCCATTTTAATGTAAAACATCATTACTAAAATAATCCCCATCATTTTATATAAACGTTTCGTCGTCAAATAAAGTGAGCCCACTTTGGGTAATACTCGATCTTTACCCATGAGGCTTCTTGAATCAATTTTGATATTATCCTCGTATAATTCCCAGCACAAAATTTATTCAATAAGGCTTTTACAAACATTTTGAACAGTCATTTTAAGAGATTAATTGAAAACAAATTTATCACCGGTTCTGAACGCATATTCTGCTGAGAACAAACGCCAGTAAACATAGTAGTTGCTGCTATACACAGATTATTATTTACATTTAAATTTTGCATATTATATAAAACCTTTTTATCAAATGTTTTGTCTCTACCGTTCCATAAACGTTAAACTGAATAAGTGATAATTGTAAAAATATCTGACTGATTCTAACAAAATAATGAATATAATTCATATTATTTGATACAAAATCATCCCGGAAATAGTCAAGGGCTTCAAAATTATAAATCACTCGATATCTTTCATACTAATAGATATATCTATTAGTATGAAATATCTTAAATATCTGTTACGTTCCTTCGAAGTAATAAGCTGTAAGACATTATAGTATGAATAAGTCCTAACTGGTGAGCTAAAGCTTGAAACTTATTCCATCATGTTTCTCCAATGGTTCATGGTTACATTTTCCCGCCATAAGTGTCGCCGGGGTTAGGGGGTCTCTGTACCCCGAGAACCCCTTAGAATTTAGAGGCCTGCAGAGGCGGGCCTACCCTCGAGACGTCACGCTAGTATGCGCAAGCGACGTGTGGCGTCCCCCGAAAAGACGGTGTGGGTACCGCTGGTTTTTTAGCGGGTACCGCTGGTTTTTTAGTGGGTATTCCAGCGCCTTTAGCATCGGGAGTCCCACATAACCCGCATTTCATGCGGGGGAAACGCGTAAATGCGTTTTCCAGCTAAAAAAGGGTTGAATCTACAATCTTTGGCTAAGATTCAAATGTTCTAACCGCAGAGCCATCTCATTTATAATAGTAATGCCTATTAAAATATTAAGTATAATATACTACAACATAGTTACTTATCTAACTTTTCTAGCTACATAATAAAATCCCGAACTGAGTTTTCCTTCGAGGGATGATAAATGATAAATCCACTGAAGCTTTCAAGCTACAGTTTCTAATATGTATCTAAATAGATTGTTAATCAATACACAAAAGTAATTAACTGAAATAACGATTTAATGCTTTTACTATTTTATTTAAGCTATAATAGAATATAGTCGAAGTCGATAATATAACAATTGTTTTTCATTATCTTTGTTTTATTATATCAAATATCGTTATTTGTCTTATCTTAAAAATAAAAACAAATTAACTCAATTATTGATAACAACAGTGCTATACGAAGAGTGAGTTCTTACAGAATATGCACTAATATAATAAAATAAAAAGCCGAGATGGTCCAGGTGTTGAAAGTCACTAGCAGGAACAGATATTTAATGGGTGAATCCGAACTTTCCAAATGAATTGTAGGAAAACACAATCAAATCTTTAACAGTTTTTATTTTAAAATGTCACAGACACAATTCACACGGGACACACTCTCATTCGCTGTCGCCCCCGATCGAATGACGTTTTATCCGTCAAAAAAAGAACCATTGACAGCTCGCCACCGGTTATCGTTCAAAAAACTAAACGCTAACATACGGCCATTCTGCTATTGGAATGTCCCCATTCCCAAATAATGCTCGGCCATTCGAATTAGAGTATGACCACATACGACAAATTTTAGAGTACATGTATATTTTATATATTAAGTTTTAAGATAAGATATTTAATTAAATAAATTTAGGTAGAAAACCCGAGTTACATTGAATGAAAAGTAAATTATACAATAAAATAAAAAATAAAAAAAAATTCAAAAGTAAATATTACAGTAAATACCTAGTACACTGTACTTGAGTTTTTACACATTTATTTAAATGATAATCATAGAATATAGTTAATTTCTAAGTCTATCAAATAGTTACGTTTACACATTTATTTAAATAACAATCTTGGTAGGTGGGTTGATAATTTCAAGTTTTGATCAAACATTAAGAAACATTTAAAATGATACAATCACTTAATTAATCAATAGTTATTCCGTTAATGTCAGAAACACTAATAACGCACTTCACTGGTAATCACTACACTAATAAACTAGATATCACTTCATTCTTATTTGGACGTACATTGTGTCAAGCTTAATGAACTTGAGCTACCGTTTGCCGCCCTCGGGACACGGCCTGCTCATTAACAGCACATAGTCGAGGTAAGCTACCGTTTGTCACCATCGGAACACGGCCTGCTCATACGTCACATAACGAAGCTACCGTTTGTCACCGTCGGAGCACGGCCTGCTTATACGTCGCATAATGAAGCTACCGTTTGCCACCATCGGGACACGGCCTGCTATTCGATGTTACTCTTCATTTCATGGGATTGTCTCTTTTTTTTTTAAATAATTTCGAGAAATATTTAATTCAGTAATCACTTGCCCTGATCGATTCAGACATCAGACCTAAACTGTAAATGGTAAGGAGAGGATATTATAGGATAGGTTAATCTAATCACTGTTAGTCTCGCCACTACTGTCATTACTCCCGCTTATTGAAGGAGAAACTTGGAAAGTTACCCACGGCTTTAGTTGATCAGCAGGATATATATTTTTGTACTTTTTGCCGGTATGACCTTCGATACTAGAAATTTCGTATCTATCATTATCTAAAATAGTTGTTACTCTAAACGGGCCTTTAAACTTTAGTGCCAATTTCTTACTTTTACCTTTTTGCGGATTGTAGTTAGGGATCATAACTAAGTCATCATCATCAGATCATTTAAAGAGTTTTGTAGGAGCCCTAGTTCTATCAAATGTCATTTTCATTTTCTTTTGATTTTCTATTATATTCTCCGCTACCTTTTCTCTAACTTTTTCCCTATTTTCTCCGATTTCCCTTTCATGACCATCCTCTAAAGCCCCCTTTAAAATATTTTCAGCAGGATTATTTGTCCGTTTACCAAAAACTACTTCTGCTGGAGATTTCCCGATACCTTTATTTAAAGTATTATTAAAACTCCATTGTAATTTATGAATATTAATGTCCCAATCCCTTTCATGAAGTCCGTGGTTCATAGCGGCCAAGGAGTTTAGAATGGATCGATTATAGCGCTCAACTTGTCCGTTTGCCCGGGGAGTCGCTACAGCGTTAAGGACATGTTTTATACCTCTAGATGTCACAAAATCTTTAAATTCCCGTGAAGTAAAGCTTGTGCCTTGATCAGATATAAGTACATTCGGACAACCAAAATTAGCGAAGATTTCCTCAAGAATCTTTATTGATGTTTTAGATTTTGTGTTCCTTACAGCCCTAATGAATATATATTTGCTAAACCCGTCTACTGCAGCTAAAATGTATGTATTTCCGCGTTAACTTTTTATAAATGGGCCTAGATGGTCTATATGTATAGTATGGAAGATACAAGGAGTCTTGGGTATTGGATTTAAGAACCCGGTCTTTTTACCTGTCACCTCTTTATTATAAGCGCAGCTAATACATGCCGACACATACTTTTTAATAAACCTTTTCATTTTGGGAAACCAATAGTCCGAGCCTATCTTCTCCAGAGTTTTATCGAAACCAAAATGCCCTGCCTCGTCATGGTTTAACTGACAAATACGCCAACGAGCCCCATTTTGTACTACCCACTTTAAGCCACGCCCAACTTTTCGATATATTCTACCGTTACGCAAAACATAATTGTTTCGGATATCTTTAAAATCACACTCTTTAGTGTCAAGAATATCCTTTATATGTTTCAAGTGGGGATCGGTCATTTGTACAGTGTGGAGCTAATCCTCAGTGGATATTTGTGAAACCTCTAACTCTTCGGCGTCATCTGCTGGGGTTACTGGGTTCCTGGTACGTGCTGCATGTTATGGCCGGGTTTGTATTCTATAACGAAATCATACTCTTGTAACATTAGCCACCATCTAGCAACTTTAGGCAACAAATCCCGTTTTGTTAGAGTAGTTCGTAGCGCATTGCAATCAGTGACCACCTTAAACCGAATCCCTATTAAATATACCCGAAACTTCTTAAGTGACATTACAACCGCCATGGTCTCTAGTTCGTGAGAATGCCACATTGCCTCTTCTCGAGTCGTTTGCCGACTAAAATACGCTACAGGGCGCAAAGCAGAATTTTGGTCCGACCGCTGTAATAGAACGCCGCCGACACCAACTTTACTTGCATCACAATGTACTTCCGTGTCATATTCCGGGTTATATAATGCGAGAACGGGTCTGGATGTCAATTTAGATTTGATTTCCATAAAAGCTGCTTCTTGCTCAGGGCCCCATTGCCATAGTGCATCAGCCTTTGTTAATTTCGTGAGTGGCCTTGCTAGGGTTGCAAAGTTATAAAGGAATCGGCGAAAGAAACTGGCAAGGCCAACAAATTGTCGTACTTGATGCACACTTGTTGGGGTCGGAAATTCTGCTACAGCTTCAACCTTTTTACCACCTGGTCTAAGACCTGATACAGAGATTTCGTAGCCTAGATAATCTATTTCCGACTGGAAGAACGAGCATTTTTTTTAAATTTAATGTAAGATTAGCTTGCGATAGTAATTTCAGAATTTCCTCTAATTTTCCAAAAGCCTCTGAAAAGGTGCTACCGGTAGTCAATAGATAATCTAAATACGGAATAGCTAAGTCGAACCGTTTATTACCTAGGGCCTTATTAATCATGTTTTGGAATACGGCTGGGGCATTAACCAGACCAAAGGGCATTCTTGTGTACTCGTAATGCCCATCCGGAGTTACGAAAGCAGTGAGATGTCGTGATGATTCAGCAACAGGGATTTGGTAATAACCTGAAGCTAAATCTAAACTAGTAAACAGGGATTTGCCACTTAACCTATCGAGCTGATCATCGATGACCGGCATGGGATAGCTGTCCTTGACGGTCTTTTTATTGAGAGCTCTGTAGTCAACACACAGCCTATACTCGCCATTTTTCTTACGAACCAGTACAATTGGGCTTGCGTAGGGTGAGTTGGATTCTCTTACAATGTCATTGGCCATTAAATCTCCAATCATTGATCTGACAACGGCTCTCTCGCTGAAAGGAAGTCTATACGGCTTGTATGTTACCGGAACGTCGTCATTTAAGCGTATCGTCATGTCTGTTATATTAGTCAATCCGAGTTCTTTCATATTAAACGCAAAGCAACTCCTACAACCTGTTCAAAAGCTCTACTAGTTTATCCCTCTGCCCTGCATCTACATTTGGTCCTATATTTATCATTTCTAGAGTAATAGGCGCCTTGCTCTCCATCGGTTCATTTTGTAAAGGTCCATTTAGATTTTCAGTTGAAATTCTTTTTACCTCAGCATCTACTTTTGATTTAAAATCTTCGTTATTTGGTAGTAAAATGGCTCGGGATAAGAGGCTACCGCCCTTTACTGTAATGGGCTTACTTGAAAAATTTAGGGCGAATACGCTTCCTCTCCCTTCATGAAACTCATATATACCCTGAAGTAAGCAGTATTCTGCACCTGGTTTCATGCAAATATTCCCAGGAATGAAAAGGGGACCGTTAAATTCCGAGTTGTCTATATACACCGAGATCACTCACAGACCATTAAACGTAACGTCTGTAGTCACTTTTACTCCTAATCTGCTTACATTAGTGTCGTCACAATACAGTGTCAGTTGCGTACTAGTCTTGTAGACGGTCACATATGGCAATTCGGTTAAGGATTGACCTATCAGAACATTTGTATTCATGAATTCATCGTCTATTACATATGCCTTCACGTCAGCTTTCACAGCATCCACTTCATTGTTACCGTGACCCCACCGGATGGTACTACGCTGCCTAAGCCGAAACCTTTTATAACCGGAAGCTGTGTCATATTTAACTCTAAATTCAACTGTTTTATAAGTGTACATATGCTGCCAAAGTCTATATATGCTGTATGTGTAACGCCGTTTAATTTAATAGTCTTAAAATACTTGCCGTTATCTTTCTCATCCTTAGTAATATTGAGTACATTTTTGGTGTCCGCGCTTTGTGGCACATATGTAGTCGTCGGCATTTCTTGGGGATGAAGCCTTGGTTTTGTGCAATCGGGAGCATTAGGTCCCAGGCGTGAGCACTTGTCACAACTTTGGAGGGTAGATAATTAAAAAGAACGCGCGACTGAGTTGAAAATGTTACTTAAACAAATTGTTTACGTTACAATTACGACGATATATTTGTAACGGTTTCGGTGCTTTCCATTTTATCAAGATGTGTATTTATAAACAAAAACTATTTAAATATACATTAATCTGTACTAGCTTCTTAATGAAATTCACATGGTCTTGACGTAAATCTAGAAAACTATGTATGAACTTTGCAGTAGTTTTATGGATAAGTTTATACTTACATTATAATTGATATTAAATTGTAGTAGGCGTTTATTTATGACAACAGTAGATATTTTCCCAGAATGAAGAAATGTTCCCAGGTAGGTAACCACTTAACAACAACATTATAGCCTCTTTATTTGTATCAGGCCAAACAAAGGGAATGCATTGAAGGAGATATTAATATGTATACCTACCTACCCATCCTCACAACTTTGCTTTAATTTCCATTGATATATATTATTGGTGGAGGTGGATAGTTAGATACATTATTACAATATAGATCGCGGCCGCCACAGTGCTGACCGCTGAACATAAATATCTCCAGATGGATAAGTACATAAAATAAGAAAACATACCTGTGGGTATCCTCGAACGTTCATCCCACTTCTGATGTTGAAAGTCACTAGCAGGAACAGATATTTAATGGGTGAATCCGAACTTTCCAAATGAATTGTAGGAAAACACAATCAAATCTTTAACAGTTTTTATTTTAAAATGTCACAGGCACAATTCACACGGGACACACTCTCATTCGCTGTCGCCCCCGATCGAATGACGTTTTATCCGTCAAAAAAAGAACCATTGACAGCTCGCCGCCGGTTATCGTTCAAAAAACTAAACGCTAACACAGTAGTAAGAACGCGTGAATCTTAACCGATGATCGAGGGTTCAAACCCGGGCAAGCACCACTGAATTTTCTTGTGCTTAATTTGTATTTGTAATTCATCTCGTGCTTGACGGTGAAGGAAAACATCGTGAGGTAACCTGCATGTGTCTAATTTCATTGAAATTCTGCCATATGTTTATTCTACCAACTCGCATTGGAGCAGCGTGGTGGAATAAGCTCCAAACCTTCTCTTCGAAAGGGAGAGGAGGCCTTAGCCCAGCAGTGGCACATTAACAGGCTGTTATTATGCACTAATATTGTCAACTGATTAATATTCTTGAAATTTTATAATTGTCACATATCACTATCTGATATTTCGAGACCGATTTCTGCGATGAATCTCTATATAATAGCCCTACAGAGCCATTTAAGGTAATACATTAAAACTAATATTATAATTATTGTGATATTTACACAAAAACCTAGTCAATTTTTGACTATTTTTTATTATAAGTTTTACAGCAGCAATAAAATAGTGCGCCTGGCTTGATCGTAAATTGACTTTGTTGCATTAATCAAAGTTATAAATTTTTTAAAATTGTTTTTTATTTATATAATAGAGTGTAACTGTTAATTATTTGTTGCTTTAACATATTCTTTAAAACTTAAGGATCATTGAAATCACATAGGAAGACACTGAGATTTTTAGTATCAAAAAGTATTTCGTAAATAAGAAAATTTTGTAATTTTGACTATGTAAAAAGTTCGATTTATCTTAATTAATAATTTTAAAAGAGCTTTAATTTTGCAACTTATTTTTCTTTTAATCAATGTTTTCACCTTTATTCTAATTAGTTATGTTTACACTTAGTAAGCCTTGTACACCGACCTACGCTTCATTTCATCAAATGAAAAATTTCTACGTTGCCTTGAGTGGGTATTTCTTATTAGTATACACACATAGATACCAGTTTTATTTGTAGAATTAAATAAAATGTAAAACTACCGCCGCTTCGAAATAAACATATATTCTATTGAGAACAACCAGCTCAATTGTTATTATTTTCCATCAATTAAATCACAGAGGTATGTTATTTGAAGGCAATTAAATTCCTTGCTTTTTTATCATCGACCTACATAGACGTTTATTGAGGCTTTTTTTACTTGTTTTAAATTTATTGAAAGACTTTGGTTATCATTTTACAACAATTATAAAATGTGAAATGTAAATCTTATATGTAAATTTATAAAATGTCACGATTCTTTTTCATGTTTTAACACATAAAAATAGCTGCTTTTTATTTGGCGAAATAAAGCTGAAACGATGTTTGTAAAAACTAATACTTGGTGTTAGGACTTTGTGTAAGCCACGCTGGTTTGCTTGTAAATGAACCACGCTGGTTGACTCATCCTAACTACAGGCACAAAGGACATATTAATCAAATTGGCGGAGCATTGACAAGTCTGACTACCGACTATATTATACATATTTTATTTGTTTTTGTATATTTATGGAAATAAACCATTAATCAGCAACATTATATCCGTATACATACTAAACTTAAGTCTCTATCGCCAAGTCGTTCTCGGATCGAATCAATATGCCCCGTATTCATTATCATTAATTTTAATTCGTGCGGCGCTGGGGCAGGCGGCACGTGCCTGAAATGACCAGACCATGAATGGCTATTACGGAAACGTTAAATTGAATTTGGAACTGTGTTAATGATACAAATTTAGTGGTTACTGTCTTACTTATTAGATTGATAACAATATAATAAATAATAATAAAAGTTTGAAAATAAGAGTACAAAAATCTAAACTTGCAAATTCATGTATCTTTGTTTTCCTCAAATATTTAATAAAGATTATGGTCGTAATTAGACCAATGGACGAACTGTAGTTTATACAATCACATGAATGTTACTTTTTGAAGATTCTGTTTGATATTAATTAAAGCATATTTGAATAAAAACATGGTCTTTTTTATTTTATTTATTTATTTTATTTTTTAATTTTTTATTGCACACAATTTACAAACATATAATGACATATAATAACAAGTAGTACATATAGCATGCAAAGGCGGCCTTATCACTTACAGTGATCTCTTCCAGGCAACCTCTGTAAAAAGAAATGGTTGTTTTTTTTAGTCCTACGCGTCCAATACAACGATGTGTTGAGGCCGGTGTTGAGGAAACCTCGACACTGTAGTGCGTCGGCAATGTTCGCTGATGCTCGCGTGGACGATTTTTTTTCTATAATACGCAAGCGTGTCGCCTCCATTATGAGCAGAACTTCGAAAAGTACCAACACCCTCCTCAGCACATTGGCTTGTAAATTGGACAGTCACTTCTGGGAGCACTGGAATGGTATACATGTGAAGCGGGTCTAATTCTAGGATTAAGTACTAACATAGTTTAAGCATTCGTTAGTAATCTATTTAATTTTAATTATTTATTTTAACTTATTTGTTATTATTTTTTAATTTTATTTGAATTTAATGTTAATTTTAATTTAATATGGATTGTTTAATCTGAAATAAAGTATTATTATTATTATTATTATTATTATTTAGATAGGTAGATAGACAAGTGGACCGCCTGATAGTAAATGGTCGTCACCGTCCATATATACGCCACCATCCTTGGGAACTAAGTTGTTATGTCCCTTGAATCAAAACTATATGATAAGCGGTTGGTTACCCAGCCCTATCATCAGGCAAATATAAGTTGGCACGCAATGTTTTACATGGAGAATATTTTTGCGCAGTCCACCTTGTTGTAACACATGTAGATTACGCGGCAGCGTCGCAATTGCAGCTTGGTTTTCATGCAATTTATAAATGAAATATTTGTGGTGCAAGGAACTAAGTGCCCCACTTTCAGCGCCATTATTGTTAATTTGGGTAGAGAGCGCTTGTTAATAACGACCAGATGGTTTGATATTATGTTACGGTTACATGAATATGAAAATATACCTATTGGTCAATTTTAGTATTTTATTATTATTATTATTATTTAATATTAATACTGAAATGTGTTTCCCGAATAGTGGAATACAGTCACCCCATTTCAACTCTGGGATCTCTTGAATAAGGGTTTTTCGTTTTATGAATATATATCACAGCATTGACATTATGGACTTTATTTAGTGATGGAAATGTTGGCGGTAAGCCATCCCAAGGTCAAAAGGGTTAGTTATCAAGGAAGGTTAGTCATCAGATATTCTACCGCAAAACAGCAGTACTTGGTATTGTTGTGTTCCGGTTTGAAGGGCGAGTGAGCCAGTGTAATTACAGGCACAAGGGACATTAAATCTTAGTTCCCAAGGTTGGTGGCGCATTGGATATGTTAGCGATGGTTGACATTTCTTACAATGCCAATGTCTAAGGGCGTTGGTAACCACTTACCATCAGGTGGTCCATGCTCGTCCGCCTTCCTATTCTATAAAAAAAAACAATTAGAAAGGACAGGCTTAAATTTAAGACAGACCTGTCTGATACCATATACACCACCATACACCAGATATAATTGTTTTTCCATACGTTGCGAAAGACTGCTACAATATTAATAGCATTCGCTCAAAACACTTATTTTAGGTCAGCGCAATGGTATAATACGAGATTTTTTTTTATTCAAACTTATGCCAAGGGCAATGGCAAAGCTGACGAACTTTCGATTTTGGAAAAATAATTATGTAGTGAAACTATTTATGCTATACTTTAAATTTTAATGTGAATTTAATACAAAAATAAAAAAATAAACAAATTTGCATCATATATAACTATAATTAAAGAACCGTACGTACGTATTTATTTTGTATTAATACAATTTAAGCTCGATTAAAAACAAATTTACACGTGCAGATCTATACACGGAAGTTCTAGAATTTAAAAATTCATACTCAATTAAGTTAGCAAACAGGCGAAAACATGGAAACTGTTTTCCTCCTAACATATTGATTCTTGAAGCTCAATAAAGTACTCATTCGATAGACTATTTTGAGATCGCGAAGTTGGAACACAGGTGCAAATTCGAGTCTCTTACGTTTGCTACATTGGGGTTACTACCCTCATGAAAAGTAGGTCAGCGCGACGGAGATACGGTTTTAAGACAAAGATTTATTAAGTTCAGATCCTACATTCTTTATCTGTAAGGTAAAGTAAACTTTCTATCTCAAATTAGTTTGTCAGAAGTTTCGTATAGCCTAGAATATACAAAAATTATCTAAAATATAGGTTTGCGAGAAAAAAAAATTGTTCAATAATATTTATGTAAACGTTAATAATATTTAATTAAATGTTTTGGTTATATATCTCATTGGGCGTATTGAAATAAATTCATAAAAAAAATATATTAAAACATTACCAAATATTTACGTTTAATTTTAATATATACATTTAGTCAAAGAGTTTTATATAACAAGTACTAGTCGATAGTTGTGGTTTCGAATGGGTTATGTAGTTTTGAGAGCATATATATTATAAAAATGGATATTATATTATATTAATTTATTTATAACATTGAGTGATCTCAAGAGTGTCACTCAAGTTTCGAATTCACCCCCATTCCCACTTGGGAGTTTATTTCCGTAGTCAGTTCTCATTGGATGCCAAACATGAACAGGCCAAATCAATATTAATTTGACTTACACGTTATATAATTTAACTAGTGATTAATGTTTTAATGGTAGGAGAGGTAGTAAGTATAATTTTTACACAACAAGTATCAAAGTTTTTGAGTTTTGAAAACTGTTCGTTCGAAATAAAAAATATGTAAAGTTATAATAATAATAATAATATCCTGGGACATTTTTTTTTCACACACGGCCATCTGATCCCAAATTAAGCTTGTACAGAGCTTGTATTATGGAAACCAGACAACTGATATACTACATATACTATTTTTCTTTTTGTAAATACATACTTATATAGATAATTACACCCAGACTCAGGACAAACAGACATGTTCATGCACACAAATATCTGTCCTGGGTGGGAATCGAACCCACAACCGTCAGCGTGAAAGGCAAGCATCCACCAACCACGCCAACCGGCTCGTCAAAGTTTAGTCTATAGGTTTAATATTGTGATGAATATGTATTATATAACGGATAAAAATTTGTACACCAACTTTTTAGGTCAACATAAAAACTTTTTGGTACCCGTTTTTTGGTATACGTAAAAGTAGAGTTTGTTTCACATACTTGTATCCGCTAGAAATGTTTTTGAATGCTTAAAAAAATAACATGTGAGAAACTGAACAACCAAACTGAATTCCAACAAAAACTCGAACATAGAATGGGCAAGATAAATGGTTGACGTAAAAAAATTACTTACGCTGTTTTTATGATTCTCTGTTCGGATAAACGAGACTTTTGCGATCAGGATCTTATTGAAGCTTAGAATACTTGTTAAAAAAATTAACGATGTATATTTAAGACTTTATACGTGAAGATATTTACTACTTTCGAAGTATTTGCCAGGGACTGATGGATATCCCAAAGCTATAATACATGTAAGCCAAGCCTCAGCCAATTCTTGCGCAGGCAAAACTGAAATAAGAGGAGGGAATCCAGAGTTTCAGCAGAAGGACCTTTACAATAAGATAAATAACTGAATACATAACTTTATTGCACAATTACAAGGAAAATAAGACAAATACAAGTAAAAAAAACAAAAGCTTAAGAATAGTCATGCTATATAAACTTAATTACGGACTGTAAGATGATGCATGCAAGGCGGTCGGTCTTATCATTCAAAGGATCTCTTTTAGACAACCCTGCATTAAGATACTTTGACGAGCCGGTTGGCGTGGTCGGTGGATGCTTGCCTTTCACGCCGAAGGTTGTGGGTTCGATTCCCACTCAGGACAGATATTTGTGTGCATGAACATGTCTGTTTGTCCTGAGTCTGGGTGTAATTATCTATATAAATATGTATTTACAAAAGAAAATTAGTATGTGTAGTATATCAGTTGTCTAGTTTCCATAGTCAAAGCTCTGTACAAGCTTAATTTGGCATCAGATGGCCGTGTCTGCAAAATGTCCCAGGATATATATATAAATATATTCTAATATATTCTTCATCTATATTCTATACTTGCAGTACATAACGGGCGAGTGCATTATATATGTATACAATACATATAATATATGTACTAAACCATTTTATTCTTTCGTCATATTGTAAAGTTATTCAATTCCACTTGTGTTATGCAGGGTCTTGTGTAGGCAAATTGATACAATGTATGCTATCGTCTACATATTGGCCAATCGAACTGATAGAAGCCTTTGGTTTGTGTCCATCCCGTGTGGTAAAGCACACCAAACAAACCGTACACTCGTTGGCATATTCAGCCAGCTAGACGGTGACAGTGAGCAATAACGAGGCAACTACGTGACTTTAAGTTGGTCTTCACTCAACAAACTAAGGCCAACATGTATACATTATGGAGCAAGCACGTCGCTGCAGCTGCACGCTAGGTAGGTAAAGTACCTAGAATAGACACAAGAATGAACTGTAACATTTTGTAATAAATTGTCTTTAATTTTGTTTTAATTTTGAGTAAACCTCTTTCGTAAGAAAAAAGATTCCGAAAAGAAACCGAAATAACTTTCATCTGTCAATATAAAGAAAAACAAAATTTACGGATTTGATACGGAATCCATAGAAATGATGACATGTTGGAAATATATTTTAATACGCATCTATACAGGACCGGGAGCTTTGGCGCACCTTGGGAGAAGCCTATGTTCAGCAGTGGACGATGATTGGCTGTTGATTGATTGATTGATTGACGCATCTATACTAATATTATAGATGCGATAGTAACTATGTCTGTTACGCTTTCACAGCTAAACCAGTGAACCGATTTTGATGAAATTTGGTATGAAGAAAGCTTTAATCCCGAGGAAGAACATAGATTACTTCTTTATACTTAACAGTCCACCTAGCCTATCGTGGGCGTAGCTGCGGGCAAACACTAGCTTTATATAAATATATTTCTTTAAATATTACTATTAATGTTTTAAAGAGAGAGACAAAATCGCAGCATATTATCGGTGAGATGATAGAAATGATAATAATTGAACATATTTCTCTGACAACTGTCGAAATACGTAGACTGCACATTAATCTTCGCAATGATTTACAGCGCACTGATATAACGTCTTTGGTTGAAGATTTACGGGGCATATTGTGATCATTTATACTACGACTGGTTTTAGGTATTTTTGGAAATGATGGTGGTTTATTAGAAATGACGTGTAACGGCCGTTTAATTTTTTTTTTTTATATATTCAGCTTAGAATGTCTCACTGTTTGTTTTTTTTTTTTAATAGTACATGAAACAATTGTAGATAGATATTTCTTTATTTTACAATTTGTTAAGTAAGTGTTAATGTCTTATTGCTGTTCAAAAGCCTCTTATTGAGGGGAAGGTTTGAAGCTTATTCCACCATGCTACTTCAATGCATATGTCAGTTTTGTCCGACATATACAGGTTTCCGAACCATATTTTCTCTTATTGCCGAACAAGAGATGAATTAATAACAGAAAATAATGGAAATGGAATGGAAACTTTATATGGAAACCAGTAAATGAATTTTGATTAGGATCATTGGAAATTCAAAAACAAATTAGTTAATCAACCATCATCAACGGTTCCTGTTTACAGCAATAAGAATAAAAAATGCATTCATAATTTATATTGATGAAATTAATGCGTGTAACTGTTTTGAATAAAACAAAATTACATTAATAGTGGAGTAAGTTAAGACGGCACACAGGTGTAGCGGTAACTTTATATCGCGTAAACGACGAGTTATAAACGACCCTCTCTCGTAAGTAGGTCAAAACGATAGGGAATCATATTTATGACAAAGACTTATAATATAATTTATACTACTAAGATTTAAACCCCTCTTCTATAAAAGACTAGCTACCCGCTATGACTTTACACGGAAAAATTCCGTGTAAGCTTTTCTTAATAAAATTAGTATTGCATGTTATCATGAAACGTTATTGCTTAGACTGGAATCACACTTGGTAACTACGTAAATTTACAAATATTACTATAGAACGAAATTCAGTGAAATTAGATACATGCCATTCCATACAAGGTTGCTCGCGATGTTTTCCTTCATCGTCAAGCGCGAGATTGATTATAAACACAAATTAAGCACATGAAAATTCAGTGGTGCTTTGCCCGGGTTTGAACCCACGATCATCGGTTAAGATTCACGCGTTCTAATCACATGATTATCTCGACTCATTTATATACATCAAAAGTAATGTTCTTTGAGGCCTCCATATAGAGGCGTGATAAATGACGTAAGTGAAATTCGACTATTTATGTATATAATAACTTATATTATGAACATTACGGTTCATTTAGCAGTGAATTTGTTAGTTATATTATTACGAGTACTATTTAATAATAAATATATCTTTTCATTCGATTGAGTTGAAATTTTGTAGTTGTTGTTGACACTTATGTGAAGGCGTCCGTCTTAGTACCATAAACAAACAATAGAGGGCGCGTGAGTCTTATCTAATAGTTTTAAATACAAAATTTAAAGATTTAATAATTTAGTATTAGTAATTTAATTTTGAAAGTATTTTCCATATATGCTGTATGTTCTTACTACTCGTACCTATTCGAGTTATAAATTATTTAATTAGTTATTAATTAATTAGTACTCGTAACACCATAACTAACAAATTTACTGCTAAATGAACCATAATGTTCATAATATAAGTTATTACATACATAAATAGTCGAATTTCACTTAAGTCATTTATCACGGAATATATTTCTTGTTTCTGGAAGACACTAACCATCATTATAATGGGTATTCTGACGATAATAGGAATTTACTTTCTGAATTATGTCGAACATTCTCGATAAAGAACGTAACTGAATACTAACACATAATAGAATTCCCTCTTCAATTGTAAAGTTTTGTTGTTTTAAATAGAATATAAAACAACACAACTTTACAATGGAAGAGGGTAGTTTTCATAACGACCAAGCGAATTTATTAAATGAATAAAAACATCAGAATCGATGGTTATTAAAAGATTTCCTAATTTAAAAAAAAGACAAATAAATACAGTAAGGAAAATAAAAACATTAGAGTTATGTTAATACAGTAACAGCCTGTGAATGTCCCACTGCTGGGCTAAAGGCCTCCGCTCCTCTTTTTGAGAAGAAGGTTTGGAGCTTATTCCACCACGCTGCTCCAATGCGGGTTGGTGGAATACACATGTGGCAGAATTTCAGTGAAATTAGACACATGCAGGTTTCCTCACGATGTTTTCCTTCACCGTCAAGCACGAGATGAATTATAAACACAAATTAAGCACATGAAAATTCAGTGGTGCTTGCCCGGGTTTGTACCCACGATCATCAGCTAAGATTCACGCGTTCTAACCACTAGGCCATCTCGGCTTTTTTAAGGCTTTTTTCTATGGCTTTCGTTAAATTAATAATAATAAATATCTTTTTACTTGGACTATGACGCCGTTTGCCGTAACGGCTTACGAGTCGGTCCGTATCCTGTCTATGAGACGAGCTTATAGATATTTATTTTTAAAAAGTAGAAGTTTTTAAGATTTAAACCAATTAACGTTAGAAAATTGCTTATTATAAATACTTGTTTACCTAATATAATGTCATACAGGTAATTTGTTACCATATCTATAAATATAAATTAAATAAATAAATAAATATAAATTGCTATTTAGGAAAATAAGTAGTTTGTTAGCACTCAATATTATGTCGTCTTAATTACAACAATTGCAAAATTAATAAAATTAATGAGTAATGTATTCTCTTAGTCTTGATTTCTGATAAGTTATTCATAAATTTACTAAAAAAAAGACTTGTTTTAATTCAAGTAAGCTATTCCACCGCGATGGTAAAATAAGTGTTGGTAGATTAAATTAATAGAAATTGAGTATATATTTATGTATATATTTATACAATGACCGTTTGATAGATAATTTTTGAGTTCGGGACGAACGAATCCAACTATAAAAAGAAATATATTATTATTTGTTCAAATTCCCGATTCATGCGAATAATATTTCAATGAATTGTGGTAGCTTATAGCTTACTTATTTTCATTGCCTAATTAGTCGTTATAGTATTAAAGTCATCATAATTAGCGTGACCACGAATGAGATTCTGTGGAAATATGGAAGTAAAGAGTGGTAAAATAATAAAGTTTTAACAACGCTTGAAATCCGAGTAATAAATGATTAAATGTATAAATATAAATAGTACATTAAAATGTATTTTTATGAACATAAAAACTTCAATCACAAATATTTTGTCTTTGATGATATAGTTTCATTAGTTATATAATTAATAAAATTATTTAAAACAAAATATTTTATTTAGTAAAATTTTGTCTTTAATTATTATTTTTATTACAAAATGAATAAAACATTAAAAAAAAAACAGTTATAATTTATTTATTTCCAAATATGTGCCTCAATGATTATTCAATATTGCTTCTATTTTTGTACTGTGGGTTGAAATAAACAGAAATAAACGGCTTTACTTATAATATTATTTAAATTATGTTTAGTTAAGCAATTATGTATCTTGTTTAGGGCCTCTCGTCATTGATAGCAGAAATAGAGAAAGCAATGTTAAACTGAAACTAAAATGTCTAAAATGAGTATATAACAACGTTTATATATAAAGCTGATGAAAATTCAACTCATGCTTGTTTTGAAATGTTTCACATTGATGTAGGTATTCGAATAACGGAACTAAAAGTGTATTTACATTTTAGGGCAACGTTAAATGTAATGTATAAATTTGCTTAGTGTAATGTTTTCGAATTTATTGAGTTATGCAAAACTGAGGTCTGCTGCGCCGCGAATATGGTATTTCAATTTGAACGCAATGGTATAAACAGCATACCAAGAACTAATTAGCCAAAAACATATTAGATTTAATCTGAGTTTCGTTCGTAAAATGTTGTTTAAACTTTTTGTGTATGTATGTGTGTGTACGTAATAATAATCTTTATTTCACACCGACACTAAATAATTACAGTACAAAAAAATAATAGATGGCACACAAGCCTTTCGACTCTACCCTTGAGAACGTGGAGGCAACATTTCATGATGATCAGTGGAGTAGTTAAGACGTAAAGGCGACACAAACAAACAAATAAACAAACTCACTTTCGTATTTATAATAATAATACTTTATTCTTATCTATTACATACATATTATAAAAAGTAGCCCTGACTCTTGAACTGGTGTTACCCGTGCGTCAGACGTCAGTTCCTTCCCATTAAATTATTACAAAGGATCTTATTACTAAGCATTGTAAGTTAATCCAAACCGTATGTGGTTATGTAAATGTGTGTTCGTGTGTATGTGGGTATGTATATATGTGTGCTATATATAATTTTAATAAGTGTTTATATCATTCCTTCCTTTGGTCTAGCTTTGTTGGATCCTGTTTACCATTATTCATTTTTCTTAACTAAATCGTTCTATTAATATTTTTTATTACATGTAGTGAATCATCGATTACCAAAAAAAAACAATATTTAAAAAAAGAATTATAGCTTTTTCTCGACATTATACACATAATTGTTATAAAATAAACAATGTTCTATATTTGTACATAGTAGGATAGAAGTTTTGTATTGAAAACACTTCTCGGGGTGCTCTCAGAATATGCATTTTGTACATTAATATTTGTTATGAATCACAGCGCACAGATACAGCGTCTTTTGTCTGAAGCCATCTGAAGGATTTATTTGTCCTGTGAATTTACTATTCATATTGAATACATTATTTCTTTCTATGTACGATACGCTATATGCTGTTTCAATAATTCTGACTCGTTGTAGTTGTATTTTTATCGATTTATTTGTATTGAAATATTTTTTATCATCATCATACTAATATGACAACTTGGTGGTAGGGCTCGTCTATGTGGGTACCACTCACTCATGATGAAATATTATCATTGTTTGATGACCACTTACCATCAGGTGGCTTATTTGCCCGTCAGCTTACCTATCTCGTATATTCATATCGTATATTTATACTATTTAAAATATAAATATTATAAACGCGAAAGTAACTCTGTCTGCCTGTAACGCTTTTAAAGCTAAACCACTAAACTGATTTCCATAAAATTGGGTATGGAGCAAGCTTAAACCCCGAGGTGCATGTCAGTCACCTCCACGTGGTGCACCCTGGGCAACGGGGTTGACCAGCAATCCGATGTTTTTTCCGGAATGCTTGTCGATCGCGGCTGAGACTGACGCGGCGGAAGTGTCGCGGGCCGCTCCTGGTACTTCTCTGTTGCGCAGAGTGGACCAGCGAGCGGCTTCGTGGCAAATAGGAGGGTCCTTATGGGCCGCCGGAGAGAGAGAGTGGAGGAGTTGGTCTCCGGGGTCCTTTCGGGCTGTTGGAGACAGGAGGAGATGTAGAGGGAGGGAGGGAGGAGAGGCGGGTTCGCCCAGTTTCGGTGTCGACGCTGGGTGGACACACTTCGGTCACCGCCTTCTCAAACTCGTTTCCCCATCCAGGCGGCAGCCTGTGGTGGGACCGAGGGCTTTGCCTTCACCGGCCGGGCCAAGAGGAGAAAACCTCAATAAAAAACAACCGGTCGGTCGCTCACCCAAAGCGACGGCCGCAGGCGGGGTCGCGGTGGTGTGCTAACCCGTTCCCGTAACCCCGCCACCATGCGGTGAAGCGGAAACGAGGAGGTTTTAGCGGGTAGGACGGTGGCCCTCTGCCCCGTGAGTCCCACATACCCGTCCCGGTCGTGTCCGAGCGGGAGGCGTAAATGCCTTTCCTCATCGAAAAAAAAAAAAAAAGCTTGAACCCCAAGGCTACTTTTTTACTAAACGTCCGCCCATCTCTTTAACACGCGGGCGAATACTAAATATATATACAACGGTGTCTATGCTGAAAAAGAAATGGAAAATAAACTCAAGCTAATCACATGAAAACTAAGACTTGCTTACTCGCGAGTTTCTTCCAATGTGCTATCTTCACAACTTATTCAAAGTTCGTTTGATTACAGCTGCACCACTTGGGATATTGGAAAATCGTGTACCGGCTTTATTTAATGATTTTACTTGTCATAAGTTTGTATACAAAGTTTGCAAATGTGAGAGAGCTGTCATTTGCACTGAACTGCGTACAAATGTTGGACGCTTGCAACTTGTTCGAATATTCAAACGGTTAACTTTACTCTATATAATATATGTTATGACATTTAATTGTTTATGATTATTTAATATAGGACATTTAATAATTTTATAAAATAATTTAAATTTTATAAAATAATTTTAAAATGCGATTATACTTTAAACAATTTCAACCGATCTATCTTAATCACATACTTCTGTTGTTAACCATTACAACTTCATTATTGCACTTAATTGTATTCGTTGTTATACAGGATTATTATATAAATAAATCTTTTTTATTTTGCGATTCAAAAGGGAAATGCTGCTAGCATTCTACCTAACATTCCACGTGGTCCCGATTTGTATAGTAACTATTTTTAATTTTTATTTGTATATATTTAAAGCATTTTAATAAAAAAACTTAAATTAATTTCTAACACGGCAACTCAATGGTTAGCTGCTTATTTTATGCTCTATCTCTTAAAACATATTTATCAAAACAAACATTTTGTAGTAATGTAGGCTATAGTTACAATACAACAAATAATAATTTTCTCTTTAAAACATTTTAATAAAGACAAACTTTAAATATACTTTTTTTACTGGTGGTAGGGCTTTGTGCAAGCTCGTCTGGGTAGGTACCACCCACTCATCAGATATTCTACCGCAAAACAGCAATACTTGATATTGTTGTGTTCCGGTTTGAAGGGTGAGTGAGCCAGTGTAATTACAGGCACAAGGGACATAAAATCTTAGTTCCCAAGGTTGGTGGCGCATTGGATATGTAAGCGATGGTTGACATTTCTTACAATGCCAATGTCTAAGAGCGTTGGTGACCACTTACCATCAGGTGGCCCATATGCTCGTCCGCCTTCCTATTCTATAAAAAAAAAAAAAAAAAATACTAAATGTATATTTACAAGCACTTTTTTAACTCAATGCGAGTAAATTAAAATATTTATTGAAACACACGCTCTTTGAAATGTAATTAATGATAAATTAAAGCTTCAGTGATTTACCTATATTTGTCCTGGCATTAGTATCTTTGAAGTCTAAAATTATATGAATTCCGTTCATGGAACGACCTGACCTTAGACAGGTCATGAATATGTAAGTGTCTATTTTAGCTTAGCCTTGCTCCAATGCACGTGAGTGGAAGCGCATTGTCTTCCATATTTCCTAAAATTATTATTTTTTGGCTCAAAGCTAGCTACAAACATTTTCTTTTAAAAAGTGTAGAGTTCATATTTGACGTCCAAATTATTATTTATAAATTATTTATATATATACATATATTAATTTGTTAAGGTACGGGTATAATATATATATATATATATATATATATATTTTATAAGCATCAAGCGTCCATCGTGTTTACGCAGTGCAACTATTACTACTAAAAAAAATCAAGAAAAGATATAAGTAAAGAAAAATAATTAACATAAAAGATTAATCATGTAGTAATTAAGTAAATTTAATTTTGAAAAACTTTTAACTATAAACTATTTAGAAATTGCAACATTTTTTTTTAATTTTTATAATTTGTAAAAATTGTATTAAAAACATTTGTTGATATATAACTATTAACTTCATAAAGATTTCCTTCGCCTAATTAAGTATTAAAAATATTTAATGAAAAAAAAAGTATAACGTAACGGAATAAAAAAAAACTCCTACATAATCCCTTAACCCGTATTTTCTGTGCAAAGGATCGTCTTATTAACCTAACCTACATTTCTAAATTGCAATTCTAAATACGTTCTGCAATGTAAAATAGCGGTGAATGTGATTTTGTTTTGCTAATTTGAACACTACTTTTTATCATCGTTCTAGATTCAAATTTTATAAATAATATTCCATTTTATTTATATCCATGTGGTGGAATATTCTCCAAAAGATGATTCCTGATTCCTTTCCTTAAGATGAGGTTATAGCCCAGCACTGGAATATATCAACGCTGTTACTTAAATGAACAGCATAACAATTAAAGTAATATGCAATACCCAACTTAATTAAAAGCGATAGCTTTCAATTAAAACTATAAAGGAATGCGTTCTCAGTAAACAATTACGTACTAAAACTATGCATCCTCATCGGGCGCAAGAAACACTACAACACGTCAATACATTCCCGTCTATGTGTGACCGGATATTAATGAGGCAATAGACGCTTCGAGCCGACGCAACCCGATCGCATTAGGCCACGGAATTGCCCATCCATTACATGTACAAATATCGGTTGCTCTTATTAACTTTCATGGCTACGGTTATTTAATATAGGCGAAAAAATTTACGACTGTAAAATATTGTATTGGATATTTAGCGTGTAGGCTATCTTGAGATACTGAGGCGTATATTATTGAGAGACGGATCCAGGTATGAAGATAGCCAATACTCAAAGACCGAAGGAATAATATATTTTTATTTACGACACGTCACAATTGTTTGAGTACCCTGTACTGACTGATTGATTAATGTATTATAATAATCTAATAATAAATTGTTATGATTTCGTCATGCCAAATATGGAGCACAACTAAAAAAAGTGATGTGCTGACGGCACAGATATATTATTTTTGCATGTTGATGCTGCTGCCAAAATATTATTAAAACTCTTTATTCATTTATTTAGTTGTTTATCTAATTTTAAATATTGATGAAATTAATTTCTGTAAAACAAATGATGAAGAAGATAGCGAATAAAGCTTCGATATGATTTGATCATATATAAAGCATTATGCTATAATACTTTGTAGTTATAGCTTTAAGCTTGATAAAATAAATTAACGATCAGCTACAATAGAGTTTATAACTATCAAACATGCAAAACAAATATATGCAAATATTTGGTTAATTGAGAATTTGGCAGAATATATTTTTTTAAACGAAAAATTTAAAACTATATCATCTAATCATTGATATTATTTATCAAAAACCACACGCTATCAAAAATATCTTAACGCCTTTATACATATGTATATACATACATACTTGTTGACCTGTGACGTTACTTTATAAATTACATTATGTAATGTATTTATTTTAAAATAATATAATCATAACAAAAAATATATATGTTTACGAAGAACGCATATCTCAGTAATGAACGAACTATTGTGTCTGTAAGAAAAAGATAAGTAAAATAATTGCAAATTGCAATTATTCATTCAACATCGCAACATTTTAATACCACTTTATGTTTATTCCTTTAAACTGTAGCTACGCAACAAATGCTTTTAAAAACTTCGAATTATTTCAACTTAAATACAAGCACATATTCTTTTATCTTAATCGTTCCCGTGTCAGTACAGTAGCAATTCCCCCAGAAAGTAAACGCCACATGGAATCGTTAGATGAAATTAACGGAATCTGCCTTCGACCGCAAGCCAATAGTGTTCAGTAAACTGGTAATTTGTTAAATTTATCGCCCCAATTTATTCCTTTTTACTATTTTTACCCTCGAGAAAATGTAAAACTGTAGAAAAAATAAAAAAAATATCGCATTCTCTTTTAAATTGAAATTTATCTAAAAATGAAATCAAAGTTACCTAGTTCCAAAAAAATCTTTAGAATTATTAAAAATTGCAAATAATAATTTTAGAAGTCAAAATGTTAATACCAGTATCTACTGGCTTATACGCTTTATTCAAAAGAATTTATTAAATTCATCAATATTAATACATAGCATTAAATATAAGCTTGTCGTTAACACATATGTATAGCTTGTTTCTTAAAAAGTAAAAGTATGTGTAAACATAATTAAAAATGGCAATTAACCTAAATCCCTGCAACAACGAAAATGTTTAAAGAACATTTTCGCACTGCAGTATCAAACATGAGCATACTGCATTCTTCAAGAAGGTTGGAATGTATGAAATTAGTACTAACTTTATTTTTCAGTCGTTTTTTTTTTGTTGATATTACTTTTTTTTCAAAGTAAAGTAAAGAGCCTTACCTTCATTTTCTTAAACGTTGCTTAAAGCTCGCTTAACTAATTTGTCTAATAACTAAACGGTCATTGGTTGATGACAGCAGATGATGTAAAAAGCAACCAATGAGCGAGCAGTATCAGATTAGTACTCAATATTATATTGTTTTCCTTTGATTTGCTAATTATTTCCGAACCTGACGTTAACATTACTATTGCTGAAAGTTATTAAAAATTAAGTAAAATTTTAATATTTGTATATTTATTTAAGGTAAAGGACTGCTTTCTTCTTCTTTTAAGGTTTGAAGCTTACTCCACTCCAAGTGGCTCAAATGTGAGGTCACCACCCCAACAATAGCCTGTAGCAGTTTTTTATCGAAAAATGTAATTTCCTTAGATATTTTCTCGCACAATCAAATACGGGATTTGTTAAAAAAATACAAATGTGGTTTCTTATATATCTATATGAACCAGTGGTCACACTGAATCACATTGGATTAAGTAAACTCATAGTACATTTATTATAACGAGACATATGGACGAAAATACGAGCGACGAAGCGATTAGGCCTTAACCTCTTTAATACAGATCGCACAGGAATCTAGCTATGAGATTAGCAGTTGACCCAAAAATTTGTATTGCATTGTACTACGCTTATCAATAAATTTAAAATCATTATGTAAAGGTTGTTCTAATTTCAAGCATGCGACTGGTATATTTTTTTAAGTGAAAAATCTATTAGGTAACGTGCCTTGCAAGTAAGACCTACACATTTAAAAACATGTATACCGTGTCGGCAAACGGCATGCAACTTTCTGCTCCTTTGCATGCATGGCGCGTATATACTTCGTTGCTATCTGTTATGATTAGTATAGGAAACGTATTATATTAACAAGAGCCTATATTTAATTTATATTTAATGTTTTTGAATTACAAATTCTTTCAATAACCATCAAATTCAATGTGTCGTCCTTGTCGGAAAAAATGCGTCGTAAGTTACTTTATTCGGTAATTAAAATAAAAACGATTATGGTAATAGAGTATTCGATCTTTATGCTCGTAATGAATAAGATATGCACATACGACATTTTATGCCAACTGTAGCGTAAATGTGTTAAGACGAGAAATAATATTTCAATGTACTTGTTTCAATCGAAACTTTGTAACTTATATAAACGATTATTAACGATACAAAATCCGGGTGAAAGCAAACACTTGACATATATCCCCGCGCTATCGAACGGCGCGTAACAAGAAGAATTTCAATTAAATTTAATAAAACATTTTTCAGATAAAATGCACTGTTATTGGCCTAGATAGGGTTATCAAAACTTTAGAGAATAAATAAGGTTTTATTAACGAATACGTTAGAAGGGATTCGAGTAGATTGGAATTGACAATTACTTTTTGATCTCATTCATTCAAGAGATTACTATGGAGATTTACTTATGCTTACTTCTTCTACAATATATTATTTAATATACATCTGATAAATATTATATGTATCATTTTGTTTATTTATTTGACACTTTTTACGATGGTGAACGAATATAAGCGTTAGAATAACTTATTTGTTGTGTCTAGTGTACTATTCCTGTATTAACATTTTATATTATATACGTTATATACGCACCAGAATTAAACGAAATATCAAAAGAGAACTAAGTATAAAAGTTACGCTGATCCCTTCAATGGTTTCGTTCCAGTATCTAAATAACAATGTAAAAAACTATATAATACATCCTTAGTTAGTTAGTCAGTCGGTGTCAGAAAACACAAATACATATATATTTGAGAGGAAATTTCGAACGAAACTTTTAAGTAACTTTTCTTTAGTGTTAACACAATGTCGTTGGATTCCGTCAGTGAATAAATTCATTGTAGTTATATAAAACAAGCTTTTTTTCGCTTTAAAGCGTTTTAAAAGCTGTTTTTATACCAGAAATAACGATTTTATTTTCATCAAAATAAGTCTAACTCAACTTCATCTAAATATCGTATATAAAGATATTTTAAATTTGTTTGTTAAGCCAATATTTTTCAGATTTTAATATTTGCTGTTTATAATATATAACATAAATTGTAACTTTATACTTGTTCACCAACATTAATTCGAAATGAACTATTCTGTAGATATGTTTGTAAAAAAAAACGTTCGCGCAACAATAATATTTTATCATAACAACTTCGTACTACAGTACAACAGTACAGTAACAGCCTGTGAATGTCCCACAGGCCATTCACAGGGCTAAGGCCTCCTCTCCCTTTTTGAGGAGAAGGCTTAGAGCTTATTGCACCAGGCTGCTCCAATGCGTATAGCACGAGATGAATTATTAGTACATGAAAATTTAGTGGTGCTTGCGCAGGTTTGAACCCATGATCATTTGTTAGGATTCACGCGTTCTTACTACTGGGCATCCATCTCGGCATTTCTTCACTTCACTTTAATGATTTTTATCAAACCAAGTTTAATATTGTGCATATGAAATGTTCAATTTTATTTTTTTCATGTAATTGATGATACATGTATCTTTATAAAATTTTAAGATATAGTAAAATATTTCATAATCATTAACGGCAACATACATATCAAAGATAAATGTTTTTAATTTAAATCTCCTTCAATATATAAGCGAACTATTAAACAAACAGACTATAAATATATTACCCTACTCTAGCATATATAAAAATGATTTATTTAAGTTGTAATATTATCTGAATTAAATTTAACTAATTTCAACTCTCGACTCGCTTGAAATTGTCTTCATATTTTTCATGATATTTGTAAATTTTTATTCTAACATTCAACATCAGCTTAGCTAATTCTATTTATTTATATTATTTGTTGGAATCCAAAGCAAATATTAAAATATATATAAAGATTTATAAAACTTTCATAAGTTGGAACAAGCGAATTCTTCGCGAACTCTTCCAGGTAACATGAGGACTGATTAAAAAATGAATGGGTACTGGAATAATAATTTAGAAATCCCCACTCTTTCTATGTTATTTATAAACGATGATGAAGTTATATCATCAACATCTTCTACAGCGCGTGGATATATAAAGATTCTCAAATAAACTTTTAACTTGACAATATTCCTTTTTTAAACTCAGTGAAAAACACTCCACTTGCAAATATTTCCGTATGATAAAGAAATGCATACGGTTCCTGACATCAAGAATTTGCAAATATTCCCCAAAAGTGCTGCGGGTGCAAATGTAAGGTTCTGGGTGCAAATGTATTTCTGGCGACGTGGCGTACGTGCTGCTCGGTCTTTTATTAAATGAATTCATCATCTCAAATTGTAAGCGGTAAGCGCTTGCTGTTTGATTAACGTGAAAAGTAAATGTATTGTAATTAGAATCTTTAAATATAACATCCCAAAATTATATCACTATGAGACAAGGCCATCCTCGAAGATTCCTTGACGATTACCTTGATTCTCTTCACAGGCTTATAAAGTGTTGACATCGTGGTGAGTCAGTGGTCAATCTAAGCTTATTTTACAATGTACTCAGACGGAACTTAATCCAAGTTTATACTAAAACTATGCTTATACTAAAATGATGCTCCAATGTCAGAGGGAGGATACACATGTGGGTGATTATTATTCGAAACTTTCAGGTTCACCATTAAGCACGATTTTGATGAGTGACGCCAAGCGGTTTTGAAAACGCAATTTTTGGTTATAATTGGCTTTTTTACTTAATATTTTTTAATTTTATTTATCAATAATAACCGAATATACACAATGTTTAGCATTTAGGAATATAACGAAAGTCCTCATAATGATAGTTTGTATTACGATTGTATATGACAATGATCTAAAGGTTCAAGACGTATAGTCTTAACCCTTGCGCCCTAAACGACGCCTCTGACTCCGTTAAATTGTTGACATTTCAATCACGTTAAGGTTAAGTTTGAATACTATAGTTAAACAGTTATTACGTAGAACGCTTAAGACCTAAATTTTTTTTATATAATAGGGGACAAACGAGCTGGAGGCTCACCTGATAGAAAGTGACTACCACAACCCATGGACATCTGTAACACCCGACGGCTTGCAGGTGCTTTGCTGACCTTTAAAACGAAGGAGTACGCTCTTTTCTTGAAGGTTTCTATGTCATATCAGCTCGAAAAAGTCGCCGGAGAAAGCTGGTTCCACAGAGTGGTTATATAAGATACTATGTCTAAGATTATTGTATGATATTAAAACCAAAGAAACAATTTTTTATTATCTTAATGGGCTAAAGCATTATGATTTAAGGTAAAGTTTATTTCAGTACGTCACCTTAGGTTTCTTGTTATCAGATGAACTTGAAATTTATAATATTGTATAACAGCATAAGTTTTATTTAGTAATACATTGAACACTATTTAAAATATATAATCACTTCACTGGAAAATTTTATTTCATACGATAATAGCTTTTAAGTATAAAATTAATATATTTTTGGCTGTATCACAACATCAATAATCATAATTTTCTTTATTGTACAATGTGTATTTTAATAGATAACCGGTGAAGCAAAGTAATTTAAATTTAGACAAGATGCTACTTAATTGAAATTATAAAATAAGTATTTATTTTTCGAACAGGAAGAAAAACGGAATATCAAACTACCTGATATATGCAGGCATATCTTTCCATACACATTTTTTTTAATCTCCGCCGATAAAGCGTCAGTTGTATAATTTAATTTCTACATAAATTATTTTTGTTTCGATTTCTCACAAATACGTATGTCATAATAATAATAACAAATATAAATAGTTCAAGTCACGATGACGCTTCA
Source organism: Nymphalis io (assembly GCF_905147045.1). Taxonomy (NCBI): domain Eukaryota; kingdom Metazoa; phylum Arthropoda; class Insecta; order Lepidoptera; family Nymphalidae; genus Nymphalis; species Nymphalis io. The sequence continues at coordinate 5,307,572 of NC_065904.1, forward strand.
CTCTTTTCTTCCAATCAGTGCAGTTTTCAATGTAAGCTGTTAGAGTGTAGCGCGTATTGCAATTATCTATACATAATTGCGTTATTTCCAAATAATTTGACACTATAACTAACTTTGAAGATTCCTTATACCATCACTGCGTCGCCCACCATAGGCGACGATATTATGTCCCATGAGCCTGCAACTTACTGAATGATAAAGACGTCCTTCCGACCAATTTCCGTTACGGCGGTCATTCTCAACGGAAAAAGCACCTAACTAGTACATATATAATATATACATAAACTGGACTACACTATACACTTGACTGCCTCGTTGGTCCAGTGGCTTGATGTAAGGCCGCAGACCCGGTGGTCCTGGGTTCAATTCCCAGGTCGGGCCAATAAAAAGTTATTGGGTTTTTCTGTCAGAAAATTCTCAGGAGCAGCCCGGAGTCTGGAAGTTGGAATTGTATACACTCCCGTGCCTCGAAAAGCACGTAAAGCCGTTGGTCTTGCTCCTGAACTTTTTCCGGTCGTGTCGGATTGCCGTCCCATCGGATTATGAGAGTTAGGGAATGGAGAGTGCACCTGTGTTTACGCACACATTTGTGCACTATAATATATCTATAATATATATCCTGCGTAGTTGACTAATCTCTCTTGAAATTGGCCGCCGTGGCTATAACCGGTCTGGCGGACATTATTATTATACATAAACTGGATAAATAAAACTAGTGTTCGACCATTATCTGAACTGTTTTGCCTTTTCATATTTATTAATAAAAATTCATTTTTAATTTTACTTCAGTGGCCGTATTTATAATATTATTCATATAAAAACTATGTCAGCAAATAATTTTCGCCCTACTTCTTACGCTTGCAATATACCTGTTTGTAAAAGTCATGCTCAATCGTAATTTTATCAAAAGCATTTCAAACCAAGAGCCATTACATGAAACTACTCAGGTATACATTAAATGCGTATATTTGCAATTTGCTTTGCCTCCAAATTGATATGCCTCAATGGAATTTTAACATAATGTAAATATAGAATATATAGAATAAATATATGATGAACAAAATATATAAAATTGCTTCGGATTCAATTTTGTCTACCCACACAGCACATCGTTGGCGTTCAAATTTCCCTTTAGAGACAACCCGAGGCCTCATGGTGCATTGCACGAATAATCTTAATCATATATTGTAAGCTTAAATCTGTGCAAGCAATACTTAATTCTCATAAAAAAATGTTTATAAGCTCTCATAATCGATGGCAACGAAAATCTGACGATTGGAGGTTCACGTGCAAATGCTTTACGTGCTTTCCGAGGGACGGTTGTGTTTACGCCGCCAATCTCTAAGGTCTAACTTCTGCTATGATGACAAAAAAAATATATTTTTAGTGTCCAGTACTCGAATCCAGGGACTTCGGATATGCAGCCTTTATTTATAAGCCATTAAACCATGTTCTTCATATTCTAATATAAGCAAATATTATATAAAAATGGTCTCTTGCTGTTTTTTTCAAACATTAACTACATTACATTAATAAATATTAGCTTGCATTATTCGTATTACGCTGTTTTTTGCAGTTTCATTTGTACAAAATTAACTTAGCTTTATTCCGACTGTAGTTGTTTGAATAAACAAAAATACTGAAAGAAAGTTAATAAACTAAATTCCTTCAAAATAGATAAATAGAAAAGTCACAAATAAAGTATCTATTAAACACTGGTATGTTATATTTTTTTATATTTGTGATGTTTATTGTTAATTTGTTACTTTACACTACGTAAAAACCGAAAAATATTTGGTAAAGTCAACATTTTTCTTATAAAATAATAAAACTTAAGATGAGAATAAAGAAGAGACGTCTCTACGTCTGCCGATAATATTTTCTGCAGCTACAAGCACTAAGGGAACTGGTCTTACTGTTCCGTTTAAAATATTCATTCTGTATAATTCAGATAAAAATGGAAAAATATTATCATACTTACTTATAATATAATTATACTAGCAAGGACTGCGTCTACGAAGCAAAACTATAAGTCGATAATAATCGGTTATTATAATATATACTTTTTAATAATGTTTACGTATATAGATAACATATAAATGTTTTACGTATATGGGTGTATACCTACAAATGCACCCTTCATATGTAGTAAGTGCATCGAGCTCACGTAGCTGCACGTAACAAGCTACGTGCTTCGGCATCGCACTGTCTTATTACTTACATTTTTCAGTTCACAGTTGGTTGTAAGAGAACCTGGTTTCAGATACCCTTATAACTTCGAAATAGGACTTATTTAAATGTCTTACTCATCTCAGAAAACAGTCATAAAATGTCACAGAGTGTTATGCAACATTGACCACAATAATCATAACATTTCCAGAATACACGCATCAAAATAGTATATCACCAAAAGTCAGTCAGTTATCAACATTTCACGGGCGTATAAAGCGAGTTCCTACATAAATCAGGTTACAATGACATAGTTTTCCAAGAACGAATACCACGTATAATTCACAAGTAAAGAAAAATAACTTATTTTAAAATCTATTCCAATACTAATAATAATATCGAGTACACTTTATATTTTTGTTTTATTGTAATTATTTTAAGATAAAAGCGCCTCATTAAATATCCCCAGATCATAAATACTTTTTTTACATGTAGCCATTTTGTCAAAATATACCCAAATAATTTACAGAAATTATTATTTAAAGAAACCTACTGTAGTAACTAAATTGTAAAAGTAATTTTATCATTACAGCTCTTATTATTTTCTAAAAGTCTTAAGAAATTCTTTAAAACTTATAGAAACACTTTAGTCTTTTGTTTCATGAAACAGGAACTCATCTCTTGTGAATTGTCTGGAAATAGGACCGCAACTCGACATAAACCGTAAAAGTGACTTCACACGTGCATGCACCACTTCAGAATAAAGTTACAAAATAAAACAAGATTATGTCCTTCTGACCAAATTCGGCCACGATAGCCATTCTCAAGAGAGAGAGCCAATAAGACACCAATTCGACACGTCCGGAAAGAGTTCAGGGACAGGATCAATGACTTTACGCACTTCTACGTAGCCAATTCTTCGACAAAAAAAAAAACAATAAATGATCTCAAGTAACATTATCACTTGAAAGCAATCAATAACATAGCGCTTAAAAGAGGCACCATATTACACTTGTAAAACCGTGACAAAGTTCATGCAGTTCAAATATTTGTTAAAATTATATAAAATAGTTGTTTGAAATAGCCAACTGAATTATATTTCATACAACATTTCCTTCAAGTTAGGTTAAAACATTAATAATATAATAATAATAATATCCTGGGACATTATTTACACACGGCCATCAGATCCCAAAGCTTGTACTATGAAATTCAGAAACTGATATACTACATATACAACTTTTCTTTTTTAAATACGTACTTATATAGATAATTACACCCAGACTCGGGACAAACAGACATGTTTGTGCACGCAAATGTGTGTCCTGGGTGGAACTCGAACCCACAACCTTCAGAGTGAAAGGCAGGTATCTACCAACCACGTCAACTGGCCCGTCATTAACTGAGAATAATAATTAAAATAACAAGGTTATTAGTAACTCTTCCTTTATTTAGATACCTGTTCTCATAACACTTAAGGGCTCTCAGAGGTGTAAGTGGAGGAGTTCCACTCAACCTCTCAATATCGTGTTTAATTTATTTATTCAATATGTTGCCAATACACGGCTTTGTAATTTACTTTTCTTAAAATAGTTGAGTGACTCTAGTGGCGACACTTGCAGACTGATGTCATAAGCCGATATTATAAATACTATTATTTCACGTCCTAACATTACAAAATGTTCTACAACGAATAAAAATTTACAATAATCCTCTGATGTTAAAATTACCCTTGCTCCCTTATCATGGCAAATATTACAATAATTTGGTAAATATAGTTTTAAATAAATAAAAAATATATTTTTGCTAAGTAATATGGAACGACGACACGACAAAAAAGTACTAGTAAGTTTGAATAATATTCATATGTTACGCGTTTTCTCGTTCCTTAGATAAGATTGAGAACGACCACGCACCGATTTAAGAGTTGTGCGATGCTTAACCATATGTAACTTCTATACACCTACAAATACGCCTGACACTCACACCTCAAGTATTTATAAAAAAAAGCTGCAATATCAGATCTTATAACCAGTAAAATGTAAAAGACAAAATCTAAAACATGGTTATTACGCTTGTTGTCCAGCGCAAATATTCTATAATGATGTTTTTTTTTAATTGTTTGAAAGCTCTGTTTTAGCACTAACCATTTTTATTTGTTTTCCTCTGAGTCTTTTACATTCATGGTTGGCAGCGCATTGACAATGTTAGGAAAGTATTAAAAATGTGAATAGACGTAAACACAAAGTATTTTCAGAATTCCCATGATCATAAATTAAAAAATGAACATCACTCTTGACCGTATGCACATAGGTGGCTGCTCAAAGGGCTGCAATTTCTGTCTCACAGAGAACACTAAGAGGTCTTGAAACCTCTTAGACGATGACGGTACTTGCCTTAGAGCAAAAGCTGGTACGATTTAATTGCGTTGGTCACGCATTACCTTCAACGGAACGCATTCCACAAACCAACAATGACAATTACCAACAAAATTTCATAATCTATAATAGTTTTATATTTAACTACCTTGATTTGGCTTAGTCTGATAATTTTTTTCTATACAAATTAAATAACAAAGGTATAAACCGATCGTTTTAATAATACACATTAATAATATATCGTGTTTAAAGAGAGACTGGCATCTGTCAGAGGTCACATAATAATTTCATTATTGACATTTGAAAGAGAAAAACGTCAGACCCACGTTGTGTGCAGATGTAAATATTTTATTAAATAAAACGACAGCTAACCCTGCCTTTCGAATGTGGGTAATAAAAAGCGATGTATTTTACGCTACGTTAGGTTTGAAGTTAAAAGTATTTTGTTTCTAAATAGTATATTAATCTAATATAATCTGTGAAAACTTTTTTATGACGGCATAAAAATATGCATACTTTAATTTGAAACAGATGATCTAAATTTTAATTTATTCGAATGCAAAGTACAATCTTATCTAGAAATAAATTAAAATGTTAACTTTTTAACAGCATTTAATTTAATCCATTCAGAATTCAATTGTTAAACTTTTCTTTAGCTGGTATGAGGCTTTATGCTGGTAAATGTGGTCACCGTGCAAGCAAAATTCTTACGCCATCAATCCTGTGTGTCTGTAATTACGCTGCTCTACCGCATGAAGAAAGAATTACATACTATCGATGTTTGGCGGTAAAATAATAAGAGCATTAATAAAAACTTCGTTGTATGCATCAATTATAAAATATTTGAAATGACAAATAATGCCTTTAAAATGTATAAACTAAGTCCATTAAAATATTTAGAAGTTAATATTCAGTTAATAATAACACAAAAGTAATATTTTAAAATTTTATTTTGCTTTAGAATTTTTAAATTGAAATAAGCAGTAACAGAAAGTAAACGCGCAAGTCGGTGCCGACTGCTTTTTATATCCGTATCGTGCCTATTATAGCGGTAATATCGTAATTCAGACCGTCAGGTGCAGCTGCCACAAACGACTCCAACCGATTAACCCATTTGAGGGCTACGAATTACCCGACCAATTTATAAAGATCTCCAAACTACATCTAATCCGCCCCTCTTTGAAATATCGTAGTAAGAAATGAGGGGATCGCGAGGTTTCTTGTCAGTTGGTTATCGTCTGCGAATTGAATGTTTGTACTGCCAATTCTTGAAGGATTATTGATATTACTATTTTCCATCAAGGTATTGGTTTTCGGAATCAATTTTTAAAAAGTTAGAAATATTTGTTTTGAGATTATGTTTAAATTAATTGTAGTTAAGTCAATAAATGTAAAATAATACTTACATTTAATATGGAATTTAGGTAATTTGTTGAGGAATTGAGAGTCCGTTATGAAAATGAAATGGTTATGTAATTACTTTATAAGTCCATCTTTAAACATATTCTTTTTTTTTTAAATATATAAGCTAAGGCTTGACAGTTATCACACCTGATGGAAAGTGATAATACAGTCTAAGATGGAGCGCGCTTGCCTAGAAGATGCCTATTTACTCTAGACTTGAAGGTACCCATATTGTAGGTGGTGGGGAAAACGGAGGTCGGGAGGGTATTCCAGATCTTAGCGGTGCGTATCAGAAATAAGGAAGCAAATCGTTTCGTACGTGTGTTAGATACGTCAACTACGTACGGGTGCAGATCTTTACGATGCCTCGCAGCTCTGTAGTAAAAAAGGTGACGGAGGAACCAAATTAAATAGTTACTAGGCACACTCTCTGAAATATATTCTGTAGAAAACCGACAGACAGGCAACCTTACGACGGTGTTCCAAGGTCTGGAGTTTTGCGACCAGTGTCTGGTCGCCAATGAGCGTTTTAGCACGACGATCCACTAAATCCAAAACTTCAAGCTAGTACTTAGCAGAGCCGTCCCATAAATGGCTGCAATACTCCATACACGATCCGACTTGGGCTTGATATAAGGTCAAAAGCTGTTCTGGTGTGAAGTACTGTTTGACCTTATTGAGGATACCAAGTTTTTTGCTAGCAGTTTTAGCTTTGGATTCAATGCATTGCCCAAAGTTGAGTTTGGATGTTATTATTTATCAAGGCCTAGGCTATTGTTTTATTAAAAATAATCTGTCTAAATCTTCGTAGTTTTTTAAAGTCGTTACAATCTTCATACAATGTCTCACTTACTTAATCGTAAAAGCTTTAAGGGCTTAAAGGATGATATAGAAACAGTAAAACAGATCTAGAAAATATTAATTTCTAATTCTGGAAGTATAATAATAGAACACAGAATAGTATAGAACCCATACATACAAAGTATTCACTAATGAAATTATAAAACAATAATAGCATATCTAATATGCATGTCAACTTTGTAATGCACACTTAGCACTTCCATATTCAAAAATTAAAAGTAAAAAAAATCATAAATTTACAAAAATGTTAAAATTTAATTGTAAATTAATATCATTATTATAATAAAAATCAGTTAAAAACTATTAGAAATATCATAATTATATTATCATAAATAATTAGTTTTTCTACCACTATAATTACATATTTCTAAAAGCGAAAAATTATTTTAAACAAATATTATGATATAAAACTTTTCATTTTTTCATTTTCTAAATAAATCTTAAGATTCGTGGAAATTTAGTTTAGATACTCAAATAGAAGTCTACTCAACTATCTTTAAACTGGCTTAATATTTAATACATAATCTTACTAAGGAACATTATGTTGCCTAAGTTTGTAACTTGATATAAATTATAAAGCTGATGTCATGGGACGTTCCTTATAACAACGTACCTACGAGTATATAATAAAGCTCTAGTCTTTTAACTTGTTTTAATTAATGGTTAATGATGTGTTATCAAAACATTTTCTCATAAATACATTTAGAATATGATTTAAATTTCTTTAAATATTAATGTGTAAAAATTTATGAAAAACTTAACGTCTAATTTTGTAGTCACTAAAACTTCATCCTGCCAATTGCATAAAACGAAATTCACTCTTTACATTCAAAATATAATTAGCAATTACATTACATATTTTACTTGTTGGTAGGGCTTTGTGCAAGCTCGTTTGAATCTGTACCACCTACTCATCACACATTCTACCGCCAAACAACAATGCTTAGAATAACTGTACTCCAGTTTTAAAAGTGAGGGCGACATAAAATCTTAGTTCCCAAGATTACTGGTGCAGTGACAATGTAAGGAATAGCTATGTATATATGGGCTATGTATATATGCTCATTTATAATATTTTACAGTGGCAATCGTAAATCTGGTGTTGGTAATCACTAAACTGGCGGAAGTAAGCTTTGAATCCGATTTTGACTAGTGATGTAAAAGCCAGCTTGTTATTTAGTTATGAAGACTTCATATTTTTGCAAATATTTATTTATTGTAAGTACAGTAAAGCTAACATTCACAAAATTAATTAACTACTATATTCATCAGAGTTTAAAAATTATATATGTTAAAAGCTTTATTATTTTCGGAGCTGTGAAATACTCGTTCTATTTTCCCCTCTTCGCAACTCAGCTCGATGACATCTACTTCTTTTTTTACTGTATGCCTGTAGTGACTCAAAAAATAATCCAAATAAAGAACGTAGGTACTCTTAATACAACTATTTTCATGTTACAACTTTTATACATTCTAGTACATGATTAAAAGAGACAAAAATTGCAAAACATAAATCCATTTATTATATTAGTTTCCGAAGCAGATAACTAAATAACCTAAACCACATATTATACTACTAATATCAATTTATAATACAGTTATTGTGATCATATATAAACTTTATTATCATTAAATATCAATGGAATAATAGTTCGAAATTTAGCCCCCCAGAAACTGATTATTCGCTGCTTCTGTTTCGATATCGAGTTAAGATAATCAGCGCATAGTTGATGCAGGAAACAGTACTGGAAGTCTCCTGATACTTTTTTATTAGCAGGGGTAGCCTGAGCAAGCGACATTAGAGCACAGCCTCTCTTTAGAGTAAGGTGACGGCCTCGCACATTTAAATAGCCTTAAAGTGGATGGCAGCCGAAATGTTCTTGTGGTAAGCTATGTGCTGAAGTTGTAGTGTGGGGGATCATTCTCTCCCTTTATGTATAATACTGCCAAGGAAGTCGGGGTCGAGACAGAGTTCTTCTCAAACCCTGGGTAAAGAGCAACCCGAGAAGTCAAACTTGACACAAGTATCTACTTCATAATAATCTAATAATAATATTCTGGGACATTATTCACAAACAGTCATCTGATCCCAAACTAAGCAGAGCTTTTACGATAGGAACCAGACAACTGATATACTATATATACTACTTTCCTTTTGCAAATACATACTTATATAGATAATTACACCCAGACTCAGGACAAACACACATGTTCATGCACACAAATGTCTGTCCTGGTTAGGAATCGAACCCACAACCTTCGGTGTGAAAGGCAAGTATCTACCAACCACGCCAATCGGGCCGTCAAACTCCAAAAAAGAACTTAGCAGAATGCGCGCAGATAACTGCGAACTAAGAATAGAATCCTCTGCACCGCAAATTTTAAGCAAACACGACTTCCTTTTCATACATATTGTATGTATAAAAATGCACCACGTTCATTACTGTAAGTCAACGACGCAACATACAATGAATCAAACGCTAAATAGCGTTACAACATAAATACGTAAGTAAAATATACAGTACACAATTGAAGAATATATAAAATAATAACAAGGTATTTTAATAACAAAAGTATTTACTGTTTAAAAGAAGTATCTCCACGATTAACAATTTTTAAAGAGGTTCTTCTGTTAACTATGGCGACGAAAGACATTTTTTGTAATTTTCTGACGTCTTACTGCGAAACCAATTGAGTACGAAATAAATCTTATAACATACTATAAATAAAATTAATAATCACTACACGTTTAGTGATTAATTCATATTGATTAAAATTTAAACAAATTAGATAAAAACCTATTTTATATTAATATAACTTATCTCGCAAAACATCAATTTACTATCATCAAAAAAATTTATTTTAGATATACCAGTTATCATCATCATCATCATCACCCTTTTCGCGTCCACTGCTGGACATAGGTCTTTCCAATGGCACGCCACTGAGCTCGATTTTCAGCTCTTAATCTCCAACCGCTGCCAGCCACCTTGTTATAATATAATAAAATAAAAAACAGAAAACTTAAAAGTTATAATTTAATAAAAAACAGCTAGTGACCATATGACCCAATTTATTCTAAAACCTAGACTTCCAGAACATTCATTGTTCTGGCCAACTGCCAGATGTAACTTCGAAAATTCACATTTATCAAAAGTAATTCTTGACTTTTAACGTAGTCTCGCTACCTTATACCACAGTAAGTATATTTCACAGTTATTCTAAGTACTTTATATTGTTAAGGATATTATATATATTCATATTGTATACTTAAATAATACCATTCTTGCGCAACAAACCACACAAAGAAAAGTGAAACAGAACATAAAAAATAGCTATTGACGTGACTTGATGTTAGGACTTAGTGCAAGATTTTCTTAGTAGATATCAACTACGCATCACATAATTTACCATCAAACATTATTCATGTTTCTTATAGCAAATTTTAGTAAATGCTACTTATAATGTTATGCCTTAGTACATAAGCTTAATAGTTCGTAATCCATATGTCAACTTATGTTTATGTTTGTGTGTTTAAATAAATTATTATTACTTATATTAAGTACGCATAGTATTGCTGTGTTCCGGTTTTTAGAGAGAGAGCCAGTCTAACTACATTTACAAAGTTCGTAAATCTTAGTTCCCAAGGTTGGTAGCTTATTGGCCAAGTAAGGGATGGTTAATATTCCTTCAGTACCCTGACCATCACTATCATGTGAACATTTGCTAGCCGCCTATTTATTACAATAAAAATGAAGACGAAATAAAATCTTTTGAAAGTGCTGACGGTTAATTTATTTTAGATATTATCAATATATTCACGTAGAATTCTATTCAATAAGTTTTAATTTCATAAGTGGTTGAAACAATAGCCTAATATTTCAGAAAATATGTGTAATTTTTACATGGATAGGCCGATCGTATGGTTTTGTGATTTAATGCATTATATCCGACCCCTCGATAGCAACTATTTGACACGTTAAGGGTCAGGGGTTAGACCTCCGGTCATTACAAATATTTATAAAGGCAATACGGGTTTCTCTTGTTTAGGAATTTGTGTAAATATTTCCAAACCTTTAATAGGGTGCAAAAGAAAGATTGCTAAGTGATTTTGTGTAATGTGGTTATAATAAAAAGGAACATAGAATTTTAAATTCCGTGGTTGGTGGCGTAGTGAGGATTTAAGGAATGATTTACATTTCTTAGTGTAATTTCTCCCTAAGTTACAAAGGGAGGAGGTGGTCTCTGATTGCGAAATATTTTTAACCATCCATATCTAGTTTCCTGCTTATATAAACAAAGCTTCTTAGTTAGTTAATTATTTTACTCTATTTAAAAAACAAAGTGCCTTGAATATGGAGACATAATCACAACTGATTATTTGGTTTCCCACTGACTTTTCTTGGAAGTAACTCAACGGAAAATAGGATATCCATTACAAATAGGTAATTTACATCTTCTACATTTATATTTTCAGTAAAGACATAATTATTGATATATAGTCTAGTTTATTTTAGTGAACACATTGCTCGCATTCAGTATTCAGCCAACCGAATAAATGCGGGCGATATCGTACTAGCGAGATAAACATTTCACACAATTACGTACACGCTACGAATCTATTAAACATAACTGGTTAAATGAAATAACCTAAATATATATTGTTTTGCAATAATCGATTACATTCTTCTTTTATTATTTATATGCATAATTATTAAAAATTAAATAAATATTATATAATCTCATGATATAACATCACTCATTTTGTATTCTATTTGAGTTAAGTTTTTTTTTTATAGAATAGGATGGACGAGCATATGGACCACCTGATGGTAAGTGATCACAAACGCCCATAGACATTGGCATTGTAAGAAATGTTGTCGCTAACTAAGATGACCCTTATGTAATTACACTGTTAATTACTGTTTTGCGGTAGAATATCTGATGAGTGGGTGGTACCCAGACGAGCTTGCACAAAAGCCTACTTGCATCAGTAGGGTAGGTAAAAAAAACCTATGTTAATAATATTTTTTGTATATTGTAAAATTACGTTAGTAGCAGTCCGGTGGTTGAAAAAAAACCTGTTTAATTTCTTATTGTCTTTGTCGTAATATGTTTTTTACGGGAATAAGCCCTGTACTTTTGCATTATTTGTGGTAATAAAAATAAATACGTTTTAAAATATAACACTTTATATAAATACTATATACAAGGAAATATTTAACAATGTAGTAATTTACGCCTTGTATGTAATAAGGGCCAACGGCCAATATTATATCGTGACTATAACCGCCCATAGACATCTTGAACACCACAGGGCTTATAGGTGCGTTGCCAGCCTTTAAGGAATAAGTAGACTCTTTCTTAAGGGTTCCCAAATCATATTGATTTGTAAAAACTAATCTACAGAGTGGCGCTGCGGTGCCGAAAGTACCTTGAAACTATTGCTAGTGTGGATTAGTGTGAAACATCGAGGTGGTGTGTATGCAATTTGGAATCCTGACGCAATGTCCGATGGTAACATTTCTGCGGTCGCGATTAATTCAAACAATTCTTCGAAACATTCGCCGTGGAAGGCGCTGTAGAAGGTGAAAAGTTACTAAAATAAAACTTATGATAAATCTAATTTCGATTCGATTGAACTTTATATAAAAAATTTATTTTCTCGAAATAGGTCCTTAAAAATATTTTCAATATTGCAAGAAAAGTTTAAAAGCTGACAAGTTACACAAACAACCAACTTGCAAATTGAACCAAGTAGCGACTTGCAAATTGCAGTCAACTCGACTCTTCGTAAAGCGTAAACACGACGGATGCTAAGAAAGTGAAGCGTACTTTCGTTTATTCATCCTTCGATATATGTTTCCGCAAACTAACGCTTCATTTGCTATGAAATTGCTGCTTGAAAATACACACGAGTGCATTGCAATAGGATCGTTTTCCATGTGAAGTTGTTTTATCAATAAACATTAATTTCTTTCTTTAAAGTTCTTAAGTTTTAAATCTGGTATATATAAAGTATCTGGTATATATAAATATCCAACTGCTTGGTCTTTATTCTCTTTAAAAAAAAGTTTAGATTACTTGGACTTATTTCACCACGCTGCAGTATGATAAATATAAATATAGAAGTGATTTTTCTTGAAGAAAACCTTAGGGAATTAAAATAATTATAACATATTTTTAATATAAAGAATATGAAGTTTATTTGTAATAAAAAAAACTATATTCATATAAATATTTTATAATAATAACATCGAAGAATCAACAAATATTATATAATAAGAAGTATCTAAAAGTTTACTTTATTTTAATAGCCGTCATTGCTGTAAAAAAAGTAAAGTAACATAACGAATGCCCAGCTTGGCCAAAGCTTTGGGCCTCTCCAAATTTTGGAAGTTATTCCACCATGATGGTTCAATACCGGATAGTATAGGAGTCGATACATATGTAGTATAACTGAACTCAGCACATGCGATTTCTTTGCGATGTTTTACCGCAGAGCACAAATTACTTGAAAATTCAGTGGTGGTTGGCCGAATTTAAATCCGCAATCTTTTAAGATTCACATCTTTCAGCTACTGGGCCACCTCGGCTCTTTCTAATACATATAATATTATACATTTACTTATAGTTTAATTAAATATTATATAAAGATAAGGTTAAAGTAACATCGAAGTTGTTTTCTTATATTGTTTCGTGTTCCAAGTTGTTCGGGAGGACGAAAATGGTTGGTTTTTACCGCAACTTTATAAATTAGACTTTGGTACTTTGAAGAGCTTTTGAGAGGCAACAGAGGAAAAGAAAATGCTATTATGCTGGTATTCTCTTTGTATTTTTTACTTATATAATATATAAAATGAATACAACATACTTTTTTTTTAACAAACTTTTCTTTCCTTATTTTATTTTCAGTAAATGTTTTCGTATAACCTATTCAATCTTGATTGGTTTTATGTTAATATGTTATGTTTTTTATATAAAAGTTATACAATATTATATAGGGAATATGAAGTCTTCCTGATCGTGATTGGAGCATGGTAGCCGATCTCAAAGATTAGCCAACTCCACACATTTTGGGGCACAAATATGTGTGTTCACTTTTTATTTTCTCGTTCTCTCCGATGGGTTGGCAATCTGACACGAATTGAGGGATCAAGATCGAACCCAGAACCAATGGTTTTACGTGCATTTCGAGGCACTTTGGAACACTTCCTAACTCTAAGCTGTGAGTTACTTAAAAAAGCAATGGATAGCTTATTTATTATCCCGACGTAAAGTCATTAGTAATAAGTCATTAGTGATGAGACCAGAGATGCGATAAATAAATATATGCAGACTATGTTTGTTAATTTGGTAATAATTTATACATTTAGCACACATGCCGGCAAATATTACGAGCGATTGACAATGCAGCATACTAAATGACTGTATGCTATCAGCGTAGTCAATAGTACTGTATATTGAGCTAGAATATATTGAGCTATAAATCTAGAGCGTTTTTATAAATTGAACACGCTAATCTAAGAACCTACCAGTATGATTTGTACAATAATTTATGTAAAATACAGTAGACCTATCGAGAAAGACTTTAAGCCACATATTTTTTTTTATTTATAATAATTAGGTGATCTAACAAATGGGCTACGGATATTAACCATTAATAACATTGCCAATGTTCTCTTTTTAATGTATTATATTATTAAATCAATGTTATTATTATTTATTTAGTTAAAAATTTAACTTGGAGATGTACTTTTATGTTGATTAAATCGGAATAAAAGATTTGAAAGAGAGTTCATACGGCACGAAACACATCGATTAGATATTATGTGTTTTTTGTTTAATTTTATTACTATACGTCTTAAGTACACAAACACAAATGATTCCTAGTTCTTGTATTATTTAGTTAGTTAATTTTACCTACACAAATCCACTGATAACTCGCCCACGGTGCTAATGAAGTCATATGTTCAATATTTAAAATGAATTCGCTGTGGTAGCACCACTTTTAGGTACATAATTATTCTACAAAATCAATCAAAACTGTAATGTTTTCCACATTAAACGTTTCACTCAGATATAAATATACATGTAATACCATAGATCTAATGACTGATGCTGCGTAAACGTTCATATAAGTAAAATGTAAAAACACCCGAAAATAACGAAGTATATTGTCACTAAAATTGTATTACTATAATTAATTTCCACTGAATTACAAATTTCAATCAAAATAATTATATTAGTGACACAAATGTACATTTGTAATTGAAAACAAACAATAGCGCACGGTTTTATATTCAAACATGAGAAATATCTTATGTTTTATAAGTCACGGCACGAACGCGGTGCACATTATTGAGTTAGCAATTTTGATCCTAGTAACCTTGTTAGTGCGTGGAAGCAAAGGTTTATTAAGCCGCTATAAGCAGATTTATAATCACCGGGAAACGAGAAACCGTGTCTCGTAAAAATATAAATTAAATAGTTAAATATACTTATGTTAAAGAAAGGTTAGTGAAAAGGTATTTGTTAAATTTAGGGAAATTAGAATCTGCATTTGGCTTTTTAACAAACCAGAATATGATGATCATGATCATGTCCTCCTTAATGATTCTGACAACTGCGCGTGACATAATATTATAGTGCACAAGTATGTGCATACAGATGCACTATCTTACTTATATATACTATCTTATCTTGCATTACCTTACTCTCATAATCCGATGGGACGGCAATTCCCCACGACCGAAAATAATTCAGCTGTAGGACCAACGGCCTTTCAAGTCACTAGAGTGTACATACATACAACACATCCGACTTCCAGACTCCGGGCTGCCACTGAGAATCTTTATCCTGGGGTTAGAACCCAGAACTTCGAGATCTGCGGCCTTACGATTTTGAGAAACTCTAGGCAGGTAAGCAGTTGAAACGACAATATATAACCATCGACGGCAATATCTGCGGATGAGATATTTAATCATACAATGAGTGCGTAAACACAGTTCTATTATCTATTTCTTCACTTACATAGTACCTAAGAGAGTTAAGGTCAGTCCATCTTAAATTATGTGTTGTAATCTAAGTCCAGTTTATTCCGAGATTTTTTTTTCAAAATAAAATATAACTTTTTTATTATTATATATGAAAAACGGATATTCGTGCTTTTCAGGGCAAGGAAGCGTAACATTACAAATTATTACTCAGTATTTCTACAAAGAAAAATCCAATGACTTTTATCAGCAAAAGCCATATATCAGCATTCATCATTTACGCCAACCATAAATGGCGAAACATTATTTAAATATGTCATTAGTAATTGAATACATTGTTAACGTCTTACACTATCGAGTACCTAACATCTCAAAGCTCGCGAATATTATTCAAACAGTAAGTCAAAAATAAGGCTGACTATAGACAAATGAGGTTTTATTGTAATCATTTAAAAATATTGAATATATTATATATTTATTCTACTCCTAGGGCAAATATGTAATGTGTTGGTAGGTGCCACCGCCCAAAAACACACGTGATTTACGAAACGTTAACCATTATGTACATCGTCAACGCGCTACCAACCTTGGGAACTAAGATGTTAAGTCTATTGCTGTTTGACCGTAGAATATCTGATGAGTGGATTGGCCTACCCAGACAGGTTCGCATAAAGCTCTAGTAACCAATACCAAGTAAAATACATACATTCCATATATTTTATCAATAGTGACTTCAATCAATCAATATCATATTGACATTTCAAAAGACATATTTTATATAAAAAAGTGGCTTGTCGTTATGAAAGAAGAAAAAAACGGGAAAAAAAGAAAAAAAAAATGTCACGTTTCATATCTGATTGCTTCTTTATATACTTCAAAGGAAACGATTAAAACATATGTAACTGTAGAAGAAGCTTTATCATATAATTATTATCGATTTAACTATGAAACAATACCTTGCGTATATGTAACATTAATGCTAGCTGATATCCATATAATAAGATATATTAACATTTCATATTCATTAATAGCAAACTAATTACATTTACAAGTCGTGTCAGATGGGATTAATATAGACACAATATATTATGTCTTATATATTGTACCTTTGACTTTCTATATATATATATACATGATTGGTTATTTAATTGCGGCTACATTTTTAGAAATAAAGTAAACAACACAATTTACAATAATAGATTATGTATATGATGAAAAAAGCATGGAATTCGAATTTCTTGATTTTTCTAAAAGGTTATACTTAGTGACAAGTATTTTTGCAAGCACGTTAGGTAGGTAACATAATAAATGTGAAAAAAACTCTGTCTGTCTGTTTGTTACGCTCTCACGGTCTAAACCATTGAACCGAATTTGATGAAATTTAGTATGCAGTAAGCTTGAAATCCAAGGAAGGACATAGGCCTTACATTTTATATACCAAACGCTTAACAAACAGCCACCCCACAATAAAGGGAAGAGATGAAAACTAGTAGCCTATATATTCCAAATCAGCAATATCTTTACTTTAATTAAATCTTGAAAAAGTACATCCAAAAATAATTGTATAAATACGATCGAAACGAAATTTCGGATTTTTTAATTATTGTCCTAGAAATAAGATATTATAGGGATAGATATTGTTACGGTAAATATGAAATAAGTTCAGGGATAAGCGAGTTATGTGTGACCTGCTCAAACCCAATTATTTGTCGCCTTAAATATGTATCAATACCACTGAGCATTTAAGCGCTTCAACCAGCTAAGCGGGAACCAATCCACCGTGAAAAACATTACCAAGGAGGGTTCCCAAGTGTCATTGTCACACAGTCACCGCAAATGTTTCGCAAATTATATTTGCATATAACAATGGAGTGCTAGAAACGCTCCGACCCTCAAACAACCCATTTATTTATAAAGGAAAAGCGAGTTATGACAACCAATATTATTGAGCATAAAAATATAATATAAAAGCCAAAATTAATAATAAGCCAGAGCTATAAACCAAATAGGTTTGAGATGAATATATTAAACGTTCAAAATGTACAGGTATATGCAGATGACCAGCAAATCGCTGAGATGTGCCATATGGACTGAGATCGATTTGGTTGTATGTAAATGCCTCGGTGAATTGAATCACATAAATTATCACAACAGCTTAATATCGCTGTTGTGTCAGAAATTGGAGTACAAATTTATGATTAATATCATATATATTTTGTTTAATTTGACAGAAATAAATAGCGTTCCTTTTTCTTAAAATATGATATTTAATTTAACAGCAGACTAACAAATGTCAGATCTGTTATATATGATAATGTTATGTAAAATGCATTCAATATTAAAATAAATACTACTTCTAAACACTAAATAACTCTTTTATAACTGACGTTTTTACGCTGTAAAAGAATTCCTGTAACAAATATTTGACATTTATATAACAATTTTAAGAATATTATTTAAATGAAGAATTATAATTTACAGTCGAGATGGCCTAGTAGTTAGAACGCGTAAATCTTAACCAATGATCGTGGGTTCAAACCCGGGCAAGCACCACTGAATTTTCATGTGCTTAATTTGTATTTATAATTCATCTTGTGCTTGACGGTGAAGGACAACATCGTGAGGCAACCTGCATGCGTCTAATTTCATTGAAATTCTGCCAACATGTGTATTCTACAAACCGGCATTGGAGCAGCGTGGTGGAATAAGCTTCAAACCTTCTCCTCAAAAGGGAGAGAAGGTCTTAGCCCTGCATTGGGATATTAACAGTCTGTTACTGTTACTGAATTATAATTGTGACTTGGTTTATAATTTAATGGTAAAATGTATATTGTGACTTACCTTGTACCCTTGCTTACTTTGTACCCTAAAAATGAAATGAAATATAATGTAATGTAATGCCTTGTCATTAAGTTAAAATAATTTTAATTTATAATTTAAGTTAAAATATTTGCCAGTCTTAAATATAGTCACTAAACATATATATTATGTTTAAAGCAAATAAATTGAATTGAATTAAACATACTCAGTGTGTTCAATGATGATTAATCAACGTTGTCATAAGTTTAATTGAAGCTAAATTAAAATCAAATACAAGAATATAATAGTAATTACATTACCTTTCGATACGAACTTAATATAAGTATATTGTGTACGTCCAAAAGTAACTAAAATGTATCATATGAAATCATCTTTTATATATAATGCCTATATAATATTTATAAATATACATATTATAAGTTGTATGTTTGTGACTCAAATTTTATCAAATTTGTTTACAAAAAAAAATTTCAGATTGACAGTGCGTGATGGATTTATAAATTTGGATGGCGTTTCCTATATCCTGATTCAGAACGAACTAAGCTGCTGTCACGTTTCCCGCCAAAGTGCCTGCCGCCGAGCGGCCGCCATCTTGAAACGTGATGCCTGACGCCTGACAAGCCCGTTGGTGCTTTTCTATTTAAATTCGCTCTTTTATTCGGGGGCAATTTTATTTTAATATTGTTCCTAATATATTGAAGAATCTTTTGTTTGTACCTTAAATGAATGACGGCTGTTTTAACCAACAATAAAACTTTAAAAATTGGTTGAATGGCAAGTCCGGCATTTTGGGATTGCCATGGACTTGCTGGTTGAAAATAAAAATAATTTTAATGCATTTGGACTATTTATGACGTCACATGTTAATTTCGCTAAGCAAATCGTTAAAAAGACGAGTTTATTTCAGAAAAATAACACAATGATACAAATGGAAGTAGTCCGTTAAACAAAGACAGCGAACTAAAACCACAATTCAGTTCAGTAGCCGCTTGAAATATCGACGGCCACAGATCACTAAGTTCGACTCTATACTTACGATCGACAATTTGATCCTATTTGCAGCAGTGTTTTATACCAAATCTATTCCATAAATCATTTCAATGTCTTTTTTTTTGTCCTTGCTTTTTTTTAAAACGTAAAAAATAGTGCGATGGACCATTTTTTTTTTGTTCATGGATTTTGATTGAAAACATTAATTTTGTTAATAAAACTAAACCCAGTAAATAAACGTGTGTTCTTTTCTTTTAATAAAAACTTTTAGAAATGTATGCTTCTGGATACTGAGATTTTCAAACAAATAGTTTAAAACATTATCTTTTTCATTTCAAAACTTAAGTGGAGTTTAATAATATTAATCTTATATATTTATCTAGAACTACTGCAACAACGTATATTTTTTAAATTTTCAATTAAAATATATATATTTTTATGACCAAGCAAATGATTGCTGTTTTTAAAAAAAATAGGAAGTACTATTCCATTTAGTATGATTCTATTCATATTGTAAAACTTTTTATGGAAAACGCTTACATTACCATAGTATCCTAGGTGACAGCAAAATGCATCCATGTCTTATATCCATATTAAAAGTAAGAAGTCAGAAGTACACTACGTCATGAGTAGACTTCTAAACCTCCCCTTAATTCTAACGTTAACCTAATATTAATTAATCACTCGCAATAATGTAGGAAAGCATTTCGTATGTATCTCTAATTAGAAATATGCACACGAGAGGAATGCACTGTCCTTCCTAAAGTTTTTGTGCATAATTTGAGTAATAGTTTATATATAAAATCAACGAACATTGATTTGTAATTCCAGGAAATGAAATGAATTTAATGAATTAGCAAACTTTATATTCAAAGCCAAGATGGAAATCTTCATTACGTCAAAAGTAAATTATCAGTCTATCTGTAAGAGATAATATCGTATTTCAATATTACTTTACCTTATTTATTTAACTATTAAAGA
Organism: Nymphalis io; assembly: GCF_905147045.1. Taxonomy (NCBI): domain Eukaryota; kingdom Metazoa; phylum Arthropoda; class Insecta; order Lepidoptera; family Nymphalidae; genus Nymphalis; species Nymphalis io. The sequence continues at coordinate 5,328,171 of NC_065904.1, forward strand.
TAAATAGCTCAAAATTAAAAAGGCCTTAATTAAATATTCTCGGACTTTTAAATTGTAACTCTGTAGTTCTATCTTTCACTAACAATTGCAAAAGTTTCTAAACTATTTTAAACTATTTCGATAATATTATCATTTTCTAGTAAATATATTCGAAAAGATGAAATTTTTAGCCAGCGGTAACCCATTCCTATTCGGGGGTGTCATGGGATCGCTTGACATGCTACCGTGATGCCCCGAAGGTTGGCTCACCTATGGAAGTTACAGATGAGGGTCCCAGGGTACAAAGACCTACCCCCCTATTAAACCCAGCGTTGCTCACATGAGGGAAAAGATCACTATAGCGCCGACGCCTACTCCCCGCTTTTCTTCGGGAGATCGGTCAACGATGGTTCAACCTTCAAGCTAACGCACCGTGGCTTTCTTCTGTGACATGAGACTCTCGCAGGAAGAACCGTACCCATGAAGACCCCAAGAACATGACGATAATCACGCTCGGCACCGAGAGATGCTGGATGGAGATGCATAAAATACAGCCTACTAATAATAATTATATTTAATATATATACAAATATTGTTTTTAAAATATTATATTATTCATCTTATTTTTAAATTAAGTTGTGCCGTTTTTATGCAAAGTATCGAACTATGCATCTTAATCCTCGATTGTAGATAGTTTCTCGAAATCCTTGGTCAGTGTTCATATACTGTTAACTTTTTTTTCTCATCGTCTAATTAATATGGTTATGAGTTTAAGTACATTTGATATTAATCCCCGTAATTTAAACCATTAAAAAAATATATTAGTTGATTCTTTTAATTTATATAAATTTGAAATTCAATTCGAAAAGATAAAAATAAATATGTTCATAATATTAAAATTACCGAAAGCCACGCATAATCTAAATTACTCCAGAAATACTTTTGGCTGTGAATATTTTCGGAATTTAGACGATAAGGCAGCTTGTATTCCAAGAGCGTCGTTATGAAGCACGAAGGGAAACTCTTATCGCGTTTCGTAAAGTATTGAATTAAATTGAAGGTTATGCCAATATACGAGTCAAATGTTCGTTTTTATTTTCACTATGGAATATATTATGATGCCAGATCTGCACTTATTACTTAATTCGTATAGAACAGGATTTGTACACTTTTATTTGTAATTAGAGGGTGTATTTCAACAAACTGATATTATTATTATTATTGTATATAAAAAACAATAATAATAATAATAATATCCTGGGACATTATTCACACACGGCCATCTGATGGCCAAATTAAGCAGAGCTTGTTCTATGGAAACCAGACAACTGATATATTACATATACTATTTTTCTTTTTGTAAATACATACTTATATAGATAATTACACCCATACTCTGGACACGGAGACATATTCATGCACACAAATTTCTGTTCTGGGTGGGAATCGAACCCACAACCTTCGGCGTGAAAGTCAAGTATCTACCAGCCACGCCAACCGGCCTGTCGTATAGACGAAAGAGACAGTTTTAAAATTTACATACAAACTCTGAAAAAAGTAGATACCGTAAGTAAATCCACTTATGGTCTCTTATGGTAATTTCGAAATATTTCTTTTTTAATGTTTTCTTTATAAAAGAATCGACTTGGTCATTGTTTCATTGTTATGACCTGTTCAGTTAAAACTGTGTAACTTAAAAATGGCAATCCATATCATATTTAAATTTATAAATATTTATAAGTATTTACGTTAGAAATAATATTGGTAAGTAGGTACTTTTAATTTCTTTTATGTATTAAAGGGTATTTATAATTGCTTAATATTTAAATAATTGTCAATAATAAAGTTTTAATACCTCGATGTCCAAACCTGATAAAATTATTGAAACTTTATTTTTCTGTATTCACCTTATAAAAATGAATTGTAATCGTTTATTGTAAATAAAAAATGGCAATCATTTAAAAATATTCCAAACTTGTTGTCTAAGCAGACGAAAATCACATCATCGTACGTGCGATAAGATTAAATTAGCTCAGTACGGGGCGGATGGAACCCTTACCTCGATAGGTATCGTGTCTTCATTTAAAAATAACACTAATTTCTATCACCTATGATATATTTTGCGTTGGACAGCAACACCAACAATTGTGTGACGCTTTGAATACTTTTATTTTTCAGTTATTATTAAAAGTATTTTATTTATCTACCTATAATTCAATTATTAAATAAATTTATTTTTAAAATATCCTACTTCATTGAATTGTTTTTAGAAATAATTGGCACGCATTAGCAAGAGTCGGGTCTGGTACAGACATTGAGTTACGAGGTCTCGCTGACCAAGCTTTTCATAACAGCTAAATGGGTCCTAAACGAAATATATTTATCAAATTATTTATGTAATATTTTCATTTATTAAGCTGTCCAGAGGGTGGAGATGGTCCAGTGGCTAGAACGCATAAATCTTATCTAATGATTGCAGGTTCAAAGCCAGGCAAGCACCACGGAATTTTCATGTGCTTAATTCGTGTTTATAATAATTGGGTACTCGGTGAGGAAGGAAAACATAGTTTAATACAAAATATGTAGCTCCAAACCTTCTCTTAAAACGGTGAGCAGGCCTTACACCAAAACTGGCATTCACATGTTTCTTTTACTCTTTCCTTTAAACTGTTTAGTTAGTCCAGTCGCTAGATTATCAGGTACTTACCGGTTATTTTGGAGAATACCTGTGTAAGATCGGACGCGTATCGACGGCGATGTGCCACCATCGTGGCGCGGACCGCGACACCACTCAGCATACATTGGTGACGTGTCGTGTCCGTGAAGTCGGACAAGACTGCGAACACTCCTATCAGTGATGCTCCGTAGGGAATTGGCATGGAGGGCCGTAGTCTCCTTCTGTGAGACCATCATGGTCCGGAAGGAAATGGTGGAGCAGAAACGGGAAAGGGCCAATCTTGCTCGACGGCGACGACATTGGCGTCGTCTTGGCCCTCCCACAGCCCCAACGCCCGGGGCTTTAAAGATAGGGCGTAACCCTGGGGCCGTGGATGCGTGAGGCCTAACGTGTCCGTATTCCAGATGGCTCTGAGGAGGATGGCAGCCGGGATGGCCTCGCGCTGCTATACGCATTAGCGAGGAGTGCGGGGGGCGAGATAACCTTCATACCCCGAGAAGATGTCCACAAGCCACGAGTGCACAGCACGGGAGGGGTCGTGAATGCGTTATATCAACACGACAAAGAAAAAACGAAAAAAAAGTCACTACATTGTAAGGTTTCAAATCTCAAAGTTCTGGAATATAACGCAATAAAAAGCCAATAAAAAGCTATTGAGCTTCAGTGTCGAGAAATTCGCAGTAGCAGGCCGGTTGGGAAGTTGGCTGTATTACACTCTTACGCTTTGGGAATCAAGTAAAGCCGCTGGTCTTGCACTCGACGTCTCTCCGGTCGCCTCGGATTTCCGTTCCATCGGGCTATGTGAATGAATCAATAGAGTGCACCTCTGTTTATGCACACACTTGTGCACTATAAAATCTGCAACGAGAGTGTCTAAATTAAATTAGGAGGATGACATCTTGTTTACATTTTTTCCTTTTTGTGTGGTCCTTCATTATAGCAAAAAGCCTTCTTAACAAACTCTAGTACTTAAAAGTTTTTGTTGCGAAAGACCGAAAAAATTAAATAATACTATTTTTTAAATAATAAATTGTTATTTCACCGCTGTGCTTGTTTTCTTACCAATTATATAAACGGTTTTTATAAGCTACACTTTTATGTAACTAACAGTCGCTCATATAAGCAAATTTAGGAATCCGACTCGATTTTATCTCCTGAATCTGACTTTTAACACACAGTCCAAATTACTGACTCTAGAGACGAAATTCTGCTTATAAAAGATTTTTTAAAAATTCAACTTTAAGGCGGGGAAATGGGAGGGGTGGGTAACTTAGTATTTACCCGTAAGGACGAGCAGCTTGTATCTAATAAGTTTAAAACTTTGTATGTACATGTAATTTGATGATTAAAAAAAATCTAGCAATACAAGCAATGCCTGTTAAGGAATTACTAATATTACTATTTACCTCTCCGATTAAGCATACAGCTTGTTTTAGGAGTGAAGATGACAGTAGCTTAAGGAGGCACGATCGAACCTGCGACTTCTACATCGCTAGGCAGCCCGTAAACCATTGCGCTATAGACGCTTTTTATTATTAAGAAGAGAAGAAGACAAAGATTTTAGGTTTATTTAGCTTATTGTGACGAGTCTCATAGAAAACAAAAAAGCGTAATTTTAAATTTTTTATATAGTATAATTTACATTATTATCTTCAATTAACATTAATAAATAAATCAATTCCTTTGTATACTGATATCAAAAACAAATATTTGTTTGAATTTTAATTCATAGGCTATCTGACTAAATAAAAAATATTTTATAAAAACATTTGTACAATATCATCATATCAGCCGAAAGACGTCCACTGCTGGACAAAGGCCTCCCCCAAGGATTTCCACGTTGGCCGATCTTGCGCTGCCCGCATCCAACGGCTTCCCGCGACTCGCTCTAAATCGTCGGTCCATCTTGTAGGGGGCCTGCCCACGCTGCGTCTTCCGGTTCGTGGTCGCCACTCGAGAACCTTTCTGCCCCAGCGGCCGTCGGTTCTGCGAGCAATGTGCCCCGCCCACTGCCACTTCAATTTAGCAATTCTTCGGGCTATGTCGGTTACTTTGGTTCGCTTGCGGATTTCATCATTTCTGATTCGATCTCGCAGAGAAACTCCGAGCATAGCCCTCTCCATTGCCCTTTGAGTGACCTTGAGCCTTCTTATGAGGCCCATTATGAGCGACCACGTCTGTGATCCATAAGTCATCACTGGCAACACACACTGGTTGAAGACTTTCGACTTGAGACACTGCGGTACAATATACAAGTAGTATTTTTTACCATCGGTAAAAGAGATGAATATATTTAGTTTATATACGGAATTTATTTCATCTGAAAAAATATTACCAAAGCTTCAAGTTTTACTGAATACACTAGCTACTTCCCGCAACTTCCGCTTCAAACATATTTTTCTTCGTAGCTCCGGTATTTCTTAATAAATCCTACAATTTATATACTTATGTTGTTTTTTTTTTCAAAGAATTGGAAGGCGGACGAGCATAAGGGCCACCTGATGGTAAGTGGTCACCAACGCCCATAGACATTGGCATTGTAAGAAATGTTAACCATCGCTTACATCACCAATGCGCCACCAACCTTGGGAACTAAGATGTTATGTCCCTTGAGCCTGTAATTACACTGGCTCACTCACCCTTCAAACCGGAACACAACAATACCAAGTACTGCTGTTTTGCGGTAGAATATCTGATGAGTTCGTGGTACCTTCCCAGACGAGCTTGCACAAAGCTCTACCACCAGTAAATGTTATACAGGCCCCAAGCTAACTCTATGTCAAATTTCATTATTAACGATTCAGTGACTTATTAGTAATGAGTTAGCAAACAGACTGGACTAGTTTCTTCATTATACATACTATTGTAAAAACATAAACAAATTTTCTCTTTTATTTATTATATGTAGATTACCAATTGATGGTTAAACGTCACTTTCCACAGACATTGGCACTAAAAAAATACACACACGTTATTTCATGTCAAAGAGCAGTCAAACATTAGATCATAGATATTATATTCCTGGTATCTGTAATTGCACATTCGCCCTTTCAAAATTGAGAAACCGCAACTATTCATAATACTTATAAGTGGTGGTAAAATAACTGATGTGTAATTGCTACCTTCAGTGCACAAAGATTCACCACACACAGTAAATTTTTAACAATGTAAATATTTAAAAGATACACAGAATTATAAAAGCAAGCGTAATAAAATTATGAATTTATTAAACAAACAAAAGAAATTTAAGGTTAAATCTGCTGGGAACACTTAGAAGAACTTCTCACTCACTTTTACGATGCTATATTTTTGTAGGCCTAAGGTTGTTTATCTTCAATATATCGCGTTCTTCGTTTCAATCTTACTCATATTTTATGCATATAGATAAAAAACACCGTTTACTATTCATAAATCGTTTCTGTCACGCTAAAAGTTATTCCATAATATAAATATTGACGTAATTTCGTGTCTATTGCTTTGGATTATGTAATGTTTGACAATAAACGTACAAAAAAATTATTATTTTACTAAAAACGTTTCAGAAATTATTTAGGTGACGAAGAACAACAACATACTTATCGTTTTATAAATCTTTTATAAATACTCAATGCGCAAACGTTTTACTTTGCGACTCTGCAGAACATTATTATATTTTTAAAATTATCAGTTGTTTGACAAAATATATTTTGTCAAAAGTTGTGTGTAAAATAAAAAATTGTTATTAAATTAAATGACATATTCCAACTATTCGATTGAATAAAATAGAAAATAGGATGTAAAATAAATAAAATTGATGAGCCGGTTGGAGTGGTTGGTGGATGCTTGCCATTCCCCACTTCTATGGAACCTTGGAAACGATTGGGTTTTGAGAGGCGACTTGATACAAGGTGTAAACCTGGTCTGCTATGCAGACGATAACCTCGTGACAGCCCGAGGAGGCGACTTTAGAACGGCCGCTATTCTTGCTACTGCCGGAGTGTCTCAGGTGGTAGAGAGAATTCGAAATTTAGGACTAGAGGTAGCTCTCTACAAATCCAGTGCGATCTGCTTCCATCGTCCCCGACGAAAGCCTCCGCAAGGCGCTAGTATTACAGTCGGAGGAGTTGCCATCGAAGTCATAAAGCAAAAGGAGGCGGCGGAGAGAGAAAGGGAGAAAGATGCACTCGCAGACCCGATGCGCCGAAGGAGAACAGGGTACAGGCGGCATCGCAACGCCAACTATTTACCTCCATGAAGAGAACCTCCGGGCAATGAAAAGGGGGAGTTCATTGCTTAAAGTATAGGGTCCCCCCGGTTGAGAAATATGTGAGCATAACCGGCACATCCCAACAGGGGTATTTAACATCGAAGGGTTCGACAAAAAGAACAGCCACAGGTGGAGGCGCGGAAGAATGCGCAAGCGTACCCGCAACTTCGTTGCATGAACATGTCTGTTTGTCCTGAGTCTGGGTTGGTGTAATTATCTATATAAGTATGCATTTACAAAAGAAAAATAGTATATGTAGTATATCAGTTTTCTGGTTTCCATAGGTACAAGCTCTGTGCAAGCTTAATTTAGGATCAGACGGCCCTGTTTGAAAAATGTCCCAGGATATTATTTTTATTATTATTATTATTATTAAAATAACATTTAAAACTACTAATAAATAATATGACTATGATCTTTCAACGTATTTATCTTTTTTTAATCCTTTTTCATTTAGTGGTCAATCTTAATCCAAATCTTACACTAATTCACCCTCGTGTTATTAATATATTTTAATGAATATGTTATCAACGCTTAATAACGTTACAAATAAAATAAATCTAGGATTATTTGAAGAATACATAATAAATCCTCAAAAGTAATTTATATTATTAATGAAAACGGGCCGAGGTTTGATCCACCAACCCACCTAGAATAAGCTCCAAATGTTTAAACTTCAAACTCCAGCGTGGTGGAATAAGCCCCAAACCTACTACTCGTGTGGGTGCCTTAGCCTACTAATGGGACATTATACGGTTTGTTACGTTTACTTTAAATCAAACTAAAATTACGTTATTACAAAATTTTCCTCTGATGAATTCGAGTCTTTTCAGTTAAGCTTCTTGATATTTTGATGTCTTTTCAGAGCCCTTTCTTAGTATCATTTAATTTAAGTTTAGTTTAGAAGTCGTTCACAGTATATAATATTGTGCATTAGTGTGTGTTCTCGCAACATCTATTTTCAACTTTATAATTTGAAGGATCGTCAAATCTGACACAACAAACAAACAGTGTAAAGTAATAATACATTTCTGTGCCTCAGAATGCGAGATTTCCGAGTATGTATTCCTTCCTAACTAGAGTTCTGGAGGTCGTTTGTGAAAAAATTGACACAAAATACTAGCACCTTATATTCAGAATTCGAATGTACAAAATCTGGATCGGCAGACATGTAAGCTGGACACTAGATCATCGAGTCATGGATATACTCGTAATATGTATATATAGCCTATTTTGAAATACAAAACTTAACGTCGAACAAGTTACCTCGGTATTTCCCATTGCCATGGCTTAATAAAGAACGTATAAAAATCTCAAAAGAGATTTACTGAATTTTCGCCCACACATTCTAATGAAATCCATGAAATGTATCCACGGAGCTATTTCTTTCCTTTATTCCTATTTTAATTTGAAGTAAAATTTAAATATATCTTTCTGTATCCTAATTTAATTAGTATTGTAAAAAATCTGCACAATATTTTTGTAATTGAAGTCAAAAACAAAAACTGTATTTAATTTTATTTAATTTAAAAGGTATGAGATTAATTTGTAATAATATTATTATTTCGTACATCTTTTTAGAGTGATATTATTAATCTTATATATATAATTCATATGTTACGAAATAAGAAACAAATATTATTCTAATTATTATATTTTGATTACCGTTTTGGTATTTCTATATAATGTCTGGTACGTTGGCGCAGTTGGCAGTGACTCTGCCTTCACTACGAGGTTGTGTATACGATTCCCGCCCCGACTGTATTATGTACATAAGTATGCATTATGAATTTGTTTAAAATTATACATGTAAATGTGGATCTCTGTCGTCTGTTACCTTTAAAATATGCATTAAGTTACCTAACTTAGAAATATATATATATATATATATATATATATATATATATATATATATATGTCTCGAGAAACACCAATCAGACTTGAATAATTCTCTTTACGTTGAATAGCCTTTTTATTAAGAATTATAGGTTCCTTCCTAGTTCCTATTACTTTTACGTTAAGAGTCCAAGGAAGAGAGCAATCAACATAAACGTTTAAAAAAAACGTTAAGAAAACTGTATGAAATATGAATGTACGTATAATCCAAATTTAATGCTCTTGAAACCGATGCTGTATAATAAATAAGTCAACACTAATTATATTTTTGTATATGAAAACTGTCTTTATTAAATGTGCGTGTTGAATATTTTACCTAAATTAATGCCTAACAAAATAACATAAACATTCAGTAATAATTACATTTATATAATAAATATTTACTCAAAACTTTGTACATCGAATCGAACGATATTCAAAAGTTTTTATTTGGATTAGGATTTATTTGTATATATTAAAGGTTGCATAATATATGTATATATATTTTTATATAATAATGGTCTATATAACCTAATTGTGGAAAATACATTTTTATAAAACTTATATTTTAATACTATACTTACTCTTTATATAATAGAATAAATATAATTTAAAAATGTATTCCAAAGACACATTTTCGTGTTATATTTCTATAATTTTCGAAACAAAGACTAATGTTAGGCGGAAGTTTGATAATTAGTGTAAATTCATAGCGTTATACTCTTAAGAACTTAATTATAACAAGACCATATTATAAAAATCCATTTATAGAATATGTAGTTAGATACAAAATATAAGAACGATGAAAACAAAAAACCTCCCCAAAAAGTCCACCAAAAAATCGTTTAAATGTGTATTAAGAAGCGATACGTTACAACAAAGAAGTTGATATTGTTGTTATAGAATAAAAATTATAATATTTTCTGATTTTTTAAAAACGTTCATAACCTCAACCGGCGTGCGAATTAATATGAAATACAAGCACAAAACATTGATTCATAGGGAGATTGTATTGTTTAGAGTGTAGGCACAGCTAGGGCGGTTTTAATCGTCTCCAGAGCTGTGTTACAGTCATAAAAACGGGTTTACAGCTTTCGCGTCAACTTTGCTAGCGTCAAACAAACTCCCATACGCACTGATCACAAATATTAACGTCCCTATATACATTAGAGATATAAAGTCGCTATAAAGTCGTGAGTACTTAACTGATATATGTATCTATATAAAATATAGATTTCGGTTATGAAATTGAAAACATAAATTAGAGGACAACGGCCGAAATGTCACTTACCTTTAGCACGCGGCCACGTAACGCACACACACAAGCGTCAACCACCAAATACATTCATGTTGCACTACGTAGTAATAGTAACTGAACACATGTATACGCGGCACGTGATCAGCTGTTCTTCGCGATAATCAATCGGTGATACGCGCGGGGTATTTTCGGGTGGATAAGTGACGATGAGGTGTTCAGACGAGTGGTGGAGCGGCCGGCGGCATGACGAGCTCGTGCGGGGCCCGCCGCTCAGGCCGCCTCACTAATCAGTAATCGTTGCCGGGATGGGAGGCTGCGTCGCTCTCCCCTCCTGCCCCGCCTGCCGCGCGTAGCCTACACCCGAATGTCGTAGATGCGCACGTAGGCATCAACTATTATCTACTGTTGGAAAATATTTTTATTACAAACATTCTATTAACAAATCTAAATTTGAGTATTCATTCATACCTTATTCATTACACACTACATATAAAATTCTTTAAAGATTTTTTTTAATAAATTAACTACATTTAAAAATCCCTATGTCATAAATCAAGTATAATATAAAATCCACGATTCTCTTATATTATTTAAGTCCATAATATATGAAAACCATTTATTCATCACTTATTTCAGATATGAAAACTCCTTCATACCACAAAACATATACCACATCTGCAAATTAAACTACAACACCATAATCCGTGGTCGGTACTACGGCGAGCCGAATTTTCAGGGGTGACACACACCGATTAAATATTCATTTGCGGATTGTAAATTAGCAAATCCAGTGATAACAGCCCCTAGCGATAAGATGGTATGAGCTGGCTTGCCTTAGGATTAACCGTTATGAGATCCTTTAAGAAACAAACTATGTTTAGTTATGTTGAATTAAAATGAACCCTAACGAGTTACTTATAAGCACAATTATTTTCGCATTTCTTATTTGCATAAAACCTTTTTTTATGGTAGGTATAAAAAAGGTTCCTATTTTTTATAATATTAATTTTAATTAAAACATGTGGAAAAGAACATTTTGTTATTGAAGCAGATTGTCAATAGTTCTTATAAGTTCATTTATATGGATTTCGTATAATTATTATACAATTAAATATGAAATACAATTAAACGTTGAACACTATCACGATTTTATGTACTTAATATTCATAATTCAATCCAATTTAGTAACATCATCAAAACTTAAGGCTAAGTGGTTTAATTGAATTATTAATTTAATATTTCATAGGCGGCCCTGAGATGTCGCGCATGCGCAGTATGTAAACGTCAAGTGGCGGTCTTAACTTGCCCATCTTTTAAAATGCAACGTACAAGTTACAATCTGAACACAATGTTTGAACTTGCAACTTGTATAACATACTCTATCAAAGTTATAATTATATTATTAAAAAAAAAAACAATTTCTTTTTTCAAATTATTTATGGAAACATGTTGTTCGTGTATTCGATTTCAGTTCCATTGAATTTTTTCCCTAAAAAAATGGGCGGGAAAAATTCTTTCTCTGTCTATATGTATATATCTTACTCAAGTTAATGTTCATATATATTATATCGTACACATAATTGTCATTATATATATTGTCATTATATAGACTTTCTATCGAGTCTTTCAATCATTGGTACATATGTATTTATAAGTTGGTTAAGTTTTCAAATGTATAATACATATATAACAAATAATAAATGAATCAAACGCGCTGTGTTTTAAGCATTTTCATAAGTTTCATTTCATTGACAAATATTAAAAAAATTCTTACCGGCGCGATTAAGAAACAGCAAAAAAGAAATGAACGCCATCTCTTAACAGTAATAATAATACTGTCTACACTAATAATATAAATACGGATGTAATTCTGTCTGTATTTCTATTACGCTTTCACCCCTAAACCACCGAAAAGATATTGATGAAATTTGGAGTACTTTTTTACCTAATATCTGACCCCCACTCCCTAGAAACCGCGTGAAGCCGCGGGCAAAATCTAGTAAAATATGGTTTTTATTAAAATAATATTGAATAAGTAAATTAATAACTCTTTGGTTTACGAATCATTCGTTGTGTTATAAATTAAAACTAAATAAAAAAAGGTAAAAGTGTATTCTAACCTTTTCTTTTATTGGTTTTTAATATTGAAAAGCAATCTTTTTTAATATTCGTACTTCCATGACAACACGAAGCACTTGACTCACTCGAAACCATTGACGTATTTATTACCTCCGTAACGTGTCCCACTAAATTGAACATGTTTTTTTCAATCAATAATTTTTACACAAGTATTAATAAGTCAAAGTATATAATAGTATAGTAACGCACAGACAAAACTACTAAGTTTATAAACTTGAAATTTCGAACATAGGCTAATTTCATAATGTAACAAAGTATTTTTGGTCAATTTCAACTTTAAATGCAGGAAATCGGAACAGGCTGCTCATATTTAACAAAAGTTTATATATATTTATATATATATATATATATATATATATAGCGACGATCTGGTGGTAGTACGACGAGAAATATGCGCTGTCGTCCGTGTACAGGGCCAGCATCACATCCTCTTCACCCTCTCGCAGATGGTCGCGGAGGGTAGGGATGTCGTCCGTGTACACTGCGTATAGACGCGGTGACAGGCAGCTACCCTGGGGTACTCCGGCTCGAATGGGGCGCGGCTAGGAATCCGCGCCTTCCACCGAGACATAAAAGCTTCGGCCTTCCAGAAACGACGCCACTACTCGCACATACGCGAGAGGCGCCGAGGTGTTCAAGAGCTTAGCCAGGAGTCCGGCATGCCACACCCGGTCGAAGGCCTTCTCCATGTCGAGAAAGACCCCGACGGTGGGATGCCCTTTGTTTCGCTCACTGGCTAAGTGGCTAAGGACTCTCGCCAGCTGGAGCGTCGTTGAGTGGTCGCTGCGGAATCCGAACTGCTCCTCGCGCAGGGGCAGGTAAGGCGCGAGTCTCCCAACAACAGACGCTCGAACAGCTTGGCGATGTGCGAGAGTAGCGTGATAGGCCGATAGCTTGCCGGGAAGCGACGATCCTTCCCGGGTTTAGGGAGGGCGATGACCTTCCCTATCTTCCACGCCTCGGGGAAGTGTCCGGTCCGGAGTATCCCGTTGAATGCACTCGCGAGCGCTACGAGGCAGTTGTTGTGTGGGTAGCTGCATCAGCGCGGCGTTGGTAATTCTGTCGGGGCCTGGCGCCTTCCTCTTCGGTCAGACGGCCTTCCGCAGCTCGGACAGAGAGATAAAATCGTCTCCCTGGAGCGGCGGGATTAGGGCCGACAGGAATACCTCCACTTGATTCTGGATCGCCGCGTGATGATGGACGACATCGGTTTTAGATAAGTCCAGTGGGTTGGGGGTAAATTGTCCCTCCAAATATTCCGCCAGGATCTCTGCTCTGTCGCTGGCGGAATATCTTCTGTTACCCGCTCGATCTAGGAGCGGGTAGACAGGCGAGTCATGTCCGATAAGTTGTTTGCAGAGGTGGTACAGCGTAGTGTCGTGCTCGGATGCTCGATCGATGGTGGCCTCCCAGTAGTCATCCTCGAGAGCCACGAGCGCACGCGACACTTCCTCTGCAATCCTGTTGAGGTCACGCTTCACCCTCGGGCAGCGCGTTCGCACCCATAGTCGGCGAAGATCTCGTTTCTTCCTCAGTTTCACTCGGAGCGAGCTCGGCAGCTGGTCCTGACGACTTCTCGGCGTGCTTCCTTGAGAGGTGGCTGCTTCTTTGGCTTTCTGGATCGCCTCAGAAATTTTAGAAGCAGCTCCTTCTACATCTTCAGTCATCGCGATCGGGACCGTGAGCTCAAACTCCGAGAGCTCTGAGGAGTAGCGCCCCCAGTCGACCCGCAAACGTGGGGAGCGGGGCACTGTGAAGTCGCGCTGGAGGGCGATTGTGACCACAATTGGTAGGTGTTGTGTGTTGAGGTCACAGTTAACCTCAACATCGATGGGTGCGTCTAGTCGGTGGTGCAGCACGATGTCCAGGACGTCCGGCTGGTACGTAGGGTTAGTTGGTATGTGGGTCGGCGCTCCTGGACCCAACACACCGTAACCCTGTCGTTCGCTATCCTCGAGCAGGTGCCTACCCGCCTGGGTGATGACGCGCGAGCCCCAAGCGTGGTGCTTCGCGTTCAGATCACCCACGATCAGTGTAGGCAGCGGCGAGTCGATAAGCGATTGGACATCGATGCTGCAGAAAGTCTGTCCGGGTGGTTTGTAGGCGGCATACAGCAGAAGCTCCGTCTCACCAGCATGCACACGCACCCCCTGCGTACGTAGGCTCAAAAACGGTGCATGTGCAAGTTCTTCGTGTATGATGTCCGTCCTCATCAGGGCTGCAGTTCCTCTGAATGGGCAGCCCCGGGGAGAGACTTCATCTCGCCGATACACGAAGAAGTTCGGGATTCGGAGCTCGATTTCGGCCGAGAGCTTCGTCTCGCCCAGGAGGATTACATGTATATCCTGCGACTGGGCGAGTAGGGTCAGCTCCCGGACATGGCCTCGTATGCCACCTGTGACTGTGAAGTCGCGCTGGAGGGCGATTGTGACCACAATTGGTAGGTGTTGTGTGTTGAGGTCATAGTTAACCTCAACATCGATGGGTGCGTCTAGTCGGTGGTGCAGCACGATGTCCAGGACGTCCGGCTGGTACGTAGGGTTAGTTGGTATGTGGGTCGGCGCTCCTGGACCCAACACACCGTAACCCTGTCGTTCGCTATCCTCGAGCAGGTGCCTACCCGCCTGGGTGATGACGCGCGAGCCCCAAGCGTGGTGCTGGGTTCCAGTATAATATTCTCAGCTGGAATTAAGCTTCGCAAGAGCGGCTATTCCAGCTGAGATGGCGGGTATAATGTCCTGGCCTTGTGTATAGGCGACCAGGATCGCTGTCAGTGCCTCCATGAAAACCCGGACGATGATGGTGGTGTCCGGGCCTTTCGCACTGGCCGAGGTTTTCATCTACACAGGGTGAGGCGCTTCTTGCCTCTCCACCGGCCGCGTGGCGGCAGCCGGAGCGGACTTTGGCTCCGTCGCTGCCTTCCTGGGCTGCGGCGTCGATGCCGCCGCAGGCTCAGTCCTGGGTGGCCTAGCTGCCCTCTTCTTCTTCCTCCTCTTTTTGCTAGGCTTCCTTAAAGGTTGGTATCTGGCCGTCGGCTGGTTGGCTGGAGGCGCCAGAGTTGCTGGGGGCGCGAGCTTAGCTCGCACCTCCGTGGTTTTCTTCGCAGCAGGTGGCCGTTTTGTTTGCTGGTCGACTACTATCGTCGCTCTAGGTTCTGCGACGTTAGGGCGACCGACCATCTGCTTAGGTGCTACCGGGGGGACACGCTCCTTGTCACCCTTTGGCTGTGCTCTTGGTCCGTTCGGGCGAGGGGCGGGCACGTTGATGCCCCTCCTTCTTGCCTCTTTCTTGTAGACCGGGCACCTCCGGTCCTTCGCTGTGTGCGCCTTGGTACAGTTTGCGCACGTTGGTGGTTCTGATATCGGCCTCGGGTAGTCCCGTGCCAGGTGTTCGCTGGTGCAACGAACACACCTCTGTTGTCTGTGGCAGTTGGCCGAGGAGTGGTCATATGCCTGGCAGCGATGGCATTGAGGTGGGCTCTTCGCGCCTCTCCAGGCCTCAACCAGCAAGCCGGGCATGCTCAGGAGCTCAGTTATTCTGTATAAGCTTCTGAGCTCCTGCTCCTTCAGGTGCACCAGCTGAACAAAGTAGGTGCACCCATGCCGACCTCTTCCGCCTGGGATCGCCTTCGCGCTCTGTGCAGGGAACCCTAGACTGCGTAGGGCGGCGATCACCTCTTCCGGGGGTGTATCGAGTGGCAGCCCCCTAATGGCCACCTTGGTTGGCAGTTCCGCGGCTGGGCTGTAGCAGAACCAGGATATTGTCTTGTCCTGGTTCATAGCCTCAGTCAAATGGCGCTGAATGACCCGGAACTTCTCCGCGGATCCGGGCAAGAAGCGCACTCCCTTTCCCAAAGGGCGTGCGTTCGGGGCGTGTCCAAGCCTGCTTTTCAGCACCTCGAAGTGCCTCGTCCAGTTCGGTAAGCGTTCCGCCGTAATCGGCGGGTAGCTGGAACGAGGCGTCGTTCTTGGGGCAGGTACCGGTACAGGGGCCCGACTCCTGGGCGACGCTGGAGCGGCAGCGGCCGCCGCATAGGAGACCTCTGACGGCCCCGGTTGCGGTGATGTGGGACGCGCGATGAAGACGCCGAGTCCTGCGGCGATCCGTACGGCGGTGATGCGGGGGAGACATCGGTCTTGGGGCGCTTGTCCTCCCCTTCTAATGACTCCGCAGAAGAGTCCGGTCTCGGGCGCTTGGCTTCTTCCGTGCCTGCTGTAGACTCAGCTACAGTGGCAGCGAAGTCTGCTTCAGCAGCCCGGTGAACGTCCTCTCCTCCGGTCTCTGCATGAATTATGCGTATACGCAGGGCGGCGGCGGAGGTGAGGGTGACAGGCACGGTCGAGTTGTCGAAGATGTCTCTTCGAACAACTGACCTTCGAGTTCCTGACGTAACTATCTATCCACTTTGTTTACTTATAACTCACCGCTAGATGGCGCTGCAAGCACATTCACTTCGATACCTATCAACCGATCATTATGACGATTGATAAACAAACAGGTAAGACATCGTCTATCGGAATAATACTTGTAAATATTATTGTATAAGCAGTTCCTTATGTATCAAAATTAAATTAAAAGATATTATTTAAACGAACAAAGGAGAGTTGAAGGTAATTAAATGTAAATTTCAAACGGATGTATACTAAATTTTAGTAAAGAACTAATATTTTTACCTTATTTGCACTTCCTTAAGCAATTAAGTTTCTAAACTACTTATTTATTAAGAGTAATCGACACTCCAGACATTTAAAGAACAAACACAACTCGCGCCAACTTAGCAGAACGAACGAACCAGAAACAAAAGGTATATATTCTTTTACTTTAATTGTTTTCCGTCTCTCTTTCGACAGGTTAATCTATAATACTTAATATTTAAAATTTATAATGCAACATTTATTTTTAACTAAAAGCTAAAACTAAGTATTTTAGAAACTATTATTTCTACTCTACGAAACCGAGATAACTCAGTCGATTGAACACATAAATCGTAACAGATGTTCGCAGGTTTAATTCTGGATTTGAAACTCGATTAGAACTTTGCTATGCATAATTTAATTGTAATTCTACTTGTGTTTATCAACATCGTGAGAAAGTCTACATGTGTTGCATGAAATTTCACACGCACAGGAGCAGCGTTGGGAAAATTTAGTATGTTCACTCCAAATTTAGTATGTTGCAAAGCTTTTTCTTTGTAGCTTACCACTAGCTTGCTGGCTAGATAGATACCCCCTCATTTAATAATAATAATGTCCTCCAGACCGATTTCGACCACGGCGGCCAATCTCGAGAGATATTAGCCAACTACGCAGGAGATATTATAGTGCACAAGTATATGCGCAAACAGGTGCACTCTCAATTCCCTAACTCTCATAATCCTATGGGACAGCAATCGGACACGACCGGGAGCATTTCAGGCGCAGGATCAACGGCCTTACGTGTTTTGCGAGGCACGGGAGTGAACACACTTCCAACTACGACGACTTCGGGCTGCTACTGAGAATTTTCTGACAGAAAAACCCAATAACTTTTCATTGGCCCGACCTGGGAATTGAACCCAGGACCTCCGGGTCTGCGGCCTTACATCAAGCCACTAGACCAACGAGGCAGTGCACCCCCACATTTATTAATTATATAAAGTATTACTGTTTGAAGGTGAAGGTTTGGCTGTTACGGATTACTGTTTGACCGCAGAATATTGATAAATATGGCTATCTATTTATTATTATTAATTTATTGATAAGAGCGGATGAGACTGTGTTTTTAAAATCATATGGGATGAATAGTATTATAGATGTGCTGTCCATTGATAATGTAAGTAGCATATAGTATATAGACCGCTCTATTAATAAGTACTGTCTGTGTCTATGGATTATCATTTAGAGCATTCACTAGATTGTCTTCCTAAAACTAAAGCAAAAAAAATGAAGCTGAAAGAATCGCTACTTTTATTTTATACCGATAATAAAGCACTACCACGCCGCTTCGCTTCGCTTCGAGATGTGCAAAAGAATTACCCTTGAACTGAAATATTGTGTAACCTTTTATTCAATAAAGTGGGAGAGACATAAAATATATAATATTCTAAATAAAAATGAGAGTATAATAAAAAATAAAATATCAAGCATTTAGTTATATGTATGTATTAGAGTATTATATGTATATTTATATGTATAGTTAATATAAATATATATATAATATATACACTTACACCACTCTTCTAAAACACTTTAAAAATGGCAAGACAAAAAAATGTTTTGTAAACATAATTAGGTCAAACTTGTAAAATATTATTATTTTGCCTAATAATATATAATGTCTGCGAGGTACGGAGTTTTAGCTCGAAAGGCGATGACTGCAGAGCAAAACACGACTCCTCCCTGGTGCGGTTGTGGGAGGCCCATTGTTGGCAGGTAGGGAGGTCGGGTCTATTTAACCTTTTTAAAAGGATAGGGTCGCATAGACAGCCCTTAAAAGTGATACGAATTTTTACGTCACCGTCATATTTACAGAACTTCTTACGTAAATCGTATGAAATTTCTTCTAACATTGGTTTGCTAATATTCTTTATTTGCTTCCCTCGAAGGTATCTTCTATTATTTTTTTATTTATTTAAAAATTAGTAATAACAACTGTATTAAATGGTTATAAAACACTCTGTCTTGTCATATCCACTGGTGACAGGATGGCAGATTTATTTTTCGCCCAGAGAATCGGAATCGCGATTCAACGTTGCTGCTAGCATTCCTCCATTTCATGACGGTCGTGATTTGTATAATACAGCCTTAATTTTATTATTTAAATCTTATGAGAGTAAAAAAATTAAAGCAATTTTGCTCATTTGCCTATTATAAAAAATAACGACTGACTGAATGACTTGCTGACCGAATGGTTGCTAGTAACTATCCCATATCCTGGGTTCGAACTCCAGGATTACGGGATTGGTAAAATAAAGTGTGTCTCAAGTACTATAACACCTGTATTCAGCTAAATTCTAAACCCGCTGTGATTTAAATCGAACAGAAGAACATACTTAGTAATGAAAAAAAGTTAGGTCTTATTGCATTAATTTATGATAATTTTAATACTATCTTCATGCAATACATTTCAGTCCAATTAGACGACAAATATTTCAATAATGTTAACAAGTTGTAAGTCTTTGTAAATTACTAAAGATTAAATTTTTAGGTCACTGATAAGAAAGCCTTAATACTCGCATGTTCAAAGCTCCATGGCGCCAAGTTAATCTTTGAAACATGACTAAACCACTAACCAAGATTTGAAGAACAAAATGCTCTAATCTAAAAATCAGACAATGTTCAAACATAGAATATTTATATGACTATAAAAATATTTGGCATTTTATTATTGAATAATTTCTTAACTTGTTAATATTGAAGAAAATGGTACTAAAATCCAAAATTGACCACATTAGAAAAGCGTTATCAAAAAGTTAAAGAATAGGGGTTAGGTAGTATTAGGTTAGAACTTAAGTCCTCAAATCGAATCTAAGGATAGACGTGAATGATTGAACGGGGACAGACAATAATGAAATTCCGTTACAGGCCCTCGGGTACTGAACATCGGAAACAACTTAATCAATCATTTCATGAGTTGTCTTACATGTACATGTTACTAATAGCTAATAAACAACTTACACATGTATAATAGAGTATATTTATTTAGAAAATATGACGAAAAGTATAATATCAAGACTTAAAACTAGCAAATTTTATTTTTGGTAAAATAAATAAAATTAATTTTGAAAAAACTTTAAAAAACTTGTATACGAATATACTATTTTTATTCATTAAATCTATCAAGACGAGCATAATATTAAAGAAAATAAAAAAAAAAGTTAAGGAATATAAGGATATGATTTGTTGGTAACATTGGTGTGGTGATTTAATAAAAAAATTTCGAAGCGTGTTATATGTAACGTTTTTGATGCAATTAGATTCTATTACTTCTATCATTAGCAAGTTTGAGACTAATTATATTGTTGATTGGAAAAAGTGGGTCCTTGTAATACTTAAACGCAAATATAAATATTATAAGCACTGAACAGTTAAGGTATAGGAAAACACATACTCGTAACGTGATTGGCTTACTACCTAATCACAGGACCGTGAAGTTCCTAAGGTACGATCATTAGTAATCGTTAGTGGCGTAACTTTGTTTAGGTGCCAGTTATTAATCACTGTCTTTGACAGATCCTATGCCAACATACTTTGGAAGACGTGGTTAGAAAAAACGTACGAGTAAACAAAAGGGGTGTAACGTTTTGTAATTTGTGTCTTACAATATTCTGGTTAGAATTTTAGAAAATATTAATATAATGATATAGCAGCCGGTCAATTATATAAGAAGTTTAAGGCCTTATATACTTTATTAAAAAACTGAAGAATAAACAATCTTTGATCAATCCTCCAGCACTTATCTGTTATGAAGAAGAATTTTGAGAATATTTATATAATTGATTTGCCAGTGCCGGGTTTGGATGATATAAGACAACTTTTGAGCAAACTTTACTTCGTTTGTACACATCTATGAGTAGTTAAAACAGGTAAACGTTAGCCGAATATTGCGAATTCAGACTCGGAGAAGAACAGAGTTAATTAAATTAGGACAACCTGACCTTAACGTTTATAGAGAATGAATCCCTACAAAACCAAGGATACGGCAACTACGAAGGATGCAACACCCTCAATACACGAAGCACAGGGACTAAATTACGAGATCCATAAATTGTATCCCATGCAGTGGATGAAATTCGTATACTACACCGACGACACATCACAGCTAACTTTTAAACTTTGGGCTTGTGAGAATTGCTTATCGGAAAAACTTGTGCCGTATGTACATAGGCAATAATATCTGTTTATGTATTCTTTGTTCACCGAAGCTAAACAAATTATATATTGATATTATTCAGTTTATCGCTGTATCTCGGAATAAACGACTGTCACACTCTCACAATAAACTCAATAACTAAATAAATACACACATCACAATAAATAAATTACTTGGGCTAAACTAGAACTTGAACGTGGGGCGTTCAGCATCTGCAGCCTTATAAATCAGCCGCTACGCCAATGAGTGGAAGACCGATAATCGAATGAAAATTATATTGATATATTCATCTATACTAATACATGAATACGAAAACTGAATACACAAATCATAATTACATTATATAAGGAGTAAGGGCATATCCTAAAGCTATTCTTATGACAATCCATCAACATAGGCCCTTGTCCGAAACGATTAGTATAACGAATTATACGAGATAACTTATTTAATAACAGTTTATGTATAAGCCTACGTATAGTTGTATAAGCCATTATGTAATGTAATCACTTAGTACATAAAGTAGCATTTTTTATGTAGGTCAGAGTTATTGGTTAGATAAAACCACATTGATGCCTAACAGACCTTTAGAAATAAAGTAGTAGCAAGTTTTATAGAAATAATTTATGAAGTTAAATAAAACCTTTTTAGAAATATGAAATGAAGAAACAAAGTAGCGAGTCTTTATTGCAAACAAATAAACTTATAAGAGTTAGGTAAGAGTGTTCGAAGCCGGTTTATTACTATAAGCTATTGTTTACTAAATCTTTAGTTTATTATGTGCAAAATCTGTATAAGGAATTATTAGTACAGTGCAATTGCTATAAGTACGTACAGTAACAGCCTGTTAATGTCCCACTGCTGGGCTAAGGCCTCCTCCCCCTTTTTGAGGAGAAGGTTTTAGAGCTTATTCCACCACGCTGCTCCAATGCGGTTTGGTAGAATACACATGTGACATAATTTCAATGAAATTAGACACATGCAGGTTTCCTCACGATGCTTTCCTTCACCGTCAAGCACGAGATGAATTCTAATCACAAATTAAATAAATAAATATGATTAACACTATTTAGTGTTATTTATATTTATGTGGTGGTTTGGCTTTTTGCAAGCCTATCTGGTGAGGAACCTCACATTCATCATATATTCTACCGCTAAGTAGCAATACTTAACATTGTTGTGTTTCGGTTTGAAGGGTGAGTTATACAATGTAACAGCAGCACAAGGGACATCATCTTTCATCAAGGTTGGAGGGGCCAACCACTCTAAATACCTAGTACAATAAAGAAAAAAAACCTTTTATTTAATCCATTACCTAAAACAAATGAAGATTGACTTTATTTACACAAATCCTATCCAAAATACATTTTTCTTCTTATCTACCCGTGCGAAGCCGGGACAATTAGCTAGTATTACAATATTTCATCTCGAATACCACTCAAAAAGACAAAGATAATGAAAAATCAATGTACATTTCCAATAATACCCAGAGGCACCGTAATAATCAGGTATAATTTACCGAACCAAATTTCGCCCACAGTCGTTCACCTACGTAACGAAGTCTGCAAAAATTAAACGAAAACACGCATCACGATTAATTACCACACCGACCGTAGCATGAACCATTAGGGCGTGCAAAACACATTTGAGCCAATCTAATAGAAATACCCTATCACCAAATACGGACACTTCATGAGTCGTTTCTATCGAACTAACCAATATACCCCGTTTATAGCCTTCGCTATTGGTCGTTACTGCACAATGTTCAGAACCCGTCACTTTCACAATTCTACTATGTAAGGGTGGATTTAATGAGCTGGCAGATGCCTTAGTTATGGGAAACTCGCTTAAGCCCCGTTTTATTTAAGGCATGCTGCCAATGAAAAGAGATAGTTCTGGAAAACTAGCGCAATTAAATACGGATATGGGGCTATACGTCTACTTTGCCAGAGTATTATTCAAAGTTTGTTGTTGTTAACTCAATGTTTAATAATGTTCATTTTGGAGTAGGCTCAAGTTTAAGTAAGCTCTTGCAAGCCCTTTTGAATCGTCTTGTTACGGGATTCAACTAAAAGTAAAGCTACCCCTCATTCGGAATGCAGATTATACAGAGAAGAATCGACAGGAAACTACGTAATCACTATAACTTGTAAAGTACTAGTTTTTTATAATATATCCTTAAAATTAATTTTATATTTAGTTGTTTCGGTCAGCAAATCTTATCAGAAGTCATAATTTTTTTTTTTCAGCCTTTTGCCGTCCACTGCTGGACGAAAGCCTCCCCCATAGAACGCCAACCATCCCGTTAGTCATAAATTGGTGACATTCAATTATTACTTTATTTTGTATGCCTACTTCAATCGAGGTTAAATAATATTAATTTAAATTCATAATTTAAATGATCACGACACACACAAGACCACATCCAGCTAGACATCCAGAGTATCGATTTTGAAAGATATTTTGGACTGAGCTAAAATAAGAACCAAGGTAGGCTAAAATACACATATGACATTTATATATGCGTATATGTGTCTATAAATCTTCCACTGCTGGGTTAAAGGCCCCTCTCCTCTTTTGAGGAGAAGGTTAGAAGCATTGTGCTACTCCTATGTAGGTTGGTGGATAGACAGTTGGACCCTACCAACATACATAGGTATGCATATTAAATATTTGCTGTTTTACAATTTTTAGTCTGACTGTTGGTCTAGTAGCTAGATATAAAGCCGCAGTTTCCGAGGTCCTGCGTTCAAACTGCAACTCAAGTCGGACTGATAAAAATTTTCACGTATTCCTTAGAATTACTATGATTTTATTACTGTAGATAGCAGACGATTATACATTTCTTATTGGGACTGAGATTTGTTTTTGTACATTTATAAAGTCTAACTACCCTTTGTGGCTGTGACAGCATGAAATAACAGTATATAAAATGTTAACCCTAACGCCACAAAAGCAGTTAAACTTATAAAATATATATAGTAGTTAATAAAATATTCATAAAATGTAATTATTTTTTTTAGTCTCATAAAATGTGACTAAAATTTAAAGTTTTAGGTTAAGCCTAAGCAATTAACCTAAAAATATTTAAACCCACTTACCTTTTAAGAGAAAGGGCAGATTTTTTCTAAGCCATTAACATTTTTCAGTATTAAATTATAAGAATTTAAACAGTCTAGCTAAAATATACTTACGTTAAGCGGTGACAGTTTTTTTCAGCATAAGTTATCACATCAATTGTAATGACTAATAAAAATAATCCACATATGAGAATTTAAATAATTTGTGAAACAATATCACCAACTTTAGATATATTTTTTATAATATAGACATAATTGGCGTCTTAAGAAAAAAAATATATATTACGAATTTGGTGTTGTCCCTTACTACCGATATCTTTTAGACAACAGTTTGGGTTGGTGTTAAGTTACTATAAATTCATATTTTTGTGACTTTATGTTATGATGATGACATCTTACAGAAAGGGCCTGGCTTTACTGACAATGTTAATGTACAAGTTGGTAGTCTTATTTTCAGAGTAAAAAAAAAATGTAAATTACTATGATAATAATATTATAAACTATTTTTAAGTGCATAAACTATTATTACCTATTAGATTTTCTTAGAGATTTAATCATTAAAATATTAATTGGTGGTGCATTTATTACACCTACCCGAACAGGGTACATACATTTGACGAGCCGGTTGGCGCGGTTGGTAGATACTTGGCTTTCACGCCGAAGGTTGTGGGTTCGATTCCCAGCCAGGACAGACATTTGTGTGCATGGATATGTCTGTTTGTCCTGAGTCTGGGTGTAATTATCTTTATAAGTATGTATTTACAATTAAAAGTAGTATACGTAGTATTTCAGTTGTCTGGTTTCCATAGTACAAGCTCTGCTTAGCTTGGGATCAGATGGCAGTGTCTGAATGATGTACCAGGATGTTATTACATACAATTATATAACAGTACGTAAACACTACAAATAAATTGCAAAACACATGCGCATATATACTAATAAGTAGGAATATACGAGGTAGTACAAAAATGTATATCGTCTTTGATTAATCATTCGATTTATAGACATTTATTTCAAATCAATCAATCAATCAACAGCCAATCGTTGTCCACTGCTGAACATAGGCCTCTCCCAAGGTGCGCCAAAGCTCCCTGTCCTCCGCCTTCCGCATCCAGTTGGTGCCCGCCACCTTCTTAAGGTCGTCGGTCCACCTGGCTGGAGGGCGCCCTACGCTGCGCTTGCCGATTCGCGGTCTCCACTCTAGGACTCGTCTGCTCCAACGGCCATCGGTCCTACGACATACGTGACCAGCCCACTGCCACTTCAGCCTGCTAATTTTGCAAGCTATGTCGGTGACTCCGGTTCTTTTCCGGATAATCTCATTTCTGATCTTATCCTTCAAAGATACTCCGAGCATAGCTCGCTCCATAGCACGCTGAGCGACTTTGAATTTGTGGATTAGTCCCGCAGTTAGTGTCCACGTTTCGGCACCGTATGACATGGCAGGTAAGACGCATTGGTTGAAGACTTTCGTCTTCAAACATTGCGGTATAGACGACTTGACATTTATTTACATAAGAATAATTTACATTAAGCTCTTAAATATATATGAATAAAAATAAAATAAAGCCATTATAAAAATCATGATCTAGTGGAATGGTAGCACGAATGCTAGCAGCATTTCCCCTTTGCATCAAAATTCCGATCATCAGTGCGAAAGATGAAACAACCCTCCTGTCACCAATAGAGGCAATAAGACGAGGTGTTATATTTTCAAAATAAATGTTTATGTCTTATATGTAAAGTATAGTTAAGATATTATTTAAAATATATATTACCAAGGAGATATGAACTTTATTATTTATACGATAAGAATCAAAATCATGCAAAATATATTCAATACTCTTGTTCAACTTTTTCATTTCCTGTACAAAACAATATTTCGTACCTTGCAGCTGACGAGATATTCATTCTTAAAAGTCGGTCTCCCATCAAATTCTTTTGAAAAAACTGTCTGCGTGGAAAATTATCTCAAAATATGTATTATAAAGATGGGAAGCCTACGGCGTACGAGCGCAAAGGGCAAGGCAAAAACAATGGTGCACTTTGCAATTAACTACGGAACCCGCTCGGAAGATGCATTCATAAGCATCCACGCTGTATAGTTAAGCTCGCGTACCAATGACTAATCGTAGATATGTTTTTTGACAGTTTGCTAAATAGTGTTAATATAAGTTATGTTCGAAAGTTCGTCTGAACAATTTTTTTTACATGGCATAGCGTGGTGTTCCTGTCTAATAATTATTTATTAAATAACCTAAAATTGTAGGAAACTTTAAATATTTTTGTTAACATTCAATCTGCGACGAAGTCAATTTTTTGTTTATATTTTTATTTTCCAATATAGTTCAGTAACAAATTTACCTCTCCATCTCTAATCCTATAAAATTTATTTTAGTTACTGAAATAAATTTGGTGTCCTAGGTTTATCATTACAAAAGTGATGTTGTTCATTTGATCATATAATCTTTGTCATTGCTCGTATCAAAATATTCAAATGTTTTGTGAATACACATACAGAAACACCAATTATCCTATTTTTAATCCAATGATACGAAAGAGTTTTGTTGTGGGATTGATTCTTCTATAATATTACAATGAATAATATACAAGGTGAAAGGTTAAAAAGTACAATTGCTTCATTCATATTAACAATTTATTGAAAATTTATTACTTGAATGGCACCATATCTACCATTGAACAATAAAATTAACGCTTAATTATAACTTTAAAACACACTTTAGAGGAATAATGGAGTTTATAAACGTTGGGCACAGTTTTTTTATGGATTCATAAATAAAAAATGTAAGTAGCTCTTGCATAAAAATGAAGTGCATAGCATATGCATTATTTAATTCAAGTTAATAAAGTTACTCGTAAGCCGGAAACTACATTCGTTCTTAACCTTTGAAAACTTGGCAAGATTTCCTATTACCGCATTTCCTCGGTCTGAACTTTGCGTGGCACTGAATCCGACTGTTTTATTTACTTTTCTCACTTCTTAGGGAGCAAATACTCGAATGGAACTGAGGAACGTAGATAAGACACTTCAGACGACGTATGTTTGTTGCGGAATTGTGATCTTAACAGTAATCTTTAAACGTACAGAAGAATCAAGTGAGTCTATTAACGACATTTATCTTATTTTATGAAAGTAATGAAGCCAACGTGGTCCAGTTGATATAATACATGGATCTTAAACAAAGGCCGCAAGCTCAAGCTCGTGCAAGCGTCACTGAGTTTAAACAGTAAGAGCCAGTGAATATCCCACAGCTGGGTTATGGCTTTCTCTCTTTGAGAAGTAGGTTTGAAGTTTATTCCACCAGGCTGCTCTAATGCGAATTGGAAGATAATCATGAGGCAGAATTTCCTTGCAATAGAATACCTGCATGTATTCAAGTATCCTTACGATGATTTCCTTCACCGCTGAGTATGAGATTAATTTAAAAACACAAATTTTGGACGTGAAAATTCAATGGTAATTTCCTGGGTTTGAAACCATGATCATCGGTTAAGATTAACACATTCTAACCACTGGACCATGATGGGCATTCACTGAGTTTACATTTGCTTAATTTATGTTTGTAATTCTATTCGTGCTTCGCGGTTATCACATCGAAAACACAAATCCATTTCTCAAATAAAATTATGTCACATGGTTATAAGCACCCAGAACTGTGGTCGAATAAATACTCTAAACCTACTTCTGAGGTTGAGGGCTTTTACTTTTACGCTCTGTTACTTTTAGTAAAAGTAAATAGCATTATAATAAATACACGCGTTGTGGGCCATAGCAATAAATGTTAATTGAAATACCGATACGTAGAAACGAAAGCTCCAATTATTTTTAAATCCCTGCGTAGAAACTGGCACCAACGATGCATTGAATCGACACGGGTAGTTAGGAAATCGACTCTTTTGTGAGCGCCATGTAAGCCGAGGGAGCCGACTAATTAGTCGGCTTTGTAAAAACACCCTACGATACGATACAGTTAACTGTTTTGCAGCCATATTGCCATGTCAATACCTATCTAATTGTATACGCTAGCTCGTAGATAGCGGCACTTTCAACGCAAAGTACATATATATTGATAAAATATCTAACATACAGCTAAAATATATTTTTAATTTAATCACTGTTTTATGATTATTACAGACAGCTGTGATTTATTTAATATTTTATAATTATTACATATAGTTTTAACTCTCACACTCGCATAGAAAATATTTATTTAATATCAATACAAGAAAATAAACTTATGTTAACATAAAAAAGATACTTTTGTATATTCATTTTTATTAATATTAAAACTTCTGTAAAGTAACATGATTCTATGCAGATTAATCTGAAACTGCGGAAACTAAAAAATGGATAGATATGAAGTAGAACTCTTCTTTAAACTAGGTTACTAGGTAATTACACATTATATGACGTAAGGATTTAATAGTTAAAAAGTAATGTATCATATGGATTTGATGATAATAAGCTCAAAATTAACTAACGACACCCTTAAAATAATGACTTTTATTTTTATCCTGATAGTCTCTAAAATTAATTAGCCAGTGAAAAATATAAAACTGACCCTTTTCCAAACCGAACGCACTTACGCCCCTTTACGACACTTTTACAATATTTGAACATGACAATTAAAGTTGTAACCTCACTAACAAACTCTAGTCACTAGCAACGTAAGAAATATTTAAAACCACTTCTTACACCGCAAATGCGCCCCCAACCAAGGGATCTAAGACGTTATGTCCTTTGTGTCTGTAATTACAAGTACACTGGCTCACTCACCCCTTAAACAGAAACATAGCAATATAAGGAGTTGCGGGTTTGCTATAGAAAAAATGACGAATTTGTAATATCTACTAATGGACTTGGATAGATAAGAACATGTTTTATTCAGTAAATTAATTTATTATAGTGAAACTGGAGGCTTAAGACCAATTAATTATCATGACAATTAAAATGATTTATCAATAGCTGATGTCATCCAAATCTTTACTCTAAACTACTCTTAAGTTCTGAGAGACAGAAACATTTTTTATACATATATTGCTCGTTTATATAAAAATATAGATTGTAGGATTAAATAACGCAACGAATGGTACATAAAAACCTAAGCATTCCCACATGTACCGCAGACATTAATTAGAGCGGGCTAAAAAGAGCATTAACACTGTGCTTACTGCCAGCGATGTCGGGGAGAATAAGATGTCTTTTGATGTCGTAAAGTCAGCATGTTAATATCTTTTGAAGGCAAATGTTAATAAAGGCTACTTTATTCAACTCTTTATTCTAATTTTAATACAATATTTGTTCTAATTATAACTGTAATTATAGTAGGTAATTATTGAATTGAATTGAATTGAATTATTATCTAAGTCATATTTTTGTTCATTCGGGTTTAAGTTTTATGATAAGTTTAAGACTTTACGTAAAACAACTTAATCATTATAAACAAAAAAAATATCAAAATCCGCTTAATTTATGTCGGCTTTTTTTTCTGCAATATACAATATACAGAATATTGTAAACATACCTATTATAGTTACCAACATCATGTTTAATATTTAGTTGATAGTTGATAAAAACAGCCGTAATTAAAAATCGTAACGCAAAAATTAAATAAGGTTATATTTTTAATTAGTACCAAATCTTTATTTTTATTATTAAAAAAAGGCGTGTATTAAATAAATATTAAAAACTACTGTCTGGGTACTTACTGCTACTGGTTATTCATACTTAGGTATTAGGTATATTCGGTAAAAATTAGCTGAATAAATATTAAAATAACTGATAGATACCTTTAGCTGAATCAAGTCATAAACCAATATTATTATACAATAAGTTTCAAGTCAAACGATCTCTCCGCCATTATTGTGTAAATACTTCTTACCTCTCCAAGTTCGTACCACTCCTTTTTAATGTTTTTTACGACCGATAAAAACCGCATATCTAATGGGATCACTCTCATCTCTGTCTGTCCGTCTGTCATGGTCTATTTTCTCCGAATCTACTGCACGAAAAAAGACTAGAAGCGTCATATCTGACAGCCTGCACCGGTATCCGTGGGCAGGCTAGCACATATATATTTTTTTATGATTATAGGTGAAATTTTATAGAAAATATTCGTAAATTGAGTAACCCACATTAGTAAATTGAAACTAGCCTTCGTTTAAAGTTTATTTTATTTTAAAAACTTAACTCAAGACTTATTTATATTGTGTTTGCTTCGGGCGCAAATTTGCACGTTTTATTTATTATTATAACATTATTTTAATTATTTTAAAAATTTATTAAGGACAATATTTTTTTAAGACGGAAATTTGACACAATCGGCGCGATATTAGGCGTAGAACCAACGGCTTCAGCAACGGCTTTTTTTATGGATTATATAACTTATTTTTATTTACCATGGTTATAACTGACATATTTTTTTTTTAAATAATCAAATTGTTTAATTAAAGTCAAGCAAAGATTACAAAAATACCTATCATATTTTTAATAGGTAATAGAAAAAGCATACGACAATTTACTTGGGGTTTTTATGCAAGCCCAAATGTGTAGGTACCATTCACTCATCATATATTCTACTGCTAAACATCAATACTTTGTATTGTTGTGTTCCGGATGAGTTAGGAAGTAACTGCAGACACAAGTTACATGACATCTTAGTTTCCAAGGTTGCTGGCACATTGGTAATGTTAGGAACAAAAATTCTTACCGAGCCAATTTCTATGGGTTGTGGTGACCATTTACCATCAGGTGGCCCATTTGCTTGTCCGCCTACCTATTTTATAAATAAAATCTGTATATAAATGAAACAGTTTATATTTCAAAGTCTATATTTGGTAAAAGGCTGGAATGCAATACATTAAATGCTTAACAATTTTCTGAGTCCAGCTACAAATAGAAATGTAATTGTAGTTATGTATTAATAGTAAAATAAAAATAATGACAAAAATATTTTATAATTTGATTAACATCAAATTAGGTGCAGTTTCATATTTTCTTAAAGATTACACTTATAAAAAAGTATGTAAATCTATTGATAAAATTAATAAATTTATATAGTTATTAATACATAATTTAATTTCAATACTGGCAATGATTAAATATCTTATGTCATGGTTCCAAATACAGGATTGTGCCTGCAAATGCTCGGTCCATATTCCATATATGCTTGTTTACTGTGGCACACTTGGTAGAACTCAGGTGTCGAGCCCAACATACTCCCACCAAACCAAACTGCATACCGTTGCATGTTGTGTGATATGACTTGGACATCAATAGGTTTTGGTGTAATGCGACCTTCAGATAGCATTGTAGATAATTTCAGTCGGGCATCTACAGTTCGCTTAATATCTCGTTGAAGTCTTCTTCCAAAGTCTCTAAACATTGTAGAGCCTCCAGATAAAACAATATTTCCGTATAAGCCTCGCCGCACATCAATTGGACAGCTTTGAATTACTTCATCAACCATCTCGTTCAAAGGCACAGTGAAATCAGCATTGGAGAATTCGGGATGGAAAAAAATTTCAGGTCCCAAGAATCTCTCATAGCCAACATCAACCGAGAAAGGATTTTTAGTAATAGCATTAATACCTGTATACTTTTTCATCCACTTTGCAGGATCAGAGTCATATTTTGCAAACTCCTTGGCAATATCTGGACAGATGTAACTATATCTTTCCTTAATTGCCTTTGCAGTCTCCAAGCTCTGCTCAGGTGGAATACCTACTTCACGTTCCCTAAGAAGTGATTGAATAAATGATGTTATGTTCCTTCCTGCAATAGGAATATGCTTGATACAAGACCCAATCACATAGCCCTCAGCTACAGGAACAATATGTGTAACACCATCTCCACTGTCAACTACAATTCCAGTAAAAGTGCGTCCTGCTGATGTACGAGATTTCCAGGACGCAGCTAGGGCAAGAACAGCTTGTACAGCTATGTATAGCCCAGGCACATTGAAGGACTCAAACATTATCTCAGCTAAATATTCTCTATTCTCAGGCGTATTCAATGGTGGTTCGGTAATTAAAAAGTGATGATCCTCTGGTTCTGCACGCAGATACTTGAAAATACATTGTTCAATGTACCTTTCCATTAGATCCCAATCTTCTACTAGACCATGACGGACAGGATATTTCACTGAATAACCAGTTGCTTCGAACGCTTCATCACCGATAAAGAAATCTAAATCCTCTACTGCCTTAGTCATACGCCTGGTACTTTGGTCGCCAACTTTAGCAGTTTCTTTTATCGCTATGGCTGACGGAATGATAAACTGGGGCTCCTTATTACCGGCAAACCCCAGTTTGGTATACCCAGTACCCACATCGATAACACATGCCGGTAAATGGTCACCCATTTTTCACTAAATACACTAATTATTTTACTTTAATATTACTGGGTGCGGCAATAGCTTCAAAATATTTTTGACGTAGGAAAATAATATGGAATACATTCGAATGACAAATCCAATATGTCAGACAGTCAGCGATTAGGAAGACGGAAGATGATTAATTTTACGTTCCTATTCTCAAAATAAAAATATTTTTATATATATTGATACAAATTTTATTGACATTGGATTAAATTTAATACATTTTAGATTTACTGAAAATGTTAAATTTAAGTGTAAATCTCTTTTTTTAATAATTCAATAATATTTTTCAAATTTTACAAACGTGTAACTTATTTTGATAGAATTCATCATTTTTGGAAATTAAGTTCTTAAATTAGCAAAATAAGTTGTTTTCGTAATCGATTTCATTAGCTACTTTTTTTAAGCTTGGTCTTGAAAAGACTAGTCTAGGCCATTATTCCATAGTCGTTAAAAGGTATTAACGTCCTGTAATTTGATTGGTTTTATTTTATACGAACTCATTTTTAGCATTTAACAATTGGGTGTTAAACTTGTACCTTTCGTGTAGTTATGTCTATCATTAATAAATCAACATAATTATTTTTATCCTTTAAGTAATGCCACATGTAAAAAAAACATATTGTTGTAGCTTTGATTTTGTTCAAAATCTGATTTTTAAAGAGAAATGAGAATCAATTGCAATTGAAAAAAATTGAAACAAACATAATTATCATGTACTTGAACAAATCCAATGTGCCGACTGTAATTTGAGAGTAAAATTGATGTAATTGGATTCATTAAATTATTATATTTCAAAAACATATGAAGCAAAAAATGGGGAAATATAAACGAGTAAAAAGCAGGTAGTAACAGTTTTATTGTGACCCAATTTTAATACTATATTTACACAATATACATTACAGGAATGTAAATGTTTTAGAAATAGAACAAAGAATCACTAGAAACACCAAATATTATTTCTATACTTTGAGTGAAATTGAAACTAATAAATTGTATCTTATATAACTTTTTTTAACAGTTTATATGACAAAGCCTTGTATTACATCATAAAAATCCTGTAATATACATATATGCAGCTAAAAGCAGTAGGACATTATCTTATCATGAAAGCCTTATGCTAACATTGAATTTATTTTAAATATTTTTAGTAACAATTTTATATTGAAAGTTTATTAAACATCCATTGTATAAAAATTGAATATAATTATATACCAGATAAGTATGAAAAGATAAAATTAAAATAGTTTAAAGTTATTTTTCTCAATATTTCAGATAAAAACTACTACACCACATAAGTCTCATGCATTAGTTGTTTATAAAAAAAAATCAATATAATATTTACACTGTAATTTTACATAAGAATAATTAATCTCATGAAATTATATAACTCTTTATTAAGATATTTAAACAGAATGATGAAATAAAGTAGCGCATGAGTTAGTATAGCTAACTAGCTAAGGTTAATATTTGTATTATATTAAAGGTTAAACATATTTGATTAGTTTTCTAATATGTAAAAAAATACACCTACAATTTTTCATACACTTAATTAAGTAGACTAACCTGCAATCAAATATAATCATAAACATTTTTTAATCTAGAAAGATACAACAAATAATGCAGCAAGTCAACTAAATATTTGACTTAAAATACAAACAAAAAATTTCGATTATGAATATCAGTATCAGTATATCAGACTTAAATTAACATGGATAGATATAACCACAACATTGTTTATAATACAAAAAAAAAATTGCATTACAATTGTCTCTGGTCAATTGTCTATGGCAAAGACAATATTTTTAGATCTCTCACCACATTGCATAATCTGAATCGTCCATATCAAAGATGGTAAAGAATCCAAGGATAGTCAGGTATACAATCACATTGCCAGCCAGAGTCAAATAGCATGCACCCCAAAATATCTGAAAATAATAAAAATTTTGTTGGCAGAGTTGATTAATTGTACAGATGTATACAGTTCGGCTGTGTGAACTTGGCACCCGATTTTTGAAAATCGATTTTATTTCCTTTTGATTCTTATAGATATTCGTATGTAGTTGATTGTAGTAAATTTTTTTGCGTTTGTAGTAGCTCTAAAAAAATTGGAGGACATCGAAAAAAATCATCCCCTGGTTTTGTCGGCACTTAAAATGAATAGTTGATTCTTGAAACGAATCGTTTGTAGTTGATTGTAGCGGAAAAACATCGTTTGTAGTTGAAGCAAAAAAAAAAGTAAAAGAAACTTTAAAACAAGTTTTTTTTTCCTTAAAAAAACAAATACTAATGAAATAACGATAATGACCGTTACTTCTTCTTTTCGTTTTCGTTTGTAGTAAACTCTTTTCGTTTGTAGTAGCGTTAGTTTCGTTTGTAGTACCTTCTCTTCGTTTGTAGTAACGGTCATTATCGTTCGTATTTGTTTTGTTAAAGAAAAAAAAACTTGTATTAAAGTTTAAAAATAAATCGTTATACTTGAAATTTTTTTTTTGCTTTAACTAGAAACGATTTTTTTTCCTACACAAAATAAATTTTACTACAATCAACTACATACGAATATCTATAAGGATCAAAAAGAAACAAAACGATTTACAAAAGTTGGGTGACAAGTTTACCTAGCCGTACAGCTCCAATGTGCATTGTGTATAAGTAGCACCAATTTATCAAATATTACCTTCATTTAAACATACTTTATAA
Organism: Nymphalis io; assembly: GCF_905147045.1. NCBI lineage: Eukaryota > Metazoa > Arthropoda > Insecta > Lepidoptera > Nymphalidae > Nymphalis > Nymphalis io. The sequence continues at coordinate 5,363,371 of NC_065904.1, forward strand.
TATATTTATAACACACACACACACACACACACAGCGCGGAAATGCGGCCTGCATTATGGGCAGCTTTGCGTCGGGTGGGAATCGGGACTATTTTAAATTTGACTAAAATAATAAAAATTAATAATGTAAATTTAATAATAATAGTAAATATAAATTAAGAAAATATATTTATTTATGGTTAGTATTTTTTTTAATACAGTAATGTACCTAATAAAATAATTTATAATGTAATGTAAAATTCTACAAAAAAATCATCCATAAGAGATATTTCTCTATGATGATGAAATTCATATGTTTTGGATTTTTGAATTTTGATTTATCTTAAGCTTAAATTTGAAGGTGGCAATATGTGTCCTGTGCCTAGGAAAGCATGATAGTTGGTTTTGTCTATTGGGCTTAACTCATTCTGGCTGCATCGGATTGCCATTTTATTATATCATGAGGGTAAATAATAGGCCTGTATGTTTTGCACTTGTGTTTATACACATTTTTGGACACTATTATATTTCACTATATATGTAATCAATTATATTATATCTATAAATTATATTTACGACTGACTACTATATATATATTGAAAATTAATGAAATTAATATACATACCGCGCCAGCACGAGCAAGTACAATGGGTAGAGCAAAGGAGCTAACAAGAATGCCCATAGTTATAAAAATTGCAGTCTCCATACAAGGCGAATTGGTGCCACCAGCGCTGTCCGTGTGACGTCTTGCTATCATTGTGGGGATGGGGCATAATATATAGAAGAGAACAACAAAGAATGGCCACCAATATCTGTAAATTGTATTTCAACTTTTATTTAAATGTAAAAATATTTTTCCTGCTTACTAATAATAAAGCACTATAATGGATTTTTGGATTAATTATAATATTTTTATATTGTTTTGAAACTCCTAGAATTCTCGTATAATTCAGAGGATTTATTGGGAATCATTGAGCTGATCATGAGACCATAGAGCCAGGTTAGTTACTAGTCCATCAAGTCATGGTCATGTAGTTTCCTCTAAAGAGCTGCACTTCTGCACTGCATTACCGCACTAACAACAGCATGTTGATAAATTATTTTTAACAATAATTTGTATTACATTTTATCATGTAGAAATTTTACTATTTCTTGTTCATAAATTTGCAACAACAACAAATACTATATTTATCCCATAAACATCTAATATTGATAAGATTCAGGTTCATTGAAAACTTCATTCTTCTTTTATTGTTTAGATTACTGGTGGCAAAGCTTTTTGCAAGCTCGTCTGGGTAGGTACCACCCACTCATCAGATATTCTACCGCAAAACAGCAGTACTTGGTATTGTTGTGTTCCAGTTTGAAGGGTAAGTGAGCCTGTGTAATTACAGGCTCACTTACCTTTGGTGATGTAAGCGATGGTTAACATTTCTTACAATGCCAATGTCTATGAACATTGGTAACCACTTACCATCAGGTGGCCCATATGCTCGTCAGCCTTCCTATTCTATAAAAAAAAAAATAGGTTGGCAGACTGGCAAATCAGGTCACCTGATGGTATTTGGACAACCACCCCCTTTATACATTAGCAGAACAACAATACAATAAAAATTTGTGAAATACTATAGATAATGTATGTTGAGTGGTCAGTATGCATTGTTAGCATATGTAAAAAAAATATTTTGTTTGTAAAAGTACCAATAAACTGTACATTGTATTTATTTTGCTACTGTAAAAACATTGAACAACACTCACTAAAGTTAATAACTAGTTTAAGAGTTGGCCATTGTAAAGTTTTATGGTTTTTTTTTTTTTTTTAAATAAACTTTATTCAGTTAAATACATTTTTAGTAGCTGCTAAGAGTTTGGAAGATGTTGTTATAACATTTCCTTGGCTTGTCTCCGGTCATATTAGATGGAGATCCCATAAGCTGTAACACGGTCGGATGGTGGTTGAATTGAAGAATTATTGGAGTGAACATGTGATATGCACTTACACAAATAGACAAAAAATCACATTGTACATTCTACAGCATATTAGTACTAAGTGTTTCATTTCTTATAATTATAATTAACTAATTGATATTATCAAGAGGTCATTTAACAATACTTACTTATACTGTGGTAGGGCACAAGCCAATATAACAAAGGTCATCCCAATTGAGCCTGCAAAGGCCAATGACACCAAACTAGAAATGAAAATTGAATCATGATAAATTTAGTTTGTAAACACCTATATTAAGTATAATCTATAAATCATTAAAATCATTCAAATTAAATATGATGATTTCATACACTTTTGTACTATTACTTAATACAACACAATTGCATCTATTTTAATTTTTATGTTTCTTTATGATTCATATTCCTTCATTTATTTTTATTTTAATGATGTATCTTTTGAAACATAAAAGAGTGTTTTCGTTTAATAATTAGAATAAACTACCCACTTAGACAAGCCCATTGGAAAATAAAAATAATATAAAATCAATACAAACATGTATTGATTTTATGTGTTAACCATAAATATAAAATTCTACTCACCCTGTTAATTAGCGCATGAAGAAAACATGAAAAAGAAAAAGTAATCGTAAGTACATTTTAAAGACTAATACTATAATCAGGTGTTTGTAAATATAACAAATGAGTCATACGGAAGGACAAATCTGGACTGCTTTTTGGAAAAAATGTTAAAATAACAATTAATAAACGTATTTACCCTTAATTCCAGCCATTGTTGATATAAATATTTAATCTATCGTTTTATCTTACATCTAATAAAAACGCATAAATATAATAAAAACTTTCAGAATAAAGAAATGTCACGGAGAGTACGGCAGATAAAAAATAATAAATCATTAAACTGAAAGCAATGATAATAATTCAAATCTCAGCAATATATTTCGTTCCGAACAACTTAAAATCGTTTTGTAATAAAATGACTTTAATCTAAGTTTTATTTTTTTTTATTATTTTTTACATGGATATTTCATAATAAATATATTCATTTAATTAAGTAATTTGTAAGTACGACGATTTTGTCCCTAAATATAATTTCTCATTAATGTTTATTTATGCCATAGCATGACGGAACCTTATATTGCATTAAAATCCTGAAGACAATAGGATTTTCCAGTTTTTATCATTCATAACCAATAATTATTTATCATGTAAGTGCTGCCAGCGTCAGCTAAAAAAAATATCCTGATTTTCGATAAAAAATGTCGACTCGTTGACAATAAACACATAAATGTGGAGTCCAATAATAACCTAAAGTGCTTCGTTATATGTAAATATGTTATTTTAATTTATTCAATCTCCTTTTTATAATTTCTTAATGACAACATTATTTAACATTCTACATTAATTTATAATATTATTACATTCCGAGTCAAGAGGTTAACATAGAAATCTATGTGGCAACCTTCTTTAGTAATAATTTAATTGAGTGTTTTAGATTTCATCTTCTGAGTAGAATGCTAATTTAGTTCCATATAAAGATGGTGAAATATTGATAATGGAAACAAAAACAAATAATGCAACAGTTTTTGGGTGTAGTTGGAAAACAAAAAAATATTTCAATTAAAAAAAGTATAGTAAATATTAAAATGTAAAATTCAATAAACTTATTTTGTTTTAAAGAAATTCTGAATATTATTTATCTCTCAAAACAGGGAATGCAGTTACTATGGCAACATTATACGCACACATTAACAAACTATCTCTATGGTCTATTTGTTTCATTGCTACGTATACAAATAATGGTATTAGTAGCCCCACGCTCAGTTAACTGTTAGTGTCAAATTGTCAGTATTGTTTATGTTAAGTACATTGTCAACTTGTCCAAGATTATAACTTTATATTTTCGAAATATACTTAAAAGAAATAATTCTAGAATACTTACAATCTTTAATATCTGTAGTAAAAATATCTAAAAATGGATGATGATGCGGAAACCTATAAACTGTGGCGTATTCGTAAAACTGTAATGCAGGTTAGTTTTACGAGGTTGTTATTGTATTTTACTGATTATTTTTTAAGCTTTTTTAATTTTCGATGTTATCTTTTTACAGCTATGCCATGACCGTGGTTATCTAGTGACACAAGACGAGTTGGATCAGACCTTAGACCAGTTCAAAGAACAGTTTGGTGATAAGCCTAGGTTAGAATAACCGTATTTACTTTTATATTGAAATATTTATTCAATTTATTAATTATTCACACACCAGTTACGTATTACAGTAGTAACGTTTAAGGTTTGTCATATACTTTTGATCGATTTCCCTACAATAATGTTAAAAGTAAATTTACACAGCAACAATATAACAGTCTCGCACCTAGATTTTATAAAAAATTAAATCAATTGTCAAGAATAAAGGACATTAATAACTACCAATTAAAAGGCAAAACTGAAACAACTTAATTATGAAGACGTTGAGAAACTATTAACTACCTCATAAATGAACATCTACATCACACGCTCAATTATAGCACACACGCACACAAACATTTATACACTCACACACACACGGTTTGGATTAACTTACAGTAATTAGTAATCAGACCCTTTGTAATACTTTTTAATAATTGAATGGAAAGGAACTGACTTCTGATGCACGTAACACCAGTTCGGGAGTCAGGGCTACTTTGTATATTATGTATGTATTGGATGAACAATAAAGTATTATTATTTTTGATAAAAATAATTATTCACAAGTACTTCTGTATTGTTGAGCAGCACAATTATTTTGTTGTATGCTGTGTGTTGTTATGTATAAGATAGTAAAATAAATATCAAAATGATGATAGAATACAATTTTGGGAGATATCATCTTACCTACATATAATTTTGTAGTTTCAGAAATGGATCTGCTCATTACGTTTTTCTTAATTTTTTCATCCATTGCCAACATCTTAATATGACTTGTACACTATATGGTTAGATTATAACTTAAAATTTAATTTAGTTAAATGATAACAAAAAATATAGTTTAGTGAAAGTTCTTTAGTTAGTCAAGATTCAATTTAAACATTATTTTAAAGGTAAAAGAAACTTTTATGTCTTATTGAAAAATGAACTAATTTTAATTTTGACATTTTAAATTATATAGTATTGTTTTGATAGCAATGACAAAAATATGTCAATATACTGTCAAAAGTAATAATAAAATATAACTTTTTAATAATAAAAAATTATGTGCCTATAATGTTACCTTACACAGATAAACAATAATCCTAAATTAAAATTTAGGATTATATTTTCTAATAACAAAATGTACTATGATTTCTTAATGTCCTACTTTAGTGAGAAACGGCCATCCCGAAGTGATCTAATTGTGTTGGTGGCTCACAATGATGACCCCACAGATCAGATGTTCGTGTTCTTCCCAGATGAAGCCAAAATTGGTATTAAGACAATCAAAACCTACTGTACTAGGATGCAAGAAGAAAATATTCATAGAGCGATTGTTGTTGTTCAAGCAGGTATTATTTGGCTTATTTATATAATTATAACTTTTTATATTCAAAAATCTCATATTTATATCTGTTGTGTTTGTGTGTTTTATTGTATATTTATATAAGGTAACTTTGTCTTACATTATTATATAAAAATGCATGCAAAATTAGAACATTTATAATTTAAAATAAATATTGATACTGAGTATCTATATTTAGAATGTAGTGTTAGGAATGGATGGCTGTTGATTTTTAACATTTAAAAAAAAATGCATACATTTTACATTTTTTTTTTCTAATTTTGCCAGAACTGGTACAACCAAATTGCTGTATTTTATAATAAATACATATACATGTGTATACTATGATATATGTTGTTTTATATAGTTTATGTTATGATTAATTGTAATGAGTAAATTATTAATTTTCAGGTATGACACCGTCTGCAAAACAATCTTTAGTAGATATGGCACCAAAATACATTCTAGAACAGTTTTTAGAATCGGAACTGCTTATTAATATAACAGAACATGAACTAGTACCAGAGCACATTGTATTGACACCTGATGAGAAACAAGAATTATTAGCGAGATAGTATCCTTTTTATAATACATCAATTTGCATGAACTGACCTCTACAATGACATTTTATCACTTAAAAATATTTTGGTATTCCTGAACTAGGGAGTAAGCAATATTATGTAATATGTTTACTAGTGTTAGGGCTTTGTGAAAGCTCATCTGCGTAGGTACCACCCACTCTTCAGATATTCTACCGCAAAACAGCAATACTTGATTTTGTTGTGTTCCGGTTTGAAGGGTGAGTGTGTAATTACAGGCACAAGGGACATAAAATCTTAGTTCCCAAGGTTAGTGGCACATTGGCGATGTAAGCGATGGTTGACATTTCTTACAATACCAATGTCTAAGAGTATTTGGTGACCACTTACCATCAGGTGGCCCATATGCTCGTCTGCCTTCCTATTCTATAAAAAAAATATATCATTCATTTTGAGACACAGTGTTGTTGATTGTTGTGTTTGTTTTTGTAACTAACATTTGCTTTTGTAACTAATATAATGTTGATGAAGTAAACTATCTCTTGGTGGAACTGGTGCCTAAGACTGATTCTTATGGTGTGACCTCTCCACCACCACTGTCTACTCCCTCCCTATACTTTGTTACTACATATTATTCTAATCCTAAATTTACTAATCAAACTATTTATTTTCCTTCAAATTTATTTCATGGTTTTCCTCAATTATAAATGATTTCAATAAACATTAATTTTGAGGTTTTACAGCCGCAATGCTCTTTCCATAATTTTTTCTTTTGAATAGTCAAAACCAGAATGTTTTTATATCATTGGATCTCTGTTTTGACTGATCTTGTTAAATAAAATAGTGTGAATCTCGCTTGAATCATGATGGTGGATATGATTATTTGTATATGGTTTATTAAATAATATAACATAAAAAATGTAATGTTGTCATGCAACATATCTCCTTAAATATTCCTACAGTAAATTAAAGGAAAACATGTTGATGAGAATACAAGCGGGTGATCCAGTTGCAAGATATTTTGGTCTAAAAAGAGGGCAGGTCAGTATAGAATTTTATTAATATACAGTTGATTTAAGAAAAAGAAACTTTTTTTAAAAAAAAGGTATTTATTTAATCTGCTACAATAAAAATATATAGATTCAAGGACCAGAATGAAAAAAAAGATGACTTATTACTAAATCAATGATATCCATTTACTAAACTAATAATTTGATTTTTTATCTATGAATTATGTTTTTATTTTGAATCATTCGCTCAGTCATCATGTTGCAATTATTAATATAGATTTGATAGTTTTTACAAAAGTATTTTGTTTCATTTTTCTTATATTAAAGTCGTTTCTACATGTTTTAATAACCATAAATATTTTTTACACAATCAATTAATTAAAAAAAAAAACAAATTGTTTCAGGTGGTTAAAATCATTAGATCGTCAGAAACCGCGGGAAGATATATTTCTTACAGATTAGTTTGTTAAGCTTAAGATAATACATTAACGAATAAAATTACATTTTTATAAAATTTCCTCGTTTCAATGTATTTTTCCATACTTAAAATGTTTCTATACTGTTGGTTTATAATAATTAACAGTGACATTTAGTGACAACTTGCTTATAGCCTATCCAATCACAAGAGGAATAAATCCAAATAAACAACTTTGACGTCGATATCATTGGTGAACGATATCAATTGACGCGATATAATTGGTCGAGATCTTGAATAATCTATGATATTCACTATGGATTCGCGAAAAAATGCCGTTTTCAATGTCCGCGTTGTAATCGGAACTTCGAAAGTTACATTAATGTGATTATAAGTTGAATAGTGTTGTATTATAAATAACGTAAATTAATCAAGAATTGTGCGTAATACAACAGAACAATTAAAAATCGCATGCAATTTGTAAATCTACGATTTGTTTACCTTTATTCCTACTCCGACTAATAACGTATAGTTCATTTATTTCTATTATGAAAGATAAGAAAAGAAACGGACACTAGAAATCAAAATAAATTAAAAATATTTTTTGTTCCGTTTCACGACATACTCTAAGTAGATATTAGGTACATACCAAGCATTAAATTCAGCATTCTGACGTGATTAAGAACCAGATATTAAATCAAACTTTCTTGCATTTTTAATATTGCATGCTTATTGACGTAAAAAGTAACCACAGTGATTTTTCAGATGATTTTTTTTAATTTCTCTTAAATTATGAATAAAGAAACCATATATAGATGGAATTTTAAAGTTGCAAGAAATTGCAAGGATTATCGAAAAGTGTTGGAAGTCGAATGAATCTTAAGGCTGCATTTGATAAAAGTTATAGCTGGGTTGTTTGATTTTCAAAAAATCACGGAATCTGAGTCAATAATTAAAAAAATAAACTACACGGTATCAATGTACCAGGCAATAGTAGCGCTAATGTAAAGCTAATTCTACATAAGCGAAATACCACTCATCACGAAATCTAAACAATGCGTCCGATTGACTTGAAATTTGTCACAGTTACTCCTTTCCCGATATAGACTCACTAAGAACGGATTTTACGCAAATCCTACCCAAAATCAATTTTTCTTCTTATCTATTCGTACAAAGGGACGGTTTACTAGTAATTTTAATAAATGGTATAACTCTATGACTAACGCCATATTTATTACACAAGACTATGACTATAGTAAATATCTGTATAGTTAGGATCCTTGATCCATACAAAAGTGTTGTTAAAAACAAAGACGCGCGCTTATTTAAAACCGCCATTTTGTCATGGACAGAAGGGTAAAGCATTTAATTTATTATTGACGCGACAAGTGATTTTTTGAATGTGTTCAAATATGTTGTTTGGATTTTTAAATGTAATTGAGGTAGTTATTTACATCAATTTGTATAATTTGTTATTCTATTTTTAAAAAGACCAATTCGATGCGTTTATAAAATCAGTTTTATTGTATATTATATATTACCTATATTTAATTGTTCAAATATATTATTGTATCTGTGTTGACGTAATATATCATATATTATTATTTTTTTACGAACAATATGTTTCATATAAATTAATCTTTAAAACTAAGTTATAACATTAGCAATGCATTGAACTATGACTTTGCTTTTTTATACGAATAGTGTATATCATTTTTTTAATAAATAAAAGCTATTAGGTAGTATATACAGCCAAATATAAAAAATCACGTGTTAATTGATTGGAATGTCTATCGTGTCTTAACGGTTAATAAATATAATTTGCTTGTTTGACTGTCCATCAGATCAAAGCGTATCGTAATCACGTAACAAATCGCAAAGCTGCTCCAATGGCGTAGACACCGTTATCGACCGCAACAATGATCGAGATTCCAATAAAAAATAACTTTCGTAAAATACCATAATAGTATCTAACTATCTAATATGTAACGCCACGCAAATCTTTACATTTGTAGGCAACGGGCATGCGATCGGCGCATCCATTTCAAACGTCGCACGCGCATCACAGTTTGCGCACGTTCGCAAATATTCGCTGAATTACAGACGAGTTTTTTTTTTAAATATTTTATCATCTATAATATTTGGTTATGATATAACATAATGACATACATATAACATTTTAAACTTTCGTTTTATATATATAAAAAAATAAATTAATGTATTTTAATAACAATCGAATAAATAATATTTTTTATTGTGTTTTGTGTACAACGTAAATTAAGGATTGGACGGTATTGAATATGGTGAGTAATTATTTATTTTTTTTATAACTTACTCGTATATATGAATTACGAAATTACTAGTATACATAATCAATCGATAATATAGGGACCTAATAATGTTTTACAAATTAATAATTAATCATCGTACAGATTATAATATTTATATGAAAATTTAAGTCAATTTAAGTAAAGCAGAACTTTGATTAATAGTTATAAATAATGGTTATAAGCATGTAATACTTAGTTGCGAGTTATTGATACATAAATAACTTTCCTGGTTGAAGTAATTGCAATTGATCCAATTCGAATGTTCTTCAGAATATTTAACATAAACAAAAATTATCTTAAAAGGAACTTACAGCCAACTTAGTGTGCTAGTAATATGTAAATATACTGCTGTAAGTAGGTACAGTCGTTATAAGCTATCATTTACATACATTAATATGATTTTATTAAAAAAAAAAAAGTATGTCAGTGCTTTATGTACATATGTATGAATAAATGTGCGCACTAGTATTAATTGACTAGCATTTGTTTAAATAAAAAAGTGCATAAAACGAGGAGTAGGTATTTATTGTTTTGAAGCGAGTTAAATAGAAATTGAAAGTGTTAGTACATAAACCAAATCGCACTTATAACTTATTTCATATAAAATAAATAAGACTAAATATTTAGCTATAATATAACGGATAATAAACACTCATAATTTAATCCTGTGTGTATTATATTATTGTTATTATTTATTTATTAAAAGTTGCAAAACAACTAAGTACCTAATAGTAACAGACGTGCTCGACTTGCATAGTACATATATCAAATAAAAACAAGAATTTCAAGAGTTACCAGTATCCAAACATATTTTTTATTTATATGATATCAGTAATGATAAGAAAATTTCATAAGTCCGTACACTTGGTTTTGTTGTCGATGAAAATATTAAAAAAAAAACCGTAAATTATCCGTGACGCATAAAGCGTGCCTTAGATACACGCTTGATTATAAACGGCGTCATTTATCCGACTGATTTTAAACGTTTCATTCATATGTCTTTCCTGATAATACACGGTCTTTAAATCGTGTGTATGTGTGCGTATCTCATATAAATATTTTCTGTAGGGGTTTTTTTTCTATTGGTGGCAAGCCTTTGTGCAAGCTCGTCTGGGTACGTACCACCTACTCAACAGATATTCTATCGCAAAACAACAGTACTTGGTATTTTTGTGTTCTTGTTTGAAGGGTGGGTGAGCCAGTGTAATTACAGGCACAATGGACATAAGATCTTAGTTCCCAAGATCGATGGCGCATTGGCGATGTAAGCGATGTTTAACATTTCTTACAATGTCAATGTCCTTTGGTGACCAGGTGGCCCATATGCTCGTCCGCCTATCTATATTATAAAAAAAAAATGTAGGGCTGTGTAGGTCCGTCTGGGTAGTCGAATAGACTACCGTTTAAGTTCCTGCTCGGGACGGCAAATCCGACACTTCCGGAATCAGTTTAGACGCAGAACCAAAGTTTTTGCATGCTTTCCGAGGCATGTGAGTGTTCACACTTGCAACTGTTAGACTACCAAGAATTTTGGTCATAAAAACTCAATAACTATTTATTGGCCCAAAATCGTACCGTACGTGGTAACGTGATATGCAGCATAAAAACCACTAAACCAATGAGTCGGTCAAAATATACTTAAGTACGATGTAAAAATACACACACACACAGATTCGTGCATATATTGATCGTGTTTTAAATGGAAAACTTATGATTCTTCTGTGTAGCATCGATCACGAGTTTCAAGTTAGAAAGTTGAAAGATCGTGATGATACCGCACTCAACTTTACATATTTAAATCAGACCGGTCTTTTTCAAAATTAATTAGAAGATATTGTCAATTTTAAATGACTGCAGATTGTAGACAAGACAGTAGTAAGACAGTTACACTTAATTTAATGGGCGTTCATTTAAGCCTAAATAAATATTTCTATTCCTTACTCCAGCCAAGGGCCATAAGTGAACTCGTAAATAACATTATATATCATAACGCTACTCTTAATACGAAAGATTGTGTGTAGGGTACTTCATGGGCATAGAGAGTTGTTTCATTCTTAAATATTATTATAATAATTACAACGTTACTTTTAAAACTTGCAAATCTTAAATAAAAAAATAAAGATTTTTGCGTTTTAAAATTCAATCAATCATCAATAATCAGCCAATATAAATTTGCGCGAAAGCTCCCGGTTGTCCGCCTTTCGCATCCAGTCGGGACCTGCATCCCTACCTCGGGTGCTCATCGGTCCACCTGAGTGCTACACCTATGCTAAACTTACCTATCCGCGGTCTCTACTCTAGGACTCGTCTGCTCCAATGCCACCAGTCTGCTAATTTTGCAAGCTATATTGGTAATTTCGGATAACCTTATTTTTTAACCTTATCCTTATCTTCTACCGCAGATAAGATTCATTGGTTGAAAACTGACGTTTTGAACGAACTTGAACGTAAGAACTTGATCACTTTTCGATTGTTATGTTACTACATTGCCATATAAAAAAATATTAAATGCGATAGTCTTGTAAAAATATTTTGTTAATAACATATTCTTGTATTAAAAATTTGAAAGAGCTTAGCGCGTATATGATAAGACGTTTCATTGCGTAAGACTAATTTAAAAATAAAATAATTAAAAAAAAAACCGTTATAGTAAAAACTGATTGACTATTTTCTTACGTAATACATATGAAATATTTTTTCCATCGCCTCTAGTATACTGCAAGTTTTTAATAGAGTCTTGTCTATAATCTACGTTACTCATATACATTTTAACGATTAATAATTTTCAAATGTGTGTTAATGGTATAGGGTAAAATACCTATTATACAAATAGCTGATTAATATAATTCACTGCAGACACCAGAGATAAAAAATAAAGTTTGAGTCACATTCCAATATTTATTTTGGGTGCATTATTTCTATAATATAACGTTCCAAATTTAAACTTTTATGCCGCAAATGTTTAAATTGTACGTGGTTTTGATTGTAAAGTATGATAAATAATTGCAATTTGCTTCTTTTTAAATATATTTTGGTGTATCATATAATTATGCCAGTAAGATACTGTTAAAGTTCTATATTTTCCAACTAAGCAAAACAAATACTCGGAATATTGCCGAGGTCACGATTGCGGTTTTCATGTTTATAAATAAATTGAATTAGATGGCAATCATAATACTTTCGACATCAACTTATAGATTTCATTTCATTTGATCCATTTAAAATGAATAAAATTTTAAAACCAAAAAAAGTTTGCATTACCATTGACGATTTAATGTAAAATACAAGAAAAAACCGCATTTGCCGCCCTAGGCTTAAGTCTACTCAGCCTGTTGGTATCCATCACTGATAAGGACATAGGCATTTTAATATTACCCAGAGCACGTGGCAAAGTGCCCATGAAATGGACCGGTCGAGTGAGAGCTGAAATGATCTTATTCGAGTCCGTAAGAAAGGTAGCGGGCATAGAGTGCCACAGCACCACGTGACGACCTCGACCTTTCTGTTAAGAGCGATAGACTTACAAGAAATTTCAAGATTTAGATAAAAATATGACGTGGTCCGAAGAGCCGAGATGGCCCTGTGGTAAGAACGCGTGAATCTTAACCGATGATCGTGGGTTCAAACCACTGAATTTTCATGTGCTTAATTTGTGATTATAATTCATCTCTTGCTTTACGGTGAAGTAAAACATCGTGAGGAAACCTGCATGTGTCTAATTTCACTGAAGTTCTGCCACATGTGAATTCTACCAACCCGCATTGGAGCAGCGTGATGGAATAAGCTCCAAACCTTCTCCTCAAAAAGAGGAGAGGAGGCCTTTAGCCCAGAATATCGAAATTCGTTTTTAATATATTATATTGTTCATCGTGTATAAATAAAGTGAATACCGAACTTACTGTAATTTCATCGTATATAATTGATCATGATTAAGCTATTCAGCAACATTGCAGTTTATATAAAGGGACTATTGGTGCGTTTCTTCGTAATTATCGTTAGTGATATAAATATTTTATATAAAAAAAGTTTTGCAATGACGTTTACAAGTCATATATATATATATATATATATATATATATATATATATATATATATATATATATATATATATATATATATATATGACTTGGTCAAAGTGAAATCATCTCATGTCGTATATACGCTTTGACACGTATATACGACTTACCGAGGAGACCACCGGAAAGGACGAACCGGAAGACGCAGCGTGGGCAGGCCCCCTACAAGGTGGACCGACGACTTAGAACGAGTCGCGGGAAGCCGTTGGATGCGGGCAGCGCAAGATCGGCCAACGTGGAAATCCTTGGGGGAGGCCTTTGTCCAGCAGTGGACGTCTTTCGGCTGATGATGATGATGATGATATATATATATATATATATATATATATTATAGTAAATATATATATATATGTATTTATATATAGTAAAGTAACGAATAAAATTTTTATCACCCTTTTTTATAAAATATTGTCTACTTGTCATTTCTTACCATAACATGACTAAATGTCAAATTTCATAACTATTTCAACTCTTCTTAACTAAACTGATTACGGACAATTAATGTTCCTAAGCCCAGTTTTAACACATTTAACCATTCTTTCAAATGTATAAAATTGTTTTAATAGAAACACATATAATAAATGTTTTTCATTAAGTAAGAATTAACTAAGCGCCGAGATGCCTTGCGGTAAGAACACGTAAATTTTAACCAAAAATTGCAAGTTCAAACCCGGCAACTTTGAATTTTCATGTGCTTTATTTGTGTTTTTAATTCAGCGTTGTGAAATTATCTCCGAAAAACCTTCTTATCAAAGGAGGCCTTAAACCAGCACTGAAACGTTTGCAGGTTTTTAATATTACTAAGAATTAACTATTATCAAGAACTTCATCAATAATTAATTTTTAACAATTTAATTATGATGTGTAATATTTTCAACGGCTTATTTATAACTTACACTTATATACTTTATCCTAACTGTCTTTCGCTATTCGAAAGAAATACGATTCTTACTATTTTGTTGTTTCATTTTCATAAAAGTTAATATTCGTATGTATTGCACAGTTATTACCATCAAATCTTGTTTTATATAATTCCTAACGGCTTCATCAAAGATAACTCGGTATCAATCAAGTTACCGTCAGTTTGAATGTAAATTGCTGTATAAGCATATTAATCGAACAGCTTAATGTTAAAAATATAACGCGCCTCTTTTCTTTCGACCTTAATATTTTTAATATTGACTCGTAAGTATAAAAACCGGTGTAAGTATAAGAACGTATTTCTAGCCAGTTGCTTGATATTTAATTTGTTTTTTTGTCACTGCAACAATGTAATTATAGCAGTTAGTTTAGTTTGTATAAAAATGTTTGTAAGTATATATTTGAGATCTATATACATCGAGACCGTTTAATCGATTATCGTGTGGATGAAAGCTTAATATAAATTTGAGCGATTTAAGAAAAATGCAAAAAAAATATTCACTACTTTTTGTTCCCTATAAAACTCTACGTTTCGATTATATTATGACAAATTCCTATAAATATGCATGATGTTACACAGATGTATTAAAAAACAAAGATTTATGTGCCTTAAACATGCGAAGAAATCGTATTTATTAGACATTACTAAGTATGCAAGTTACGTTATCCTAGAAATAAAAATGAGAGGGAGCAAGTATGTTTTTTAAATAAAAATTAATCTCTTTATTTTTTTACGTCATGCTACATAATAATTATGTATTATCATAATTATTATAGGAACGTTACCCGTTACACATAGATTCGAAATCTCAAAGTTGTACAACCATTGCGCCCACAGAACAAAAAAAGGCCGTTGTCAACATTCCGTAGCATAACAAATCTGAATAGATATAGAATAGTTTTAAAAATGTTGGATTGGAGTTGAATTGGGAACGTAAAATAGAAGAATTTTCTCCCTCTTCTAATTGATGTATTAGTCAACGGCGAACCTTGTTAGTTCTGGATATGGAATCGAAGGAAGGCTGGCTGGATGTTCTGCCGCATGGTAGAGAGTTAAGTAAAGTAAGGATAATATTGTTAAAGATTTAAAAGATAATATTTTTTTAAGTAGGTAGGCATTTAAAAACACGTTTCACCAATAATAGCGTTAGTTTTATATAATCAGTGTTTTATAGAAAGTCTTAATTAAAAAACAATATTTGGTTACGTTATCTTTATTTTTTTATATAATTTTATAAATTATTCATAAATTATAAAGTTAAATCTAATCATTTTTTAATTTATAACACTTTCTAAATGAAATAAATAAAATATTAAATATTCATACGTAATAAGGATACGGTATGGTAAATTATATTGATTGTTTAAAAATTAAATGATGAAACATTACAAACAAAAACTTTATACATTAATTTTACCAAGAATGAGATTGAATATGGAATTCTATATCAGTAACCGGAAATTGTCGGATATTTAAAAAAAGAATCATAGAACGTAGCAATATATTATCGACATAATTTGGGATATGATTCGATAAATATAGAATGCATTTAATTAAACCAATGCAGCTTAGTGGTAATTTGTAGTGATTAGATCTTTTTAGTTGTTCTTTTCATTATTTTTTTCCTTCTGTACCGACGTTATGTTATTATTATTCTGCAAAGTTAAATTGCCTACTTTGCAATCAACATTATCCAGGTTTAGGATGCGTCTTCAAATTTTTCCTCAGTTCTCTTGATGTATCTTATTTTTAATAAAATCTTAAAATAACTAATATTTGTTAAAATCTAAAACTATAAACACATTTAAATCTTATGCTATAAAACATTTCTTTGTTTTATTATTTATTTATGTTTTTCGCCATCGTATCTACGATATTTTAATAAAAGCTGTGATGGCCTAGTAAAAGCCGAGATGGCCTAGTGTTTAGAACACGTGAATCTTAACCGATGATCGTGGGTTCAAACCCGGGCAAGCACCACTGAATTTTCCACCACAGTGTTTATAATTCATCTCGTGCTTGACAATGAATGAAAAAACACCGTGGGGAAACCTGCATGTGTCTAATTTCATTGAAATTCTGCCCCATGTGTATTCCAAGACGCATTGGAGCAGCGAGGTGGAAAAGCTCCAAACCTTCTCATCAAAAGGGGATTCCTTAGCCCAGCAGTGGGACATTAACAGGCTGTTGCTGTATATACGATATTTTAGCTGTAGTTATCCTGTATGTGTTTAGAATATAAGACTAGATTTATAAAGCAGTGTTTCAGTATAAACGCCCAATGCGTTTATATTTACTACGAAAAGCATATAACGGCTCCATCTGAATCCTTCATCATATCATGTGATTGGGATAAGAGTGTTAGTACTTGTTTATATATGTTGACTAGTGTATATTAAGAATATCCTGAAAATTGCTCAAGACACACACACGCAAGAGCGCACGCTCGCACACAAATACAATCAAAATGTATTATTACTGTTTTCGTTATTATTTTTGTTTTATTTCTTTCTAATTATTACTTTTATTAAGATCTGCATTTGATATGGAAGAGCGAGACAGATTTTAACTAACTGAGTAATAAACAAAATAAAAATTATTTATCTCATAACCCTATCAACTTTAGTCTTCAACATAATTGTCCTCGATGAATAAATAAACGAAACCATACTCTACATATAAACGACAATGGAGTTATTTCAAAATAGATACTTTAAAGTATTCGTACCTTCAATAACTTTATAAACCTATATTAGTACTGCGGTGCACCGCGATATTCGGTAAATAACTATAATAATCAAACCTGCGATCCAGCGCTCTGGATGTTTATCAGAGCGTTTGCGCCTAATGACAGCCGGCGACACCGCGGCCGGAGATAAATTGACGATACTTTCTAAACATCTCACTACGAAAATGCATCATTTCTTATAAATATAAAAATTTAATAGATAATCAGTTTTATTTATAATTTTCTTTTACTAGATAAAATCATTATTCTATAATTGCAAGTCGCTTCGGTTTTAACTTAGGTCAAATACTTGGTAGAGCTTAATGCAAGCCCGTTTCGGTAGGACGGTCTTGCGTGTAATATTGCTCGCACCTTTGGGATGGCTCCGCTAAGTACCTACTTGAGGCCTTGGACCGGTTGCAGCGACGTGCCGTACGCATTATTGGCGACGTAAAGGTCTCAAACACCCTTGAACCTTTACAATTGCGTCGTGAGATAGCAGCACTGAGCGCTTTCTATCGACTGTATCACGGCGAGTGCTCTGAGGAATTATTCTCTCTAATTCCTGCTTCCCCCTTCCTTTTTAAGTCCACGCGAGCTGGTTCTCGATGTCACCGCCTAACTGTGACATCAATTCCTTCGCGAACAAAGAAATTTGGCAACTCCTTTCTTTGTCGCACTTCCAAAAAATGGAATTCCTTACCAGCTCACGTGTTCCCCTCCTCTTACAACCCGGGTTCCTTCAAACGAGGCGTGAAGAGGCATCTTGCGGGCCGGCAAGGCGAAGGCGGCTAGTGCAGAACGTTTTTCCCGTCTGTACTGGCCATCGTCGCGTTTGGACTCTACTACCACTTACCATCAGGTGGAGTAGAGTCATTTGCCCTCCCGGCGAATATAAAAAAAAAAAAAGTACAATCAACACATTACATATTCAACCGTCAAACAGCAATACTTAGTATTGTTGTGTTCCGGTTTGAACGGTGAGTGAACCAGTGAACTACAAGCACAACGAATATTACATCTTACTACACCGCTCATAGGCACTGTAATAAATAATTAAACATTCCTTACATCGCCAATGCGCCGCCAAGCTTGGGAACTAAAATGTTCTTGTACCTCTTGTTGCACTGGCCCACTCATCCTTTAAATCGGAAAACAACAATATTAAGTATTGCTCTTTGTTGGTAGAATATAAGATGAGTGGTTGGTACCTACCCAGACGCAGCCCTACCACCAAGAGCCATTAGATAGAGATATTAATAGAAAAGCTGACCTGAGCGAAATATCTGCGGAATTTTAATTGAAGACGGGCTGGGGTCGAAAAATAGGTGTTTTAAGTTGTCCTTATTTTCGTAATTAAACAATGATTATAATCACTGATACTGTAGAAATAATCAACATTATACGTCTGGAGATCGAGCTATGTTCGTAAAAAAATGATCAAATTCGAATAAAAACTAAGTAAAATGAGAAATAAATACTATTAAAAAAAATTGCATTTACCATATAAAATTATAGATTATATTATTATAAAGTGTGTAATGACGCTTATAAGGAATATTTGAAGTTATTTGAAGTTTTACATACAAACTAAGTCGAATATAAATAGCTGCTCAATCAATCTTTCCGGGTTGCGCAGTACCGCTGTAGTCTAGATAAGAATCTAGGAATCTTGTACTTAACTAGGGACTAAGCAACTGATTGATAAGTTTTTATGATAGGTCATTTCTCTTCATTATTTACAGTTAACTATTGTGCGGACTGTGAATATCTACGTAGCATACCTTCAACGAGTTAAACAAAGGAAAATGAAATTTAATCATTGTTTTGCAAGGAATGGATTTTATTTTGATACTATAGATTTTATGATATTTATATAGCATAGCATTATCCCCAAGCCGTCTTACTGCTTTCTTATAAAAAAGTGAAGTATTAAATTAATTTTAACAAATAAAAAAAAGCTTATAGATGTAGTCGCAGACTTAGATCCTTTTTATAAGTTTACATTTTAAGTTCAAATGACTCCTTAAAATATTTTTTTGTGAGTAATCTAATAGAACCTGTGACTGTTAAGCCTAGTTTTAGAAAAAAGATTAAAAGGGTTTGTGCGATACAAACCTAAGTACTATTTGTAATGTCAGCTTAGCCTCGGTAACTCATAACATCCGACGGCACTAACTGGACCGGGTAAAACGTTACGAAACAAACAAACATAGTGAAAGTCATAATTTACTGTTTCATTACGAACTATGTACATTACTTACAAAAACATTTCTACATTTTACGCCTCGAAAAATTATCGGTGAATTCATTACATTGTGAAAATAGTAGCGATTTGGTAAATGTCTTAATTATATCTATTAATATTTCAAAATAATTTAGTAGAAAATACCTAGCATCCGTCCTGAACCCTCTTTTTTCAAATATTGGATTTTTTTTGTTATGCTCAAATATTCTGTCAATTGCATTTTTATCTGTGCTATAGTTTACCTATAGTTGCAAATTGTTCAGATAAAATACCATTTAAATTATTGTAGTTGGTTCTTTATAGTGATTTTATTTCATCCATTGTGGTTTAATATAAAAATCGGTATATTATATCTATTTCGTAAATATAATTGATAAATAAAATAGGTTTAAGTTAACGATTATTTAATAACTGTATTTGGACCACAGAATGTGTAATATTACTTGAATACGTACTTATAAGTGAAGAATATTCATCAGCTCTCAAAATGATTAATAATATGATGAATATTTAGAGATTCATATAAAAAAAAGAATGTCAGTCTTATATTATATATTATGTTTGTAGAATAGGTAATAAATTAACCGTGTCTACATATTATATGCTTTATATCCGTGAAAGCACTTTGTTACGATCTTTGCTTCAGGCTTTTTTTTAAATAAAAGAATAATAATTATAAACGAGTAATATCGTTTCTTAATATTTGCAACACTGTCATTGATCCCTGTTGTAAACAAAGAGAAAACGAAAGTCATAAGACGGGTCCCACAATGGCTAGAGTTCATTTCAACACGCGATATAATCGTCTTATCTACAATTTATAAGCAGATAGAATAATTGATACTGTTGATGACTATGAGTATTTACATAGGAACAAATTTAAATTCAAATGAATATATTGGATGATTTTTATTAGGTATGTGTGTTTTATATTAGGTAAGTCACAATCTTTTTGAGGTTATTATTTTTCATTATTAATAACATCAAAGTGTATGCAAAAATTTATCCAAACTTTTGAAAACATTTGATACCTCTCAGCTCCGATCCGATTATAGAGGAATCGTTATTTTTTTGTTAATTGGTTTAATTTTACGAGTTATGTTATATTACTCCAATAAAAGCATGTCATGTCATGTTTCAAGCTATAATTTTTTAATATTCAAGTTTTAGCAAAACTATTTATTTTATAAGAATTTTATAATCAAATTAGTTAATGAGATGATTAACATTTTAAATTATTCCGTAAATGGTAGAAAATAGTGAACTTATATAGTATAAGAAATCCTTGCAAGAGGTCAAAGAAAGTCAATTTAGCATATGCTGGAAACAACTTGTAATAGAGTTAATTTTCTTGTTCTGCGAAAAAAGTTTAATTTCAAACAAACGGCTTACTTTCACGATAACATCTTGACCGCTTCTCCGTTTCTATTTGTATTTTATAGTTTTTGATAATTATTGTGTTAAGACTGGAACTTCGAGAATAAATCAATTTGCCAATTATAGATAGATGAATGCTTTTGAATATTTGTTAATACTATATATATATATATATATATATCCTATGAGCTGTGATTGCCCAGTAGACAGAATATGGGAATAGTAATCGAGGGTCGTGCTTTTATATTATATTCGCCGGGAGGGCAGATGACTCTACTCCACCTGATGGTAAGTGGTAGTAGAGTCCAAACGCGACGACGGCCAGTACAGACGGGAAAAACGTTCTGCACTAGCCGCCTTCGCCTTGCCGGCCCGCAAGATGCCTCTTCACGCCTCGTTTGAAGGAACCCGGGTTGTAAGAGGAGGGGAACACGTGAGCTGGTAAGGAATTCCATTTTTTGGAAGCGCGACAAAGAAAGGAGTTGCCAAATTTCTTTGTTCGCGATGGAATTTAAATCCAGTACTACCGTTTTCATCGAAAAAGTGGTGACAGCCACAACAAGATAGATCAAAATTACACCATCAAAATGCCAATACGTATTTAATAGAAACTGGGCCGTAATGGAAGCGCTTACTGGAGCCGGGAGGAGTAACGGCGCTGCATCCATATGTAATGATAGTTAACTCCTGCAATGTACATTTATTAGTACTTTCTAACACGTTGTTATCAAGGGATAGGAAATCGTTTAGCTTTAAAGATTAAATAATAAAAAAAAACAGGCCACGAAATTTGTAGTTCTTTTTTTAAAGGGAAACACCGTGATAAATGCTTTGCCTGCTTGTGAATTGCTTATTATAAAATTGGACACATTTCAAAAATTGGAGTACTGTTGGTTAAATACCACACTAACTATATGAATATGTAGGTATAGTAATGTACATATATATATATTTAAAAAAATTAAAGTTGAATTTATCAGTATACCTCCTTACCGCTTTATTTATTTCATGTCCTTCACCCAAAGATTGTCTGGAAGAGATCGCTCTTTAAGCAATAAGACCGCCTTTTGTACATGAATAGTTTTCGTCTTTTTTGTTATGTTTATGTTTAAAATGGTTCTGTAACACTTTTGGTGTACAATAAAGCGTATTCTATTCTATTCTATTCTATTCTAACTACTAAAATACAGTGTGACTGTTTAGTGAGCTATGCTATTCATAGTAGGATCGTTTGTCTTACAGACAACACGGACATAAACCAAATTATTGATGTTTTAAAAATACTTTTTATAATTAGATAGATAGCTTTATTATTAACAAAATTATTATATGAATTGTCATATTATTGACATTATATATTTTTTCTCAAGTCATCTTCGTAAATTATTTTTATATTACTAAATTTATATATGTCGAAAAGATTTTTTTTTATTAATTTCAAGAATGGAATTGCAAATAGCCGAGATGTTCTATTGGTTACAACGCGTGAATCTTAACCGATGATCGTGGGTTCAAGCCCGGGCAAGCACCACTGAATGTTCATGTGCTTAATTTGTGTTTATAATTCATCTAGTGCTTGACGGTGTAGGAAAACATCGTTAGGAAACCTGCATGTGTCTAATTTCATTGAAATTCTGCCACATGTGTATTCTACCAACCCGCATTGGAGTAGCGTGGTGGAATAAGCTCCAAATATTCTCCCAGCAGTGGGACATTAACAGGCTGTTACTGTACTGTATGGCAAGTTAAGCATTAAAATTTTAAAGTAACCTTGAATCGGCTGTAAACATTATTATTAACATTTATATAAATAATCATGCCTGATGTTTAATAAGATACTTCGTTGATGATACACATAAATAGTAACATTCGTTATATGTTTTATTATACATATTAAGATAAAATGCCTAACGTAATTATTTAATGATGAGTCCAATGTGTTTTATGGGCTATTAGAAAAAGAATCGCGTTTTAAATTAGGCCAACGAATCGATTTAATTAGATTTTTTTACATGATGAATTATTTATTTTAGAAATAAATGATTTTATTATAACAAGTAACATTAAAAAAAATATCCAAATAGAAATCGATTAAGCTTTGTTATGAGTTTATAGCGTACTCCTGTTTCTCCTCTCTCAGTCTCTCAAGTCAAGTCTCTCAATTCTATCAGATTAGAACATATTGTAATCAGGGTAAATTTTCAAAAATGGCGTTACTAGTAAAAATTTCTTGATATAACCAATATCATTTTATTGGCCAAACCCGGGGATGATCCCGGGTTTTCGGGATTATAATAATAATAATATCCTGGGACATTTTTCACACACGGCCATCTGATCCCAAATTAAGCTTGTACAAAGCTTGTGCTATGGAAACCAGACAACTGATATACTACATATACTACTTTTCTTTTGTAAATACATACTTATATAGATAATTACACCCGGACTCAGGACAAACAGACATGTTCATGCACACAAATGTCTGTCCTGGGTGGGAATCGAACCCACAACCTTCGGCGTGAAAGGCAAGTGTTCTATCAACCACGCCAACCGGCTCGTCATTTACAGCTTTATTAGTTAGCTAGTAGATCAACGAGTTATTTAATATGGATACAATTTATATTTAATACGAAGAGGTGGAAATATATACTTCGCCTGCGTTTGGAGGTAGGGGGGGGAGGTGTATAAAAAAGTTGTCTATGACCTTCCTTGGGGCTCAAGCTTGCTTCGTGTTCAGTGGTTTATCTGGAACAGACAGACAGAGTTACTTTCGCATTTATAAGTATCGATATATAAAAATAGTATAGCAAATAATAATCGTAACGTTACGTCTTCATACGTGATACAAGAACGTAAATAAAAATCACGCTTCACTTGCTTATACATAAGCAATATAATATGGGGGATAAATAGGTTTTTTTTTATATACGAAAACTGTTTTATAATTGTAAGTTTGGTTCCGTACAGGCTTTTCTTGGCAATTTTCAAAAACTTACTTACTAATGTTATACATGCGAAAGTGAAACTCACTTTCGCATGTATATTTGTTTGTTTATAAATTTGTTTAGCGTTCGTATCTTTACTTTTCAACCATCATTATGAAACTTTGCTTACACGTTGTCAGGGTACAGAAATGGACAAAGGCTGGGGGTGGAACTTGCCTACACTGGTGGGTGAAGCCGAGAGCAGAAATTATCAATTAAATAAACAACAAATGTATCATTTTTTATGAAATCGAATTTACTAGCCTATGAAGTTATTGGCAGTATCTGTTTAAAAAGTTTTAAAAAGCATGCTTTTTTATTATGTCACAAGGTGAAGCACGATGAATTAAAGACATCACTAAAGAAAATCGTCATCATCATATTCAGCCCACATTAATCCACTGCTGGACATAGGCCTCCTCAAAGGCGCGCCAGTCCCGGTCCTGTGCTAAAGAAAATGGTTTATGAAAAAAATTGCGGAACCCTAAAATAAATTATGTTTCAAAAAAGGGTTCAAACGATGGTTGACCAGTAACCGAGTCGATGACTTTTTTGCTAACCACGTAATGAACAGGAATTACATAATTATTGTATAAAATTAATAATTAATTATTTTCTTTGACTAAGTTATAACATATGTTAGAAATTCACGATTTAACTTATAAAGTTCATTATAGTGTTTCGTTAAACACCGATTTCTCTCTCTTTCTGACACAGCTTATTTGACATTTAAAAGAAAAAGACACATTTTCTATCTAAATAACCTTCAAACAATATTTATAGCTATCGAAATTATTTTGAAAGCGTCATCATTTTATTAATTTTATACTGGTATATATATTTTTACTGGTGGTAGGGTAAGAACTCACATCATTACTCACCCGTGAAATATTGACAATGTTCTTGAATTCTTATAATTATTACGGTCAATATCGAATATCACTTTCTGAAATTACACGACAGTTTTCTAGGATGAGTTTCGAGATTGTTCAGTACAGCATAGTATTACCTAAGTTAATTACCTAAGTTATTTGGCTAATTTTATTACCTAAGCTATTCAGGCAGATATATATATATTTTTTTTATAGAATAGGACGGCGGACGAGCATATGGGCCACTTGATAGTAAGTGGTCACCAACGCCCTTAGACATTGGCATTGTAAGAAATGTTAACCATCGCTTACATTAACAATGCGCCACCAACCTTGGGAACTAAGATTTTATGTCCCTTGTGCCTGTAATTACACTGGCTCACTCACTCTTCAAACCGGAACACAACAATATCAAGTACTGCTGTTTTGCGGAGGAATATCTGATCAGTGGGTGGGACCACCAAAATATTATGGATTTCCAATCTGCACTATAAATAGTTCGTGTTGAATTCATATTTATTTATAATACAGTATTCCACTTAACTAATTATATCACTTTAATTTAACTTCCAAAGTTTCGATGACAACTTCGCTGGTATTCACTACAGTATTTTATCACGAATCCGTAATGAAAATCAATGATTCAAGAACGATAACGCGTCAATTCAATCTCAATGTTGTTTATTTGTCTTTAACTTCTGATGTGGTTCGAATAGGCGATAGATATCTCAAACTGCATTATCAGAAATAACTGTCCTTATAAAAGGAATTAAATAATCGAAGATTGTTTAAAAAAATATTATTCGATGATTAAATAAATCTAAAACTATTCGGCTTTGCGTTAAGGAACAATCGTGGGTGTATGCACAATTTGCTTGTCAACGAAAGCTGTTTCATGTCATGGTATTTTATTTAATGTAGAAAGCTTCTCGTATAGATGCATAAGGTGATGGCGAGCGGTTCATAAACATTGGTACTTTGAGAAATATTAACCATTCCATACACAGTCAAAGAGTTGTTACCATATATATGTATATGGCCACGAGTTAAAATAATTGCACTGGCTCACTCAGGCGTAAAGCCGGGAGACACTAATACAAGGAAGAACATTTTTGCGCTGTGGATGTAGGTCAAATAATCTATACATAATATTATAAATGCCAAAGTAACTCTCTGTCTGTTACGCTTTTACGGCAAATCACTGAATCGATTTTGATGAAATTTAGTATGGAGTAAGCTCGAATCCCAAGAATAGACACAGGCTTTACTTATAGGTTTACTTTTTTATATATAACACATACTCCTTAAAAGCCGCGGGTAAAACTAGTCTTTTATAAATTATAATCTTATACACAAATGCTACCACAGTCAAAAAATATTATGAAAACATTTCCCTTTTGACCGGATAATTAGAATCAACAATAAAAGTATAGTGGGAATAATTTACGAACAATTAGACGAAAGCATGTGTAGGATATTGCAAAATGCAAATTCAAAACAAGCGTTCGTTTGCGTGCTAAACACTTCACATATTTTGTCATAGATACGGTGTTATTCAGCCGTCGAAGAATGTTGTTTGAATATCGGGTTCCGTACCAGGATTGTCATTCAGGTATGTTATTGAAGATATAAGTAGAATAAATACTCATAATCGTTATACTACGTTTTACTTAAGTACTGGATTACTTTGGGATTCACATGTTTGTGCTTAAACTCGTGGGATTTGTAAGGTGTGATGACTCAAACCGATTATTGTTAAAATTACACAATAAAAAAAAAACAATAATAATAAAAGATAACGAAGATAACACAGTGGTTAGGACACGTGAATCCTAGGGAAGATTATGAGGTTAAAATCCAGGTAAACTCCACTGAACCATCGTGGGCTTAATTTACTTTTTAACTAGGTCATAACCTATGCTGTAAAACCTATATTAATATAATTTTTTTTTATATATATGTATATATACATAAAATAATTTATACATATAATCACAGATGCGAGAATAGGTCTTAGAGACTAGAAAAATAGATCTCGAAGGTCCAACAATTTAGTAAAACAGCAACAAATTAAATTAATATTATGATTAATATGTATTTTTCCATGTATGTTTTAATTTCATTCTATTTGTAATAAGTGGTAACATAATTGATTCCTGTCTTGTTTTTGCTTCACTTTAAATACAATAGTATAATCGTTTGTTTCCCGAATAAAAAAATATCTAGGAGGCCAAATTATTTTTAGAAATCTAAATGCATAGATAGAAATATAAATTAATGTTGAATGTCATTACTGTCTATCACGACTTCGTCCCACTTTAGCTTAATAACTTTGAAAAATAAACACGCTTCGGCAAACAGTTGAATTAAAATAAGTTTAGTCAAATATGCAAATAAATCGTCGCTTTTATCGAGTTTTTTAATTTGTGAGAGTATACGCACGATTGCCAACGATTAACGTAATTAGTTAACGAAATTGATTTTTTATATAGACATACTTTTTAGTAGCCATCAATAACTTCTTTGGCCTATTGATAGGAACTTATTTACTAGTTTTTGTATTTTATTGAAATTATATATTTACTTTGTGAAATTTTTTGAGGCGCGATGAGAATAAGCTTTCAAGGTAGAATTTGAGTATAGCGTTTTTACGTGTAACGATACAAATTTGAACGTTTCTATTTAATTTTTAATTACTTTAAATATTATGATTGTGCAAGACGTGGATATAACTGCTTAAATTATAAACATAATAGAACTTTATTAAGTTACATCCTGAAAGAACTAACTCTAATGACTCTTTCTTCAAATAATGATTTTCAAGAGTAAAGTACGCTAAATAAAAGCTATAAAATAACTAAAACTCGACTTGTGTAAAGCAATATTAGTTACATAAAAGTATACATAATATTATGTAAGGTTGTTATGGACACGCGTGATTATGCTAAATAATAAGTGTTGATGTTATTAATCACTTGGAAATTGATTACGTGGAATCATATATTTTAAACCTGTAATTTACTGTAATATATAATAAGATGATCCTCCCGATTTCGTACATGTAAAATTTTATACAAATTTACCCCTCCCATTTCTCCCCTTAAAGTTGAAATTTCTAAAAGCCTTTCTTACGTCATAAAACAAAATTATGTTCTAAATTTCACTTTTATATAATAAGTACTTTTGGCTGTGTCTTGATATACAGTCAAGACAAACGCCTTTACATTACAGTAACAGCCTGTTAATGTCCCACTGCTGGGCTAAGGCCTCCTCTTCCTTGAGGAGAAGCTTTGGAGCTTATTCCACCACGCTGCTCCAATGCGGGTCGGTAGAATACACATGTGGCAGAATTTCAATGAAATTTGACACATGCAGGTTTCCTCACGATGTTTTCCTTACCGTCAAGCACGAGATGAATTTTAAACACAAATTAAGCACATGAAAATTCAGTGGTGCTTGCCCGGGTTTGAATCCCACGATCATCGGTTAAGATACACGTGTTCTAACCACTAGGCCATCCTTCAAACATCAAACACATCAAACGCTAAAGGCGTTTGATGTGTTTGTATAGATAGATTAGCTACCTGTAATTATAGATATAAGTATATATATATATATATATATATATATGGATTTTATCACAAATATGTTCAATCAGAGACACACAGAGTTGCCAGGATATCATTTATAGAAAGGTTGAATATTATATGACTTAAAGTGTCTTGAATATGAATATTGCTGGATAGAAAGAGATAGACAGACAAATGAAAAGATGGATATATTGTAAGATGATATGCATAAAATAGGTGTGAGTGTGATGGCTGCTGACCGGAATGGAGAAAGATTTAATGCCCCAAAAAAGGTCAAAATCTTTACTAGATATTGAATCTTTCATGTACTACTATAAATGCGAAAGTGAGTTTGTTTATTTTTTATTTTTTTATATAGAATAGGTAGGCGGACGAGCATATAGGCCAACTAATGGTAAGTGATCACCAACGCCCATAGACATTGGCATTGTAAAAAATGTTAACCATCGCTTACATCACCAATGCGCCACCAACCTTGGGAACTAAGATGTTGTGTCTCTTGTGCCTGTAATAATACTGGTGCACTCACCCTTCAAGCCGGAACACAACAATACAAAGTACTGCTGTTTTGCGGTGGAACATCTGATGAGTGGGTGGTACCTATCCAGACGAGCTTGTACAAAGCCCTACCACCAGTATATCATTATTCCTGGGGAAGAATTCAACTAATTTATAATAGTTACGATACGTTCTTGATCCAACTTCGAACAAAACGCAACTGGGTCGTTGTCTTAATCGAATAGGTAATCAGAAAATCAGTTAAAAGGCAACGATTACGTTTCGATTCGATTGCGATAAAGTGTCAATTTGTTAAGATAATAAAACTCCGTAATGATTACGAATATTCCGTAATTATACCATCAACGATTATCAATATTTACATTTTACAATTTAAAAATACATAAATTCTTATATTTGGAGTTGTTTATAATTTAAAAGTTATTTCTAAATTTTATGTTGTCAACAATTATATTTAATTCAAAATAAACTAATTTTTTTTTTATTTTAAATTAACAATATAATTACCCAATAAAATTGGTTGCAAAGTTGTTTTGTTATTATTTATATTTGACATTTCTATTTTAGAAGCAAGTCATTAGATTTTAAGATAAGTGTTCTATACAAGTTACATGTCCGACTTTAGATATGTATTTTTAAGTTTACAAATATTGGCTTAAATAGAGGTAAGTATAAGTAAATGTAAGGTTTGTTTATCTTTACTTCTTCGATTGGAATAGGCTGTGGATTTTGCCGCATTTGAAAATAACATTGATTACCATTTTATATCTTTTTTTTTAAATGCTAGAAAAAGGCTTTACGCGTTTTCCTAACGGGAACAGTGCGGGGGTATGTGGGGCTCGCCGGTGTCCAAGGCGCCGAGTGCGCCACGAACATCGGAATACCCACTAAGAAACCAGCGATACCCTTTCCGTCTTAACGTGGAGCGCCACGGGATCGCTTTCGCATGCTACCGTGAATCTTTTTATACCTTAATATGTCTTCAAATATCGATAATTATTCATAATCTTACTGATTTTCTCTATTTATTATTTATATTTTATTTATATATGGAGTCTTTTTAGTAACAATAAAGAGTTTTACTTATTACCGTAGCAGACATTACGTCAAGACAATACGTCGAGCAAAGTTCAAGAATTTAGGATGTTCACTTCACCGTACGGTCGTAAAACGCGTTGCAACGCCCTTTTGTGTGTCGGCCCTTAGATCTTAGATCTTACCGTAGGCCATGCATCTTCTATTCTTATGCGTTATTTTAAATATTTTAAAACATATTCTAAAAAACAACGTTTTTTTATATATAATTGTTTAATTTTTTTTATAAAATTTGATTTAATAATTATTATTGTATTACAAATGAACCGATTAATCTAATAATTTCTAATGATTATTATTATTTTATCTCTACGATATATACTATTATTATTATTATTATTATATTCAAGGCCCCTAGGCACTTTGAGATTTGAGAATCCCTCATTAAGAAGCGGTAAGGGTAAAATTTAATTAAATTGGCTGGGTGGACCGTTCAACTGCCGGGGCCCCTAAGCCGGTGTTTTGTAAGCCTAGTCAGTAAATGGGCAGTAGGTAAGTATAGCGTCGCTAAATATGTTTGAAATATTTTTAATATCTACGAATAATATAAAGATTTTTTTTGAATTATCTATTTTAAGTTCGCTTGAAAGTAACTGGTTTTTCTCATCAAACAAGTTGACATTTTTATTGATTCATTTACATTTGGTTGTTGTGCATGTAATTACACTGGCTCACTCACCATTGAAACCCGACCACAGCAATACAACTCGTATTCGCTGTATATATCGCTGTTTGTCAAAAGAATAATTGATGAATGGGCGATAATGATGACTACGGGTTTGCACAGTAACAGTTACAAAGTAAATAAAAAACTATATCTTAAAACATATACAACATATAAAAAATAAGTCTGTGTTCGTATAAGGCGTATAATTATATAGTGTATTTAAAAATCGACGAACAAAACATACCATATATACAATATTAGTATACCACGGCTCCTTTTGGTGATCAGTTTACATAAGTTTTATGTGTAAAGGAAATTATTAAATACTTTAAAAAAAAACTCGAATATTAATCACAGATAAAACAATTTAATATGTAAATTTACATAACTGGAGACTGATGCACATTTTATTACGTTTGCTAATTTATTCTTAAATCACAAGTTCATCTCTTAGGTGACTTTTCATAAATAACAGGATTAAGTTTTTAAATTGAGTCTAGATTACTTAACGGTTAACATAACAGAGATATATTCAAAAGCAGCAATATTCGTAAGCAACTTTCTTAAACGAGGTTATAAAAGTGACTGTTATAAAATTCTAAGTCTTTACGACTATGGTTATCTGGTAGATAGGATATATTTTATTTATTCTAAGAAGATGACATTTATTTTATTACAATACAGATTAAAAAATAAAGTTATATCAAATAAAAAATACACAATTTATTTAGCTTCGTTAGTATGTGTGGATTAAATCGGGCAATTGATTTTTAAACCAGCTCTACTCAATGAGCTTCAGAACTATAATTGTTAATTGACAAAGCAAACTAATATACTTCAAGACTTTCAAGACCGATCTTAGCAATATTAAACGTTGAAAAAAATTGAGACTCCTCATTTAAAAAAGAAATTAAATACGGTTGGCAGACTGTCACATTGTCCAAGTGCAATCACCACTGTGGATGTGATCACCACTGCCCGTAGATATAACATAGCCATCTCTTATATGGTCAATGCACTACCAACTTTGGGAGCTAAGATGTTATATCCCTTGTGCCTGTAGTTGAACTGGCTCACTCAGCCTTTAAATTTGCAACACAACAGTAATAGTCCACACGTAGCAACCAAGCTATATAAATACCTCATGTAATTTTTTTCTCTCGATAGATTCTTATTATAATGTAGGTACTGTTAAAACACATGCATGTACTTTAGTTCAGACTTAAGAAATAATAATAATGGAAGTAACATATTGTGTATAATAAAAAAGTTAAAATAAACACGTGGAGGTTTAATCCTTATTGATGACGAGATAGATTGATTACAGTAAAATTATTAGAATTTTAAAGTGATTTTAAGTCACAATCATTAATTTGTTATTACAAGTACAGTAAAGTTTTATTAATTATGATACCGATAAGCATCATGTATAATAAGTTAAAAGCGTGAAGTGTCAAAGGTTAATTTATATTAGTTATAAAAGACAGTCTAACTCGGTGTGAGTCATATACAGAAACTAACTAGTTTATAAATTAATAAAAACATTTACGCGTAAACACCTCAAAGTAGGTATGTGTTGTACCGTTTTAAAGTTCTATAAACTTTCACTTATTATAAATTCCTACATAAAAAGATGAAATTATAATTATCAAAGGTATGCTGGTTTTCTAATCATCAGTTTCAAGTTTCCTATTTAAAGCCCTTATTGGGTGAAATTATGCATATCTGTGTGTGTGTATTTAATTTATCAGATGTGTGAATAGCATTCGTTATGATATTGATTTATTTTATAGCTTATAGATAAATCGCCTTTCAATAAAAGCATTTTATTTATTGGTGGTTATTCTGATTGTGTGTGACCAATGTCGGCTATGGCAGCCATTTTTAACTAGCCTACCGTGCTGGAGATGTAGTGTTTGCGCAGACAAAATTGCACTCATTATTCCTCTATTCTTATTATTTAATAGGACGACAATCCGACACGATCAGTTCAGATAATTCTGGCGCAGCAACAGATAAAAGTACTTTTCGAGATATCAGTGACTAATCAATGCCAACATCCAAATCACAGGAAATATCTATTGAGAAAAACCCCAATAATTTACCACCATATTATTCGACCTAGGCTTTTAGGGTCAAAAGCCTTATAAGAGTCACTAGAAGTCACTAGAAAAACGAATCAGTCTGGCATTTGTGAATTTTATGAAGAATATGTTATCATTATGGCATATTTAGTTTTGTCAGCAACATGTTGGCATCATTAAAAATACTATTATGGATGCAAGTTTATGCAAATATAAATGTTTTCTTTTTTTTTGTGAAACATTAATTTACATGCAAGGAAATGGATTGTGAGAAAAACTCGTCCGGGAAGTGAACGCAATCCATTCGCTGGAATGGTCTTATTGTTTCAGTCGAAACTTCGCAGAATTTTTAAATTAATGGCTTCTTCGTTTGTATATTACTGACTAGTAACAGACCGCGGCCTCGCATGCGTGGACATTTCGCTTTCTTGGTTCGTAAATATTATTTGTTAGGAATATGTCTAACAAGATGAACAGTGATAATTGTCTATGGAATCATTTTTATAACATTGGTTGCTTTTTTATGTATAAGTATGCCGGATACCCTACTAAGGTAAATAATGGATAGGTATATCTATAATGTATTAAAATACATTTATACCAGACATGCTTGTTGTGATGACATAATACATTGTGTTTATTTTTAGAGGATGAAGATGAATTTTTATGAAGAAGAAGAATGAAAAGTATAATATACTTAAAGTATCAAATATTATACTTTTCACTTCGCATGCCAGTCAGTAAGTCTGATCCGACTGTACTGCACTGGCCGTCGCGTCTGGACTCTACTACCACTTACCATCAGGTGGAGTAGTCATTTGCCATCCCAATGCATATAAAATAAAAAACAAATATTGTAAATTAATAGACAACCGAGATGTAACGAACCATTGAAATATAGGATCGATTTTAGTTTTATATTTAAAGAATGATCGTAATTATATAACAAATATATACTCATTAGGTACAGGATACACATTAATGTTTTAAGATCTTAAAATTATAATTATTAGTATCAAACTGAATAAAACTTTAATATTGGTAATTATCTTAATTTCTTTGCAATTACCATATTAGTTGAGTTTTTACAAAATAAAGCTGCAATCAATTAATTTATTACAAAGCGTAATTATCGTCGCATCATGTCATATTTTAATTGTTTTTATAAAATATGTCAGTAATATGTGTTCATCCATCATCAATAATAATTATATTAACCTATAATCTTTTCATATTATGTACATCAGAACTTTCTAAGGGATATAATCGACACAGATACCTACTCAATCCAGACGTACTTTTTGTATAGATTTGCTCAGCCTTGATGACGACGGCTGATCGACGTAATCTTAATGCACTTCTAAAGATCATTATTATTTTAGATCAGATTTAATTGAATAGTACAAAAATAGGGATCTAGCTGTACCACTCTAAAGTATGCTTAAAGCTCTACAAATAGGTTCGAGAATATCTATATTAAGGTATTATATGTAACGCCATATGTTATATGTATGCATATAATACATCTATGATTATGGATTGAGTCAATTTGTAAAGGGTTATATATATATAAAATAGGTAGGTGGACGGGCAAATGGTCCACCTGATAGTAGTTAAGCTGGCTAACGTTGAATTCCTGTCATGAAATTAACAACCCAAAGTAAGGAACGCAGGGCTAATTTCCCCTAATTCGAAAGTATGTTAAGCAACAGATTTCCCAAAATGCAATCCAATCGGATTAGGCGAGTGCGAAAATTGAGCCATCAAACTTTTTCTAAAAATTTGGCACAAGCTGTCGCGAACAAATTAGGTGTCTCCACTATTTACACGTGCCTATGTATTCGAGTATTTTTAAACAGAACTGGATTCAATTTCTGTACTTTTTATATATACGCAAACCGGTATGCTATTTAGATGCGCTAACAGATATATTGCTCTATGCTCGAAAAATATCAAACGTATGTATGTCACTAGTTACTGGATGCCGTTCTTCATTTTAAGACTTTACAAGTTTGAGTATAAAAGTTCTTAATTTAACACAACCATATAACTCTGATTATAATACACAACGAATTCACCAATAATTATTAATTAATTGTATAATATTTAAACATACTCTCAGGTGGCATGTCCGTTATTATTAACGAGCAAAATGTAAAATTACGATATTATTTTGATCTTGATACTTGAATGGCGAGTGAGCCAGTGTAATGACATGCACAAGAAATATATCAATTAAAATCTCATTAGCATTATACAGAATGTCTAATTTCTCTTACAAGTAATAATAATAATCTAAATGTTACCGCTAAGTCAATTGACGCTTGCTTTAATACCATATACAAAAACAAATATAATAAATATCTGTGTTTAAAGATAATTGACGACCGTTAGTTTATAATAAATCTATTCAGATCGTCTGCCAAAAAATTATAAACGGTACATATTGTTTTTAATATAACGGGTCATTTTGAGTTGCATTATAAACACATTAATCTAGCATAACCTAAGAGAACATAAAATATAAAATATATTTTGCGTTTTATTACAAATTAAATGCTCAGTTAAAAAAAATTCGACAGCTTACAGATTGCACGAGATTTATTAATTAAATGTATATTTGCAAAGTAACGGTCCTTGCAATTTTACGGTGACATTCACTAGATATATAATTCTTAATATATTACATAATTAAAATATATAATTACATAAATATAATACAAAGTATTTTGGTACTCTATCAGCTTTGGGCGAGGGAGCCAGTGTAATTACAGACACAAGGGACATCTTAGTTCCCAAGGTTGGTAGCGCATTGGCGATGTAAGCGATGGTTAACATTTCTTACAATGCCAATGTCTAATGGGCGTTGGTGACCACTTACCATCAGGTGGCCCATATGCTCATTCGCCTACCTATTCTATAAAAAAAGCTAAGCTTTAACTTAAGAAGCCAGTATGAAAACAAATTTAATTGATCTTATCTATTTCTTATTATTGTTGTATCGATTTGAAAATTGGGAAGTCGTTGGGAAGACAAAAATTGTATAATCGAGCTGTTATCTCTTCAGTGGCTGCAAGCCCCCACGAGTCATAATAAAAAAATGAATTAATACATTGGAAACTTATTGATAACATTATATTATGTTCTTTAGCTTTATCATGCCTGCATTGTAAGTTTTTAATTTATTTTTATTGACCCAATGAAATTGTCATAAATATACATTAAAAAATATGATTGAATATTAAACAATTATATTTTCTTTAACAAGTTTAAAGCTTGAAAATAAATCACTATTTTGTAACGTGTGACGTTTTATGAAACTTGTAATTTTATAATATTTTTTTGTCGAAATTTTATTTTTATTAGTACAATGGTAATTTAGAACCACGAATATATACAAGTTTTCTATTGGCTATAACTTTGCGCAGTATTGACAACAACCACAGTGCATCACGCACATTATTATACAGCTAATAACTTTGCAAAACATAAGTTGTATGTACTTACTTGACATTGTTTCAAAGTCATAAACTAATTGAGATACTGCCTTTAAATAAAGCTCCGTGTAAATTTTATCTCCACACGTTATGTTCTTACTAAACAAACAAACGAATTTTGACATAACTGACTGACTGATTGACAGATGGAGAACAGCTCTGCTTAAGCTGGTAAGTCATAACATAAAACTTTACATTACAGTATATGATATAGAGTAGGTAGGTGAGGATTTACGAAGAATTTCAGATAATTCATTTCCCAAGAGGTTTACATTCTTCAAGCCAAGAGTCAATAGGCATCTTGTAGGCAAGCGCGCTGTATCTTCACTTTTCATCAGGTGTGATAACAGTCAAGTGCTAGCCTATATATTTATTAAAAAATACCCTTAGTGTGGACGTTTGACGTGTGACGATTCGACATGTTTAAAGTGATTCGCCTCTCTTTTTTATTATAATTAGGGTAATCATTGTAATTTCGTAACATTTTTTAATCCTTATATTGTGTTTTAATCTCCGCAAACTAAACATTATCTTTTACTCTTTTTATTGTTCGTAATTATAGTAGAAAAATAATAAAGATTTTACAGTTGAATATTGACAATCGTATTTGAAATATTGACAGTTGAATTGAAGCATTGTGTTTGAATAAATGCTCTCAATGTCCTACTACCTATCTTACCATAAAGTAATCTTGACGTTTAACTGATACTTTATAAATAATAAATATTCCATCCATAAATATTCCATCCGTAAAGGGTTTCGAAATTTATTTGCAACAATTGTAGACACATGTGGATTTCTACAATAATTATTTTTTACAATTAATTACGGACGGAATAATTTTCAAACACAAAAAATATAATAATAATGTCCTCCGGACCGGTTTCGGCCACGGCGGCAAATCTTAAGAGACATTAGCCAACTACGTAGGAGATATTATAGTTTACAAGTGTGTGCGCAGGCACAGGTGCACTCTCTATTCCCTAACTCTTATAATCCGACGGGACGGCAGTCAGACACGACCGGAAAGAGTTCAGGCGCAGGACTAACGGCTTTACGTGTTTTCCGAAGCACGGAAGTGTACACACTTCCAACTTCCAGACTCGGGGCTGCTACTGAGAATTTTCTGACAGAAAAACTCAAAAACAAAAATATTCTACATAAATAAAGGCTCTTTTCGTTTACCTATTTACCTTAGACAGGCATACATATTAGATTATCATAAGCGAAGCAATCTTGCTAAAAGCTATAAACTGATAAGAATTTATATATGATAATTTTGAATATAGAAGATAAATTCAATTTATATTTCTTGCAATATATAAAATAAAAAACAAGATAAAACCTTATTCAATAAGGAGCGGGGTCATTTAAAACTGTATAATGTTAAAATGTAAGGTAATCTGCATATTTATGATAAAACCTCTTTTATTCACAAACTGCTTAAGCCTTATTACTTTAATAGATAATAATTTCTATGATTTTATCCATAGCGGTAGTTATTGTAACTCTAGGTTTTCCCTAAGACTGCCTCGTTGGTCTAGTGGCTAGATATAAGGCCGCTGGCCCCGAGGTCAAATCCCAGGTCGGTCCAATAAAAAGTTATTGGGTTTTTCGGTCGAAAATTCTCAGTAGCAGCCCGAAGTCTGGAAGTTGGAAGTTAGTACACTCCCGTGCTTCAGATAGCACGAAAAGCAAACTGCGCAGGAAATATTATAGAGTGCAAGTGTATTCAAACATAGGTGCACTCTCTATTCCCTAACATAATTCGATAGGAAGGCAATCCAACACGACCGGAAAGAGTTCAGGCCCAGGACCAACTATTATTGGCCACTAGGCCAATGACACAGTACCAGTGTAAAATGTATATATGGAAAAAATAATATAATGTATGGAAAAAGGACAGTATGTGAAGGAATGACTACAAACAAAAAAAAAATAAACATGACAAAAGTCAGTGGTGTAAATACGCACACATCGCCGAATGAATCACATTATACGATATGATTCACACGCTTAAAAATAATTTCTGATTACGGTGCCGTCAATTAATTTTACATAATAATAGTTGAATTTTTATTACTTCATTTTTATTAACATTATTCACAACATTTCATAAAATAGATATGATTAATCAATACATTTATACGGCTTTACAAGATAAATTTTATTAATAGCATTAAAATGTATTTTATTAAATATGTCGGTAACTATTATTGTTAAATATTAATTAATGATTAACAGAAAATAATAATTTATAAAAGAAATAGCTGTTAACTGTTTATGTTGTTTTGTATATGATGGATCTTTAAATATAATAAATTCAAATCAAAAGATATGTACTTGGAATAAAAAAAAAGATATGGAAGCTCCCTTCTATTCGGAATGTGCGATCGAGAAAATTCGGCAAGAAAATCAGTAGTTACTCATTTTCATCAATAAAAAAATGTACATGCAATAATCATATACTTAAAATTGTTTACGTACTCTGTATGAACATCAACGAATACTAACACTTGGAGTTTCTTGTCTTCTATCATTTATATAATTCTGTACATTAAAATAAGCCGTTTATGTGTATATGGTTGGCAGAGGCTTTCATGCTGAAGCTTGTGGGTTAGATTCCCACCCATGACAGACATTTGTGTGCATGAACATGTCTATTTTTCCTGAGTCTCGGTGTAATTATCTATATAAGTATGTATTTACAAAAAAAAAGTAGTATGTGTAGTATATCAGTTGTCTGGTTACTACAGTACAAGCTCAGCTTAGTTTGGGATCAGATGGCCATGTGTGAATAATGTCTCAGGATATTATTTTATTATAGAATCGAATACCCTGCCTAGTGAGGATGACAACTTTGTGAAGTCGAAAGCTTGCTGTTTATTTTTACTTCTCGTGTTCATACAATGTTTGATACAGCTTCTATCAAAATCTTTGATGTTGCTATAGATCCAGATGATATTGTTATAAATATATTAGACGCTTCCGTGAGTATTCCTTTTTAAAAAATCATCCCGAAGGGAGTGCATGTTATAATATTACAAATAACTCAAACAGCTCATTTTGAAGAGTGAATACAGTTTTTGTTTCTTAAATATGTATATCTTATGTTAAATGTGTTTATTATACAATTTTGAATCATACATATTAGTAGTAAGTCAGTTATAATCAAGTAGTTATAATCCATAAACGACCTCTACTTGGCCAAGGTCTATTCTTATCTTAAGAGCAAATTTCTTCTAAATTAGAAGTGGAAAGCCTTTAAATATTTATTTATTTTTCTTATCATTAATGGCTATTAGATTATATAATTAATTATTGTTTAACAAGTCGTGCCTTAAATATTCTAAATGTTTTTGATGTGGCTAGAAAGGGCTAACTAAGACTTCGAGCGTCAGACGAGTAAGCGTAAAATTTCGAGCGTCAGATGACGTCAGCATAAGATTTGTTATTTCCAAATCAATTCTCATGAGTACCGTGGCAATCGCACAATTTATATAAGTTCACCTTTTGTTCAAATAACAATATTGTAAAAATATTATCGCTTCCATCTCAAATAAATTATACATTACGTTATCGCAATAAGAAAACGGAAGTGCATGAATAGATTTCATATAAAAAATAATGTACAAACAACGGCACAAAAACGGCATATTATATAGTGCGTTCATGCATCGCGGGAAGTTACGAGCTAATTCTACCGACGAACTGCTTCGTATCAAGACAACTTCAATTCATTTCATTGACTTGTGAATTAGATTCATTCGTAACAAATATATGATTATACTTAGTTTTGTAACAAATATTTGCTTTAGAGGTGGATGATTTGTAAATATAAACTTACTTATGTCACAAAATGCGAAAATTAGAATCATCGTGAAATTTTGGATACACGTTGTTAGGGGTACAGAAAAGGACATAGGGTATCTAAGATATTCCTCCCCCCCTGACACGCGGGTGAAGCCGCGTACGCGATATGGTTTATAGTATAAAGTTGGATATGGAACGCACTAATCTCTGATACAACAAGTCTAATTTGATTTTTTATTATTGTGTTAGTTCGCTTACTGTAGGAAAATGAAAGTAAGGCTGAATAGCTCAACACTACGACCATAAGGATGGCAGCACGAAACATTACCGTTAACCTATCTGATATGGTTATTTATATCAACTGCCTCTTATATATGGTGGCTATCTTATAAGGCTGCTAATCCCAGTCTTTGGTGTAAACGTGCCAATAAAATTTTTGTTTATTTATTAACTACACTAACAATATAAAGATTACACAATAACTTACACAACACGCACATTTAAATTATTTCTGATATGAATATCTATTAATTATAAGTGAAAATAAAATTCAAAGGATTTCGCGTAATAATGATTGACAAAATTAAAAATAAAATGTACAATGCAAAAAGAATTAAAATTATATACCTTTACCTTTATCATTTAACATAATCAATCGAAACCTGGGCAGTGCTCGACTCATTGCAGAGATGTCATATCGATTGGAGATATATCGAGGTACTGAGATGTCTGTACAACGCCGCTACAATGACTGTCCACATCCAGGACTGTAAGACGAAGGCGATCCAATTGCGCAGAGGGGTGAGACAGGGGGATGTAATATCCCCGAAACTGTTCACCAACGCGTTGGAAGACGTTTTCAAAACGCTGGATTGGACTAGGTATGGAGTCAATGTAAACGGCGAGTACATCTCACACCTTCGATTTGCCGACGATATCGTCATCATAGCAGAGTCGCTGGAACAACTCACCGAAATGCTGCGTAGCCTAGGCGAGTCTTCCCGGTGTGTCGGTCTCGGCATGAACTTGGACAAGACCAAGGTCATGTTCAATAGGCATGTCGTGCCGGGACCGATATACGTCGAGGGGAAACCTCTCGAAGTTGTTAGTGAATATACCTACCTAGGACAGATAATACAAGTCGGTAGGAACAACTTCGAGAAGGAAGCCGATCGAAGAATTCGCTTGGGATGGGCAGCATTTGGCAACCTTCGTCAAGTCCTCAAGTCGTCTATACCGCAATGTTTGAAGACGAAAGTCTTCAACCAATGCGTCTTACCTGCCATGACATACGGTGCCGAAACGTGGACACTAACTGCGGGACTAGTCCACAAATTCAAAGTCGCTCAGCGTGCTATGGAGCGAGCTATGCTCGGAGTATCTTTGAAGGATAAGATCAGAAATGAGATTATCCGGAAAAGAACCGGAGTCACCGACATAGCTTGCAAAATTAGCAGGCTGAAGTGGCAGTGGGCTGGTCACGTATGTCGTAGGACCGATGGCCGTTGGAGCAGACGAGTCCTAGAGTGGAGACCGCGAATCGGCAAGCGCAGCGTAGGGCGCCCTCCAGCCAGGTGGACCGACGACCTTAAGAAGGTGGCGGGCACCAACTGGATGCGGAAGGCGGAGGACAGGGAGCTTTGGCGCACCTTGGGAGAGGCCTATGTTCAGCAGTGGACAACGATTGGCTGTTGATTGATTGATTGATTTGATAATCAAAAGAAAAAGAAAAAAAAAACAATAAGAAATTATAGCTATATATTATGTAGATTAATGTTCATTGATTCTTCTGTCGAGAAATCTTAGCGGCAAGCCGGTTGACAATGTCCCGTGCCTCGGAAAGCACGTAAAGCCGTTGTTTTCGCATCTTACTGGTGCTTTGTGTAAGCTCATCAGGGTAGGTACCACCGACTCATAAGATTCTACCGCAAAACAGCAGTACTTGGTATTGTTGTGTTCCGGTTTGAAAGGTGAGTGAGCCAGTGTAATTACAACACAAGGCACAAGGGACATAAAATTTTAGTTCCCAAGGTTGGTGGCGCATTGGCAATGTAAGCGATAGTTAATATTTCATACAATTCCAATGTCTAAGGGCGTCTATCTGAATTATTTCCAGTCATGTCAGATTTTCGGTCCCATCGGAATATGAGAGTCCTCTTATATTGCGCGCACCTATGCACTACAATAAGTCCTTCGCAAAAAGATAGCCTTGAGACTCATTTTTATTCATTGACGTTAAATGGAGTCTTTAGACTGATGGTGTTTTAAGACTCCATTTAACGTCAATGAATCATATTTAAGGTAGTCGAATAACATGCTTTGGTTTTGTTAGTAGAGTAGTTTGCGATCCGATTAACTTAGAAGATTAAAATCAGCACCGTATTTATATTGATCTATCGTATTATATTATGCTAATACACATTTAATGATTTTGTATTATAAATCATAAATTTCAAATATAAATCATTTTCTATCTGTTCTCATTATAACAAAACAACAATACATTTTAATTAATATGAAATAGCTATTTCGCCTTCTTTGGTATAAATTTTATAAGTATATTTTAAATGAACTATTTTAATTATTAATATTTCTTTTATTCCACAATATAATCGACTTAAATGGAAAATTTTATTAGGACCTTCAAATCCCTCGAGTTAAAAATGCAAATCTTTGTGATATCTAGAAAATACAGAAAAATATAGTTTTCTGTTTTCTACCAATCACCTGTTAATAAAATCAAATATTGAAATATTAATCGGTCGCTACTTTCGTATATTTACCGAACGTCTAATGATTTATTTCTTTGCGTTTCGATGGAAACACAGCGTATAAAATATAACGTTGCACGCTTTAATAAATAAAAAAAATATGTATATATCCGGTTAAAGTTACAAGGTAAGAAAAACAATAATATGTTAATACTATTTTTTGTTAATATGTTAAGTGTTTTATAAAGCATTACAAAATCGATTTATTTTATTAATTAAACTATAATTTTTTTCATATATAATATTGACTGGATTGTAATTAATTAAATAATTGTAAAGTGTTATAATATGGTAATAAAAACCTTCTAATTAAATGTTGCGATGCACGATACACATGTTATTATTGTTATTAAAGTGAAAGTGTGTGATTTATTCCACGTTGTAGTTAATCACTAAAATATGTTTTGAACCTCTGTTTTATATTTTGTGGCTTAGTTTAAAAAAAAAATCGGTGCCAATGACGTTTGACATTAAAGCATGTTACACACGTATCTCGTTTATTTGCGAGTATTATGTATTGTGTATTTTTTATGTAAGCAATGACAAAATATTAATATAAACATTAATGAAAATGATAC
Source organism: Nymphalis io (assembly GCF_905147045.1). Classification (NCBI taxonomy): domain Eukaryota; kingdom Metazoa; phylum Arthropoda; class Insecta; order Lepidoptera; family Nymphalidae; genus Nymphalis; species Nymphalis io. The sequence continues at coordinate 5,406,947 of NC_065904.1, forward strand.
ATGTTCCTGTGGTTAGGTTTCTTGTATGCACGTCTAAATTGGTACGACACACTTACTAGTTAACCTAACACCCAAAAAGCAGTTCTTGGATTGCTGTATTTCAGTTTGAAGGCTCTGTGTTACCAATATAATTAAAGGCGCATACACTTCGTCAGCATACATACATACAGCATACAGGCGTCTTATGTGTATATCTCGTGGTTGAATTTATTTTTCTTAGTTATACTTATTAGTTTATATCTATCTTGAAAAGTAACGTTAACTTTTTCCTCGGTGTTTAATTTATTGCATTTCTGACGAAGAAGTTAGTAGAAAAATATAATTATGTAAATACGTTGTAACTACGGTATGAGAGGTGTCATCGCCGTTCGTAGACCTAATACTCTTATACAAAGAGTATTTAGGTTAAAATATTAAACTCTATATTATAATTGGTAATTTATGTTAAAACTGCGTCAATCTTATCATCTAGTTTTGCCCAGCAGGAGCTTTCGTATGAATACAGATTCTCAAATTAAATAACCGGTTAAACAATGATATTACATACTTCAAGAGAATATATTTTGTCATTAATTTAACGTTTACACGGTACCGTTAAATGAATAGTTCAAAAATTCATGAATTTATAAACAACTCGTTTAAAAAAACAATCGATAAATCACACGAAGTTTAGTATCGACGATACTGCAAGGTCGAGATTTTTGTATTCGAATTAGTCACATTTAATTGATTTTTTTTACAAATAAATTAAGAATCACGGGTGAAGGGTTTATATTCGCTTAACAACTGTTATTTATCTGTTTGAAAGTATAAATAATATATATTTCTTTCAATACTGTACTATGTATATAGATATTATAGTGCACAAGTGTGTGCGCATACACAGGTGCACTCTCTATGAGAATATATAACTCTCATAATCCGATGGCTATCCGACACGACCGGAAAGAGTTCAGACGCAGGACCAACGGCTTTACTTGTTTTCCGAGGCACGGGTGTGTACACACTTCCAGCTTCCAGACTCCGGGCTGTTACTGAGAATTTTCTGACAGAAAAACCCAATAATTTTTTACAGGCCTGACCTGGGAGTTGAACCCAGGACCTCCGGGTCTGCGGCTTTACATCAAGCCAGTCGATATATATATTATATTTTTCAGCTTTCACTAGAATCTTTTTTTTAATTAATGTGGATATAAATTCTATATCCAGTAAATAATAGTTCTGATCAAAGCTACTTTTACTTGTAAATAATAAATTTCATGGGATATAATCATGAATGTTTTTAATACTGATTAGTTAATAATTAATATATTCAAACTATGTTAATTTGAAATGCCCTAAAATCTTACAAATGAATCTTCGAAACGATGTTCGTCTTTCACATCATTCAAATGTAAGTAATTAAAGTTATGGATTCCGGAACGATATGACTAGGGCGAACCTATGCGATGGCTTTATTCCACACTTGTTGGAAGGCCGCGGAAGTATAACCACGCGGCGGTGAAAATTGGCAGCAAGATTCGCGCGCTTTCCTGTCTGGATTTTTATGTTATCTGTGTAATTATGTGAATTAAAAGTGCGTTCATTGCAGTGAATTTATCTTAAAATTATGTAAGTAAAATACAAATATTTTTAAAAACTAAAATATTTTCGAAATTTGTACCGACAAATATTATGTAATATTTATATAAGTAAAATTTATTTACTTACATATTGGGTTAGAATTTGTTTCAATGGAAATAAAAATATATTTTAAAACATATATGTATATATATTTAATTAAATATCCTAGAAGGTATACATTGTATCCTAATAGGATATATTATAATTATAGTTAAGCTCGACATAAATCTCAAAAAAACTTACTATATAGCAAATAAAATTACCACTTCTACTACTAATACATTATTTATAATGTTAAGACAAAAAATTAAATATAGGTATATCTATATAATTTTTAAAAACAATATAAAAAATAATAATATTTAAAACATTCTTTATACATTCTCATCTTTGCTTGATCTATTTCTTATAGATAATGATAATGATGGTTCTACATGAAACTATGCGTTAGATACACATAAACTTAACACAAGCGAACAGAGATGGTCCAGTGGCTAGAACACGTAAATCTTAACCGAAGATTGGGGGTTCAAACCCGGACCAATAAATTTTCTAGTGATTATTTTGTGTTTATAATTCATCGTGAATAAAACACTGTGGTGGCGTAATATCCAAATTTGCTTCTCAAAAAGGGAGAGTAGGCTATTACTTATACTTGTAAAGTTAACACAAAAACGAACATTAAGTGTATATAAGCAAAAGACAGTAGTTTTGTGAACAAAGACAGGGAACTTAGTTTTGTCGTATACAAATGCGAAAATTACTACGTCTGTCACGCGTTCACGGCTAAACCATTAGAACGATTTTAATAAAATTTGATATGGAGCAAGCTTGAGCCCCAAGAAGAGACATTGGGTACTTATTAACCTAATACCTGCTATGTGTAATTATTATTAAATACTTAGAGACTGTCTTTCGATGCCTATAATATAGATAGCAAGTAAAAAAAGTAATAACCATAGATTTTTTTTCATTATAACTTTTTATCACCAATATTAACGTTGAATAAAATTAAATAAAAAGTTTCTTGGTTTTATAATTCATTATAAGTACCTATATTTTAATTTATTGCCTAATATATGTCAGAACTTTAATCTAAGATATGTACAATATGATAACTCTTACTGCATTCGAAATAAAGAGCATATTGCCTTAAAAAAATCTTCTGATTAACATTTTTGAAAATCTAGACAGTTCTCGAAATTTAAAATTTAAATATACGATTTGAAAGCCAAAAATTTTTTAAACCAGTTTGAAACTAACGTTTGATTGTTTTTCATTAAATTTGACTCCATTTTTATTTATTTTATAGTGACGCAAGTCCCATAAAAAATCTTATTTTCTATTTCATTATTGGGTTTTATGATAATGTCCTGACTATCTGAAATACATTTTAAATTTGTACATAGCTACACAGCTACAAATGTACAATATAAAATAAATAAAAATGGAGTCAAATTTAATGAAAAACAATCAAACGTTAGTTTCAAACTGGTTTAAAAAATTTTTGGCTTTCAAATCGTATATTTAAATTTTAAATTTCGAGAACTGTCTAGATTTTCAAAAATGTTAATCAGAAGATTTTTATTAAGGCAATATGCTCTTTATTTATCTTAACGTTTGTACTGTTAAGATTTGCAGTGAGAAACGACTATGGAAAAGATTGATTTTGAAAAAGGCATTGCTCAATATGCAACCTTTAGACCATTAGATCTAATCAATTCGCCAATTAAATTGCAAATATCATTATTTCTAGTACACCAAGAAAGACAAACATATACATATATTATATTTATATTACTTACATTTTGTTTAGACTGACGTGTCCCACAGAATAAGCTGTAATTTTTTAAAATGAACTCAGATGAGTCGACGATATGGGTAGTGCTAACTAGCACAGTTAACATATAAATATGTTGTGTAGTATAGGTAGTATATGTAGGAATAAGTAAATAGTAGGTGAATAGGAATTAAAAAAGAAATAAAAACCAAAACATTATCTATGGTATTTAAATATTTGAAACATTTCACTAGTAGGTTGTATTATAAAAGAAAGTTTTTTTCTTTCTGTTAAGAAATATACTATGTGTTTATTCCAGTATTTATTTTTCTCCCAATTAAAATTAAAAATTTAGTTGAACGGTATATTTCCACGACATATCAATATAAGTTAACATTTAATAAAAAAACAGTTAATATGGAATAACATATTAGGTATGGATAGAAAATTAAATGATGTATATTAATGTTCAAATTATTTATTAGTTGACAGCTCGATTGCTTAGAAATCTGATACACTCAGATGGACATCGATCAAGATAATCCATAATATGGATATTATAATTTAGTTAGAAAATTCAACGTCCAGTTTCGAACTTACAGAATAACCTTACTAAGCGTTCCATTTGTATATAAAATTTAATAGGTTCTTTGTTTTTTTAAGCAGAGTTTTTTTTAAATATTTTAAGACAATCCGATTAGTTAAGCTTACTACAGATATGATCAATCGTGAGAATATTAGGGAATACCGCATGTTTGCGTAACGCAAGTTATAAAAATAATATAATATAAAACAGGTAACTAAGTCATTATATATATATATATAAATAAAAATAAATATTTTATGAACTATTTGACTAGTATACAAAACGCGGGTGCACTCCCCGTTCTATTGTTTCGTATTGCAGTGTAAGATTACGAACTTTCTGACTGCAGTACAATATCACATTTACAATTTATAATATCATAAATTGTATATAATATATTTATAATATTATATATTGAGACAAGGACGATAAACTGTGATACATAGAGCAGAAATCCTATACGGATCAGCGAAGCCAGCCATTTTTAACGAAATATGATTTAAAAAAATATGTATATTTGGTCAGAAAAAAAAGATATGCATTATGTTTTTTTCAAAACGGGAACTCTGCCATGTATTACTAAAATAATATACGTTCGATATATATAACTATTAATAGTTACAAAAAAATCTAACATTTAAAAACCAATTCGAACGTCCATGAAATTTTATTTAGCACTGAAATTTAATTATCACCATTCTGATATAGGTGTAGGATCAGATAGGTATTCCGTTATTCAGACAATATGGTTTTGAAAATTTTTGTCTTATAATATAACAATAGCTCTACACATACATAAATAATAATTATTATATTTATTGCATTAATTTCTATTAGAAACAACCGTTGGAAACACGGAATCGTTAAAATATATTGTAAATTAAGTCAATAATAATTACTATAAAAATGGTGAGAAAATCAATCTATCTATCCATTATTATTTATACCTGTAGAATTAGATTACATCTTTTTTTTATCTTAAAAAATCATCATCATTATCAACTATTTTATTCTTTATTCTTAAGGGCAAAGCTAATAGGGTGTAGTTAGGTACCATCTTCCTTCGTCCCTGCGGAGGTCAGCAGCCGGGATGGACTCGCGCTGCATTACGCACTTTCACTTACTTAACCCCTGAGAAGCAATCCACCTAGTCACAAGCATTGGAGGGGTTTTAGTGGGTAAGAAGTCACGTAACTCTGCACCCACCCTGGGACCCAGGCATCTTCCACGCAATTCCCCTGTGATATAAAATGGCCATACAGATTATGATAATTGCATTAATAAGGCAACATACACATTATAGTACAAAAACAATGCAAATATAAGATGAATCAAATTTTCAAATTACAAATATGTCATTAGTGACAATGATAAGCACTGGTGGTAGGGCTTTGTGCAAGCTCGTCTGGGTAGGTACCACCCACTCATCAGATATTCTACCGCAAAACAGCAATACTTGATATTGTTGTGTTCCGGTTTGAAGGGTGAGTGAGCCAGTGTAATTACAGGCACAAGGGACATAAAATCTTAGTTCCCAAGGTTGGTGGCGCATTGGATATGTAAGCGATGGTTGACATTTCTTACAATGCCAATGTCTAAGAGCGTTGGTGACCACTTACCATCAGGTGGCCCATATGCTCGTCCGCCTTCCTTTTCTATAAAAAAAAAAAAAAAAAAAATCAGAAAAATAAACGATTATAGTTTAGTATTATCCTTCAGAGACTGCCCGCATTTGTGTGATTGGGGGGAGGGGGGGGGGGTGAGGTGTTAGATAAACTATGTCCTTATCTGTATCACTGACATCGTGTTGTCTTATTTCATGAGTATGAGTTGACTAGTTAAGATGTGATAGCATATCAAGCAAAAAAACAAACTTACTTTCGAATTTATAATATTTGTTATGATAGCATATTAGCAAAATCTAAAAAATATAATCTGAAGTGATAATAAAAATCATAAATATGACATACTAATATAATATTAACCCTAATAATAAATTAACATTTTATTGATAATATAGAATATTTTATGAAATTACATGCAGGGTGAAGTAAAGCTGAATAATAGATAAAATATAAATCAATTTCATAATAAATGTTTCACAAGGCTTACGAATATAACACCTTGGATTATTCGCACTGGCAATATTTTATTAAAGGCAAAGGTGACTCCGACTTACAAGATTGTAAATAATTAGTTTTATTAGGGCATAAACTTTCAATATATTTCATTCAAGTTGGATTGTTGGTAATTGGTATTATACTTGGTGGTAGGGCTTTTTGAAAGTCCGTCTGTAGGTACTACCAACAATAATAACATTAAACAACAATTCTTAATATTCTCGTGTTCCGGTTGAAAGGTCGAGTGGGGCAGTATGACTACAGGCCAAAGGGATATGACATCTTAGTTCCTATGGTTCACGCATGTACGAATGCGTGAACCATAGGAACTAATGCAAATGCCAATGCCAATGTTTGTTGCCAAAAACAATGCCAATGTTTATGAGCGGTGGTGACAACTTACCATCAGGTGACCCGTCCGCAAAAACAATTACTTATAAAACAAACACCAATGAAATCACCACTAGGTAACAATGTGTGAGATTTTCCTTCGAGACAGACTTTATGCTGGTTGTCGTTGATTTCTTTTACCGCCGATAACAAGATGATTTATGAACACAATAGCACATAAAAACTTAGAAGTGCTCGCCCGGATTTAAATATTCGCCTTTTACTTACTAGTTGACTAGTAAATATTGTCTTTAAGTTATCCAAGATTTATTGTCCACGTTCAGTTTAATGATATTATCAGAGAGTTCAAATCATAACAAATAATTAATTAGTGTTTTTTTTTTAAATTACGATAGTGTAGCTTCTCGTCACCATGGTTATGGTTACTTATTTAAGTCATCAATGTTAATTATTCTTATGTAAATAAATTGTGTTTTACATATTATAGTTTCTCTATTTCCCGCCGACATAGAAAAAAAGTATACGAAATTAAACAAAAAATGAATTACTATTCAAAAATTAATTAACTTTGTTAATCTATGAACACAATCAATGCATTTATGAATCTGTAACATGAGAACCTTAATATTTAACGTAACTTCCCATTATTATATCAATTACATTGATATAAATAATGTATCAAATCCATATAATTTAGTTTTTGATAAAATCGCTATATTGAGGACGGTTAAATGCGGTCAAATTTTCTACAATTTATTAATTATGTTGGCGTGATTGAAGTTAACTTTAGAAATCTTTTTCATAGATAATATCGGCTTGTTATTGTGATTATCTAACCAAGACTCCTGAGAAAAGGCTGCGTTGTTTTGCACAATAAACTTAGGTATTAAATCACGGTAATAATACAGTTTTCTAATTAATAGTTCTTTGTTGATGTTATTTTCCGAGTAAGTGAAGTATACTTGATTAAAAATTTGTTCGCATTATTATGCTTTCATGAATTGAGATAGAAGAAGACGCCTTAGTGTACAGATGTATATACGCATATTTGTGTTCTACAAATATTCATTAAGATGTTTGTATTTGCTTTTGCCGAGCCGAGATGGCCCAGTGACTTTGAACGCGTGAATCTTACCCGATGATCGTGGGTTCAAACCCGGGCAAGCACCACTGAATTTTCATGTGCTTAATTTGTGAGTGTCACATGTGTATTCTACCAACCCGCATTGGAGCAGCGTGGTGGAATAAGCTCCAAACTTTCTCCTCAAAAAGGGAGAGGAGGCCTTTAGGCCAGCAATAGGACATTCACAGGCTGTTACGATTATTTGCTTTTGGGCTTTTCAGTGAAGTAAATTATTGCTGGCAACCCTATATTAATAATTGGATGAACAAAATAAACTAGGCAATTTGAAAACAAGACGCTGTTCATTATGCTAAAAGGATGTTTTACACCTTGTCCGTTTATTTAAAAAAAAAGCTTTTAAAAACATTTTGCTTGTAACCAAAGAAAAAATTATCGCGAATTCATTGAACATTTTTGGTGTTTAAAAAAAAGTAGAATTCAGTTAACTGAATACATAAAAACTAAAGTATTAATTTAAATCATGGCTTATTCTTTTTATTCTATATTATTATAAATTAAGAATAAATTTCTTAATTTTTATATCAAATCAAGTTTAGTCTCTTAAAAATTGTTTTTATGTTTATTGCATGCTAAATGCTTTAATATTTGTAGCTAGGTTCTTACAGATAAAATTAAAAAATTATATATTATGCAAATTCTGTACTTTTTTTATACTTGCTGGGAAGGCAACTGTACTCCACCTGATTTTAAATATCTTATATAGATAATACTTGAGAAATGTCAACGAGTATTTGAAAAAGTATTTTAAAAAGAATATCGGAATTGTTGCACTATTAGTAATGTGGCACGATTCAATAAATCCGCTGTTTTAGCTGAGGTTATTGAACTTTCGTGAATTAAGATTTTTGCATTTTATATTTTGCATCAATATTTTGTATTTTATTAACAGGAAACACCCACGACTTTGCATTCATTTCGTACAACTCTTTATTAAAATAAAGTATAATATGTTTTGCAATGGATTCTATTTTTAAATTATTAATGACAAATGTTCGCATTTGGGAGTCACAACAGTTCGTTTATGAGATTTAAGAAGGATATCGTTTTTTTGTTCAAAATTTGCCATAATATGATTTAATTCATTTCAGTAAAAAGGCGTATTCAATAAAAATATATATATATATACATTAATATTAAGACTAAGGGTAGTGAGAAAAGGTCTTTGTCGGTGTTGCTTATCCGTGAGCGCGTAATTAAAAAAAAAGAAACGAGGCTCATAGAAAAATAATCTAGTATAAATAAATAATGTAATAACCAGTATTGAAGCGTATCAAACGATTGTTCTGTGATCTGAGGATAAGCCGAACATCTGACAATAAATAATATACATTTAATTTGTTTTTGTTTCGTCTTGATTTAATTTGTTTAACACTAATGCGATTTGAAAAAAATTACTATGTACATCCTTTCTTCTTATACTGCAAAATTATGAAAATAATATATTTATGCTTTTTAATTTAAGACACTTATATTCGAAAGCTGTGACATGACAAATATAAATTCAACCAATATATTCACTTCGAACATAAGTCACCCTGACTGGTTGAATTGAGTAAGATGCATAGTCAGATTACTAAGAAAAAAACATTTAAAAATTGGATTTTTATTTCCTATATCAATAATGTAATGCGCCGGGTGCGCATTGCATTACATTGGATGTTACGCGGAAAAGCACGACTTCGATATATTTATGTTATGCACAGATTATACATTGGCTGTCAGACTGTTCATCGTTGCCTAGTCGTTAAAACTTTTTTTATAATAAAGATTAGATAGAATGAAATTTAATATTCTTAATATTTAAATATCCAGAAAGCGAAACTTTAAAATTATGTATTTCCTTACTTTACTTTATAAATATAAAAAAGGAAGATTTTACATTATAATAAATTATAATCACATATTAAGAGCAAATTGTTTTATGAAAATTATAGTATCACGTTTCGCTATAGGGCATGGTAATTTCAAACGTGACAAATTTTCATTTTCCCGCATGCAATCGTGAGACGAACAAACTTTGATCATGTGAATAATATTCAACGATAATAAATCACTAGGATTAAATCACGAAGCGGACGCATGTTCCGAAGTTTATATATTAATAAAGTACAGTAATAGCCTGTTAATGTCCCACTGCTGGGCTAAGGTCTCCTCTCCCTTTTGAGGAGAAGGTTTGGAACTTATTCCACCACGCTGCTCCAATGCGGGTTAGTAGAATACACTTGTGGCAGAATTTCAATGAAATTAGACGCATGCAGGTTTCCTCACGATGTTTTACTTCACCGTCAAGCACGAGATGAATTATAAACACAAATTAAGCACATGGTGCTTGCCCGGGTTTGAACCCCACGATCATCGGTTAAGATTCACGCTTTCTGAGCACTAGGCCATCTCAAGTAACAAATAAAGTAACCATTAAATGTCCTACTGCTAGACAAAGGGTTAATAACCTATATAGAAGTGCAATTTATTTATAAATAGAGTAAATTACATATAATTCAAAATTGAAGCGTCAATAGCGCAATGGTTTACGGTTTGCCTAGCGATGTAAAAGTCGCAGGTTCGATTCTGACCTCTTGGGCTATCGTCGTCCCCATTGCTAACACATGCTTTACGTACTATTGGAGCGGTAATATTAGTAATTTCCTGAAATTAGAATTGGTTAATATTCCTTTAAAAAAATCTTTATAATTAATTTAATTTCATTAACTAAACCGTTGAAAATTATGATTAAAGCCTACGGCAGTAGGATAGTGATTTTTTTAGCTTGATTTATTAATAACTGAGCGATAATAATATAACGTTATTATTTTTTATATTAATAAAAATCTGATTCTGCTTTATGTCTAACAAAATAATATAAATAAAATGTGCTTTATTACGATGTATCCTCATTTGTATATTTATCTCATATTCTATCATGGTTAGAAATTACGTATATAAATATATACTTTATATACTTCATGAATCAACCTAATCCTATATCCTAATGTAATCGAAATAAATTTAAGTAAGTAATTCGGTGTCAGCTGATTAAGTAATATTCTCAATATTATTTTTAAGAGAACAATTTTTTGTAAGTCAGTTTTTTTATATAAAAGTTATTTAAGAGTCGTGACGGCCCATTGGTTAGAAGACGAGAATCTTAACCGATGGTTCCGAGTTCTAACCCGGGTAAGCACTACTTTTTTCATGCGCTTGAATTGTCTTTATAATTCATCTCGTGCTCGGCGGCGATAGTTGAGATGGATGATATCTCTCATGTGTATCCACCAACCTGTATTGCAAATTTCTCAAAAATGAAAAGAAGCTTTAGCCCAGCAGTGGCACATTTACAGACTGCTTCTTGTTTTACCTATATTATTTATATTTTAAAATCGGGTGATATAAGGTTTTTGTAAAAATTAAGAATCAATACATTTTAACTTTAAATTATAAATGATTGCTGATACTCGTTATGTATTCCACGAAATGAAACGATATTTTACGAAAGCCTGAACGAATACTCTACGAATCTAAATTTATTTTCACAGTCCCCAGTCATTTTGATAGTTTAAAGCGACAATTACCTTCAAATTAAACTAGTCGTATATTTTAATTGCTTCAATTTGTATTTGAAATCGAGTCTAAAGTTATAAATAAGAAAGATAATGATCTTTTGACTTTTGTTTTTTTTTTTTTTTTGTAATTAATATCAAAACAGAGAAAAGAGTTTGATTATAATAATACGGTACACCACACATTCGTTCATTCGTGAGCTATGTGACCATTAACCGGTTCCTATGTTTAACTAATCGTTATTGTAAATCAGTAAGCGATCGTTTTTGAGTTACAAGTATCGAGCCGTTGAAGTTGTTCCTCGAAGACAAATATATCATACGTCAGAAAAACGAATCATTAATTTAATATAGTAACCAGAAATATATTATGTATGTATAATCCGCTATCAGAATGGAACCTTGGAAATTAAACTAAAATAACAGTTTTCGAACAAAGGAGCGTTAGCAAAGAAGTTCTGTGCAGTAATTATCCGACTATGACAAAGCCAAAAGGGGTTATGATTTAAGCAGATGTATTTATGTATGTTTGTTTGTATGTTTGTTTAAATGTTAATTCCTTTTTAGTTAATAATTAATCAAATCACTAAAATTATCGTAAACCCCTTCAATTATGAAGCAACAAATAACGAAGAAAATTCGATAATAACAAACAAGTAACGACACGTCCTATCATCTCGCGAGCATCGACGTGAGTTTGTTGACGCTACCGCTATTGAACCGCACGTGTCTCAGATTCAAAAAGACGCATGTATCCAATTCTGATCGCGTGCGGATTATAACTGAATGCTAATAATGATATATTAATTCAATTTGTCGTATCATATTACGGATTTAATTATCAATTAATTTCTTTATTCAATGGCTTTTACTTATGCCAACACGGTACAGTTTAATTCGACGATGTCACGAATTATGGACAAAATACGAAGGATATCCATCGTTCAAGAGTACAAAGTTTATTTTAAATTATATATTTGAAGACAAACATAATAGGAAGTTTCTTGTTAAAATGTAACCTATGACGACATAAATCACAACTGAGAATATATAACGACATAGACGAAATAACATCAATGGGTTATAAATACGTATATAAATTAAACCATATTTTAAGATAAAATAGGACGATGATTTGAACCATTTATGCGATTATAGATTGTATATGATTTCAGCAGGCTATATACATTTGTTCTCGCATATCTTCTAAACTGCATATGATCATTTGACAAATGGGAACCGTCAGAAGCATATTTAAGAAGTTTAAAGACGCGTTTGGTTATAGGCTATGTTGTGACGACACACCAAATTGAATATAATGGCGCTCTATAGAGATAAGGTCCTACTTATAAAGAAATAATTGAAATGTGTCCTTTTTATAGCTTAATCGAAGTATTATTCATTCGCTCATTCTTAAGGCGTTCGATTAACGTGTTTATCAATAAACGTGTCAATTTTTACACAAACTATAATATGTATATTGTGTTTTATTTTGTAACATATTCGAGAAATAATTTTTGAAATGTTATTCGAAAGTTGTTTTTTAGCTCATTGATTTAAAACGTTTATTCATGTGACGGTGACGTTACCATACTTTGCAAATAATTCACATAAAATTAGATACCTGTCGAGATTTCGCATTTTGCATAATCTTAAGAAACTCATTACTTGTTTTTTTTTTTAAATATGGCATCACAAGGTTTAAAAATTATGAGTTTTGGGATGTCGTAATCTATATTTAAAAGAGAAATATTTAAAAATTAGAGGTTATTTGTGTTTGATTGGCTGATGGTAAATGGTCACCATCGCCATTGGCACCATAAGAAATATTAACCATTTCTTACATAGCCAATGCGACACCAATCATGGGAACTAAGATGTTATCTCCCTTTTGCCTAGTTTCATTGGCTTACTCACAAATCTAAATCCACAAATATTGACTCCACGCTTTTTCCACACCAATATAATTTTGTGTTTAATTATAATTTATTAATTAGCAGTACGTGTATATGGTTCGTTATGTCTAAAAAGGTTTTATAATAATAATATTATTTTCAATTTTCAGTTGAAATTATCTAGGTTTATTTGGTTTCTTTGTTTCCATCAAAACAATTGTAACAATATTTCCACTGTAATCAATAACAATGAATCTTATGAAAATAAATTATAATCTGTTTTTACAATCTTGCGTAATAAGAGCGTAATGAAAGGGTAAAAACGTAAAACTAACCGTACTAACTAGCGGGAACAAAATAACAGCGTCTAGTATTGACGACCGGTTATAGGCCGGGGATAAAAGGATGTAGGCACACCCTTACGTGCTACGTACATATTATGCGAACGTAATTAGTTCGGATTATAGTTGAAAACATTCGTAATTTAAATTGAATATTATTGGAATTTACGTAATTCCAAAACTCGTAACCGTTCGTATCGTTTTTATTTAATCTGTAATCTTAATTAACTTTAATACCATGCGTCTATTTAATGTATTCTGTCACGTGTTTTTGACAAATTTGTTTAATTATATTGGTTGACATTAATTAATTGGTTTTGTAATGAATTTAGAAAAAAATGTTAATTACATATTATACAAATAGGTAAATCTCATATTTATTTATATCATAGCTTTTACTACCATAAACATAACATTATATAATTAACGTATAAGGATGCAAAGCCCGAGATTCTGGGTTCAACTCCGGCACAGAACCAATAAAACTCCCATGAGTATAACCGAAATCGGTCGAAAGAAAATCGTCATTATCATTATGAACTGTTTGTATTATTGGTGGTGTAGTTTCGTGTCCTTACCTATTAATTAAATATTATTCATTTTCGTACATTTGGAAATGCTAAAGATAATAAATTTATAGTAAGTGTTGGGTATGAATAAGTTGATTTTTTCCTTTCTTAGGGTTCAAGCTTGTTGTACAGTCAGACAGAGTTGCTTTCGCATTTATAATATTAGTATAGACTATCTTATTTCGTGGATATGCAAATTAAAATATGCTTTTAAGAAACGTATACTAAAGTTATATGAATTATTATTCCGGTTAGTAAATTTTTCTTAATAATATTTTTTATCTATTAGTTCAATAAATATATTTATAAATGTAATATATTATAAATTCAAGAGTTTGTATTTTTGGGTGTTTGTTATTTAATCATGTTTTATTTTCTAAACGGATTCGAATAAAACTTTAAAAGGATTATGTTATATATACACAATATATTATTGTTATATTGTTTTAAATCATGAAAATGATTTTTAATACATTAATTAAAATCCGGTTGCTTTAATTTAGGGCTGTCGAAGCCGGTTACACCTATTGTTCAGCCGCTGATATAATGCGTTCCTGACCTATCCGAATGAACGAAGGGAAGATGAATTTACAAAACAATCGGCATTACTTATAAACGTTGCTAAGCGACTGTCTAGTTAAACACAAATTTATCTCTTTCTATCATTATTGATTTGACATTCGAAAGAAGAAGACACTGTTGCTTAACTAATTACCCGCTAACTTTATGAGTAGGGCAGTTATAGTAACGAATATTATAATGTTAATTTACTTATATTTACTTATAACTTTTATAATTATGCGCTAAATTTAATTATCAATAAATAAGAAAACGAAATCCGTACAGCGTTGTTATACGGTTAGGTTAACTGTTTGGTTTGGTAGTGTTTTTTTATAGTTGCGTATCACCTCAGTCATAACTTAACTAACTACTCGTAAGCTCATGGCACTTACAATGCCAATGTCTATGGGCGTTGGTAACCATTTACAGGTGGCCCATATGCTCGCCCGCCTTCCTTTTATGTATAAAAAAGACAGCTGCTTATATTTGTTTTTTCTTTTACATATTTACTGTACTAAAAGACTGCCTAGAGTTGTTCTCATCTGTGAGTAGGAACAGAATTCATTCGAAATATGTAAAAGACAGTTTCGTCACGATGTGTTCTGCTTCGTCGAATACAAGATGTTTTATAAACACAAATTTGAATCCACAAATCGGTTGAGATGGTTTTTCCACTTTACCATCTAGCATATATTGATAATGGAATTGTATTGGAGAAATAAATATCGTAATTTAATTTTGGCAAAAATTTGATAACAAACGTTCTATCGTTAAATTGATTGATCTTATGAGGTAAACGACACTTACGACTGGTAAGCCTACTATCCTTAATATGTTTGAAAATGGCTTATTGATTATCCAATCAATTAAATTAATGTTTTATTTTTCTGTTTACCTTGTGATAGTACCGAGTCAATGTAAACGGCGAGTACATCTCACACCTTCGATTTACCGACGAAATCGTCATCATAGCAGAGTCGCTGGAATAACTCATCGAAATGCTGCGTAGCCTAGGCGAGTCTTCCCGGTGTGTCGGTCTCGGTATAAACTTGGACAAGACCAAGGTCATGTTCAATAGGCATGTCGTGCCGGGACCGATATACGTCGAGGGGAAACCTCTCGAAGTTGTTAGTGAATATACCTACCTAGGACAGATAATACAAGTCGGTAGGAACAACTTCGAGAAGGAAGCCGATCGAAGAATTCGCTTGTGATGGGCAGCATTTGGCAACCTTCGTCGAGTCCTCAAGTCGTCTATACCGCAATGTTTGAAGACGAAAGACTTCAACCAATGCGTCTTACCTGCCATGACATACGGTGCCGAAACGTGGACACTAACTGCGAGTCTAGTCCACAAATTCATAGTCGCTCAGCGTGCTATGGAGCGAGCTATGCTCGGAGTATCTTTGAAGGATAAGATCAGAAATGAGATTATCCGGAAAAGAACCGGAGTCACCGACATAGCTTGCAAAATTAACAGGCTGAAGTGGCAGTGGGCTGGTCACGTATGTCGTAGGACCGATGGCCGTTGGAGCAGACGAGTCCTAGAGTGGAGACCGCGAATCGGCAAGCGCAGCGTAGGGCGCCCTCCAGCCAGGTGGACCGACGACCTTAAGAAGGTGGCGGGCACCAACTGGATGCGGACGGCGGAGGACAGGGAGCTTTGGCGCACCTTAGGAGAGGCCTATGTTCAGCAGTGGACAACGATTGGCTGTTGATTTGTTTTTGATTTGATTTTTTTGTGATAGTCTAAACATGACTTTATCTGAGTGTTTTAGGAGTATTCATGTTGGACGATTAATTTTATGGGAAAGAATAAATTTCAGATTAATTATATTCAATCTGCCTAAAAGGGGATTAAGTTCAATATCCGTATTGCTTGGGGTTACCCGGTAGTACTAGTACTGTTTTGTGATACTTAAAGAAAAATACTACCGAATGTTCTCTCCTTTTTTTAAGTAGGCCAAGCCTTATTAAGTGTTTACAGAAATAAATAACTATAGCGCGATTTAAAAGATAACTAGTGTCATTTAGTAACGAAAAGGAAAATTAAAAGAACGTTCGATATAATGAGATTTGATCTTGAACACGTATACCTAGCAGTAGCGGAAACCGTACCCCTTATTACGCAGTATAATGTTCACAACATTATACGAGCTTTATTATCCTACTGGTTTTCGCCTTTTAATTTTTAAGTATTAATATTTATGGATTTAAAGAAATTAAGAATGTAATATTTTTTTCTTCGTCTATCTAATTATTGCTTTTGCTATATTATTGTTATTTTTTTATTCATATTTATCCCATCAATTAAGTGTATGCGGATAATAGTCATGAACGAACTTGCGACTATTTAATGCATATTTTTTTAAATAATAAAAGTGAAATGTAAAGTAAATATCCCACTGCTAGGTCCAGGCTTCGTTTCCTGTTTAATAAAAGGTTCATGTGGTAGAAGTTCATTCAACTATGCAGATTTCTTCACAATGTACGGCTTCAAAACCTCTTTACACAACTATAAATATATGACAACGTTCCAGTTTATTAAATCAATTCTTAATGGGCTGTGTAAAATATTAGAAAAAAAATTAACAATGTCAAATAAAATAACTGATACATTAACTCACAATAAATTATTCAAATAAAAACATTCATATGCAAATCAGTTCTTTGCTATTTGTATTATATATTGCTAAAATAAACTAGTAATTGTATATCTATAAAAACCTTCTTTCACGGTTATAATTTGTATATTTCGAAAAAGTTTTTATTCCAAACGTAAAAACATACCGCCATTATAATTAAGTATTTTAGTGCGATAAATTCAAATGAGAATTTATGGCAAGTGAGTGACTTTATATTTCAGCTTCATTTGCTAATTTACACATGCGTGTTTTACGCGTCATTTTAAGATGAATATGCAGATTGTAGAAACTACAGGTAACGGATGTTTTTTTTTCGAATCATGTTATCAAATTAATTATGTTATGTCAGAATTATCACTGTTTTAATTATTTTTGGGCACAAAATTTTAGTACCGAAAGCCATCAATGAAAAAAAATATACGTTTTTTTCAAATGTATCTTATCCTTAGTAATATTATAAATTCCAGTTATTTTTTATGTTTTTTACGCTTCCAAGTCTTAACTATTTAATCAATTATCATGAATTTTTGCATATACGTTGTCAGGGATACAGAAAAGGCAATAGAGTATCTTAGCATTATTTTTTAATCCGATTTCCATAAATATACAAAATTAATTCTTAAAAATCAATTTCGAACAAGAAAAAAAAATAAAATGTTACTTTAATTCATTCTATTGAAAAAAAATAAATATTTTAAGCATTTTAAAATTAATCATTTTATGAGTTGTAACATATTATAATTTACTAAGTATTGCTCTACCGTTGTAGAATAACGGGCCTACTCAATTTCTAGTTATTTATGGATTATTAGAAGCTGGCCTTTGACCGCTTGTGAGTAGTAAAAAAATTAAGTACAATTAATGAAAGTTCATTAGTTTTTCGTAACATATTCGATAGCAAGCTGATTTTAAAGATCGCGCTTTTGTATGCCTATAATTACATTTATAATCATTGGCAAGATATGTCTTTAAAACACATTCAGTTTTTAAATCAGTATTTAATATCGAATAAAAAGGTGAGCCTGCTTAAAAGT
Organism: Nymphalis io; assembly: GCF_905147045.1. Lineage (NCBI taxonomy): Eukaryota > Metazoa > Arthropoda > Insecta > Lepidoptera > Nymphalidae > Nymphalis > Nymphalis io. Next base: position 5,425,153 of record NC_065904.1, read on the forward strand.
AAATAATCATGGCTTTAACCCACAGCTGGGCTAAAGCCTCTTCTCATTTTGAGGTTAAGGCTTGGAGCTTATTCCACAACGCAGCTCTAGTGAGGTTTAGTGGATACCTACACATGTGGCAGTTTTACTCTCGACACACGCAGGTTTCTCGATGAAGTTTTCCTTCACTGCCGAACACAATATAAATTATTAACATAAATTGGGTAATTCAGTGGTGCGTCTGCCTGGGTTTGAACCCGCAATCATCGATTCACATGTTGTAACCAGTGCGACATCTCTGCATCGAATATTTTAACATTAAAATTGCAAAACAATCGCATAATTGGATACATTTTTTTCGTAACGATATTTATATGAAATCACAGACGCTTTAACATTTACCCTAACCCAATCGAAAGCATAATCAATATAATTAAAAACAATTTATTTAAATGGTCATATGTCAAGGAGTGTGACTCATCTATAATGAATCACATTTGTCATAGAACATAAATTCAAAATTGGACTCGCCTGTACTGTATCACGGATACAGCCTGTTTCATTTAAATTAGGAAGGCAGATTAATTGGTCAGCTAACAGTAAAACTTACACAAAGAAATTGTTAATTAAATTTCAAATTTGTTAGTTATATTGCCAATAGACAGCGCCGGGCCCAGCCCTCGATCGCGATAGACAGAGATTGTCTTTCCCTTTGGTTGACAACTTCACTTCACATAAATTGTATTTCAGTCAATGTTATGTAAATAATACTTATCAAATAATTTATAAAAATCAAACAAGGCTTACGTACCCCTAATTTTTTTTTTCGACGTTTTCGCGCCCCTTGTTACCTGGCGTCTATAGTGATCGTTCTTCTCGCTCTATCACAAGGCCGGCGCTGTCAATAGGCTCTCAATCATACAATCCCAGATGTTAACCCATAACTTAAACGCCGGTCGAGCGCACTCGCATCAACTTAGCGTCCGAGTCAAATAACAAGAATGTCGCCTTTTGAAATAAAAATATTTCTACTTTATGAAGCTGTATTTCAAAAAGCGCCATTTTTGTGCTACACACAATAATCGCTGTTGCTTTTATTATAAGACGATAAATTTATTTTAACAACCGTATATAAATCTTAAAGTTTACTTGAGCTTAATTAAGAGTGATTAGAAATCCTTATTTCGAGTGCGGTTGGCCTTCCTTTAGATTTGCAAAAAAGCTTTTAAAGTTGCAAATTGCACAAGAGTGCCTATTCTTATAACTATACTTAGTACATTTTTAAAACTGGCACGTAATAATAAAAAAATACATATTTCATGTATTTTTATTGCTGTCGCACATAGAAATTCTCCCTTTTTTTAAGGCCATTAAAAAGTCGAAGCACTATCAAACTTTTGCGTTATATAAATATAATTATTCCGTTATTAAGAATTATCGATTTCAACTATTACATTATCAAACTGTAATAACCTGAGGCTGAAGTTATGTCTTATAATAATATAATAAAAAAGCAATAAAACCAGTAACTTGTAACTCAGTTATTAATGGATCTTTTAATCTTCTTGTCACATATGACTAACATATTAATTTAAACAATTGTGTAGGCGTAAGTTATTGATGATAGACCTTTTATTTGTAGTAGCATCAACCTATGACCCTTCATTATGTTAACATGATTGTAGTGAAATTGATTATATTTTGTAAATTATTGTTATTCGGCGATGACAGATAACGGTAGGCTTTATTATAATGTTTAATTTGACATAATGTTGCCATTATCATAAAATATCGTTGCCTAATTCATTGTTATTTGTTTTCATAATATTGTTTGTGATTAAATTTATGGGCAACTATATGGACAAATTGTATATTTAAACAATAAAAGGTTCAATTTATATTATTGTAAATGATTTATAACTTAACTAATACCGCCATCTTTTTCTCGTCTGTAAGGTTTAATGAGATAATAATGAAGTGTAAATCAGACAAAAGTAGGTATGACGTAAATACTTTTGTCTCTTTTACAATGTCCCTATTACTACATAAAACGTTGATATCGTAAAAAAGAATATAATTCTATTCGTTTATATGGCGCTCGCCAGTAGCCTTTTGAACAAAATGAAAAGGTGAAATTGTAAAAAAAAAAACACATATATCAAATATGTATAACAAGTTGGGTGATATATATAAAAGATGAATAATCAATAATACTATAAATTCGAAATGTTCGAAAGTTGTGAAGTTTCTCTTACAAAGAGGTAATATATATTATTTAAAAAAAAAACATATGGAATTTCCAACAGGTATTCGTTTTTAAACCGAAATTATTTTATTGAGGCTTCTGTCACAAATTATATGTGACTACGTATTATAAAAAAAGGCCCACGCCGCGTCTGTCTGTTTGTCTGTACGCTATAAACTATATTAAACTATCGAACGGATTCATACTGTTCTCTCCAATAGACGGAGTGATTCATGAGGAATGTTCAGGTGTATAATTCACTAAGGTTTTGTGAAAATTTGCTAAAATATGACGATAAATGTTAACTATGTAAAAATCCGTATGGAGCGTACGCCATTCGAGATACCGGTTGGCGTGGTTGGTAGATACTTGCCTTCCACGCCGAAGGTTGTGGGTTCGATTCCCACCCAGGACAGACATTTGTGTTTGTCCTGAGTCTGGATGTAATTATCTATATAAGTATGTATTAACAAAAGAAAAGTAGTATATGTAGTATATCAGTTGTCTGGTTTCCATAGCACAAGCTTTGTACAAGCTTAATTTGGGATCAGATGGCCGTGTGTTAAAAATGTCCCAGGATTTTATTATTATTATTAAATTGTTGCTAATGTTTAACATATTAAACTAAATTTTCTTTTATAAACATAAATGGCAAAACATTCTCGAGTGATAAAAACGCTTATAATAATATAAAATCGTTTATTTTATTGTTAGCCTATGAATAATTTTGCAATATAAATTCAATTCGATTTAATCAAAATTCTTACGATATAATATTATAAAGTCTAAGTATACGAAAAATGACAAGTAGGCGTGTTTATGATTTCTTGATGATAACTAGGAACATAACAAAATGTGATTTGATAGTATTCAATTTTTTTTTATAGAATAGGAAGGTGAACGAGCATATGGGCCACCTGATGGTAAGTGGTCACCAAACGCCCTTAGACATTGGCATTGTAAGAAATGTCAACCATCGCTTACAGCCAATGCGCCACCAACCTTGGGAACCAAGATTTTATGTCCCTTGTGCCCGCAATTACACTGGCTCACTCACCCTTCAAACCGGAACACAACAATATCAAGTATTGTTGTTTTGCGGTAGAATATCTGATGAGTGGGTGGTACCTACCCAGACGAGCTTCCACAAAGCCTTACCACCAGTGAGGTTTAGGCGCACCAACAGCAATACAAGCTATTTTCCCGTCAAAAACAATATACTAGCGTTTGCTCGCAGTTTCTCTCGCATGTTAGGAAAAGGGTGAGATGTTAATGTTAGAAGGAGGGGTTGTTGAAAGAAGTAGCCAATGTTCTTCCTCGGGGCTTAAGCTTGCCTCATAGCGATTGTCATCAAAATCGGTTCACTATTCTAGCGATGAAAGTATATAAACTTTCGCATTTGTAATATAAATGTAGATATCTATACTTTTTGATTTGTAGATTTAATGTAGAGATTTACGTTTTTTTAATTTATTGTTTGAAAGTGCTAATTTCTGGAAATACTAGTCAGATTTCGAAAAATATTTTTGCATTTGATAGCTCAATTGAGAAACGTCATAACATCACGGCTAACATCAGTCGTTAACATCACGATACCACACTAGACGCCCCACGGACCGAAAAGGAAGTTTAACGCAGAGCAGGCTTACTAGCCTGCCTATTAGTACATAGAAATTGAATTAGTCAAATTAAAGGGATAAATATCAAAAATATTTATAATAATATCATCATATTTCAGTTAAGTAATATAATTTTTTATTAAGTGGATTCTATCTTTTTGACGTTTCTTATTTAATTTATTGTTTCAGAATTTACACAAAAGTTAAGCTCCATCAAAATATTAAATTTTCTAAATGAGGTACATACAAGACGTAACCGATATCATTTTAAAAATGGCGACAGCTGGATAAAAAAAACAAAATGACTAGATCGACGACTTGGGCAGAAGATATGTGAGCGTAACAAAAGATGGCGCTAGTAATACTTATAACGATGCTCGTTGTACAAGTTTCTACTACGGACGGAGAGATGGCGCTAGCGAATGTCACAAGATTTGCTTCAGGAGATATTTTTTCTCTAATCGGTAAATGAATATTTTTTATTTATAACAACACCAATACATATGTAGATGAACTAAGAAGAAATAATCAAACGTACGTTCTAATCATACACGTTATGTATAAGATAAAAAAGTAAAATTCTACAACGTCATAGTTTTACAATTAAAAAAAAGTAACAACCTCTCAATGTCCCACGGCTGGGCTAAGGCCTTCTCTTCCTCTTGAGAGGTTTGGAGCTTATTCCACCATTCTGCTCCAATGCGGCTTAGTGGATATACATGTAAAAGAATTTAATTGAAATTTGACACGTAGATTTCCTCACGATGACTTTCATGATAATTCTTCACCGTAATTAAAAATAATTAAAAACACAAATTAAGCATATGAAACTTCAGTGGTGGATTTGAATCCGCAATCATCAATTAATATTCACGCGTTGATACCACTGTGCCATCTCTAGACTAACTTTAATATAATTTATATTAATTTAACTATAACATGTTTTTGTAGGTACAAATTGTGGCCTAACTCGATGTATGGAAATTTCACATGGCACCGCGTTGCCTGCTGTAGGTGGAAGTGAATGCGTTTGCCAATGCCGTAGAGAAACTCCAGCTTTTAGAGAGGACAAGAAGATTTGCGTTAATCATATTAATGGTGAGCTACTAGATTTAAATATAATTAGTTATTAAGTCTAAAGTTTTTAATCATAATTTGAAAAATATACAAATATTAATCTCAGACCAATATCATTTTTCGTTGTATTCTATCTGTAGATTAATTATCGTATAGATTTAAATCTATGCAAAAATTTATAGTATTAGTAGTTAGTTCTCTCCAAACACAGTCAGTCGTAATTATATATTTTGTAAGATATATACACAAAAAATATTGCGTAAGTGTCTAGTAGTTTTTTTTTTTACATATGCGACAACAGTTAAAATCTGATATTATTCTAAGAGGCCTCAGTACGAAGTTAGACTAAAGGAAAGTTGAAAGTGCTTGTGCAATTGTCATTAATTAAACATGAGATAGAATATGTTACACACAAGACGAACTTTACATAACAATGTAAGGTCGGGACACGAATTCTGATCTTGAATTAAGTGTTTCTCAATGAAGTATAATTATCTTGAATTACTCATATCATTGACACGTTTTTGTAACTAAATGGCAGTTTGTTATTTAAGCACAGATAATAAATAATAAACATATAATTATTGGCTGTATGTGTTAGGTCATTTGTCACAAGACCATTACTGAGATTATGAATGCGCACTGTAGTTCACATATGAATAATGCTAAATATTTGTGTATATTTCTTACTCACTGCATGTGGTCTTTAACAGATTGTTTAAATAACAGGGCAAGATTTATTATAAGACATTTTTATAAGATATTTAAGATAGTTAACTTTAAATAGGTTATGTAAGGAAAAATATTTATTACAATATATATTATATATAAATTGTAAAGTAGTAAAACGATTTCAGTTTAATTAATTATTAATATATTTTTATCAAGACCCCATTTAACTTTTTTTTTGTTCCAGATTGTTCGATGGCCACTTTCGGTCGCGGAGCCACAAAACCTCAAATACCTTTCGTTTTTCTACCTTTAAAAGGACAGATTATTTATCCATCAAAAGAAATCATATTCACGGGTATGTTTTAAAATATGAATTTAAACCATAAAAACAAAATGTTTATTAAACTTAATTTTGTGAACTAAGCTTATGTAAAATTAATGTATGCTAAAATACAGTATAATAAAAGAAAATAAGTACAAAAATATATTCCGGTACCGGGAATCGAACCCGAGCCTCCTGGGTGAGAGCCAGGTATCCTAGCCACTAGACCATACCGGAGATACAAGTTGCTCTATATTTTTACAAGTGATGAAAGTTAGGATTAATACGTCAAAACCTATAATAAATGATACATCACATATAATAAAGATATAATTCATTGCACTGTACTCATAAACATTGTACAGCAGTTAGTCGCACAAAATGCTTTGTCCTCTTCTTTCATATGTCGAATTAGTAAGAAAGAAAGAAGAGGTAAATCGGTGTGTAATTCATCCGCTATATAACGGCAAAATGAAAGAGGCATGGTTTGTTTCGATTTAACGAACCAACGATATTTGTCTATTCGTTTTTATATATATTTTAATATATTTAAGCTTCAAGTACATTTTTTTTTGTCTTAAGGTTATTTTATGGTGGTGTATTTAAATACATCAGCGTCAGTAATTAATTGTCCATTAATAGGTAAAATTACTAATTATGAAAACTATAAACTTTATATTTCGTATTTAGCTTTATATTTGTTATTGATATCGTGAGACATGCATACCTAGTCAGTTACTTACATAATATATAAACATATATTAATATTATATAAGCATTTTCTTAAATACGTTGTATATATAATAATAATATAGTTTATTAAAAAGAAGCATGTAACTGGCATATTTGTTGTTGATGATGATATAACTGATGTTACGTTATAATTCGATTTACAATTTAAAATAAAATATAAAAATTAATGATTATATACTAACTAGATAGATCATTATTTAGGAATAATAAAAAATAAAATATATATATATTCTTAAGCTTTTCGTGGATGAATAAATGTTTTCATTGTCACAATTTTCGAATGCGAATTCAAATTTCGATTCGAATCGAAATTGCATGTCTAACTGAACTATATTATGTAGAGCGCTTTTTTGCTGTATATCACGCAAAATTCTAATAAGACTTAATAGGTTTTTTAATTATTTTAGTATGTCATTATAATAAAAGATTCAATGATTATGAATTAATGAAATTATTACTTTTTAGATATAGACGACGCGATCTGTGCTGTCACCAGCGCTCAATATCTGTCCGAGACTGGTTGGGTCACTTTACGGGATTTAGTGGACAATGACGTACCTTTCGGACTCTACCGAGATGAGGGCAGCACTTATTTACAGGTATGTTTTTTTTTATAACATTGGTCGAATTGGCAAATTGGCCATAAACATTGGCGATGTAAGAAATATTAACTATATCTTAAATTTTTGATGATAATTTTTTGAAAATTTGATCTAAATCGTAGAGTTGTTTTCTTCTTCTGCCTAGCGTTTTCTCAGCCAGGGTCCTCTTTCCCTCATCTATGCGTACACTTTGTCCGATCTTAAGCATCTTTCTTGACCCTCCATGTCGTCCCGACATCAAACCACCGCTTCTCGGGCCTGCCGCTGTCAAGGCATCGGTTTCCCACATAGTTCGGCAGTTCGCGGCTAATGTGGCCTAACCAACGTAGACGGCTTTATACTTATACGCTACATCGCGGCCGAGGCTGCCACGGATGTGCTCGTTACGAATTTAGTCTCGTAACGCCACACATCCATCGCAGCAACTTCATCTCCGCGATCTGAAGTTGCTGGGCAAGTCTTGCAGGAGCTGGCAACGTCTCGATGCCGTACAATAGGACTGGTCGGATGATGCACTTGTACACAAGATCCTTTAATTACTTCGGTATCCTGCGACCACAGGTGCCCCGGAGACTTCCCGTTATATGGCCCAAGTTTCGTTTATCCGAGCTCTGACATCATGGTCGATTGCCCCAGACTCGTGTAGTACGGACCCCGAAGTATTTAAGCTTTTCCAACATTATAACGGACTCTTCGTTTCCGAATACCACGAAATAAATTTATAATATACAAGAATTGCTCATTTAATATTAAGAGATGATAATGAGATTTGCCCACATATAACGAACCATTTGACATTTTAAAAATAGGACAGTTTTTTTTAAATTATATGGTTTTAATTAAAACCTTATCATAATGTTTCTTGAAAATTGGTTCGGTGTCTCATTTATTATTATTAGATATATTTATATAATAAAATTATATAAGAGATTTAATAAAATATCTTTATACACATTATATTATCTATAAAAATAAATTCTAATGTCATTATAATTATCCCCATTATATACATAGCTAAGATTTATAAGAAGTGCTGTCACAAAAAAAAAAAAAAGATTAAAAAAAATTAAATACATACATTTTACTGATTATCTTTATATCACGGTACCACCCAGGCCGCTTCCCCAAAATTCATTTTCCTCGTTTATTATATTATTATTATGAAATCTTATCAAAACGTGGTACTTATCTTCACATATTTATTGAACATGTTATCAGGAATAGGTAATTAAGGTGTTCCTCTTATTAAAGCTGATGAAACAAACACGCATGATATGAAAATACTTAACTTAAAAACATAATGTAAGTGGTCTGGATCAATATCTGTGTGGATATAAATGTCTGGAAACGTTTTATTAATTCAACAATATCTTAAATATAAATTGATTGATTGATAAAGCAAGAGTTAAAGGTCTCCCAGATGTACACGTGTGGTGGAGGTTTTAATTTTATGATTAATTTAGCTGCTTTAAAGCGTGTTGTGATTGATTTAATCGATTTCAATGACTCATTTTTATTTTAATGATGAACACTAGATCGATTATAAATACAATCTAAGCACATATAAGTGCAATAGTTCTTGCAAGCAATTGAAGTTACAGGTAGGCAAACTATAGTAAATTTTCAGATTTTACCCGCCCTTCTTGATACACGATCTCATTTATATCTGATTATTAATTTTATGTTTCTAATCTGATACAACCCTTGAAAACATAATGTAGTTCTTCATACAATATTTTATTTTTATCTTAGAACTGGATTTACATATTCAAAATAAAATAAAATATGTTCTATCCATTGAGCCCACATCTTTCTAGATTCTATTATCTGCATTTTTGAGATTATCTCGGACAGTGCTTTTCTGGTTTTGTTTTAAGTGGTTTCTAATTTAAACACATATATTTAAATGATGTCTAAATTAGAACCTAGAACAATTTCCTTTATCATGTCGTAAAATAATTACAGTCTCAGAAGTTGCCATTAGCGTACGTCGCATAAATCATTAAAACCATAAAAAAAATTAATAGCTGCATGCAGTTTTTTTTATTATTTTTTGCGCTACTGGTGCCCATGCAATAGTAGATATATTTTTAATTTTTATCTTTTCAGTAAATCAAAATAATACACATAAATTATCGATAATGTTACGCACGCTCAGCATGACGTTAGATAAAATTTAGATTAATTATATTCAAGGAGACATTTTTAAGTTTGAGTTGAGTTGAATGATTGATCTTAACCCGGTGTATTATATCACACAGCACTCCACACAAGCTTTACAATAGATTATTGGGTAAAATATAAGAAACCAATAAAATACTTTGTGAGGCTGCTTGCCCCGCTTGGGTAGGTATTTGAGTACGCCTCACTCATCACGTATTCTACTACTCAACATCAATACATAATATTGTTGTGCTTTGGTTTCAATGATAAGTGAGCCAATATAACTACTGGCACGAAGTACGTAGCATATCAAGGTTGGTGGCGCATTGGCAATGTAAGAAATGTTTAATATATCTTACGGTGCCAATGTCTGTCAGCGATTTTACTGGTGGTAAAGCTTTGTGCAAGCTCGTCTGGGTAGGTACCACCCACTCATCAGATATTCTACCACAAAACAGCAGTACTTGGTATTGTTGTGTTCCGGTTTGAAGGGTGAGTGAGCCAGCGTAATTATAGGCACAAGGGACATACAATCTTAGTTCCCTAGGTTGGTGGCGTATTGGTGATGTAAGCGGTGGTTAACATTTCTTACAATGCTAATGTCTATGGGCGTTATTGATCACTTACCATTAGGCCCATATGTTCGTCCACCTTCCTATTCTATAAAAAAAAGCGGTAGTGACATATATAGATATGTACTTACCAATCGTCCCGTTTGCCACTACATAGATATTTTACTTTAAAATAATCAGCAAAATATATACTGAATAATAAAGACTTGCCATATCTAGAAATTAAATTGAACATGTTCTTCCAAACTCACCAGATCCATACGGCCGTCATAATTGTTTTCGGTAAAGTCGTAAAATGTTTATTAGCAATCGAACGAATACTGTTTCCTCTTGAATCTTGACGAACTTCATAATGCGATGTAAATGAGCGAACTGGGAACTTAAAACATTGAATCTTAGGTGGTCCGATGATTTTAAATGCATGAAATATTTTGTTGCAGCTTCGCTTATTGTAAATGTAAAGATAATACAATCATATATTATATATATTTATCAATTTAAAAAATTTTATAACTACCCATGTTGACTTCTTACGGTTGTAAAAAGAATTTTGATTTTTTTATTTATAAAATTTCCGAAGCTCGTGCTTTGAGCATCACCTATTTGATTCAATTTAAACTATTGTTTAAATTGTATCAAAACACATACAAAATATTTAGCCTTTTAGGAGAAATTCAGTGACATATACACGTAAAGATAAGTCAATTATGAACCAGACACTTAACTTCCGCGGCACAGGAGTGTAAACACTGGCATTTTCCAGACTCCAGCTGAGCATTTCTCGACAGAAAAACCCAATAAATTTTGAATGACCTGATCCGAGGTTTGAAACCAGGATCTTCGGCCTTATAGCCACTGGACCTAAGAGGTAATGGACCAGCTGTCATTTAATATATACCGTTACGATTAATGTATAATCCGAATCAATATATATGAAATCCATTCATAGATAAATAAAAGTATGATAAAACTGCACTTTTACATCGAAACTTAATTTTCACATACGACATTAAACAGTAGCGTTATGTACAATTGTCATTAATAACGTTAAGCGAAATGACTCGTAAATTAACGAATACATTGAACAAAATAAAGACATTAACCGTCGCTTAAAACGTTTTATTTCAATTAAGAAAAGTATATTAAAAAAAAAACAATTATAACATTAATTAAATATGTGCAATTTAACATTTAAAATACGAAATAAAATTTACTAATATCTGTGTATTAAAATATAAACTTTTATAAAGATAAATTTTATATATCATATATATCATATAATCACCGTCTAAAGCAATATATTATGTAAATTAAATATCACGTTATTTGCACGTGCACGTGGCACGTGCTTTGCCATTATATAAGACGATATATGAATTTTTTAAATATATATCAAATGATGTCAAATTGCGCCACATACAGACGACTTCCCCAATACCCAATTATTATATTAACACGTTTAACAAGCTTTTTTCTTGATTTAATTTAAATGTTATACAATTATTATCTTGCTTTAATATATTTTTAGATTTTATTTATTTTTATAAATAGTCTCGGTTAACTGCGCTTCGTTTATGTCCGAGATTATTTCTTATTAAAAATAATGTAAAATAGTAATAAGGAGTCGCTGAAACAACGCTACGTTAGTCCAAAACAGTGAAACTGTAGGCGTTATATTTTAATTATCATTTTATTCTGCTTTAAAAGTATTTGATAGCCCAGTAGCTTATTTTTGGTAATGAAAAATTTCGTACTTCTAGTTATTGCACCTGTTCCATAATTTATTTTTTTATAATATAGGTAGGCGAGCGAGCATGTGGGCCACCTGATGGTAAGTGGTCATCAACGCCCATTGGCATTGTAAGAATTGTAAACCATCGCTTACATCACCAATGCGCAACCATACTCGAGAACTAAGGTGTTATGTCCCTTGTGCCTGTAATTATATTATACTATCGCATTCACTTTTCAATATTAAGTATAGAAAAGTGAATGCTGCTTGGTACTGCTGATTGAGCAGTATCCATTCAGATGGTTCTGCACAAACCCCCACCATCGATGAATAACACAGATGGTATATTGTAATGTTTTGTTTATATGTATGTGTAATATGTATTCGTATTTAATGTTTTTATAAAACATTTTATTATTAGTGATAAAACAATGAAGAAACAAAATTTAATCGCAATTAACAGGCAAAGAAAAATGTATTATATTTATGCCTTTATAATTTGGCAAAGTAATACTTATAGAATACAATTATAATATAGTCTTTATATTAGATGTATTGTATAATTTGAGAAAGTGGTCCCGATTTAGAATTGATATAAATACGTAACGAATTTCTTTTATTCAAATTCTACAATCTTAAACATCCCGTTCCTAATTAGTAGGTCGAGAATATTGGCGTAACGCCAATAACAAATTAAATCTGTTACTCACGTAACATTTGTGAGGTCTTGTCATGTTCCGTATATGATGTGTTTCATTTACAAATTGAGAGAAATCTATTGAAATACTTCAACACTAGACAAATATATTAAAGTCTTGTATTAACTATTAAATACTCCCACTGTGGATCCAGACCTTGGAAGTCGTAGCGTTATGTTATCTTTGACGAGCTGGTTGGCGTAGTTGGTAGATACTTGCCTTTCACGCCGAAGGTTGTGGGTTCGATTCCCACCCAGGACAGACATTTGTGTGCATGAACATGTCTGTTTGTCCTGAGTCTGGGTGTAATTATCTATATAAGTATGTATTTACAAAAGAAAAGTAGTATATGTAGTATATCAGTTATCTGGTTTCCATAGCACAAGCTTTGTATAAGCTTAATTTGGGATCAGATGGCCGTGTGTGAAAAATGTCCCAGGATATTATTATATTATTATTATTATTATCTTAGTAATATAAATACGAAAGTGAGTTTGTTTGTTTGTTAGGGTTTTACGTCTTAACTTCTTAACCGATCATTACAAAACTTTGCATACACGTAGTCAGGAGTACAGAATAGCACATACGGTATCAACGTCCCGCTGCAAACGCTAATGTTAACAAGTACCACATAGGCGCCCAGCTGTTGTGGCATATAATAACTACTCACAATGATATTTATATCGGTGATTTATTTACGTATACCTTATTATGTCTATAATTCATTATTAATAATTTCGTTAATCATCATATTATTAAATTACGTTGTAAACCATAATTTATTAGTTCATAAACTGACTTCAACGCGTGAATCTTAACCGATGAACGTGGGTTCAAACCCTGGCAAGCACCTCTGAATTTTCATGTGCTCAATTTCTGTTTATAATCCATCTCGTGCTTTTCGGTGAAGGAAACCATCGTGAGAAAACCTGCATGTGTCTAATTTCATCGAAATTCTGCCACATGTGTATTCCACCAACCCGCATTGGTGCAGTGTGGTGGAATAAGCTCCAAACCTTCTCCTCAAAAAGGGAGAGGAGGCCTTAGCCTAGCAGTGGGACATTTACAGGCTGTTACTGAAACTGACTTCCGATTATTTTTGTATAAAGTGGGTAGAACGCGCCATAGGAGCACATTCGTGTTAAGAATTACTGGCACCACGTTACGCTGTCTATTATAAATTAAGTGTAATAATTGGACTGTTTTTCATTTCATAAAGCCCAAGCATAAGTGTTAACATTAGTGAAGCTGCAGGGAACTTGTAGTGTAAAAGTAAACATATTCATTGAAATCCGACCGGCAGATCCTGAGATTAGCGCGTCCAAACAAACAAACGCTTCAGCTTTATAATTTTAATATCCTCCAATAAAAACATCCTTCTCTATACTAGATAATGATAATATATCAATCTAATAAAATAGTTGAAACTGTAATTAGTAATGATAATTATAATGTTTCTTATTATCAATGTCAAAATACTAAAAATGTTCGTGCCGATTATGTTATACAAGTTCTCTGAACTACACTTATCTCTCTTCCTCGTGCGCGGGTTCGAAATGGACAGCTATAAAGCAGTACTTGTCCTATCAAATTGATATAGTTTAAAGATTTGTTAGATAAAAGTAACCTATGATCTTGGGGATCAAGCTTGCTGTGTAGATATACAAAGTATCATCAAAATAAGTCCTGTAGTTTAGCTTAAAAGACAAACAGACAGAGTTACACTCTTATTTATAATTGTAGACTACAAATTTCGTATCACATTAAAAGTATCGTCTTGTCACGTCACGTCACGTCATGGAACATGATGATGGAAAAAAACTTGAAAGGAAAGGTTGTGGATTCCACGATATAATATAAATCATAATGAAAGAGTTCATAAAAGTAATAAACATAAATCGAAGACGACATATGAATATGTATATTACTAGTTTTCGCTCGCATGTTGGGGGATGAGCTGGTGTAAAGTATATAAAAAGTATCCTTTGTCCTTCTTTGCGGTTCAAGCTAGCTTCATACAAAATTTAATAAAAATAGGTTAGTGGTTTAGCTTTGAAATCGTAACAGACATACAGAGTTACTTACGCATTTATAATATTAGTATAATATTATTCATTCATAAGATAAACATTATAAGCGTACAGTACGCCTTATTAGTAAACATTCTTGTTCTTCTAACCTCATTAATTTATAATTTATTTAAATGAAAGAAAATATTTGTATTTTAAAATATTCGATCTTATCGTCCGAGCGGTTTGTGTGAATTTCAACTCTTCAATCGGAAGTCATGTTTTGGTTAAAAGCGACCCGCAGATCAGAGTCGAGATACTTTCGAGGCGTCAAAGGAGCTATTTGTTCAAACTGTCCAAATATTCAGCGGCCACATTTGTACACGTTGATAGTGAGGAATGATACGTCGGTTAAATAAGGGTTCAGTATTTATATTAATAAACCTGAAGAAAGAAATATGGCGACTCGAATAAGGTTTTATACGAGATGAGACGATCGTTTCGCTAGCATTTATTCCATATGATAACTACTACTAAATTTTTTAGTTAGATAAATTAAAAAAAAAGTTATTTAATTCAATTTAATATATATATAGAATCGTTTATACAAAACTAAGAAAAAATACATTACAATGTGAAATGTATGTTCCTATTTTGTTTACAAATTTCTTACTATTTTTTAATACAATACAATTATTTCAAAATTAAGGCAAAAAATTACTTATCAAGGCTTGATTATGTTTTAAATGAGAGATTTAGTGTCATCGAAAACGGATAAAAATGCCACATACATATATTGGAACAGAGTTACGGAATAAGTTCCAAACCTCCTTTTCGAAGAAAAGTAGGACGTAGCCAAGTGATTCTAGTCTAGTGATTCATTTACAGGCCTACTTTGTATATAAAATTATTTCTTATACATTTTATCAATTAGAATGTCTACTATAGTATACTAGTAGTAGTATACTATCACTTTAGAATGTCTACTACGAAAATTTTAAAGTTTCCTCGGAACCCTCTTTAGTTTTCGACTTATGCGTTTATTTTTACACCGATGTCCCATAGGCATGGCTCAAATTAATCTCGTGACAGTTGTTTTAGAACCGTAACATGATTTAAATATAAATAACATTGATCAAAATATTTACCACCTTTCTTGAATATTTTAAATTCACCGTAATATATCAAAATCATTCGGTCGTTTTACAATTTTAACAGTATACACCGAGTATGTTTTGCATAACAATACAATTTCAGTGTTGCCATGTTAAATAAAATTTGTAACTAGACTTCGAACAGGAAGTAGAGTCTTTATAAAACGTTTAGGGTTCGTCCATTAATCACGTGATCTTTTTTAGCAACTTTTTAACCATGGTGACATGTGGTAACTTTTTAGACTACCCAAAATCACATGTATTTTTTAAGTACAAAGTGTATTGAAAATTTCAGAATATTATCTTTAAATACAGGTCTAATCTGACTAACTTTCCGTTTAGAAATCAAGCGTATCTCATTAACCCTCTCTCCTTGTGATATTTCATGATTTTTTCTGAACCCCTCCCCCCTTTCGAGCCTAACATGATTATGTGATCCCTAACGATAATGAACGATCCCTTATATTGAAAAGATATTTTGGATCTTCTCGGCCGACAGCCGAACCTCTCACCCAACTTTGATTACAATCGGATCAGTGATTTAGGAACTTTTAAAGGACTAACACACAAACATTCATTTTTATTTATATAGATATTTTCAGAAATATTTTAATATTAAAGCTACTATATTAACTTTGTAGTTAATGCATATAGCTCGTTTATAAAAATAAATGTGTTTTTGTTTAGTGGCGAGGATCATCAGCCCTCCACTCTCGTCTCGAAGGTCGTCTGGTTGCAACTCATGTGCTATGCTCAGCACAGAAGCCCGCACATTTAGCAGCATCTTGCGCTACCTTCCGTGTTGCGGGCGTAACTCATAACGCGTTATTGGGTAAGAATCATTCCAATATATACCTGCTATTTTTTAATAATATTTTGGTAATCAACGTTTACTCTAAAGCTGTTTATAAATTTCATTCCATATATTTTTTTAATGAAGGCAACATTAACAACATTCTCTGTATAGAGATATAATTAACACTTACATGTCATATCCAGGATTAAAATCTAAGTCTTAAATCTAGACACAGTTAATAAAAAAAATATATTATTATTATAAAATACAATTTATGACGGCGAATTGTAACATATACCAAAATAATTCACCAATTGAAATTCAAATTCATCAATATCTACAAACATAAATACTTTAATTATTTTTATGTACCGTGTATACCAAAAACTGATCATATTGAACATTTTAGATGTTAGGTCAATACCATTTCACGCTGGTGAAACAGTGACAACGGAGCCAGCAGCTCAAAGCAATGGCCTCAGTGTACTAGAATCCTTAGCAATTGGAGTGTGCGTCCTCATGTTGGTTTTCGTGTATGCAGCGGGAATTATATTCTATATCAACTACAAACAGAAGCAGAGAAGAAAGAAAGACCCCGAGATGGATCTTTCTCGCACTAATTCGACTGATAATGCTTCGACTATCGATTCACGACTTGAAATGGGTAGCATGGTATGATATTGACTCTTTAGAAATGCTATTGTATAAACTTATTCACTTCAAGATATTAATTTTAACACCACTTGTAATAGAGTTTAAATTTTGTACACTCTTTTAATGATAATAAAATATATTATAGTCAATTAATTAAACAAAGGCTGGTTTAAAAACAAATAAAAAATCGGTTAACATTTTAACAAACGTAATTCTTATTTACAAACATTCTACCAAATGACGGTGCAACAATTGTATTTACCGTTTTTATATGTACATACATACGTATTTACATTCAATGACTCACCTTACCTGATTATTATACATAAATGCAATATCTTGAAATATTTAGAATTGACAAAACCATTGAACAGCCAAGAGCTGGAGTCTTAATGATGTATTGTAAAAACAAGTTATGGCTTTTGTTGTTTATCTGTTTTAAAAACTATAGTGATTTTATATTTGATTTGTATCTTCGAAAAATATATATTAATAGTTATTATAATTACGCTTATTGTTATAGAGAATGAAATCAAATCCACTGATGAATTTAGAGAATATGAGGAATGACTACACGAATGATGCCGGCTTATCTGATGTTAGCGAACGAACAGAAGATACATTCGATTCAACAGTAAATAAGCCAAAGGTAAGAATATTAAGAACATTAGATTTTTTTCATATTTCTAAAAGTAAAATTTTTAATTTTATTTTTCGAAATTGCAGGATCGAAATGCAAACGTCGTAGCTGCTATTGTGCACTCCAGACGAAAGAAACCATCAAGACCTACGATTAGGGCTACATCGACTCCAGAACGTCTTACAGAGAGACTTCAAAGACGTTCAGCTTCACCAGAAATGGAAAAGGCGCCTCACTCTGATTTGTCCATACTCCACTGCAGCATAGATAACAACATCGCCGAGGATATACCTTCTCCCGAAGAAGGCGAACCAGTTCTGAGACGAAAATTATATTTTAATCCAGTTTTTTTTGAGACAGATCTTTTGAAGGTAGTTTAGTGGTATTTTTATAATAGATTTAAATAAGTTAGTCAAAATTAATTTTAAATTATATTTTCTTGTATTATAGGATCCTCCACCAGCAGCGATTGAATTTTTGATAAAATTAAGAGAAGTAATGTCGGTTGCAAAAGAGAAAATGACTTCAAAACGGTTTATTCCGATTCTATCTGATATACCTGAAGAGGAACTCTATCATACAATTGATCTCGGATGGGACATTCCGTGTGCGAGGCGCGGGCGAAGATATAGCGCAATTAGTCTAAAGCGAGAGAATAGCCGACGAGTATTACATTGTGGTGGTTGTCCAGGATGTGACAATAGTGGAAAACAAAAAGTGACTGGTTTAATAAGATCTAATTCATGTAAGACTTGTGTAAGTGACGATTACAAACAAAAAATAGTTCAAAAGTGGTTAGACGAAGTACCTTCACCCCCTTCAACTGCTAAAAGACCGGTAAAATCAGTTGCTAAAGTAAGCGGTACGCCAAGAGTGATTGAACCAAAAGAAAATGAAGTATTAGTAAACCCTGTAGAACCAGTGCCCAATCTTATTTCTGAAACAGTCAAAATAACGGAATCGATTGTAAAAGAATATTTAAAAGATAAATATTTGGTTAATTCAAATGAATTTAAAGATATTGATGTAGCAAATAAAAATAATATAGAGAATGACAGTAAACACAGTTCACAAGCAATTGTTATTATCACTTCAGAAAAGAAAAGTCCTTCTAATCACGCTACTCGACGTGTAAGAAAGAATTTACCACCTCCGCCTCCACCCCCAAATCATGTAACAGAATTACTTGAGAGTACTAAAGATATCGTACCAATATCTCCCGAAGTCAAGAGAAAAATGGAAGCTGTTATTCGTGAATTAAATAAATGCCATAGAGTAGAACCCATTGGAAGTCCTATTATCGAAGCTAATAAATTACAGGAGACGGCTCCAAAATTAGTTATACCAGTGACAGCTGCTGACTCACATCGTTATGGAGATGATAACATTTTTTTTGATAAAAAAACTCTAGATCAAGAAAATGTCGAGTTAGATAGCTTAGAAAGAAAATTGCCTAAAAAGAGAAGATTTTCATTAGATTATGGACCTGAATTGAATCAAAAGAAATTATCAGGCATACAAAAAACTCAAATATCTCGTGATAGATTGACGCGTAGTTGGCGAGATTTTAAAAATACATCAAATAACACAAATGTAGCTCCTCAAACAATCAGCTTTGAATCGAATAATAAAATAACTTGTAATAATAATAACGATGTTTTCATCAAGTCCATTGAACCTATATATAATAATATCGAAAAACTTGGCCCGTTAACAATTGAGGTAAGAGGTTCTCCAGTTGAAAATAGAAAGAATGATAATGATGACTTTGATCCTGATACTCTTGATAGGAAACCAAAAAAAACAATCGAAAAGAATGAAAATAAAAAAAGTGTCGAAAAAATTCTATTAAAATCCGGGGGTAGTTTTAAACACAAATTAACAGCCCCTGAAACCGAACAAAGCAAAAGTCCACCAGAAGCGGCGTTTACTAGAAAAATAGGTAGTCTTAGGCAAATATACGAAGCTAAGAACAAAGGTAAAATGAATGATAATCCATTTTACGAAAGACGAGGGAGTTTACCTTATGGTACTCAAGAGTTAGAAGCTTACATTAGAAAACTAGAACCTAAGCATACAGAAAACCAAATAGAACCGAAACCTCCTATACCGCCTAAAAATAAACGCAGCTCAGAAACACAATCAAAGGTCACTACTCCTAGACACAGTCCACCGAGTGACAGATATCGATCCTCTGAAGAGAGAGACAGGTTTCCACCATATTCAAGAACTGATAACATAAACTCTAGGCGCTCTGGTCGGAGATCAGCTCGTACGAGACCTAGACGAGTCGATTTAAAGAAATTATGCCGTACAGAAGATTCTGGATACTTAAGTACGGATTCAAACGAATCAAAGCGAAGAGCGAGATATTTAATGCAATTAAAACCCAAATTAGTAAATATTGATACGACATCAAAGCTACTAAATAAATCTAATATCTTACACATAGACACAGATACCGATGAGTTGGAATCTCTGTGTGACGGTCGAAGTGAATCTGGCGGAGAGAGTGTTGAGACTGATTCTGTATTCTTCGGTAATTTCGATGATTCAAAACAAATATTAAAAGAATTGGGTTTCGAAGATTTCGGAACGAGGAATAAAATAAATCAGATAGATTCAGGTTTTGCTGGGGAAACGAATATAATGCTTAGTGGTGATAGTGATTCGGAACATCGAAGTGTTATTTCTATAGTCGCTGGATGTGACGGAAGAGCTTCATCTGCGTCTGTTACAAATTTAGATGATTCGCAATTTGTGAAATCCGTGGAATGTTCGTAATTTTTGTGTAGCCAAATCATTTTCATTATTATAATTAAATATTACCTGTACTTTGTACGCTCTTAAGAATTGTGTTTTAGAATAGATTATAAACAAAATGTATTCTTAGTTAGTGCCACCGAATTTTACCTCATGGTATCGAATTAAGTAAATGTTGGTTTGATGTAAATATTTCCATAGTAATAATTTAATTATAAAAAAGTAATAATTATAGGATTGAATTGAAAAAAAAATACATATTTTTTGCTTACCAAAATATAAGATTAATACATGACAAGTTTTATCCGCTTGAATATAGATTTTACATTTATTTAACTATCTAAGAAGTCTTATCATTTTGAAATGAAAGGTTTTAAAGATGTTTTCGTAATTTTTATTTATAGAAGTTATCATAAAGTTACTTTTATTAAAAAAATGTTTTAAAGAAACTTTATACAGCTATTTTTACACGATTACTTTAAGTATTGAATGATTATTATCCTAGAAAAAATTAATATATTCAATAAAATAATTATCTTAATATTAAAATTAAACTTGTATATAATTTCAAACATTCCTTTAGGATTTCGGCTTAGGTTGGCGTTGGGTGGCCTGATGTTACACAAGGGTTTTCTACTTTATTTTAAAGTAGTATTACTTATATTTCGAAACATGAAATATGCGACTGATCTGTTGAATAAATAAAGTTACACGTTAGTGCACGTTTTCTTTATAATAGTTACGCATAAGACATGTATAGACATTTAAGGACATACATAGTTCTATTCATAAGACATTCCACGGAGATCAGTTATAATCTCATTAATATATATATTTTATATGCAAGTGTAATATAAGAAAAATCGAAAAATCAGTTAGGTGTTTGTATGTTTTATTATCGTAACGGCTAGGCCCACATTCTCGCTCGACTTCTATAATTATCTATACACTATTTGTTTGTAAATATTTACAATATCTGTGTAGGTTTTTATTTGTAAAATGGTTATATAATTTTATTTAGCTATGTAAATATTAGTTACTTTTAAAAATGCCATTTGACTTGTAAATAAGGTCGGCCGGTTGTGCAATTAATTAAAAGTTTGTATAGAATTTGTTAGTTTGATGGAATGATTATTTTTTTTAATTTTGATTGGATTTTTATGGATTGGAATGCTGTATTGTTGGATAGTTAATAATATTTGAATATTAAATAGGATTAATGTAAAAATGTATGTATGTATATTGTATAGCTTGTTAAATATAATATTTTATAAGTTGGAATTTTTATTGATTAATCCCTTATTAATAAACAAAAGGTACTAATTAAGTTAAGAGGACGTTTAGTAGCGCATTGTTGTTTACACCTTTAAAGTCTTTAAATTATCACATCTTATATTTAGTTGTTAATTGTAAGAGCTTAGCTTAATACGTTAATAGTGTAATTGCTTGGATAAATAATTGAATTGACAATCTAAATTTGCCAATCCTTTGCGTACCAAATATTCTAATCGTTTCTGCAACTTCCGTAATGGAGACGGTACCCACGACCTGCGCTTCGCTTTGTGTCCGAATAACCGTCACCTTGTAGTACTCTCAACGGACAGTGCAACGTGTGCCACATTACTCGCGCAGTAATAAATATCAGGCGCCGTCAGACGCTAAGCGTACATCTCCCATAACTTAAAAAGCGTTTATACTCGAGCAGTTGCAGTGGCAGAGCAGTTACAGAGAACGGTTTTGCTAACATACTGTATTAACTGCAAATATCAGTGACAATGTCAATGTCTACAGTCAAAATTACCACGTGATCAGATAACGAATACGTAAAAACTTCGCTGTAATATGTCTAAATAAATAAAGAGATCAGCAATCATTTAAGCTTATTTGTTTTTTGGTTTTAATTATCTCAGTTACCAGGTCGAAAACTTATATCAATATATATGTGTGTATAGGATATGTCTTACCTGATGATACCCTCTTAAATAATTAAATTCCGTAATTGCAGCCTTTTGATAAAATGGAGCACTTGATGGTAAGTAGTCTCCAACGCCCATATACATTGGCGCCATATTAACCATAAAACATTCCTTACATCGCCAACGTACCACAAACCTTGTGAAATAAGATGTTATGTCCCTTGTGACTGTAGTTACAATGGCACCCTCACTCTTCAAACTAAAATGTAATAATACAATATGTAATTTGGGGGAAGAATTTTTGACGATTGGATGTTAGCTACCCAGGCGGGCTAGCACTAGGCCTTACCTACCAATTTTTAAGTTTTAAGTTACCAATATAACAGCCTGTGAATGTCCCACTGCTGGGCTAAAGGCCTCCTCTCCCTTTTTCAAGGAAAAGGTTTCGTTTATTTAAGAGCTTTGGAATAAGCTCTAAAATACAAATATTATCACATTTTTTTCAAGTTAATAAAACATAAAATGGTTTTTTGTATTTAACGGAAACAGTGGGTACATAATAAATTTTATAAATATCAAATATTAACAAATCATTACCAACAAAAGTTTCCAATGATCGACTAATACATAATAGGCGTAGATTCAACGGATTAGTTTAAATATTCGTTGATTAGTAAAAAGACGTCTGGAATAATTAATATATACTTAGGATTTTGTTAAAGTAATTTAATTTAATTAAATTTGTTAATTATCATTCGAATAAGCAACTTAATTCTAGCGAACATAATTATATCACTATATATTATAAAAACATTCCCTTCGCTGCGTCTGTCTGTCTCAATGCGATAAACTACCGAAAGGATTTTCATACTATTGTCACCGGTGAAGTGATTCATTAGGAAGGTTTATATTTTCATGAAGTATTTGAGTAAATTGCCTAAAATATGATGATGATTGCTGGAGATACCGAAAAAACAATTAAACAGAGTGAAATCTTTATCGCGTAAACTAAAACAGTTATACGATTTAAACGCTTTATGCAATCCCTTATTCTACCCGTGCGAAGCCCGGACTGAGAAGTACTAAATAATAAAAGCAAATATGCGAATAGATCGAAACTACCGTAAATCCAATTTTTATATAAGTACCGATCGATCTACTTTATATCTTATCTAAATTGAATGCAAGACTGGTTTATGTATTCTGCTTAGATAAAAGCCATAAAATTTGATACACAATTATAAATTTTAAAGAAAAATATAACCGAACATTTAAAAATATACCTTTATCATTTAACATAATTAAAAGAAAAAGAAAAAGCAATAGGAAATTATAGCTATATATTAGTGGATTAATATTAATGGATTCTTCTGTCGAGAAATCTTAGCGGCGCATTGGTGATGTAAGCGATTGTTAACATTTCTTACGATGCCAATATCTATGGACGTTGACCTGGTTGACTTGGTGACCACTTATCATCAGGTGACCCATATGCTCGTCCGCCTTCCTATT
Source organism: Nymphalis io (assembly GCF_905147045.1). Taxonomy (NCBI): domain Eukaryota; kingdom Metazoa; phylum Arthropoda; class Insecta; order Lepidoptera; family Nymphalidae; genus Nymphalis; species Nymphalis io. Next base: position 5,449,031 of record NC_065904.1, read on the forward strand.
CTATAATATATATATATATATATTATATTATATTAATTTTATATATATATATATAAAATTTTTCATGCGTGTTGGTATTGATATTGTATTGATTAATATGTCAAATTTAAAATTACACAAGTTTCCGACCGCGTGTGTGGAGGAGCCAGGTATTGGGTGCCCTCCTCTGTAACCGGGTGCCCGATCCCTACCAACACGCATGCAAAATTTTATGATGATCGGTTATGTAGTTAAGACCTGTAATATTAGGATATGAAACAAAGATATTTTATACCGATGTCCTACTGATAGATAGAGCTCCACTGACACACACGCCAGAGCGGAACAAAACCGCGCATGCGTTACAAGGACACGATCCCATAGCCTCTCCAATCCGAGCCGAGGACTGCCGTCACAAGAGTTTTAGTGGGTAAGAATCCCACATAACTAGGTTACCTTCCCTAAAGGCTCGTTGGAGCAGACGAGTCCTAGAGTGGAGACCGAGAATCGGCAAGCGCAGCGTAGGGCGCCCTCCAGCCAGGTGGACCGACGACCTTAAGAAGGTGGCGGGCACCAACTGGATGCGGAAGGCGGAGGACAGGGAGCTTTGGCGCACCTTGAAAGAGGCCTATGTTCAGCAGTGGACAACGATTGGCTGTTGATTGATTGATAAACATAAAATTTGAATTAAATCTTCCATTGAATAAATTAAACATTATTTCTTTGTTTAAAATGTATTAAATATCTTTCATTACTGTTCAATAAATTATATTATTAAAATCTGCTTAATCTAATTTAGACACGTTGAAAATTTAAAATACAAGAAATGTAATATTTTTAATTTATTTGCTATCTCAGTCATATAAAGATAAGTCTTGATCTATTTGTAGTAAAACAAAACAGTTATAAGCTAAAAATTGATAAAATATATCAAGGGTTTTTGATTGGGTGATTTATTGCCAATATGAAATACATACATATATATAAATAGATTTTTGTCCTCTAATCAAACCGACGTAAGAGAATTAAGATGGAATTATAAAAAAGAGTGTTCGCACAGTGGTCGAAATATAAAGTAAATCAATGTTGAAATTTGAGAAAAACATTCAAATTTGCATATTGAAATTTGAACTTCTAGAACTGCTATGTATTAATGATAATAAATAACGATATTATAATAATAATAAATAAACGGTCCGTAAATTGCTTTAACTTAAGTAATTTATCAACAAACAGCTCGACAAGTTCTTTAACTTTGTTTAAGATTAATCTAAAATTTAAGAAGTTTTTAATGTCTCTGAGTACTTGATAAAACTTTTGTATTTCAATAATAATGTTGATTTAATATAAAACAGGTACTTAGAATGTAGAAACTTTTTAACGAAAAAAAAAACAAAAATTTTAATTGTGGCCCATGAGGGGATCGAACCCGCGACCTTCGCGTTATTAGCACGACGCTCTAACCAACTGAGCTAATGGGCCGACGACAGTTTGTGTGAAATAATGGATGTATATATACCTAAGCTCTTCTACTGTTGAAGAGTCTACTAATATCATGATAAGATAAAATTCTTTGTAAAAAAATAAAATGCCAGTTGATCATTCTGTCAATTTCCAAAAATGACACAGCTATTTCGTTTCATAATATTATAAAAGAGAAACATTTCTAAGTTCATATTATAAATGATACCGGGGCTCCTGAGCAAATAATCAAGTTAATGTTATTATATAATATAATAACATTTTACAGGTGTTACAACCGCGTTCAATATAATATCTCAATTTTTACAATCATCAGCGATTGTAATTCATTCTTACGCTGTATGTGAAGTTACTTTTGTGATTGTGTCTTTGAATTTCTACGAGTTTGACCTATGCCTTTTTGTAACTAAAGGTGTTTATAAGTTTGCTCCGTTGTAACACTGATGTACTTATGTATAAGAATTTATGGATAACAGTTTTAAAAAATTATTTCCGATCACAAAATTACATAATATTTTATTTTTATAGTTTTTTTATAAACACAAAATTTTAAAATAAAACTCTTATTAGTAATATTTTAGCACCCATAGACATTGGTGCTGTAAGAAATATTAACCATTTCTTACATCGTCAATGTACAAACTGTGGGAACTAAGATGTAATATCCCTTTTGTCTGTAGTTACACTGACTTCCCTTCAAATTGAAACACAATAAAACTAACTATTGATATATGGCCGTGCACGGGGCTTTGTGCAAACCACCATGTTAAATTTAGACGTTTTTATATACATACATATACATTGGTCTCGCTTTGGTCTCTTCAGTCATGAACGTAAGTGCCTTCGCGATGCTGCTTAAATCATCTGTCAAAGATGCAGAGGCCTATATATAGTATATATACATAGTATAGGAGCTCCTACATGTCTATGTCTAAATTAACATAATCATTACTATTATAATTAATTACTCACTTATATCAACAAATTAAGTCAAATCTGAATTTATATATAAATCTCATGATAAGTTTAAACACACATAGTTGCTACGAGCATATCATAAAATGCAATATAAGCAGCGAACATCATTGTATGAATATAGACGTAATTTCCTCAATATAGTAAGTAAGATTGCGGGAACTAATCACTGACCGGAGTTCTTATAATTATAAAATAAAGATAAACATACATTGATTTATATAAAATGAAGTAGATATGTTTTATTTTAGTATCTGTGGCTTAAAAAAGGACTGCCCTGTTATATGTTATATTTGTCTTTTTGTCCTCAAAAATCCGGAGTAATCCTCAAAACGGCAAAAGACTAATTATCGTGTGTATATTTGTATTATTATAATGTATTTTATGGTCCCGTTTAGTCTCTATTTCATCAAAATAGATTGAATAATAGCATTATTACATACTAAAAATTATTAAGTTACGTGTTTAATAATGCAGTTATTCATTATACCCTGAATATGTTTTGTACTAGAAATATCCTAAGATTTAATTTGGATTAATAAATAATTTAAGCAGCATCGCATCTGTACAACGCCGCTACAATGACTGTCCACATCCAGGACTGTAAGACGAAGGCGATCCAACTGCGCAGAGGGGTGAGACAGGGGGATGTAATATCCCCGAAACTGTTCACCAACGCGTTGGAAGACGTTTTCAAGACGCTGGATTGGACTAGGTATGGAGTCAATGTAAACGGCGAGTACATCTCACACCTTCGATTTGCCGACGATATCGTCATCATAGCAGAGTCGCTGGAACAACTCACCGAAATGCTGCGTAGCCTAGGCGAGTCTTCCCGGTGTGTCGGTCTCGGTATAAACTTGGACAAGACCAAGGTCATGTTCAATAGGCATGTCGTGCCGGGACCGATATACGTCGAGGGGAAACCTCTCGAAGTTGTTAGTGAATATACCTACCTAGGACAGATAATACAAGTCGGTAGGAACAACTTCGAGAAGGAAGCCGATCGAAGAATTCGCTTGGGATGGGCAGCATTTGGCAACCTTCGTCAAGTCCTCAAGTCGTCTATACCGCAATGTTTGAAGACGAAAGTCTTCAACCAATGCGTCTTACCTGCCATGACATACGGTGCCGAAACGTGGACACTAACTGCGGGACTAGTCCACAAATTCAAAGTCGCTCAGCGTGCTATGGAGCGAGCTATGCTCGGAGTATCTTTGAAGGATAAGATCAGAAATGAGATTATCCGGAAAAGAACCGGAGTCACCGACACAGCTTGCAAAATTAGCAGGCTGAAGTGGCAGTGGGCTGGTCACGTATGTCGTAGGACCGATGGCCGTTGGAGCAGACGAGTCCTAGAGTGGAGACCGCGAATCGGCAAGCGCAGCGTAGGGCGCCCTCCAGCCAGGTGGACCGACGACCTTAAGAAGGTGGCGGGCACCAACTGGATGCGGAAGGCGGAGGACAGGGAGCTTTGGCGCACCTTGGGAGAGGCCTATGTTCAGCAGTGGACAACGATTGGCTGTTGATTGAAATAATTTAAAAAAAAAAAGTCAAATCTTTTTTGCTATCTTGTTAATATTGTTTGTTATAAAAACGGTCAGAGCCTTAGCCGTTTGTTAGTATTTTTTTTTCATTATCTGATAGTTTGAGTTATGTTGTTATTATTATTATAGCTTAACAGCTATAAGTACATATTATAATATTAATTTAACATAACACATAGTGATATAACTATTACAAAGACGTATGAGAATGGGAAAAAACAAAACTACAATGCCTTGAAATGATTTATTATTTAAAGGAATATAGAATCTATTTCAAAATAAATTAAGGTCAAAATAGTTTAAATTTTTCCCATTTACTTGTGTAACACGTAGCACGAGTGTAACACTGTTTTACACTGTTTCGCAAAATTTCTCAGTTAAATATATTATACAAATGTCAGAGTCGTCACGTCGTATTCCTCTCGTAAAGCTACATAAGTAACACCTAAGTGGCTTTCTATGAAATTGTAAACTCTTGCGTCATTTCGAAGAAATTTGTGAAACTAAGAATGTTCAGTGTTTATTTTTAAACGAGAAAGATACCATCTTGTGCCTAGCGTCCGCCCTCTGTCGGAGTAGAATCGAAAGTCTTGGAAGATCGAGGTGTCATTTGGATCCATGCTGGTATTAAAGCCTGTACAATCATTAATTTTATGTAATGTCTATTTAAAACCTTATGTCTTAATAAACCTGATAGAATAAACTCAAGTTCCTAAATAAATCCAAGCTCAGCATTTAAAAATGTGCTTAGAGCATATAGCATTCTATTTTTTGCTTGTTTATTTTATTCGGAATATAACATACAACAGTGTTATTTTTTATTGTTGTATTCTGGCTTGGAGCTTGAGTGAGCTATCGTAATTGTTGGCACGACGTATCATCCTCAAATCCGTGAATAGCACATTCTGTAGAGCATTTATAGAATAGTATTACTACTATTCATTTCAAATTAATCATTTCCTGCAAGAAATCTGTGCTTGTGTATGATAATAATATTATTTTGTTCAATTTTTTTTATTAATAATTTCAATATTGTATTTTATAAAATACTTTATATTAATCTATATTTTTATCATTCCAAATTATATTATATTCGTTTTAGAAAAGATTTGTTAATTTTGTAAAACTTTTTCATCGGTAGCGTGGCCGAGCGGTCTAAGGCGCTGGTTTAAGGCACCAGTCTCTTCGGAGGCGTGGGTTCGAATCCCACCGCTGCCATTATTTTACGATTGAATATTTAACTTGAGCTTGACAAATATTTACAAATATTGAAGCTTGTTTTTATTATTACATTTATGTAGAATATGAACTAGATGGTACCTTTGACAACTTAAATAAAATGCAGAAATCTTAAATAAAATGCCACACTAATTTTCACATTAATGATGAATGAAAAAAATAATTAGTCAAAATTGCTTAATTAGTCTACGACGTTAACTATTTTTTAATTTGATAAAAACTGCCGGTGTCACACTTATTTAAATCACAATTATAAAATTTCGTCATGATAAATAAATCACTTTACCAGTAAAATTATAAAACATGAATTAATCAAACTTAACTTTAAAGAAATCATTATATTCGGCTTCATAAAGAATCTAAGCATAATGCACTAACTACATAATGAATACTGTACCAAATTTAATCCGATTCCGATCCAACGGTCAGTTTAATTGATCTGTTGGGCATCAATCATTATAAATTTGTAGATAAAATTATGGTTCCTTTTATATTATAACGAATTTAAAGGCATATGTTATTTCATATTCGAATAAAGTACAAAAATTAAAAACTTTGTTTAAAATAAATTATACATACTTAATATAAAATAATGTAATAATTATTATCTGTAGATAACGTGTCATTTGAATATTACTGACAGTAGGTAACAGTTACTCGTTGGCAGCACGATCTTTCTATTTTTAAACAACAAAAACAAACAGAGCGAAGATAAGCGCTCATATAAACATTTCAATATTAAAAAAATATGTACGGAACTCTAGTAGCGCGTGCTGTAAACTTTTTAATTGCAAGTCATTGATATTGAACATCCCCGTGCGATACCATGCGAGGATAGCGGACAGGTGCGGCGGAGTAGAGCCATTTACCCGACACGCGCGGCACTGACGAGTCTACTCGAACGACACTCGAACAATACACGATAAAGAACCTCGCGTGATTTCGAAACTGAGCACGATAAAGAACCTCCGGTGGTAACGCATAGGGCCGAAAATAGTATTCTATTTTTAAAACGCAACAGATGAGAAATAAATGTTTGAAAATGTGTTGTGGACTGAACTTTTTGGTGAATAGGTTACAGATATAGATAAATTAACACAATGCAGCGTTACCATATTTAAAGAAGTGTAGCCGTTTCTTTCAGGTGAGTTTTATCTTCATTATGGTTTATCGTCTGATATTTTTTATCACAAAAATGCAGAAGGTAAATAATTACCATAACAATAAATTTTAAGGGTATTTAACAAAAAACCTATCACTAAAAAACTTTATTACTAAGTTAAAATGACCGCTAAAAATTGTAAAAAATGCATTAATTATCATAAACAACACTATAAAACATAAGAGAAATTGTGAGAGCAACTCATATTTTATTGATAGGTAATATTCTAGTATGGTCTTTGCTCCCACTTTATCATATCTATGTGAACAGATTTATAACGTAACAAAAATATTTAGATTTTTACTTTTTTAGATCTCGAAGCCCTGGAAATAGCCTTAGGGAACGAAAATTGCTTAACGATTTTCCTTTAGACTTATTTTTATAGTAGTTTCAGTTTTATAGTCATTGTTCAAATTAAATTAATAAATTTACCTAACATATCTACAATTCTATATAAAAAATATTTTAAAAATAGCGCAAACGAATCATGCGCTGCTTTTAGTTCTATACATAAATAATCAAAATGTCTGAATTAATTCAATCTAAGCTGTGCAACTCACTTCGAATTTCAAACTATTAAAATATTTTCTAGTTATAATCGTTTAAAGACAAGGAATTCGAATGATTTTTATTTTAGTTTAAAATTAATGACAGTGTATTAGTTATTAAAAAAAATTGTATGGCGTAGGTAAATAATAAAACGACAACAAATTGTTATGCGACTTTGTACTTTATATTTCTTAAATTTGCTATAATTGTAATAATTAGAAATATTTTTCAAAATAAGAATTTATAAATTTTCAAGTCTTTTATGGCTTTTATGTGCTAAACAAATATTTTCCTGCCTTCTATTCCTATATAAAAATTAATTAAAATTTTTAATTGCGTAAAGTAAGTCCAGCAAGAAATATTAATATATTATTTTTAATAACACAACACAGTTGGGAATTTATAATCGTCAGTACGTCCTCTCTAGTATAGATTAGATAAAGTTATTCCTGTATTATTATTTTGTATTTTTTTTTATTAAGGTATAATTTCTTCACAGACAAGCGCGCCCGTGCTTTGGGTTGTTCGGTTTGATTAATTTTAACTTCGAATTAAAAATAACAAAACTAAAGAACAATTACAATATACTCAAGTACATCGGCGACTTATACAATTATGTTAGTCACTACATATTATAAAACAGAGCTATATTTGTCTGTCTGCCTGAATGCGATAAACTAAGAAACTACCGCATTTCTTTCGGTTTTCACCAATAAACCAAGTGTTTCATGAGGAAGGTTTAAGTATGACGATATATGTCAAAGATGTTTGAAAAAATTATGCTGACTTGAAACTTTACTGATGTGTGCCGCGTAGGTATGTATTACGATATAAACGTTCAATGCAGATATTTATTTTGTCAAATTAAATCTTATTTGTATTTGGAAATTATAAAGGTAGAGAGAGAGAGAGAGAGAGAGAGAGAGAGAGTATGCTTGAACTAGCTAATAATACTATTCCGAATCAAATAATCATTTGAAACAGGAAGATTTTGATACTCGAAATTTATCAATTGATTTTTTATTTAGGGACTTTTGTCCTACACAGGCACGTCAGTCCCATTGTCCCTTATTATTTGTCCCAATTTATTTTGATAATCGAATTTTACCAAGCTCGTCTGGGTAGGTTCCACCCACTCATCAGATATTCGACCGCAAAACAGCAGTACTTGATATTGTTGTATTCCGGTTTTAAGGGTGAGTGAGCCAGTGTAATTACAGGCACAAGGGACATAAAGTCTTAGTTCCCAAGGTTGGTGGCGCATTAGCTATGTAAGCGATGTTTGACATTTTTTACAATGCCAATGTCTAAGGGCGTTTGTGACTACTTACTAACAGGTGCTAACGTCCGCCTTCCTATTCTATAAAAAAAAATCTTCGCTTTGACAAAAAAAAAAAAAAAATATATATATATATATAACCTTTTTACTTATTACACGCACACAGAGGCGTTTTGTATACACCACGTGTGATTGCTTCCGAAGACATTGTTCCGGTCGTTTCTCACGATGTCGGTAAAAAGAGATCTCGATAACGAGAGATATAATTGCCGTCTTCAACAATACACATTGTAATTGTGTTATAGTTGTACTCACGTGTTATATTGATTAGATGAGAATCTTGCAGCGATATTTCATTAATTTAATTTACTTAAGAGCCGAGATCACCCAGTGGTTAGAACGCGTGAAACTTAACCTATGTTTACGGGTTCAAGCGAGCACCACTGAATTTTCATGTGAAGGAAAACATCACGAGGAAATCAACATCTGTAATAAATATTTTGATGTATTTTTTTATTTTAAAATTAATTATCAAAATATGTGATATTAATTTAATTTCCTTTCTTACTAAATATATTTATTATTCTACTAATTAAGGTGCATATTTTACAACATTAATGCTCTCGAAGTTGTAATAAAAAATATATATTATTAGCTGATAAAACTATAATAATACATGTAAAACAAGTATTAAATTGTTGTAGCAATTCAAAAATTAACTTATTCCTACATTAAATATAAATATTTAGTTATATTATTAATATTATTATCAATTGTGTCAATGAGAATTCATTAATTGAAAAAAATCTACCAAATGTAATATTTATAATCTGTATAAAATTAAAAAGATACAAAATAAAAAAGACATCGAATTTCGAATATAAACGTTGATTTTTATTTCATGTGTTTTTTTATTTAAAATCTTTATTTTAAGTTTTTTAACTCGAGTTCAGCCAGGACGAATCGCTTGTATTATTCAACAGCAAAATTGAATAGAAAATGTCGTAACAATTTATTACGAGGTAGAGAATAGCCGATTCTTAGTCTAACTTATTTCGTGTCAACACTTTTCCCTTTGTTTCAGTATTTTATTGTCTTGTAATGTTGAAGATATTAAAAGTTCCATATCTAAGCTACTTTAAGATTTAAGGTTTATATTCTATATTTCGTATTTTACGTTACATACTTTTGTTTGTAATAATGACTATTAAAAATATATAATTACGACAAAAAGAATCAAGATTACTGACATAAAAACAAGATGTTGACGAAATAATAATAATAATAATTAAAAAAAAAAATGGAATCCAAAATTTTGATTGTGATGCGTGAAAATGAAAACATGCAGGCATATAAAACTAGTAAACTATAACCGGTAGTATAAACCTCAGGGCACGAATAACACGTCGGTGAAGTCTACAAAGCAGCATAAATAATTAAATAATCTTTATACATAAATCATATTTGAATTTCAACTGACTTTTGACTGTCTCGTTGGTCCAGTGGCTTGATGTTAGGACGCAGACCCGGTGATCCTGGATTCAATTCCCAGGTCGGGCCAATAAAAAGTTATTGGGTTTTTTGACAGAAAATTCTTAGTCGCAGCACGGAGTCTAGAAGTTGGAAGTGAATATACTCTCTCTCCTCGGAAAGCACGTAAATTGGTCCTGCGCCTGAACTCTTTCTGCTCGTGTCGGATTGCCGTCCCATCGGATTACGAGAGTTAGGGAATTTCAAAAAGAAATCGGTTAAATCTGAAGTGCGATGTAATATGCTTTGCGATAAATGAAATACAAACAGATCAATTGTAACGAAATTTTAATAAGAACCTCTACGCAGAAGTTCTTTAGTTTTAAAAGTGGTTACGTTAATATTTCAAAATAATGTCATAAAGTAATTTAATCATCAGATTGACCTTAAATGAAGACATTTTAGATTAGATTGATTATAATTAATTTCGGTCGTTAAAGCCATAAACAAATGAAAGCTTTTTGTATATATTTATTAGCAGACTTTAAAAATAAACTCCATAAAAACGACTCGATTTATATTATCTTTTTTTCCTTATATAGTATTTTGTATAAAGTTTTATGTAAAATTTCATTTCTAAGAGTGTAAAACTAGATAGGTCACCTATGTATAACAACATTTTTCTATTTAAGGATATACATCGGGAATAACGGTTTAAAATATGTGAGCTCCTTCAATTTTAGGAGACAACACCAAACATAAAATAATGAGTAAGCAGAATTAAATAATAATAATAAGAAGAAGAAGAGTGGTTCTCAATAAATTATTAATGGAACTACAAAAGGCTGTACAATTTTTATTAAGACTATATTGTGCAACTGTGAGCTAAGTACATATTACAAAACAAAATAGCTTAATTACAAATATGATCTTGAAAATAACTGTTATTCAAAAATGTTTTAAATATAAATACAAAGTCACAAAAACAACATTCCCAATTATATTTATATTTCTAATATTTAGATATACACATACATTATAAGATATTATGTAACACGATTCATATATTGGTACATAATATCTTACAGCCTTACCTATAAACGTTGCTTAGCGGCTGTTTAGTTAAACACTGATTACTCTTTCTGTCATTATTGATATGACATTCGAAAAAGGAAGTCACATTGTTTATTATGCCGTTATTCTTTAAAATTTTTTTTAAATGTTTGCCGAGACGGCAAATGACTTTACTCCACCTGATGGTAATTGGTAGTAGAGTCCAAACGCGACGACGGTCAGTACACTCGGGAACAATATTCTGCACTAGCCATCACCGCCTAGCCGGCCCGCAAGATGCCTCTTCACGCCTCGTTTGGAGGAACCCAGGTTGTAAGAGAAGGGGATCACGTGAGCTGGTAAATGTACATAAAAAGATTAGACTATAAAGCGATTAGATTAGCGCAAGCTAGCTAGGACGTTTAATTTGTCTTAAATGCCAAAAAGGATCTAATTAGGTATTGAAAATATTATTTTTAAGTTAACAGCTTAAGCACACGCAGAAAGTTTTTTCTAGTCCGTTATTTATTTTATTCTAGACTCGCCTACCTAGGTTCTGATGTCATCTCTCAAATAGTAAAATAATCTCTTATTCAAGACGAATAAGCAAGAAATGCAGTTGGACTAGTTTCTTTATTATGTTATGATATTATTTATGATAAAAACCTAGACGTACTATGATATTGCTAATAAGAAATAAGTTATGATTTACTGAAGTAGGCACTTACAAGTCCTTTTGTCCTTGATTTATAAGATTATATTATATATGTAATGTTATATAAACGTCATTAGTGCAATGATTTACAGGCCGTCTAGCGATATAAGAGTTGCTGGGTCGATTGTAACCCCTTGTGCTATTGATGCCCCCAACTTATAAATAGTATGAACGAGTTAATTTTAATTTTAATTTTGCTAAATTATTCTTTAATAAATATATGAATTACTAATATTAATGTATTTTTATGTGACTGGAATCACATATATTATACTATTCTTATAAAATATTGTTTTGATTATACTCCGACGTAATTAAGAAGGTCATTCACATTTAAATATAAAAGAAACTCAAAAAATCTTCTTCCGAAACCTAACGACAGGAGGAGATAATTTATATGCATTTTTAAATTCAAAATTAGTTTTGTTTAACATTAATGCTTATTATAATGGCAATAAAAATAATAAACAGCTATAGAATATTTCATTGTCATAAACACACATTCAGACGAAAGAATTTCTATGCAATTCATGCGAATCATATCTCTAAACTTATTCAAATATTTATTTTCTGTTTGTAAAAAATATAATTTAATATTATATGTGTGTTATTTTATCCTTATAAATAAATGCGAAAATATCTCTGTCTGGTTTTTTTAATACTCTGATACTACCACTGATACTATAATCGACTTAAAATACGTACTTGTCCTTATAGTTAATAGAATTTGTAAGTTAGGTACATAGAAGTTATTTATTTATTTATAAGTACTAGAATTAAAAATAATACAAAAAAAGTCAAAGAGAACTAAGTAAAAATACATGCTTGGCCTTATTAAACTTATTTCTTCCAGCACAGATAAGATGAAAAATAAAAATATTCTTAATACTAAGCATGAAATCAAGGCTCTATATTATATTGCCAACAAAATAATAAATATATACATCACGTTTGTGATAATAACTAGAACTACATTATACACTTGAAAATAATTATACACTTGAAAAGAAACACTAATTGTTTAATTAATAATATTTGAGGTTATATGGATAACTTAACTTTAAAAAAATTATGTATTTTTTATGTTCCACTAGGCAATAAGTCATCTAAAACTTGATAATGACTCTTTAAATATACATAAAAAATATATATATTTAGCTTATGTTTATGCTACAGATTGTTAGGCATTATACAATCTTGGTTACAGGCAAAAAATTAAAAAAATAGATGCAAAAAGATTCTAAATCTTTAGTTATAGCCTGTAAATGTTGTAAGCAAAGGCCTCTTCTGCTCGTTTCGAGATCTTTCGGGACTTATTCCAACATGCTTAACGCATTGGAGCACGAGTGGTAAATTTCACTTGACAAGTTTTCCTCACTATGTTCCTTCACCGTTAAGCTCGAGTTGATTTAGAAATACAAATTAACGTCTTCTTAAACCTAATCACTTGTAATCTTTACATGATTTTATTCCATTAATGGGTTCAATGTGGAAGGGCTTTTTGAAAATCTAGTATCTACTTCATTTTTCTCACGTCAAACTTTAGAATTTAAGTACGTTCGGATTTGAAGAGTGAGCGAGCCAGATTAGTCACAGGGGTTATAAGATATTAAGTCCCATGGTTGGAAGCGCATTAACAATATATGAAATAATTTAGGTACATGGTAGGACCATTTCCTACGAATTGGCTTTACGATTTTTTTAACATCTTAATAAAATCGACACATTCGTTTATAATATATTTAAGCATAATAAACATTAAATATTAGATATAACTATATGTGTATTAATATATTTAAATTTGAAAGAAGCATTTCTAAAGTAAACAACAATATTTTTCAAAATGAAATTTCTTACGAGAACTCGATTACAGGTGGCGGCTTGCTTAATCGCACTGCGCATTAACTGACCAAGCGTTTTGGCTAATTGACAGTCAACGAAAAGACTCATTATTTGATATAATCGGTTCCGCCTTCTAGCAGGCGGTACGTAAGCGACCAATGTGGCCAGTTTAACGTTAACGGTGTCACAATCCCCACTATTTCAATCCGCATTACCTACCATTAGCTGCAGGGAAATTCCTATAAGTACACTTTGTTTTTGTAACTTTGAATACCGTTGTTAATTTAATCTGCGGATACATGTATCGTTATAATATAGAGGAATGAACTTGAAGTATGAAGTGAAAAACAGAAGAACACGTCAAACATTTTGTTCATTATATATTATAATGTTATTTTTTTATCATTTACATTGAGTTAAAATATGATTATTGTCCTTTAAAAAATAAAAAATGAACGATAAAAGAAATATACAGAAAATCTTTTAGTTTTGAAGTAATAATTTGTGATGACGTCATGATTGTTATCTTTATGATAAAATAGTTAAAAGCATCCGTATGGGCACACCGTATAGGCACACATTACTGGTGGTAGGGCTTTGTGCAAGCTCGTCTGGGTAGGTACCACCCACTCATCAGATATTCTACCGCAAAACAGCAATACTTAATATTGTTGTGTTCCGGTTTGAAGGGTGAGTGAGCCAGTGTAATTACAGGCACAAGGGACATAAAATCTTAGTTCCCAATTCTTACAATGCTAATGTCTAAGGGCGTTTGGTGACCACTACACCATCAGGTGGCCCATATGCTCGTCCGCCTTCCTATTCTATAAAAAAAAAACACCATGCATATGTTATCATTTTCATTGTGTTAAATAAGATGACGATTTTTGTCATGTACTGTATGAACAGAGATATTATAGAAATTATTTCAAAATACAATCTTTTGAAAACAAAACTCACCGCTAAAATGGCAAATTATACGTTACGTTATTGACTCAACACAAATAACTGTAAAAAAGTGAATTATAGCTAACTAATTAGAATCATGAAGTATAAAAACAAAGAAGTCAGTGAATCAAGAAATTAAATACGCTTAAACGTCGGCGGAACTATTTAAATTATCATAAAAATTAAAACGTATGATGCGCACGCGCCGTTATTTTTGGTGAGATCACAGATCCCGTTTACAATAAGTTGCCATGACAAATAATACTAAGTTTCGTTGAAAACTGGCGAACGTGTTACATTTTGTATTACGCTCAATAATCAAGCGTTACATGTCTATCTTTTAAATAACGAAAGAAATCTATCTTATCTCCCAAATACATTATTTTATTTCAAAGAATTATAATCAAATTTGACATCACAGTCTTACGACACGACTTACGACTATGAACAAAAAGTACTATCTATAATTTATACTGAAAGAAGTGGTTACACGAGTTACATCATTCTACAACGAAAACAATCAACAGACTAAAAATGATGTATGCCTTTGACTTTAAATAGCGTTTCAAAAAAATGTTAAGCCGTGAGTATTAACGTTCGGACATTGTGTAAACGGGATTCTCTGGTCAATTTTATAACGGTATCGGGGTAAAGAATAACGGAGGCATTTCATATAACACGCGACGATGTATGTAGATCATGCGATCGGTCGGATGTCGTATACCGTTTACAATTACTGTTAATCACTTATAAAACAGATAATATTTGTTCAAATTGAAATTTTAGCTTTATCTGTATATGTTGGGTAGGGTCTTATTTGTTAGACAATGCTGTGCCTTCTCTTTTTGAATGTCAAATAAAATTCCCTATCAAAAAAAAAAAAACAGTGTTTAACTAAACACCGGCTTCTTCGTTTATAAATAAGGCCGTTATTTTATTATTGAATATATATTTGATTTTTTTATTCCAAAAATATAAACGAATTAAAAAATATATTATACGGTTTTAATTGAATACTCTTTTTATAATGTCAGTTATGTAGCTGCTGATAACATTAATGCTCTTATTAAGTGTTAACAATGTATTCCTGTTCAACAACATTTTTTTCCTTCTAGTAGAAGTCTAATATATGTATATGTAATAGAAGTCTAGTGTGGGTAAGTAGTCAAAGTATAGCGTATTCATTTTGTAAAAACACTAGCTGTTATATGGAAGTATGTATGTATGTATGTGTGTGTTAAAATATCTCCAGTAAGATATAGGAAACAATATTTAAAAGAGTATAACTAACTTTCTCTTGTGCATTTCGTTTTGACTGAAATGTTGATTGGTTTTAATTGAATATTGAAACGAAAATTTAAAAAACGAACATCGATTATTATCACTGACATTATCTTGTAAGAAATGGTGAAGATTACACTTGCGGTGAACATTTATTCATTGATACTTTGACCCAACTACTTACAACTACAATTGACACTACTTCAATAGTCCAGTAGTAGAAGTAGTAATTCAGAAGTCATTAGAGATATCCAGCCCGCCTTTATATAGCTGCAAATTGGGTTTGTCTATCATTAAATTCTCATCAAGTATTGGTCACCCAGAGATTGAATACTGGTATTTACTCTCATTATTTTGATAGTATATCTATCTTGTATGCCAATTCTACTAGCACATTGTTACTTTATCGCAATCAAATCCAAACTTAGTCGTTGCCGTTTTCCTATTCTACCAATACAACAATTCGTGGTTCGGTCAAAGTAGGATCGGGAACGTATCGTAACCGTTAAAGATTATTAAATTAAGGTCTCTGATCTTGTACCTAATCTGTCTCCGAGATTGATTGGTATACGCTTGCTCTGTGCATTTTAATATTTAATGCGTCGAAAGCAACACTAAAGGGCAGAACATCGTGACCGGTTAATTGAAACGACTTATATCCAGCAGAACTTTCAATGTCCAAATTTTTTATTTCCTCGAGAAGCGCAAGAACCATAATTATGATATAAATACAGGTATTCAATATATTAAGTGTTATTTTGGTTCCGTTAGAAAAATTAAGTGATTTTTAAAAGATTCAAATATATCAATGGACAATATAATTCAAAATTTCGATTACGGTTTCTATATTAATAGCAACGATTAATCTTGTAAAAAATATGCGCAGATACGTGTTACAAGATTATTTATCTGAATCATTTCTAATACAGTTTTAATAATGAAAAAAAAATAAAATATAAAACCTCCTTATTTTCGTCAGTTAAAAATAAAAGATTCGCGAGACGTTGCAATAAATTGAAACATTTTAAATCATCATCATGATATGATTAATTGCAATCATATTAGGATTAATATGTTAAATACCTCGCAGAACAATATGTCGATTACTCCAGTATTATTGCTTTGATTATTATTAACAAAATACTAAAGATTAATTTAGTTAGCTCGTTTGTTTAGTCATAGATTCTGAGCTTGATTTGTTATCAGTTTTATATTAATTTACACATCATAGGATTTATTTTGTATTTTATATTTCGTGGAATGGATATGCTTATTGGAATTTTTTTTTTCTTATGAACTGCGTTGACGTTATTTTTAATGTCACTGTAAAATGCCATAATTATACCATCAAAAAGTTTGATTACTTAAAACAATAGCTATATTAAGGGTTATTCCTTATCTTCTTATATTACTACTTTATTATCGCGTTAATATAAAATGACTTATTGCGTAATTTTTATCGTTAGAACCTTTTGGTTTCTTAAAGCATATTTGAAAAAAAATCGGCTAACAGCATTATATCTAAAACTAGAAATAATTGTAGAATCATAACGCTTTAAACTGTTAAATCTGCTGAGTAATATTATTAACGCAAAAATGTACGTTAAGTACGCAGGTGTAACAGTAGCATTATAACTGAAATAATAAGTTATGATTGTCATGTAGTCTATTGACTAATATTCATTTGAGGTCGTTAGAGAAAATACAATGCATCGACTATTAAATTCATTTTATAATTAAAAAAGTATGTATTATTTTTTCGGCGAGTCTAATGTACACTTAATAAGTTGGTTCGGTTGTACTACGCAATCGATACAATACCTATTTTATTTTCGAGTAGATATTATCATTTATTTTTAAAATAAAAAAAAGAAACAATAAAATTAAAATTGACTTAATATTAATTAACCCATTTTCTAAACTTATATTAAATAAAGCAACAGAAAAAGACCAAGTGTGAAGTGTGAAAAACCCTTAAATCGGAAGCAAAAGAAACATTTTCCGTAGCATATTCTCAAAACTCATTCAACTTGTCTAGACTTGGCCTATGACCTTAAAACACACACGTCCGTTTGTTCTCAGCAGCCAGCCAGCACGTCCAAATTACATTTAGTAATACATTGTGCATATCTGTTAGCCCATTAGACCAGTAGTGGTTTGCTTCAGTACCTCATCGACCAATAATGATTATAGATCATTATATAATGTGTGTCACTGTTTAATCTTTGTATTTTAACGCCTTATGTATTACAGTATTCCTATGTTAGCATTTATATATTTCTACATTTAAGTCCGAAAATATTTTAAAGGAAAATATTATAAAAGATAGCTACTAGAATGTTCTTAGAAAGGCACTTAAATAATGTGTTGTCGCTTTTTTTATTTCATAATAATATTTTAATAGTATAGTGGTTTATAATTATTCATAGTGGCCAACTTTAAGCAAGCACATAATACATTATTGTTTAAGACAAATATTTTAGTTACAAGACAGTAATGTTTATTGTGTGTGTTTAACTGGCAACACTAATGTGCGATCACGTTCCAAGCTAGCAACACCATGGAAAGTCGTAATATACCATGGACGCGACGCGCATAATTTTTACGTTTTGCATATTATTTATAACAAATTATATTAGAGAAGTATGAAATATAAAATTGTTACTAAATTATTGCACGTGATAAATAACTATTAAATAAATTATACTAAAAATCTGGTAACACGATTTTGATGCGTTGGTAAAAACTATTAATAAATCAACGATCAAAAGTTGAATTTATTCAAAAGTAACGTCTGCAAAATTCGTTATACAGTCTACATATAACATTTTTTACGAAAATTATTTTTCATAGATAATTTATTTTAAATACTACATAAAATTTGTAAGCATTTGGTTTTCTATCATATAGAAGTAATGTAACTAGTCGAAGGTCGCGGCTTATTTCTCACGCCAATCAAGTACGGATTGGAGGATAAGCAGGTGTCAGAATTTTAACCAACACATGCAGATTGTTCTTTGTAGTGTTGATTGTACAGTTACCGCTCGTGGATTCGCACGCGTGGGAGGGGTAGTAGGTGTTAGGTACTGTATATCGTTGTATTCCTGACAACGTGTATGCAAAATTTCATACTGATCGGTTGACTAGTTAAGACGTGAGAGCGTAACAAACATACAAATTAACAAACTCACTTTAGCATTTATAATATTAGTTAAGATTACAATTATAATGTTTAATAGTTTAATAACTGTTCCTTGACAACCATTCAACAAAAATAACGGATGACGTTACGTTTAAAGAATAATAGGTATACTAGTTGTTCCCCGCGACTCGGTCCATAAATGTTAACGTCAAATTTAAATTTAGTGCTTCACTATTGACGAGGAAACAAACAAATAGGTGTGATCGTTAAAATATTAGGTTAAACGTTAAATAAAACAATAAGAAATAACGAGATGATGTTTTTAAATAATATATAAATTTCGACAAATAAATATATACAGTTGTCTTTAATATATAAAAGTGAAAGTCCATAACAAAACAAAATGTACAAAACGTACATGAATGTGTTATTTTAATTGCGAAACGTAGTTTCAGAGATAGTATCTAGTGACATTATTTACTTTGATATATTTACATCTAAATCGCACCCAGGTTTTGCTTTAGCATAAATATTAGTTATATATCTAAAATGTGTTGGCTTATAGGAATAAGCTTACCTACCTTACGTACTTTATCAGTTTAAAAGAATGATAAATAAAATGAATGATATTTCTCAATTAAAAATATAGGTTATAGAAGAGATTCGAGAAACCTACCTAATTGATTTTTAGTTTTTAAAATTAGTGTCAATTATAGTTTTCTTATATTATTTTTATACAGTAATTATTAGACAAAAAGAAGGTACATATTATGTATTCAGATACCACACTATTTTAAATTATTAGCAATTTTTTATTTAAATTCAAACAAATTAAATTATAATGGGACGTTCATACTTATCTTTATTTTATAACTTAAGCCGTTAGAATACTACTGTTTTATAATCTATTTTCACAGACGCGCTAATAGAATTATTTAAACAAATCATTCAGAATATCCGACCGTATTTTAACAGTGGGATTTCACGCGGATTATAGATTTGAGTTTTTTTTTTCAAAGAATGCAGAGCCGTTTAACATCTGCTCTAAGATTTTATGTAAACGTATTCTTACATTCTAATTAATACGACAATATGGATTTCATAGTGCAATGAACTTATTATGTATCATTTAGAGTATTGTTATGCTAAGTAAGTAACATGTGTTGTTGTAACTAGATGTTTACATTAAAGAAAAAAAATTAATACATAAACATTGAAGTTTTTTTTAGTTTTTATTTAAATACACTAAAGACGAGGCTGTATGATGTGATACCTTTGTCTTTTATGAGAGATATTTTTTATAAAACAAAATAAGTTTTCTTAAATTATAATTAACTTCTATTTAAACCGATAAAATTATTTTATTAAAAATTATGTTGTTTTTTAATTAATATTCTTAATAATGTGAAAAAAATACACAAGGAAAAATTTTAACGAATGCTGGTAAATCGTTAACAAATTTTTACCCATTGCATAAATGTGCAAGCCAGTTTCGCTTGGTACCACTCACTTATAACATTCTACCGCTAAACAGCAGTATTTAGTAGTGTTGTGTTCTGGTTTGAAAATAAAGTAAGCCAGTGTTACTATAGTCACAAGGGGCATAAAATCTTAATTCCCAAGGTTGTTGACGCAATGGAGATGCAAGGAATGGTTAATATTTTTTACAGTGGCAATTTTAAGGAAGACATGTCATTAATTTTAAAAAGACTCGCCGTTGTTCAACTAATATATTATATAAAATGTAAAAGCATACATACCACTGCTTGGCACATCCAACTGGCTACCATTGAACAACGATACTTACCTATAAATAAATGTCTCATTCGTCTCAAAATCGCGAAATGTGAAAGCATTTTTATGAAATTAGATTAAGTCACGGATGTAGAACCTCGTTTATATAATACCGCGTAATTATATTTAATAAAAGAAATGAACGGTAAACGAAATTTACAGTACATCTTTTAGTTTTGAAGTAATAAATTGTGATGACGTCACGATCGCTATCTTTACACGCAAATAGTTAAAATAAATCCGTATTGGTCACACCGTGCATACGAAAACAACGGGAAATACATCTTACCTAATCGTTTTATTCGTGATTTGAATTGATATTGTCAGATAAATCTAAATTACTTAAGGATTCCTAAATAAACTCTCTTTTTCAATGATATATCCTCACGAGTACTGAATTTATTACACTTTTGTTCGATTATGTGATTTAATATTTGAATAGATACATTTTAAACTTAATAATTGTTGTAATACATTAAGATTAATTCACTGACGAGCAATAATATTTAATTTGATATGTTAATGTATAATTTGAGTCAGTAAAAAAATATATAAAAAATTTTATTATTAATAAAAAATAAAAACAATGAATACATAACTAAACGAAAACGAAACGAAAAAAATAACTTATGAAACCTAAGTCATATCTGTACGAATTGAGGCAGGTAGCTAGATTAAATATAATTTGCATTGCTGACACGACACTGGCTGACTGCAGACTCTGTTTCCCACATTTTAGAAAAATTAAAATAACCACAGTTGATTAACATAAGCAGTCACAGCTAGAACTAATATGAAAATAAATTAGAACCGTTTCGTGTTTTCTCTACGTATAATACAGTTTTAGTTTTGATTTGAACCATAATAGCTAAGTGGTTAGAACTAGTGAATCTTAACTGAAGGTTAGGGGTTCAAACCCGGGCAAGTACTATAGAGCTTTAGAAAAACGTTGTAAGGAAATTTGCGAATGTTGATGAAACTTTGCCACATTTATATCCAACCCGCATTGGAGTAACGTGGAGGAACGAGCTCCAAGCTTGCCCCTCAAGAGGAGTTCATTGCTCAGTGGAAAATTAATACATTGTAACTTTTTTATTTAAGCATAGTTCAATCTGCATTATAATATGCTTTGCTGTATAATCTTTGAATTCCATATTTTTTTTTTTTTTTTTTTTTTTTTTTTTTTTTTTTTTTTTTTTTTTTTTTTTTTTTTTTTCAGCCTTTTGCCGTCCACTGCTGGACGAAAGCCTCCCCCATAGAACGCCAACCATCCCGATCTTGGGCAGTCCGCATCCATCCCGAATCCATATATCCATATATGCTTTCAAATTAAATATTTTTGAAGTCGCAAGATCGTCGCTGTATTTCTAACTAAATGAAAAAATATAGTAAGCTTCAGTTGGAAACCGTCTATTATCTTTAGTAAAAAGTCTACCAATAATTTACTGATAGTATTTTAAATATATAATTACAATACTGTACATATTATATATAAGCGAAATACACTGACTGACATCAGGAGATCTCCGATACTATAGATCCGATTGACTTGAAATTTAGCTTTGTTATTCCTTTTGTGGCATAAATGCCCAATGAGAAAGGAATTTTGGAAATTTCAACTTCTTGAGGCCAAAGTGGGGGGATTTGTACGATTTTTAACCCGTAAGAAGTCGGCACGGGCTGCTAGAATAAAATGAATGCACAACTAAGTTTGTTTCAGTTAATTTGCATCAGTACACGATTGTACTACCTGCGTGCACACGTACTTTACTGAATTATTAACCTATCGTATATACTACATAGCAGGTTTAAATTACATTTTACTTTTAATTTATTAAAAAATTATAATATTTTTTTGAAAAATATACATGTTTAATCCAATTAATATTAAATTTTAATATTTACGCGTCTATCAATTTTAATAATATGAAATATAAATAATTTGTAGTATAATAAATCATAATTAAAATATTCGCTCTCTAATCACGCTAAATTTACATTCGAAATATTAAAAAGTAAACATAAAAACACCAAAGGACTTTGTCACATTTAAGGCAATAAAATTTTCGCACGGCACTGAGATATATTTACCGCAAGCTTAAATTTGACATTGTAACAAATGTTATATTTCATTTAAACTAAAACCGCTAACTACTTAACTTGAAAATAAGACGCTTGTCGCAATGTCGGCTGGTAAGTACATAATCTTATATTACTGTCTTGCTGTTTTACCACCATACATGACATTGAAGTTATAACGTTTATACTTGGTAACTGTGAGCTCAATTTATTAAGTAAATAATGCCGCTACGGTTTCTTTATTTATTTATTTCTTATTTTATAATATTAACAATTATATAGGTACTTGTTTTTCTCGTTTTTTTGATTTCGAAATAGTGTTTAAGACCTTTATATTAATTAAATGTTGTAAATGAGAATAAAAGTTTTTCTCAATTTCTTTTGAATGGATTCTAAATGTTCCCACAAAATATTGATTCCTGAGACATTTTACTGAGAAATCTCATAGTTTGTAAATAATACTCCAAAATAACGGTTAGTCGATGTGAGGCTTGTAACTTCGTAGCTACTAATAATGCTATGAAGGCTTAAAAATTATTTTTATAATATCGCTACAACTACTATCATAAAATATTCCTTTGACTTGCCTTTAACTTTTCTTTGAAACTACATATATTTATTTCATTATTTACATGGAAAATATACTCAGTGCAATTATGACGGCAAAGGAGGTATGGAGGAATGGTATCCAAAAAACTTATGATCAAAAAGATAATGTAAATATATAAAATTAAATAAGAGACGCATAAAATACAATGAAATTCTGCCACATGTGTATTCTACCAACCCGCATTGGAGCAGCGTGGAATAAGCTCCAAACCTTCTCCTCAAAAGGGAGAGGAGCCCAGCCCAGCAGTGGGACATTCACAGGCTGTTACTGTCATATTACATAAGAGATGCGAGGAGCATCGTGTTTCAGGCGCAAACGTGAGCAAATTGAATTATTCTTGTACGTTGTCTCCATCATTCAACACGCTTTCAACGTGGCGATTCAACTTATTGGTTTCATCGTTCCTTAGACAATCGTCAATAGACAACCTTGAACACCTCGAAAGTACATGGTAATCTTTTATTGTTTTTAAGTCACATTTAACTCTATTAGCGACTCATATTCTACATTTTTATTTGATTATAGTATTTTATTGTACTGTATTATTTTTACAAATTATAATTTGTAAGTTAACTAAGGACAATAACGTTAAATGCTGTCAATGTCAATAAATAAATATACAATGTCCCACTGCTGGGCTGGGCTCCTCTCCCTTTTGAGGAGAAGGTTTGGAGCTTATTCCACGCTGCTACAATGCGGGTTGGTAGAATATACATGTGGCAGAATTTCATTGTATTTTATGCGTCTCTTATTTAGTTGCTGTAACACAGACTCGTAATATTGCATCTTCGTATTGGCTTACCTACATTACTTTAACTGAAGAGTTTAATTTATGTTGTTGTTTATTTTTGTGTACCGTCCGTGTGTTGTATATATATATATACATATTATATATATACTTAAGTAGGTTAATCTTTTTTTCTTGAATTGTATTCTTTTTTTTAAATAAATTCTTAAGCCGTAAGTGCCTCTTCAAGCGCTATTTGTCATCTCAACTTCTAATTCGACAAAGAGGCACTTTGAGTCGGATTTCAACATTTTAGGATCGGGTTGAGCAACGAGTCAATCCTAAATGATAGTTTTTTTTATTTTATTTAAAGGTTTTAATTGCCAATTAATTAACAATTCCTAATCGACTGCTAAATCTTTCACGGTTAAATAAAATTTAATATTCCAAATTTAACTGACAAGATTCTGGCAGCCACCTCTTTCAATAATTAAATCACAATTCATATTACGTTAGTTAAGACAAAATTCAATTATTAAAAATTTAAAAATATTAGGTACAATTTCTCAAAAGTTATACTTGAATGTTATTTTATCATACTCTGCGATTTAACTAACTTAACTTTAAGTACTAAATACCTTTACGAACCTACTTCATTACATACATATTGCTTTATTATATACTTGCACTTAGACCCTTAGCTCTACATAAAACGTTCCTATTAAAGGACAAATATGTAGCGAAAATTGGTGTTTTACTTAGGACCCTTCTCGGGCGTACGCAGATCAGCTAACTAAAGTTTCATCATCGGATCAACGGCTTAGGAACCCATAGTGGTCAAATATAAAAACCTACAAACATTAAATTTTATTTATATAGATTTTACATTTAATTATAAGCATTCGTTATGTTTATGTAATACACAGTTGCAGCTAAGTTTTCTAAATAGTTCTACTAAAAAACGTTAGTTATATATTTTAAAAAGCTAGAAAAAGTTACGCATCAAGAGACTGAATAAATTAATATTAATCTTAATCAATGTTCGCAACTTTCAACTTAAAAACTCAGGAAGAAGCTTCCAAGTCAGCGTTGTACTTGGGCAGTTAAGCATCACGCTCCAGCGCCGACCATCCTACCATATCACACCGGCTAATGCCTTACATCATACGACATGTCATAATCTACCATCAAAAATCACCTTTATTCCATCGACTTAAGGCATAAGTGAGCTGACAATCATAAATTCATAATAAAACTCTTCAATGCCCCCACAATAATTGCGCTTTAAGTGAATGAACTGAAGGCAATAAGCATACATTTTGTAGTACCTAAAATGAAATTAAACTGCGAGTCTTAACGGTCATTAGAAGAGAAATTATTTTATATATATATATTGTCGTGTCAATACTTGTGCGAAATATTCGTGTTAAAATAGATCGATGAGACGGTTAAAGTTAGGCGCTTTCCGAGGCACGGAATCGTAACAATACCAGATTATTAATGACCTACACATATATGGGACCTAAGATATTGAGATTTGTAGCTATATAAGCCTACTAGAATACGAGCCTGTTATGTATGTAAATTGGAACGAAGATATTGTTATCAAAATAAAAAATATATTTGAAATATATATATATAATATTTATAAATATTTTTAAAATCCATATAAAAACTAAGGGACGATATATAATTTTATACATACGGCCCTGTTACTCAGTAGACACGTGTATAGATTACCTAATTTTCGTACATAATATAGCAATTAGAATAATTTTACAATGTTTGCTTAGGAGAAAAGTCATATTGTGTCAACAAATTTGTTTGTTCTTCTTAGAATTATGTTTATCGACGTCTGCGGAGCTGACACGGCTAACGATTGTTTAACTTAAATTCGAAGACCAGTGTATTTATGTACATTCTGTACATCATTCACTGAATAAGAACGTAAGTTATTTACTTAGTAAGCCTGAGAAAAGTTAATCATCAAATCCGTAATGGCTCCGATATTGTCAACGTAAATACGTAGAATTAAACGAGTATTTCGCTTTAATCTTGTCAATCTTAAGATAATATTGACTTTACGGTTAATATTATCTTAAGGTTGGTAGTTAAATTATCACAGTGGGCCTGTTTTTACGTTATGATTTCAATTCTCCTTTTTTTATTTTACAGATGAACACAAAGCAACGACCGCTATGATTATGTAAGGTTAGTAATTTTTTGTTTTTTTGTATCAAGTTTTATTGTTATTTATTTATTCCAGCATATTTCCAAGCACAAAGTCTGTCTAATATAAGAATCACTTAATTTACAATTACTATTTAAAGAAATTATATCTTTAAGCAAATATAATTGAAATTTTGAAGGGAACATATATGAATATACATACATGTTTCGAAATTTTTTCTTTCTCCTCATATTTTAATACTTTTTATTGATAACAGCAGCAATTATTTTATTTTTTTTTTTGAAAATCGAACATCGCCCTTTTGTTTTATCTATACGAGTAAATAATAACCGTTATCCTTAGTTGCGGAAATGAATCATGATGTTATAAATTATCCCAAACCCGTTTACTTTGACTGGTTATGTATAAAACCTTAACAGATTGCGTATGACTGAAAGTTCTGACATAGAATCGGACCGGTTCCGGTAACGTTTAACTGCTTTCAATGGAACAAATGATGGGCGTAGTTTATCATAAACTTGAAGGATCGACTGTTTTAACTGATCTTTGATCGTACAACCAAAGAGTTATTGATAAATGAATATTTAAATTGACTTCGAGTGGAAATAAAGTTGAGTTTATAAAAAAATGTATACAATAAAATTGATTCTTATATTATCCTTGTAATAAATAAAGATATTTTTAGTCTGTTGTAATCCTTATTGCAAGCACATTTGAGCAGGTACTACTCATATATCAAATATTCTACAGCTAAACGGCACTTCGCGGGACATAACTTTTTGGTTCCCAAGGTTGGTGGCGCATTCATGATGTGAGGAATGGTTAATATTTCTTAAAGGCAACGTCTATGTGCGACGGTGACCACTAATTATCAGGTTCTCCATTTATCAGTCCGCCTATCTATTATAAATAGATATATTCATTAAAAAATAAAAAAAGTCATAGGTAAGTTCCAAAATGTCTATGAGTGCACCAACAAACATAGATGGGTATTACATCCAAATACATTTTTCCTAAAACCCAAATGTTACCAATAGAGATAAATACAAAATTATAAAATATGTACATTTTTCTTTTTAATTAAGTACTCAAGAAAAAATGAAAGCATTTGAATGAACGTTATAATAATGCATTCTGTCAATATCGTCGGTCGAACACCTTCGGCCAATAAAATATGTATACAATAAGAAGAAAAAAAAAACAAATCATTTCAATTCATATCTAAAGTTCACGCGAGTCTGGCTACTGCTTGAAGAAGAAAAAACTTCACACAAATTAACGATTGAATCAAATAATCAATAGATTATATTGTTAATATTTATGAACCGAAACATGATTACAATCTGTCGGTATGACTGGAGAAACAAGTGTAGTAATTGATACGAGATTGTTAACGAATGACAGATTGATTCCCAGTTCAAGATCTTGTTATCGAACGTATAATTTATATTGCAAATAATGATATGTATGCATACATTCATGTACATAATTTTCTTTATATTTTTGTTTCTTTTAAGACACATAGAACGCACACTAAAATAATCATCCAATATATGTGTACATTTTCAAATTTAATATATCAGTATTATTTAAACATATATAAAATATGTATTCTTTTATAATAGATGGTAAATGCTCACCTCCATCATCAGATTAAAAGCTAAAGGCTTTGAATAATTAAATAGCATAAGTTATTCTTTACAATACGCGCGATCTAATTTGACCGGTCAGAAATTAGTCGCGAGTCGATGCACAGATAGATACCGTTGCCGTACCGTACAGAATTTCTTGATTGATAAATCTAATTACTCTTTATACGTCGGATCTAGGTTTGAACCCTTAAGATCTGTTGCCACTAGTGAACCTAGAACATACAAATGAAACACACTCATACATAGTTACATACACACCTACACAAAACTCATATTAAATATGTATTATTTAATAGGTTGTCTGTTTTTTATCCATAATAACCTTAATAACTGTTGACTAGGTAATCCATCATTCAACTGGTCAGCTACTATTCTAGCTACTGGCTACGATAAAAGGTCTATTTATAAACCGGTGATCACACGCGGCTCCCTGTTTCTATATTACTTTCTATAGGGTGCTCATTATGCACACTTGCTTGAGGAAGTTTTGATCGGTTTTCCGACGGCTGTAAATGTTAGGTTTAATATAGCCTTATCTAATAATTGATAATTTTTTTTATATCTCAGGAAGTTTAATATTAAATGACACAGATTATTTAAATTGTATTGACAAATTAAATATATTTAATTTCATTTTTTTTTATATAAAGTCTATCTCTAGAAACAAAATTATGAATTGTAGTTCTTATATTGTTATTATGATACAGACATAATAGTATAGTGCGTCCCTATCAGTAGAAAACATTACGTTACGTTGATATTATCGCGGTGTGTCCAACCGCAAATAGTGAGCCATTAGCCACGCATAATGCTAGGCACGCGATCGATGTCATACGTGGACGCTACAATATAACGAACTAAGCACTAAACGCGATGACTTCAAAACTATTCACGTTATAAAACAGCGCTGCAACATCGCTAGAAATCAAAAGAAAACACTGCGTTGGCGCGAGCGATCGCAATCAGAGACGCGTGCGCCGAGATGGAGCATGCGGTTTTTTCATATAATCCATCTGTTGGATAGGCAATAATTGACCAGATACAACTACGTCGTCTAAGAAGGAAATGGCCCGAGACTATAGTTGAAACGCGGTATCATTACAGACCTCGTTCATAATAAGATAGATTCCATACAAATGTTGTGGAATTAATATCAAAAACATTCCTATACACTTTATCGTTTAATTCTCATACTCGAACATGATTTGCAAATATACACTTGTAAAGATTTCGGTCGTCAGATCGATGTTTAGTCGACATGAAATTCTCGATGAAGGTCACAGGGTCATTTCTTAAGCGCTGAAGTACACACGTATTGTAACAATTGTTCCACGAATAATGAATCCGCGGTAATGGATCTTTGATTATTATCATTTAATAGACAAGAATGATAAATCAAACTCTGGTTAATCGAGGCGTACACTATTATATTGCTATTTATATACGAAAATCGTTTTTGCTATCTTTTTGATTAAGATTCATATTAGATTCTTGTTCGAACATGTTCATTGATTAATGACACTTTCTTGTAAGACTGCACGACCCTTCTAATAAACCATACGAACGCAGCTTTGATGTGTCGCCGACCAAGTGAGAGGTAAACAACATTCCATCATATAGTACATAATATTACATATATAAATGCATAAGAAAATGATAAAATTATTTGCAGGTTTTTTTTAAACTATACTACAAGACTAGTAAGCTAAGATGAATTTAATGATGCTTCTATTAAATAGAAATTTAAGAAAATAAATCTCTAGAACTCAGTACGTGGCTCTGAGCAACTAATGTCAGTCGATTTGATTTCATACGACGCTAGTGTTGCAGTGTTTTATCATTACGATTGTCGTCTGAACGCCATGACATTACGGAATTGCCATAGATTGCATATAAAATTACCGTTTGCACGCATGGCATGTGTTACATCTAATGTGGCAATTTAAAACTGTCGCTTTGCTTTCTCTGACAAAACTCGATCGATACGTAAACATGAGACATGACTACAAAGTTTTTAACTTTTCTAACTAAACTTGTACTTTCTCGAAAGATCATTAGACTTTTATAGTTGAAACTGATTATGTTAAATTGTGACTTTTTTATATATGAACCGTTGAGATAATTTGCACAGCTTTAATATTCGAATGTCAATGTGTAATAGCTAGTGCGGCGCTATATTAATTGGTTAATATAATTTTGGAAACGGTGTGCAAATGATAATTCAATTTATTTATTTTTAGCTATGTAATTTAGTTGTCGGAAAAGAGTAACCATTAAATTTCGTGCGGTTCTTCTCGGTAGAATCTCTTAGTTAGCTAGCTAAGCTAGAAGCCGGTGGTAACTTTATATTTAATTCAATAGTGCTCGCAAGAGTCTACTTGAATGAAGTATGCTTTGATTTTGATTAAATATAATGATTATTACAATCCAATAGACCGTCTTTTTTAGGTACATAAAACTATAAAAAACTTATTCGTATTGACCTACAATTGTTAGTGTTATTGAGACGATAATATATGTTTCTGACACCGAAAAAGTTCGCAACGTTGTATCGACAAATAAATGTCGGCTTTTGTTAATTTCTCAAGTTGTCAGAAGTTTATTATTGACCATTATCGTTACCAACTTTGGCATGACATTGACGGTCATTGTTAATGACCGTGTTAATATTTTTATCTAAATCTGACCTTTCGTTTTAAGTCAATTATTGGTAATATTTAAGGTCAATTTGCTTCAAATAACATTTGTTAAGGTTTTATTCAAAAGAGTTTGTAATGTAATTTATTATTTGTATCACCAATGAGATGTGCCCTGTAAGCATAATGTAGATCTTTGGAATCTCTACCTCTAATGAAATTTATCCGTCAGGGTTCATCTCAAAGAGGATTAATCTGTCTTTGGATGCCATTAAGCGATGAGTGTAGCAGTCTCCATAACGCAAATAACAAAAGCTCGAATTTCCTTTTTAGTATATATGAATCTTTAGAACGATGCTAAGTAATTAAATACCAGTACTGAGTTATTCGAATATTATTGGTGTTATATCACCAACTATCTATTACGTCGGATAAATTTGTCTGTTTGTCAAATTATTTTATCTATTTGATATGTATCATCATCTGTTTTATAACGTTCAATTCTGTATGTTTGTCTTTTATAAACAAGTGCCTTAGAAGTCACTTCTCCATTGTATAATACAATGACTTAATGATTGCTAATTAAAAATACTAACAAATGATAATGCTATGAGAAAAATTCAATAAGAAATATTTCAAAGCCTTGTAAACCGTCACGCTTTATTAGATATAATTAATGACAGTAATAAATATGGTTCCGTATATTATATGAGGAATTCTCTCGATGTTTTGTCCCATTCTTCCTTGTATTTTTAAGCACAGTTTCTCATAATGTAAATATTTAAAGTATTTATTTGATTCGTTTGTTTTTTTTTTCGATTTTTTAGCTTACCAAGATAAAGGTATTCTATTCATCTAGGTAACAACCAGAGCATACCACTTTATCATTAAAATCAATCATTGAATGAATGAATGAGTAATTTTTATGACGTATTTAGACATTAATCCCGAATATTTCCAGATAGCTTAAATTCGAATACCGTATTAACAATGATTATTATTATAAAAAATCTTGTTCAGCCATTCAAGCATGTAACCTAGCTTATAGTTAGTTTTTAGTCAATGCGATGGAGTTATATAGCTTATAATTTTTATGTAAATAATGCGATTATTCGAGTATTTTTTATTTATCATGTATATACATACATTATCACATATTCTCATTACAACACATTATATCAGTAAAATACCAACTTAACAATATTATTGACTAGAGTAAACCTTTGAATTTTCTAAGATAGCGTATTGTATATATGGATGCAGAGATTACAAATCACATTGATTGGTAAATATTATCATAGAAGCATAGAGTCAGCATCGAAATGTATAAATTGACGAAGACGCAATTTAATACATCTATATATAAATAGGCAGCATATCTTCAGTATCTTTTTCCCCTCAGTTAATCGATTTTTTTATGAAAAAACAAATATTTATATTAAACTTTTAATGATAATTATGGTCCGGTTTAATTACTAGATTCGTCCAGGAGTGAAATTCTATTTGTATAATTTGTTAGTCAATAATATTGTATCCATTGAATCTTTAAAATCAGAATGAAAACATATTTAACTTAAGTAGGCTTAAACTATTTTATATAGCCAGCAAGGACCTCAGTTATTTAATAAAAATATAAATTAGATACGAAAATATTAATATTTGGAACAATTGACTTTAAAAAATAAAATTATTAAATATATTTTTTTAAGCAATCAAGTAAATCATTTTATTGTAATAAACTTAAACTATATATTGTAGATGTATATAGATATAAAAAGAAAGTACATTCATAAGCATGTTTAATTTCGATTCGTCAATCTGTATACAAACTTTTGTTGAATCGGAACAATTATTTAACAAAAGGCTTACAATGGGTATTGTGTACATATTTCTGAAGCTGACTGTACTAAACGTCTTGTTAGCTCATAAGAGTGAACTTGCATTAATTTATCAGTCTGCGATAATGGAGTAGATACCTTAACGATCTTGCGTACGTTTGCATTAGCCTACAACATAAAATGCGTTCTTTACATATACAGTAGAAGCTAAGCTTTAAGGGATAAGCCAGAACTCTGAGTTATCCTATATGTGATAAAAGAAAATTAAAAAAAAGGTTATATATACAAAATTTCGCATGTATTTCGTCGATCATTGAAGTTATAAATATAAATGCATTGTCATCAAAACTGAACCATAATATTTCATCCCATGGATGTTTGTATATCTGCCCGAGATATTTTTTTTATAGAATAGCAAGGCGGACGAGCATATAGGCCACCTGATGGTAAGTGGTCACCAATGCCCATAGACATTGATATTGTAAGAAATGTTAACCATCGCTTACATCACCAATGCGCCACCAACCTTGGGAACTAAGATGGTATGTCTCTTGTGCCTGTAATTGCACTGGCTCACTCACCCTTCAAACCGGAACACAACAATACCAAGTACTACTATTTTGCGGTAGAATATGTGATGAATACTTCTTCATTGAAATTTAATTTCATGGTTTATACACTTTAAATTTTTAATTATTCTTATCCTCAATTATTAAAATAACTACTAAAAAGCAATTTATTTATTATTGCAAGCCATGCAATTATATAAATTCATTCATTACCTGGTCGACCGTGTTTCACTTAATTTTAATAATTATTTATAATATTTTTTTGTAAGAATTGCGTTTCTTCAGGAGAGACACTTCTTGTTCTATAGAACTTAAAAACCTTATTTAAATACAAAATTTGAGCTTAATCGTTTTGAAATAAATATACACACAAGAATTGCTCATTTATCATTCTAAGAAAAAGATGGTAAGCATTAAAAAATTAATGTTAAAATGACAGTCAGTGGGGATTTTTGAAAAAAACCAATTTCACTTCTTAACATTCATAATTTTAATGTCATTAAATAAGCCGCTTTTGTCAAAATATACGAATCTAAACCAGATTTATCTAGATTTAATGATGTACTATATTCAAAATAAATCTCGTTATTAACTTTAAGCACAAAGCAATCGATTATTCATTCAAAATGTCTTCAATATATTGTAACAAACTTGTTACTATTCTTAATACGCATCCACGCGTCGGCGGAATCCCGCAATTAAAACATCTAATGACTTTATCTAAATCTAGCCTATCAACTAGGTAGGGTTGCCAGATGCTGCCCACTACTTGGGAGTTCAATTGTTTATATTGAAACGTAATTATAACATTATAAATAGATAGCATAAGTCTTCCTACATGTTTATTATTCATCTCATATTAAAAATATACTTTATTCAAGTGGGCTGTTAC
Organism: Nymphalis io; assembly: GCF_905147045.1. Classification (NCBI taxonomy): domain Eukaryota; kingdom Metazoa; phylum Arthropoda; class Insecta; order Lepidoptera; family Nymphalidae; genus Nymphalis; species Nymphalis io. The sequence goes on from NC_065904.1 coordinate 5,482,682, forward strand.
AAGCACTTTTAAGTTTCATTTTACAAGTGTAACTAGGCAATTAAATACAAAGCAACAACCGGATATACATTATATACATTCACGAATCACAAGAAATACGGTAGCAATCAACACTAATTGAAGTTCACCTTTCTTATACTTAAAATAAAATTTATATTCACGTACTAATTCTATCCTGTTTATATTATTGAATAATGTAATTTAGCTGAAATTTCTTGTATATTATGTAAGTAACTAAGTTAAGGCTTTTTTTGGCATCCTTCCCGCTGTAAAAGGGCGGGGGCGTATTTGGGAGTCCTTTTTTTTTCTTGCAGTGGAAACCTTCAGAAAGGTATCCGGTACCTAGGTCCTATCGGAGTGAAACCGGGTTATGTGGGATTCTTACCCACTAAAACCACTGCACTGGTTGGTGTATTCCACCAACCCGCATTGGAGCAGCGTGGTGGAATAAGCTCCAAACCTTCTCCTCAAAAAAAAAGAGGTGCGGAGGCCTTTAGCCCAGCAGTGGGACATTCACAGGCTGTTACGGTAAAACCACTGCGATGGCCGTCCTTAGCACGGGTATTTTGGAGTCCTGTTCGAACTAGACAAATATAATGCAATAAAAACAGCATTGTCCTCTCTGTGGTTCGTGACGCCCCGAGCTTTGTCAAGCCTTATTGTATATATTAAGGACATTAATACAGAACGTTACAATACAGTTTCTGAGCGGATTGAAAGAGACACATATATTAAATTTCTTCTGATATATTATGATACTTCACGACACTTGTATGTTCTTCTTATGGATGTCGGCCATTATTAAGCGGGAATAGCCAACCTCGAAGGATATGTTTTAGCACACAATTGTGTGCGCAAACACAAGTGCTTTCTCTATTCTGCCCCTCATAATATATTGTATATTATATTATAACCATGGCATCATCTTCGTATTCTTTAGAGCGCTTTGTCATTTTACCACCCAATATTGAATGAATAAAAATAATATGTGACTTCATAGCCCATAATTAATTCACACGCTGGAAAATGTGTAGTTCTTAGGAAACTGTAAAGATAAAAATTCTACGTAATTGAAGGCTTAAGGTATACTTATGTCACAGGAAAACGTTAACTAAGTTGCCGATAAATATCGGTCTATTATGATGTGAAACGTTTTATTATCAGGATATTGAAGATTATGTAAATATAAATAGAGATTGGACTGTATATCTGGTTGAATCTCTTTCGCCGGTTCTTCTCAGAATAAGTGGTTTTGTTTTGTTAATCATAAATATCCCACTACTAAAGGTGTCCCTCTGGAGAAGAACGTTATAAACTCAGTAACTTTTTCCTGGGAACATTTCAATTCATTCTTTTATATTATATAAATAATTTTAATTTCGATAAAAGTAACCATTACAGCCCTAGGTCTCCTTAGATGTATGCGATTTTGCATCCATCTGTATGTTCTTAGATCATTAATTACTTTAACAAGACGTGCTGCGAGGGCGTCTGCGCATCGTAGAGGATTAGTAACAAGTAAAACGAATGGTATTTTTGTTAAATAAACAGTAAAATAACAGCCATTAAATATCCCTATGCTGGGCGAGACCCTTCTCTCTTTAAGGAGAAAAAGTTTTTAGAGCATATTCCAACACGCTGCTTCAGTACGGTTTAGTGGATTCATCACTGATCATATGATTATATACTCAAATTAAGCACATGAAAATTGTCCAAGTTTAATGTTAATTACCACGTGTTCTAACTTTTCATCGTCATCTCGGCTCTATTTCTGTTTACTTTTTAATGGTGAAATTTAAGCGCACGTTGTGAATTGCAAAGTCCTCACCGAGTTCCGTCACGTCGGTCATTCCCATGGAAAACTAACCAACTGTGCAGGAGATATTATAGTGTCAGGAGATATTATAGTCTCATAATCCAATAGAATGGCAAATCCGACACGACCAGAAAGAGATCAAGCGCAGGAACCAACGGCTTTACGTGATTTTCGAGGGAGGAGGTGTAAAGACTGCTAACCGGAGCTTGGAAAGCTCCAGTCTGCTATTGAGAATTTTTTGACGGAAAACCTAATAATTTTTACTATCATTACCTATGTGAACTATAGACAAAGAGACTTTCAAACTAATAGTAAATTTTTAACATTAAATTTGTACAAAAATTATTCAAAGTAATCATTAAAATCATCAAAATAAGTTTTAATACTTCTACAAATTATTTTCTTAATGGCATATATTTATTATATTTGTACCAATGTTACATACAAAATTATATAATTAGTTTAAATTACGGATATGATAATTTACGAAGTTCAAAAAAGAGTTTTTAATGGTTTAAAAAATTGGCGTAAAAATCAATCTCATTAGCAATATTTAAAAAAAAATGCATAATGAAAATTGACACGTTTTGTGTTTTCAATACGCGTTGGTGACGATGAACAAACAGTTGCAAAGAAAGCATAATATAAACTGCTACTGAATTTAAAACGAAATCGTACAAACTTTATTTATAAAACAAACATAATAATGTCTAATAGCTCCTCCAGACTTTATTACTAGTCATGTTAAATTATTCCGAATTGAGGTCAAGAAATTCGAATCAACATCGCTCTTAATAATGTTATTTTGATAAACCTCGTGTATAAAAACGAGCGTAGTTTTTAATATGATCTTTATCTACATAGACATAAGGGTTACAAGTTGTACAAGCACAAGGTATGAAAATACAATAATCAGCAGTCGCACCTTATTTAAATTGATTGATATTTTATTTAAGTAACAACTCGACATCGATTTTTTTTTCATTGTTACTTAAACAGGTGTACGGAGATGGTTCTCTAAAGGCGCTACGATATTTTTCTTAAGACGACGACTTACGGCTTTTATAATACCTAAACAAATTTGCTTTATATGTATAAACGACGTGTGATTCTTGTTTTTCCGAAGAGATGTTTTATATTTCTTTACACTAGTGACTTACACATTACAGTAACAGCCTGTTAATGTCCCACTGCTGGGCTAAGGCCTCCTCTCCCTTTTGAGGAGAAGGTTTGGAGCTTATTCCACAACGCTGCTCCAATGGAGATTGGTAGAACACACATGTGGCAGATTTTCAATGAAATTAGACGCATGCAGGTTTCGTCACGATGTTTTTCTTCACCGTCAAGCACGAGATGAATCATAAACACAAATTAAGCATATAAAAATTCAATGGTGCTTGTCCGGGTTTGAACCCACGATCATCGGTTAAGATTCACGCGTTCTTACCACTAGGCCATCTCGGCTTCACATTACTTACAATATACTGTCATCTTAAGAAATTCAAGATTTAAAATGATTAATAAATTTCTAAGTCAAAATAATTTTACTACCTGTAAACGTGCCACTACTGAGCAAAGCTTCTTATCGTATTTAAAATTTAATTACACAGGTATGCTTATACGACAAGATTTATAAACGTTCAAAAATATTCAATCGTCAAAATTAAAAGAATCGTTACGGAACGTTTGTTTGCTAAAGGATTATTACAAGAGCAATGACTTTTTAAATGATTGCACACCTTGGAGATGGCTGGTCGCCTCCAGGCCATTTCAAATGAAATATATAATTCTATTATTAATACAATTAAAAGCCTATGTATTACTTGAGATTCAAGCTTACTTTATACCAAATTTTATCAAAAATAAGATTTAGCCGTGAAAGCGTAACGTAGCGTTTCGCATTTATAATATTATATTCCAATATTAGTTTCTTTATTATTATAGAGTAGCTATATAAGCACAAAATAAAAACCCTAACATTGTAAAAGGCAGTAATAAAGTAAGAACAAAACAAATAAGTTCGATCAAAGCCTCACTTTATAAATACGACGGCGTATGAATGGCAAAATGGCATCGTCTTTGTAGGCTTAATGTTATAGACGCAAGTAGCAATGAAGAATTGATCATACATTTTACAATAACTGCTTTATTGCATCGAATAACTTTTCATTATGTTCCGTATATTTAATATAATCGCCGTTTGTATTTCTTATGTTGGCAGACTTGAAGCTTACCTAAGCAATATTAAAGTTACTTGTTTAACAGTAACTACTAACAAAACCTGTTCGACCTTTAAGGGTCAAACATAAAAAAAACTGCAGTTGAACTCGTAATTATTAAAAAAAATACTACGATTAAAATTTATGTAATTATTATGTAATCGATGTGTTGATACGTCATAGAATATTAAATAATAAATCTAGATTAATCGTAACATATTTATAACGATGACTTTGACAATATCAAGACGATAGATTCGATAACGTCGGCATCGGTGCAGGCGCAACGGTCGGTGTCACGTCGCATCAGTGCGTGCGCAATCTACGAGATTACACTACATTCGCGAAGCGATGCAATACGTACGCTCACGCGCATCCATCCGTTACATGAAAATCACTAATATCGACATGTAACTAAAGTCAAATGCGAGACGAATTTATCATTAAAACGATCGACTGAAGCGTTCGATTCGGTTAGATGATGCATCTCATCTTCTACACACGTGAGGTAATTGAAACTAATATAATATGGTAATGCGCTATATTTTATTTTACATATATATATATATATAATTTATATATCAATTCTTATATACGAAACTTATATATGATCTTTTGTATTACCTTAATACAAATTATTCGCCTCATATTCAACGTTGACGCATCGCAAGAAATAAGTTCTTAGGGTCTTGGTCAGCTCTGGGACATTTATGAGCTGTTACTATTAAGTATTCGTCGTATTTCGTTTAATTCGATAGATATAGAGCTTCAATTAAGTCATGAAAAATACTTATTACTGAGATGCCTGGCGAAGTTGGCTTGCGATTGCTAGCTTTATAGATTTAAATTTAAGTTGACTTCAGAATGTTAACCTTAATTGTGTAATGATTGATGCGTGAAAATAAACTGCTTGAATATATAAAGTGTTATGTTTATATTGTTTAATTTAAGGTTTAATCAATCAACCTTATCATATCTTTTCAAAATTTCCAGTCAAGTTTTTTATAGTTTATTAATTATTCTGCGTTTACTAGTCAAATAAATACATTTTAAGTCACAAAACCACTGTACCGACGCTTACATTAAAAAAAATAGTTTGTTTTTTATACATAAATATTTAAATATAATGTTACCATATACAATGTTCAATAGCTTTTAAATATAAATATAAAAAAAATATCGTTTTAAATTGATTCATTATTCCATCTTCAATTTCGTCAATAGATCGGCATTCAACGCCCATTATATATTTTAATGGCTCGGAACACAAGCACTTTTCTACTGTTACTTGACGTCATCACCTGACAGAACTTGTCAACTTTATTATCTATGAGTTCATCATTTAAGTGTCTGTCAATAATAAAAAATATTCTTTACTATCGTACTCATTAATCTAAAAAAATAATTTAACTGGAATTTGTTACGTTGGTTTATTAGCGTTGGTTAACACGTTAATACACGTCACAAAATGAATTGTTCTTTAAATTTATAAGTTACTAGCTACCCGTTCTGACTTGATACGTGTGACATAAGAATCGGCCTTATAAACATTGTTGATTAGTTAAACAATACCGTGTCTTCTTCTTTTAAATGTCCAATCAATAACGATAGAGGTGGAGAAATTAGTGATTAACAAACCAATCATGAAGTACCATTGAATTTTCAAGTGCTAATTTGTGCTTATATTAATATATTAATTATCGTGTTCGATGGTGAAAAAATAACATTGTGAGGAAGCCAGCATGTGTCGGATGAAAAAATGTCACAAGTGTATCGACCAGCAGGAGCAACCTGGTGGAATAAACTCCAAACCTTTTCAAAACAGAGAAGCCTTTCGCCCAGACTTTATATTTATATTTCATACTTGCTTCGCTTTTGTAATAAATTGTTAACCACTAAGCGTCAACAATATCTTTACGTTATAAAAAACACACCTTTTATCTTAATGTTTATGAGATAAATATCAGTGCTCTAGTAACCAGTAGCTTCGCTAGCGTCCATTGTCTGACACATCTTAATAGCACTATAGATAAGTTCACAAAGACCGCGTGTGGTCGGACAGTTTAAAAACACTACCTTTACTTCATTTTATTACCTTTGTTACATTATTCAAGATTCACTCACTCACTGAATATAATTATCTGTTTATTAAATATAGACGTGTATATATGGAACATAAAAAAAAATTTATCTCTTGCGCGGTGATGAAGGAAAACATCGCGAGGAATCCTGCATGTGTTGCATGAAATTCTGCCGCCACATGTGTTGGGCACACCTCCTCCTCCTCCACTCCTTAAAAAGAAGGAAGGGATGAACACTAACGATTCGTTATATATTTTTAAAACGGAAGTTTATCTTTCATTGTATTTGCACAAATTTATATTTTGCAAGGAACAAATTGCTATTTTTATGATGTATTTTTTTCAACACAGTGATAACTTTCTGGTCATAAAAACACACACAATTGCAATAGTCTCATTTTTTTCGTCTCAAAAAATATTTTTTAACATTTCATAGTCAACATTTATCATTTCGTAGTAACACATAACAATAACCGTTCTGGGGCGTGTTCCAAAAATCACAGCCGGATTTACAAAAGGAATTCTACAAAAACGCAGGTCACCGGGGCAACTATCAAAATTCCTAACGATGATTATTGTCCAGTGCCGGACAAACTTGACACTCAGTACACAGCTTTAATGTTGCCAGCGAAAACTGACACGGAAACGTGTATGACGGACGCATGTGAACAGCGAAATAATTGACAAATGATAAATTTATATATACGCATCGTTGATATATAAAAATAACATTGATTATTCTATTTCACAAAAGTATGATTATTAAATTGTTCTTTATTTGGGATGAACGGGATAAAATAACAATACTTCGACATTATATCCTATTGTCATGCGGATAATGCACGCAAATTGAAAATTCATTCACATCATGGTGTTAAAAAGCTATCAGATTTATTATATATTTTTTATTGAATTTGAATATAAGCTATTACTGAGCGCATTTAATTAAAATCTATTCATTATTTTTGCATGATACACAAATGAATATAATTCTAATCTAGAATAATGACATCTATTTACTAACTATACTTGTGTTTTTTATTGATTGTCATATTATCAAAAAAATAACCTACCTAACATAAAATATTAAGCTGATGGTTATGTGAAAGAACGACAAAAGTGTTTGTGTATTTAGTAAACAGTATTATGAGTGGTGGTGATGACAACGTGGATATTTTTAGCTAACAAACCAGGAGATGTAGTGTATTAGTGTATTACTAAGACGGGTGCTCTATTCTTTGCTGTCATAGGTCTAAGGGACGTTAACACGACTGTAAGACATCAGGCGCAGGCTAACGACTTTACGTGCTTTCAGGTTGGTTTTATTCGTAATTTAATATTAAGAACATTTACAGACGAATAGGCTCATCTCTAGACATTTAATATAAATATAACCTTTATATGTTAATGTATATTTAAATTAATCAAGTTAAATATATTTATATTGCATTTATGTTTAATTAATACGAAAGTGAAATTGCTTAATATCATTTATCTTTCTGTATTATTAGTAAAAGCCTGTGAATGTCTTACAGCTGGGCTAAGGCCTCCTCTCCTTTATTTGAGGAGAAGGGTTTTGGAGCTTATTCCACCACGCTGCTCTAATGCTGGTTGGTGGAATACACACATGACAGAATTTCAGTGAAATTAGACACATGCAAGTTTCCTCACGATGTTTTTCTTCACCGTCAAGCACGAAATGAATTATAACAAAATTAAACACATAAAAATTCAAAACCAATGATTGCATGTGGTGCTTGCCCAACCGGGCAAGCACCACAGTGCTTGCCCGGTTTTGAACCCACGATCATCGGTTAAGATTCACGCGTTCTTACTTACTTTTTATTATGTTCAGTGAGTTGAACAATTTATAAAATCAAAACTGGTTGAGTGTTTTGTGTTATTAAAAATATCTAGTTCCAGATTTCTAATAAAAAGACGTTAGTTACAATAATAAAGACATTAATAATTTAGTTATATGGTCTTTAATGATGTCCTACTGACCGATTTCGATAACGGTAGCTGACCTCAAGAGAGTTTCACCAATTGCACATGGCATAGTATGGTGCAAGTATGTGCACAAACACAGATGCACTCTCTATTCCCTCAATCTCATAATCCGATGGGACGGCAATTTCCGGGCTGTTACTGAGAATCTTCGACTGAATCTTTTTTTTGCCCAGCAGTGGCACATTTATGTACTGTTTGCTTTGCGTTTTAGTGACAATATTTATGGTGGAAACTATCATTTACCTTTAGGCTGCACAGCACCCACTCCTTTTGTAGTATTAAAAAAAACAAAGGTTAAGACAATAATTAAAAGTGAACAACTAATCTTGATTCTTTATTATAGAGATCCTGTGTTATCATATATATTTAAACCTCCGTACTATTAATTTTCTAACTTCTTTAATTGCCAATTACACAAAAGAACATCAATCTTTTATTTTTACTGTTATATTTAACTGAATTTCGCGAGTTGCTTCTGCGTTATTTAAATAAAATTTGCATTAATGAGTTTGGTGAATCATAATAAAATGAAATGCAAATAAAAGTTGAACATTAGTAATAAAAAAATTCTGTTCTAAACCAAAAGTAATAAAACATGTTTAATATAATTTACTTTTAACATAAGTAACTATTTCTTACCAGCCTCTTATTTTTGCGACTTAAATCTTCTTTTTTACTTCAAGCCGGATGTTCATTTTGACGCATATATTTCTAGAAGTTACTGTAAATATTTAACTTTGTTAACAATTTTTGTATGTCTTTTATATTAGTAAAAAAAAAACTGCCGATATGGCCGCTGCTTAATATGTGAAGGACGTTATCACAAACGCAAAAATATATCAAAATCTTCTTTGTATTATTTGAAATAAAGCCAAACAACTACGGCCTTACGTATAAACGTTTCTCTCTTTCTCTCATTATCGATTTGACATTCGAAAGAAGAAGACGGCACGGTTTAACGAATCATCTAATAAACAACCTTTAAAGTAAGTCAATTAGACGTTTATGTCAATTTGTTTCATAACATGTTGCGAAGTGAAGCTTTGCTTAACAAAACAAAAAGTTAAGAAACCCATCATTAAATTTATTACATATGTCAGTATAGGATTTCCTCACGCGTGAAGCCGTTAAACCAGCCCCATAGGCGCCGGAGACGTTCGTCCGGCGGTAACTGGTTGGACCACAGTATATAAATAATTGTAGGGCCGTGAACGCGTTCACACTATACTGTGATTTCACTAGCTTTAAAAAATGCCATATTAAATGAACAACTTTATTTCTCATAAGAACTAAGTACCTATATAAAAAAGCCGAGATGGCCCAGTGGTAAGAGCGCGTGAATCTTAACCGATAATTGTGGGTTCAAGCTCGGGCTAGCACCACTGAATTTCCATGTGCCTAATTTGTGGGACATTTACAGATTGTTACTGTACTGTAGTGTATATATAAACTATTTATTTACAGTAAATTTTCATCATTAAACAATATGCAATATAATTGTTTTGGGTCTTTATTTGTTTTTTAAAACAGTTACGTATATACATATATTTGGTAATATTCACTCTCAGGCTTACCCACCAAGTATTACATATGTATATAGTAGATTGATGCTACTATGCCAGAAACATTCAACTGCAAACAGCTGTATAAAGGTCCAACTCATGAGGTATTATATTAAAGTAATAATGTCCTCCATACCGATTTCGGCCACGGCGGCAATCTCAAGACAGATTAGCCAACTACACAGGACATATTATAGCGCACAAGTGTGTGCGCAAACACAGGTGCGCTACACCCTAACTCTCATAATCCGATGGAACGGCAATCCGACACGACCGGAAAGAGTTTAGGCGCAGGACCAATGGCTTTACGTGCTTTTCGAGGTAAGGGAGTGTACCAACTTCCAGACTCCGGGCTCCTACGGAAAATTTTCTGATAGAAAAACCCAGTAACTTTTTATTGGCCCGACCTGGGAATTGAACCCAAGACCTCCGGCTCTGCTTTCTTACATGAGGCCACTAGACCATCGAGGCAGTCGTATTGAATTAGATGCTAATTATAGAATGCAATCATTAGTTTTAAATGATATTTGAAAATAATATGCGATTTTAACCTGTGCTCAACATGCGATTTTAATCTGTGTTCAATCGTTAATAATTTTGTTAGTTAGTAACTTGTTATATCGCCTTGCTGTTTCAAACAATACATCATTTTATCCATAGAAGACAGTTCTCGCTATAGAAGTTCAAGTATATTACGTAACATGTGATTTTCTTCATCGTTTAAATATAATATTTGAGTAGAACGAGTTCATTTGTTTTAAATAATATTTGTGTTGTTTGTATTTATTTTGTATTGAGCACATCCTTCAATATAACCAGCACATGCCGTATAGTGACGATAAACCAACCCACAACCCACCAGCAGAAACATCTAGGGTCGGCTTCAGGTCCGTCGATAAAGCTTCCATTTTTCTTGTATGACTATGATACAATACAATATATAAATACAATACCCCAAACAAATAATTAAAGGGAATACTGAGTATCTAATCCATTTATATATGTAGTTGAGATGTTGTTTTATAATTTAATTTAAACAGTAACAGTAACAGCCTGTTAATATCCCACTGCTGGGCCAAGGCCTCCTCTCCCTTTTTTGAAGAGAAGGTTTTTGGAGCTTACACCACGCTGCTCCAATCGGTTTGGTAGAATACATATGTGGCAGAATTTCAATGAAATTAGACACATGCAGGTTTCCTCACGATGTTTTCCTTCACCCTCAAGCACGATATGAATTATAAATATTAATTAAGCACATGAAAATTCAGTGGTGCTTGCCCGGTTTTGAACCCACGATCGTCGGTTAAGATTCACGCGTTTTAAACACTAAACAAACAGTATAAAATATGACTGATTCCTAAAAATAGTGCCTATCTGCCTATGTAAAGTGCCTATAGTGCCTTACTGAAGATGTAAAATTGCATTCCTTATCTACTACACTATATATGTATGTACTTAATCATTTGTCAATACCACCATGACCACAAAATATATTTTTAATACGAATAGAGATAAATCTAGACTTGCCTAGCAGTATTTTTTTAATTAATTTCGGTATGCTTATTTATATGACCTGTTCGACATGCAACTGTAAACTAACATAAACCATAATAAATAAATTTAAAAGAATAAATATAAAATTTGCATAAAAAATAGATAAATAACTACCCAACACTATCAGAATTACGTTAATATAAAAAAAAAAACAAAAATACCTTTCCGAGAGTTTTCTAATATTTAATGATCTGATCAAAAATCAAAGAACGACTTAGGTTATGTCTTATTTTTTAATTTTTTAATGCGTGATATTTCTTGTAACATCATTCAGGTGCGTTAAAAAAATCATTTGAACTGAAATATTTAGCATCTGTCTAAAAAAACACAATCCTTTTTTATTGAGATTTTAGTACATGGACCAATGAGCCAAATGATGGCAAGTTGTTACCTCTTCCCCTAGACAGCGCATTGTTAACACTGTCCATGGGTCGAAAAGCGTCAACAATAGGATAGCGTTGAACCCGTAATTACACTAGCTCACTCACTCTCCAAACGTTTACGGTAATATAAATAATTGATGTTTGGTCGTAGAAATGTCAAAAGTATACCTACACGGAACTAAACAGACACTTACACAAAACTCGTCCGGATAACCAGTCTGTGATTCTATTGTTAATAATGTTTTATATAAAACACTATTCACAGTAGTAATTTTGACATATATCAAAAATTTTAAATTTAGAACACAGTTATAGTTTCGCTTTCTCTTTCAATCGTCAATCAAAATTTAACTTATGTGTGTGTGTGTGTGTGTAATGTATTATTTTGTTAAGATATACTAATTAACATAGCTCTTTCTTCAAAAATGAAGGATTTACACACAAACTTTCAAAAAAGGATTCTTAATGCTGACCTACTATTTGCTATGCCTCACTATGTCAGTCAGACAGTGAATTATTTTTTATATACATACATATACCTAGATGATAAAATTTTATTAAATTAAAAGTATTATATGACTTCTCTTTCAATTAATGATATAAAAATGTAAATTATATTACAAAAATATAATATTATGATTTTAAAATGTAGCGAACACCCGAATGATTTTCTACGCGATCGGAATTTTAAAATCTTTTAATTTTCGATACAGTAAGTGTAAATGAAGAGGAGAAGTTTTATGATCGTTCGTGTTATATTAACGTTACATTTATATCGTCTGAAAATTACTTTTGTCGTTGTCATAAAATATCATTGGTACCGTAAAGAAACCACCTTGTGTAAATAAATTTATCTCCGAGAACTCTTCAATGTACTGTACGAGAAAGATGAAGTTATTTCAAAAATTTTATGACTTCTTATATTTATATAAATATTTTATTAACTTTTGGTTTAAGAGTCCACAGTATTCAAATAATAAACTAAAGGTTTTGGAAAATTAGGCAATTTAATATTTTACATGTATATCAAAATAAATTATTGGTGTATTTTATATGAAATAAAAAGTTAAAGGCCTAAAGGAGATTCATAATTATTGCAATAGAATTATTAGGAAATGAGTTTCTGTCCTATTAAGGAAGGTTTGCAAATATGTCGCCAGGGTAGCATGCGAAAGCGATCCCGTGGCGCTCCTCGTTAAGACGGAAAGGGTACCGCTGGTTTTTTAGTGGGTATTCCGATGTTCGGGGCGCCTTGGACACCGGTGAGTCGCACATACGCCCCCACTGTTTCCGTGGGGGAAACGCGTAATGCGTTTTTCCAGCGATAAAAAAAAAGGTTTGCAAATATGTACATGTATCAGAAACCCGATATATGCAAATTTCATAGCGAGGTTTTATTTGCCGCCAAGCAAGAATTTAATACTAGCTAAACAGATATTATAGAGCAAAATTGCAAACATTTTATTTGATTTTGTATGTTATTACAGTTAAAAGTAAAAAATAAAATATTGTATGTAAGCTGCATTATATTTTTAAGTGCATTATATTTCGATAAAGTAATAAAATAGAAAAACATAATAGAATTAATCACGAAATGTCCTCTAATCTTAACTTTTTTTTTATTTATACTCGTAATGATATACCTTATATATGTTATTAATAACCTAAGTATAAAAAAGGAATAATTAATTATATATATAAAATTATCTAGAGGCTAGGTCTGACCTTTGTTCGTTTCATAAACCATTCGTTTTATTATCATAATGAGAATAAGCTTTTTGCGCTTACTACATTTTCTTACAACATAAATCCATACTTCAAACATTTATTTCCTAAACTACGTCTAACAGCGGCGTTGTTGAGACGAGAGAACTACGAACAAAAATGACATTGTATTAATTTTCGTATTATAGTTAAAACTTTAATGTCTTTTAATGTCTTCCGAATTTCGATGCAAGTATCGTTAAATGTTTTGTTAATATATGACAAATCAAATTATAATTACATTTAATAGAATTTCAATTATTTTCTCAATAGTCTTATTTGTAGATTTATAAGATTTCAGCTTACATTCTTTCAATGTTTTTCCAATCTTATTACTTCATTTTGTTAATTAAAGCCTTCTGTAACGACTCACTAAAACCTGGATTGTACAATTTATTGTTAATAAAATCATTAATATCGTGTTTATTTGCGTTTTATCAAGATATGTCTCCGTTGCAACCATAAATTATTGACATTTTCTTTAAGTAACATCTAAAAAATCCAATATTTTATTTTTATTTCGGTAGCCACTTTATTAGCACAGTGCCACATTAAGTGTGATTTTTTTAATAATCGGTATTAATTTGCCTTAAATGATTACGGAGATTACGTTTTAAGAGGTTTAACTTGGGTAGCTAAATGAAGTTACCATAAAAATACGAACATTGATTTGTTTTGATGACGTTTATCGTCTTATAAAGTAATTAAAAACGAAACTTATGTACTTAAGGTTTTGTAAACAAACTTAACAATAATTAAGCAAAGATCAACAAATAATCAGTAACAGCCTGTTAATGTCCCACTGCTGGGCTAAGGCCTCCTCTCCCTTTTGAGGAGAAGGTTTGCAGCTTATTCCACCACGCTGCTCCATTGCAGGTTGGTAGAATACAAAATGGTAGAATAGCCGATATGGCCTAGTGGTTAGAAAGCGTAAATCTTAACCGATGATCGTGGATTCAAACCCGGGCAAGCACCACTGAATTTTTATGTGCTTAATTTGTGTTTATAATTCATCTCGTGCTAGACGGTGAAGGAAAACAACGTAAGGAAACCTGCATGTGTCTAATTTAATTGAATTGAACGTGTATTCTAACAACAAATAACAACAAAATATAAATTCACATCACACGCGATCAATACTTATTGTAATAATGAGATGCTCTTTAAAAAAAAACTTTACAATAAATTAGGACAGATCAGTTTGTTTATTTGATTTGTATAAGATGAAATATAATTAATATTTTATATGATAATTATAAATTATTAGTTAATTCGTAACAGTCTGTGAATGTCCCACTGCTTTTTTGAGGGTCGGTGGAGTACACATGTGGCAGAATTTCAGTGAAATTAGACGATATTTTCCTTCACCGTCAAGCACGAGATTAATTATAAATTAGTAAGTAAAAATTGTATTTGTAAAAATTGTCGCAATAATATTATTCTGGTTAATTACTAAAAAAATTCAACTGAAATTCTTTTAAATTGAATAGTTTTACATTTAAACTAAACAGCTTTACTGTTACCTTTCGAGTTAAAATTAAAGTAATATATATCACAGTTATACATTACTCTATAATCATAAGTAAGAATAAATTCTAATAATTTATTGATGTTTCTTAAAGTTTCTGAGATACATATGATTTGCTAATAGAGGTATCGAAGCCACTTATATCGAATTGCAACGCTAACTCATAATGAGAGTCGCAGAGTCACGTATATGTGCGAAATCACTATCATGGGAACCTCGTCTGCGGCCTAGACTCAACCGATTGACGATTGACATGTCCCCGTTGAAGAGAAAATCTTTTATATAATAATATCCTAATATAACCCTTAGTTGTACATTGATAACGACTATTGTCCCTTGAAAACATAATTCACGTGGTGATACGTCGTCGCTTGTACAACACGATGAAACATTTCACACGGTGGCTTCTTCGACAATGAATGAGACAATGCCGATATTGTTTTCGGAATAAATTTACAGTTACAGATAAAATGTTTGATTGGCACGAAGACGTGACGATACCTTTTAAATAAACCGTGTACATCATTAATCAACTATCAAAATTAAAAGGTTTACGTTTTATTATTAAATGGATACATGTAAGGTCTGATGTCGTACAATATATTGTGCAGTTAACAAAAAACATATTAGAAAAGATAATTAAACGAATTTTCATTAAAATAATATAATGAAAATAAGAATAAAAAATAATTACGTCAAGTTAATTCCTCGCTAAATATCAATTGGTACTACTTTAATAAGATGTACGTTTATGATTAATCGCTTTCTAAATCATTAATACTGGTATTGTACACAAAAACGTATTAATGATATATTAATGATTGATGATTCAAAATTATGTCTTAATGATTTCAATTAAAATCGTGATCTTCGTTACTTTTTCTAATCGCATTAACCTAAACACGTTAATAAAATTAAATACAATGATTGAAGATTTTTCCTCTAACATTCAGACCAGCTTCAGATTGCATTTTTGTGTTGTTATTAAATTTAAATTAATCTTGAATCAAGTCGCAATGATGAAGGCATGTTGAGAAGTAATGGGTGAATATTATGCAAATTAATGATCATACATATGCAGCTCTACTTATGTTATTATACGCCTATGTTATGTAATGAATTCTTTAACCCAATGTAATTGTTTGATATTATTTTAAATTATATAATCCGGTGTATTTGTGTTCGTCATTCTTCTCCTAAACGGCTTTACAAATTTTGATGACATTATTATATTGTTGATACTTACAAGTTTATTTTGATGGTTCATCATGACTAAGAATTTTTAATTTAACTAGTGTGTATATTTTTCTGAAATTCTTACATAAAAAAACATATCATCTATATCATCTATAATTTTCAGCTTCCCAGCCTCTCTCAATAGAATCATGTGTAATATAAATTTTTGATTTAATTATACCGTAGTAATTAACGAACTATAGTAAATATGCGAAATCATTGACATTTTTGTAAACATTTGTGTAAAAAACATAATCACGGGCGGTCGGTAAGTGTAACGGTTTCGTGAAATTTTGACAATTATATGATTCTATATACCTTCGCTTTGCTCACACGCGAGTGCGAATATGACACTTAATTTTGTAACGAAACTTTTAAGTATCTCTAAATATGCGTATCGTGGTGACATTCGGTTTTTTAAGCATCCGATCATCGACCGTTCCCAATTTCACATTATAACGACGATAAACTTTATTGGGGTATTTGATTTTATTGATTTTTTTAAGGACTGAGATGCCGATATTATTTAGAAACTTAAATTGCAAATTTATTATTTATTAGATTATCAAGGATAAAAAATACAGAATAAATAAATAGGCATAATATTATAATTGTCTATACTAATTCGGTTCGGTTGTTTTTTTTTTGTTTAAACGCGCTAATCTCATGAGCTACAACTCGGATTTGAAAAAATATTACTACAGCATTTGATAACGCAATTCTTGATTATATTAATCACTGGAGCAGTAACGTTTAACCTCGCGGATCAGTTAGTATCCTATGTTAACAATAAAACTGCAATCACAATTTTTAAGCACAGATAAATATTGTCATTAATACTCAAAAGGTATATTATACAAGTTATTTTGATAATTTCCTCCAACGAAATTTACACTTGGTAGACACACAATATGTTTACACAATATGTGATATTGTATAATAAAAACGTTCAACAAAGAGTTGTTTGTCGGCCAAAAAACAACATTAAATAGCAGGAAACATTTCACTAGATTTTATGCTTTTAAAATTACATTTTGCCGACAGTGATAAAACGGGATTTGTTCTAAAATCCTTTTATTTGAAGCAACAACATTCGGGGTTTTTAACGTTAGTTTTATTAGCACAACTTATATTCAACTAGAAGAGTTTCTTTTTAAAATATTGTTCTCAAATTGAAATAGTCAAACCTTGTAAAATGTAGATTATTGTCATATGTACATAAGTAAATTTATCTATGTAAAATAGTTATGAAATATTACATTAAATAAATTTAATTAATATTTAACAGTTACAGTGTATGGCTTAAATAATAAAATATTAAAAAAAATGTACGCAGATTTGCCTGTGTAAAATTAGCTACTATTTTGGTCGCTTCAAAAGTTTTTTTATTAATAGGCTTATAATAAATAACATAAGTATTTTTTATGATATTTCATTATCATTAAAGAGATCAAATCAACAATGTTTTATTCGCGTGATTATTATCCGCGATGTATGATGGTACATGTTTGTACTGTTAATTATTAAAATAATTATTTGCGAGGGCAACACCGAATGAGAACACTTTTGAGGATATCTTTTGTTTCTTTTTTCTGATAAGCTTTCTAACTGACAGGAATCGTCTGAATTTTAAATGTGTTGATTAAATCTTATTAATGTAAATATACATATTTATATTCAAATAACATAAACGAAACATTAATCTAACGGCTTGAGATTAAATATCATATGATCAGTATTCGCGCTATGATGCTAATTCATTTGGTAAGATAATTTCATTAATATTATCACTAAGCTGCATATCTCAAAGATAATTTGCTTAATTTGTATCACGCTTATTAAGTTTTAATATGTTTTTTGTTTACTCTTTCCAAAATAATATACATTACAATTATATTTTAAAATTTACATTCAATCCATAATTATTAAAATATTGTCTTCATATATAATAAATTATTATATAGACATTAACACCTAATATAAAATTTTAAAATATAATATATTACAAAAAAGTTAAGTATATGACAATGCGTGGTGGAATGAGCTCCAAACCTTCTCCAATATTATATATATTTAAGAATATTGGGGCCGAAAAATTAGATGCTATCCTTTTCTCGTGCATGGACGAGAAAGAGATAGCGATATTTTAAATTATCTGCAGAAAGTGTGTTAAGAATCGCCACAAATATTTCAATGTTGAGTTCACTTGCAACAAGTAATTGCAATAAAGCTTTAAAAACTTCAAGTGTCATCCAATGGGCTATTCTGTTCAATTTTATAATAAAATATTATATCATCGAATAAATCAATCAAAATTTCATTATACGTCACGATCGAGGACCAAACTTAGGTCAAGTTCTGTTAAGCCTGAAGCACTGAACTGAAAATGGGACAATGAGAACAAATTAGTCCAGTGCCTACGAAAGGTTCATATTTAAGCAGTATGGTAACAGGTACATAAGCCCACTCTTCTTGTTTATATTTACTAACCTCAATCTCGCCGACCTAACGAACGAAATCAAGCGTTACGCCTTAAGCCGTCATTAGCTATGAATGTTTGTTAAGCTATTATTACATATAAATAAATATAAATTAATTTTCGATATACAGATTATATATTTATAATACTCAAGCTTTAATGATTTGGTTTGGATCTAGAAGTATCCTAACTAATATTATAAATGCGAAAGTGAGTTTGTTTGTTTGTTAATGCTTTCACGTCTTAACTAGACAACCGAACATCATTAGACTTTGCATACACGTTGTCAGTACAGAAAAGGTGGGTATCTAACACCTGCCCTCAGCACGCGAAGCCGCGGGCAAAAAGTCATAAGTGAAAAACTCGACAATATTTTGTAATCAAATTTAACCAACCAACCAACTTCCAATGCTTTCCGATAAATGGGAGTATAACCTTGCTAACTCAAAACTATTGGAAACTTAATGACAGAAAAATGTATTTTTTTATTGTATTAACCAGGAACTCGATCCAAGCTCTTGTCTGTAGACACAAAGGACTAAAATTTTAGTTCCGAAGGTTGGTGGAGCATTGGTTTTGTAAGTTTTGTTTAATATTTCTTACAGCGCCTATGGGAGGTGGTTATTTCTCACCATCAGGTGGCCCATTTGCCGGTTTGCTTATTTATAATATAAAAAAAATGAATTCCTAACCACGCATACATGTAACGACAGTGACATAGACTGACCGAAATATAATTTGATAATATATTAATAAGTAAGTTAGCGGAATACCCATGTGGCATCATTTCAGTTAAATTCGACACATGCAGTTTTTCTCACGACGTTTTCCTTTACCGTCAAGCACGAGATGAATTTAAATAACAAATTTAGAACATGAAAATTCAGTGTTCCTTGCCTTTGAACCCACGATCATCGGTTAAGATTCACGCGTTCATACCACTAGGCCATCTCGGCTTATTTTAATTGCCCCATAGCTATTTTTAATTTAGATCTGTATATATTTAGTCAGATAATCGAAATAAATAAGAAATGCAATAACCATAATGCATTTGACATTATTTATATCAACTAGACCATGCCATGTCTATTTTCTTCTATTGTCTACAGATTGCAGTTGCACTAAATACATGATTCGTAAGACGAAGATCATTACCAGTGCCTCAGTAAATAAAATAGAAGTGACAAAGTTGCCGATAAGCTACAATGTTTTTAATGAATTAACGGGAAATCCTTTATAAGTTTTAATAGGGACACATTATCAATTAATCTTTATACCACCATTAATTCAAGTTATTGGTTGACGTTGACACTTTTGCAATGTCAATTATTGTATGAATATCAAATTTGTTAATGATTGTTTGGCGTTATTACACATTACCTAAACACAATTCCGGATGATATTGGCTTAAACTGGTTATAGCAGAATAGTAGATGAATAATAAGGAATTTTTTAGTGTAGTTTACACACTAAAAAATCCTTATTATATATAGCAATTTGGTTAGTGTCTAACCACATTGCAGTTTTTATACATCTCACTTAATACTCATATGTAATTATCCCAATTTTGTCAAGTACATTACACTTATAAACGTATTATTAACTTGACTTTTTTGCATTTATAATATAAGTCATGCTAACTTTTATTATAGATGTAAAAGTAAGTATGATAAATAAACTGGTCGTTACTCACAAATAATTATAAATTTCAAAGTATTTTTAGCAGGTATTTAACTAAACTGGAGCTTCAGACAGCACTTCGTGCAACTCGGCCCGAAGCTCATAAACACAGCTACCGCCTTGGGTCGCCTCCTACCCAACATGGGAGGACCGGGATCGCTACGTCGGCGCCTCTATGCTGGCGTAGTGAGGTCGATGGCACTGTACGGTGCCCCGATATGGGTCGATGCGCTCACTGCTCACAACCAGGCCCTCCTGCGTAGGCCGCAGAGGGTCATAGCGGTAAGAGCGATAAGAGGGTATCGTACGGTGTCTTGGACAGCGGCGACGCTCCTCGCGGGCGATCCGCCCTGTGAACTCCAGGTGGAGGTGCTCGCAGAGGTGTACCGCTTTCGGGCCGAGGCGAGAGACCGCGACGACCGTCCAGGGTCGGCGGAAGTCGGGCGGATCAGGGCTCTAGCCCAGCAAGCCCTGATAGCCCGATGGGAGGAAGATCTGAGGTCCCCCACAGCGGGCCTGGCGACAGTGGAGGCGGTACGTCCCCACTTAAATCGCTGGGTCAAAAGAAAATGAGGCACGCTCTCGTTTAGGTTAACGCAGGTACTTACCGGGCACGGCTGCTTCGGTAAGTACCTGCACAAGATAGCACGGCGGGAAATGTCACCTTCCTGCCACGAGTGTGGTGCGCCAACCGACACGGCGCAACACACCCTGACGGAGTGTGCCGCGTGGTGGCCCCAGAGGCTTTCTCTGGCGGCAGTTGTCGGAGGAGACCTCTCCTTGCCGAGCATCATCAACGCGATGCTCGGAAGCGATGAGTGTTGGTCGGAAATGGTCTCCTTCTGTGAAAATGTAATGTCGCAGAAGGAGGCCGCGGAGCGGGAGCGGGAAGAGGACGCCGCTGCAAACCTGCTCCGCCGAAGAAGACTGGGGAGAAGAATGAGGCGCTATGCGCACCTTCTCCCTCCGCCGCAATAGGCGTCGCTGGAACTAGGGGGTTCTCAGTACCCTGGTAATCCCTATAGAGAATGGAGGCCTGCATGAGTCACCCGTCAGAGCGTCGCGGTAGCATGCGCAAGCGATCCCGTGGCGCTCCTCGTTATGACAGAAAGGGTACCGCTGGTTTTTTAGTGGGTATTCCGTTGTTCAGGGCGCACTCGGCGCCTCGGACATCGGCGAGCCCCACATACCCCCCACTGTTCCCGTGGGGGAAACGCGTAATGCGTTTTTCAAGCGTAAAAAAAAAAAAAAATTATTTAACTAAACAATAATTTTCTATTTTATGAATTAACTAAATCTTTAAGTATAGTTTTTATATCTGCAATTTGGTATTGTGCCTAATCTTTTTAAAAATTATATTGGGAAGTCTGCCTTCCAGGCGTTTGCCTGCGGGACGGGATAGGTTGGCGAAGCATGAAGCAAACAGCAGGGAGCTGTTTTATGGAGGTGTCCTGACGTCCGCTGTCGGCGATCCATGTTTTATGTCCACTGAGCCTTCACAGTTCTAATATACAACAATTAAACAATATTCAGATACTTCTGTTTACTTTCATCGCGTAGAATTGTTTGCTTGAAAACTTCTTTATCGAATCTATAACAAAATCGTACTCGACTTACTTAAAGCGAACTTCTTACGTCTACATTTAAAGCAAACGGATCAACATAAAACGTTTACAATTACAGCCCTACCAATTATAAACGGCATTACTGCAGCTGGAAAACGTGACGAATACGCGACTATTTCAAAATGACACATTATTATCTATCCTGAGGCGTCCGGAACAGCATCTGAACTAGAAATCCTTAACCTACTAATCATTAATCTTCATAAATACGAAGAAGTCGCATTAGATATGAATAATAGTTAACAATTAACCAGTCTTACCGGCGTCATTCCGTTGCTCGAAGCACGCTGCAACAACAATTTTAAATGATTTTCTATTTATGAGGTACACTAAATTAGTCTATAATACAATGACATAAAAGCTTTATTTCGTTGACACATTCAAATGATTTAAGTTAAAAATAATGCATAATATTTTGTTACATTCGCGATATTGATATTAAATATCAAAGACAATTAATCCTAACCAGAATCAGGAAACGCATGGTAAAATGTAAAATGCTAAGGGACAGGGAAAGTAAAAAAATTATATTTGGAAATTGAAATGAATATCTATAGTAACATCATCTTCCTCGATTTACATTAATAAGTAAAGAAGCATTCGACTACTGATGTCCAAGTTTATATCGAAGTAGGTAATTACAGTCACCATAGACATAACTTTAGAGGTGTTCTTTCGATTTACATTTTTAGCCGTGCCAATATATTGGTATAAATAGCATTTGCGAAAATATCCATATATAATCAACCTACATTTCGCAAAAGCACTATTTCTTTTAATGACAAACATCGTCATTAAACACAGTTTTTTTTTTTCATCAGGTGAAACATTTGTTCCTGTGCCTTTCTATTCTAAGCAAAATAAAAATATATTTCATACTATACTCAGTATACGCAATATAAGAAATTATAAAAATAAGTTTTATCATAGCTTTCACATCAATCATTAATCCAAGTTCAGTAACTAATAACTCTTTTATGCTATTATTTATTTATTTTTATTATTTTTATATTATTTATTTTTATTTTATTTAAAAAAAAAAATCACATACCCTTTAAAAAGTAACAAAGTCTGTAAGAAAATATACAGCATTTACTTACCGTATGAGTAACTATTCAAACGGTAGCGATACATCAGTTATTATCATTGACATCGATGGGGCTGACGAGGTGTTTTCCGGGAGTTTCTGTACTTAATGGTAGACTAAGATCTGGAATTAAGTTTCGCTCTATATCTGTGTTTTCAATAAATATATATAATCTGTGAGATACAATGTTCGTAGTCGGATGTAATTACAAAAGACTAATGAAATTTAATTTATGGGCTCGTTATGACATTCTATTTCCATATAGTGAAGAGTTTAAAAGTGTAAAATATATTATATATTTATAATTAACCGCGGTTGGTTAATTTAAGCCTTTACGTATTACTATTTCGGGTGAGATTAGGTAAACAATTATGTGCCTTATTTCGAATGTCAAATCAATAATGACATAAGAAATCAGTGTTTAACTAAAGACCCGCTAAACAACGATTGTAAGTAAAGCCATTACTGTAATTTTTAATTTGTAATATCCACCATCTATCATTGAGGCAGCGTGGTGGAATAAACTCCAAACCTCCTTCACTGGGACTTATTATACACACTGTTACTTTTTTTTCACTATTACTTTTGTAAAAATAAAAAAAGTAAAGACCAGCGGACAGGCAAATGAGCCATCTGATGGTAAGTGGTCACCAATAAATCTACAAACAACAATACTATTGCTGTTTGGTGGTAGATTAAGTGATGAGTGGGTGGTACCTACCCAGGCGGGCTTGCACAAAGCTCTGCCTTCAAGTAGAAAAATAAAAGCAATATGTTGCTTTTAAAATTAAAACTGTCAGTTTGTTGGAATTTCAGTTAAGCTTCGGTTTGATTTATTGTTTTGTAAATGAAACTACATTAACGAGTTTTGTATATTAAAACGTAATTAAAATATAATTTACAATTGCCAACGCGAAAGACTTGAATGGCCCTTCGACTGATAAATGGCTGTGTAAAATCTAGTTCTTCATTACAATTGACATAACCCTTCGTATATAAATCAACGGCACAATGCTTTTCTATTTCCATAACAACTTCCTATTAATCCTTAGGTTCTGCTGAGCTCATTGAAGGTTCGCACCGTTTCAACCGTTTGCCCTCTAACTGCGTATTTTACGCCACAAACCGCCTCTGCTTCGCTGAAAATTCAATACGAAAACTCAATGACAAGTAGTAAAACTAAAATGGAGCCCGTGTGGTCTTAGTTGCTACACTAAAATATTACCTCAAAACAATGGATCATTTCCTCTAAATGTGGTACAAACATAGCTGACTTTTGCGAGACCTATGAAGATATTTTCGAGTTGAAATTGAGTTATATGTAACGCAAAACGTAAACATTTAATACATCACAATATATCAAAACACGTCGCTTTTATTTCGAGACTGATGAGCTGATATTGATAAATGATGGACAGTCGTGAATCGTTAGTAAGACCTGGGGGGTCCGGCCACCGCTGAGTGAGTTTGTTAGTGTCATTACACCGTGAAACATTGTCACTTCAATAATATTTTAAACCCCGTTCCCGATTTTAGTGCGCGATGTTTGCTCGTTCGAGTAAACACTACCAAAAGCTTGTCGAACATGGAAACAGATTTACGTTAAGTAAACAAGTTGACGGAACGCACGCGTGCCGTACTTGCCGACTTCGGTACCTCACGTACTCATCGCTCGGCTGGCTGAACACACGTAACTAGGTAGGACAATATTTGATGCACGTGCAATTAGCGATATCATTGGAAGTGCGTTCATAAAATGTAATCGTCAAGAAATTCATGACATTAAAAACCCAATGAATTGAGTAATATTGCAAAAATATGATGAGTCATAATGTTCATAAGATGTAGAACGTATATATAGTAATATATTATTTTTCATTTAAAATAAAATAAAAATTTACAATCTATTGACATTATAGAATGCTTGCAGTATAGGTTTGTTCCCTCTTGTCAAATACATATATCAGACACAAGCTTCAACTTCAAAGTAGAAAGTAACTGTATATACATAACTTCTGAAGCGAAAACTGCTGAAGCGATTTTGATGATATTTTATATGACATTTGTTGGTACTTGACTAACTTATACTTCACAACAAATGCAGAGCAAACAAAAACAGTGTTCAAGTGTTTCATATTTACAACGTATATGAAAATTAACATACAAATAATACGATAACCCGATGTATATAGGTTGTCTATTTAACAGTGTTCGAGAAAAACATCGAGTTAGGCCGCATTTCCCATCAATTTTCTAAGGTTATCTCGTTGTAATAATGTGAACAAAGTGAAATCGAACATAGACAATGAATTTTTGTAACGTCGTGCGAGCTTTCACCGCACTATAATAGTTTTATCGAAGTCGTCTGAAGTTATTTTCGCTTATTTCTTGCATTCAGATGTCAAAGTAGTGCAATTGTATCATTTACTATGCAGACTTGAATGATAGTAATTTCTTATAATTTTTATACAGTGTGTTTAAGAAATTTATCTGATCAAAATTTAATCTAAAAAAAAACTTTTTACACTTAGAGCCAACATGACATAGCGACCTTTAAGAAAAGAGCGTAAGGAATGAGTCCTTAAAGGCAGGTAATGCACCTGCAAGCGCTGGGGTGTTGCAGATGTCCATGGGCGTTGGTTATCATTTTCCATCAGGAAATGAAGCCTCTTGCTCGTTTGCCCTCATGAACAAAAATGACTCAGTGGATAGAACATGTGTATCTTAATCAGTGACCACTGGTCCAAAAACGGGCCTGCTTGCTACAATGCGGTTTGATCAAGCTGCACTGAAGCAGCTTGCTGGAACAACCTTCAAACGGCCTTAATAGAGCACAGCAGCGGGTCACTTTCTTTTTGCTTTTTACACTAAAGATTATTTTACAAATTCAATGATAATTTATTAATTAACATATTCTTATATTTAAGCTCAATTGGCCTTTCCTGTAAAATAAATAAATTTAATGAATGCGGATTCATATTTATTTATATAGTCCACGTTTAATTCTATTAAGCATTTTCGTGTGAGAGGGTGTCACGTGTTAGGGGTCAGGTGTTAGGTAAATGAAGTTCTTGGGTTCGAGCTTCCTGCGTACCAAATTTAATCAAAATCAGCGGTTAAGCTGAATTGCTTTTGTTTAAATTTGTGTTGGTTGGTAATTTCAGTGAAAGCGTAACAGGCAGACAGAGTTACTTTCGCGTTTATAATATTAGTATAGTTGTATTTTATTTATATATTTCATAAACATATATGTATATTAAATATATTAAATATTAAACATTATATATATGTATATTAAATATTAAGCCTTAAAAACATAAATAATGTAATAATCAAACATTTAAAGTTGTATCGAAATAAACATAGAATTAACAGTGATTATTTACTGAATTAATTCAATAATGTGTTGTTTGCTTTAGTAGGTGGTGAGAATGCGGCACAGAAGCGGATACGACAACGGCGGCGGCGGCTAGCATGGCGGCTCTGCTGTTGTTGGTGACAACCACGGCCGCCGCTAGCCTCGGCGATCTAGCGAGACGGGATACCGGCGACGTCTTCACACTTATCGGTAATATTATTATACCATATCATTTTCACATACACAGCATTTTTTGTGCTTTTATTATATTAATAATTTAACAAAAATGACATCGTTGGTCAAGATATATAAAGCTGCAGAAATCAAGATTGAAATAACTTAACAACAACACTTTATATTACTTTTTGGTAGGGCTAGGGCACTCATCATGTATGTATTCCATCGCCAAAAAGCAAAGGAAGGAACCAGTGTAACTATAGGCACAACGGATATAAAATCTTAGGTCCCAAGGTTGGTGGTGCATTCCTGATCTAAGCTTGCAGTACCGATGCCTATGGGCGTTGGTGAACACTTACCATCAATTGGCTCAAATGTCAACGTGCAACTATTTTAAATAAATAAAAATGCTTGTGTAAACGTTTGCTTTATTCGTGTTTGAATCAATTTCTTTATTCATTTAATAAAAAAAAAACAATCTTTACAATATAACGTTAATCTATCGGTAAGAAATGTCTCAGTAATAACTTTTTATTTTTACAATTAAATTTATGTTTCCTGTAAAAAAATAAATATAGAATCGAATACTTTGAACATCATAGGGAGGAAATTATTACATGTATTTATTTGATTTATTGTCTACGTTTAGTCCTAGACGGTGGCTCTTACAAGCACTTTCAAATCGTCATTTTACAAGTTTAATTAAGCGTAAAGCTACCACCGGCTCGGAATGTTCATAGATTCTAACGAGAATAAACGGAAGAATCTCGGTAGCTTTTATGAGGATTATAAAATATATTCATAAATAATGTACATTTAAATTTAGAATATCATTTAATGAATACTGATTATTAAGGTAATCCTTTTTATAATCTATTATATATTTTTTTAATTGTATGACGACTTTTCTTGTAGTAACAGTCTATTAATGTCCCACAGTTGGCCTAAGGCCTCTTATTTTGTCGAAAAGGTTGTAGAGCTTATTCCAGCACGTCGCTCCAACGAGGGTTAGTGGATAAAAATGTGGCATATTTTTATATGTCACATGCAGGTTTTCTCGCGATCTTTTCCTTCTCCACCGAGCACGAAATGAGTTATAAACTCAAATTAAGTACATGAAAATTCAGTGGTCCTTGCCCCTTTTAAACTCACAAGCTTTGACTTAGATTCACTTGTTCTAACCCCCGGACCACCTCGGCCATGTGTCTCGTCCATTGATATTATATTATTTTTATTTTATTATTTAAACATTAAGTCGTAAAAGTACTTATAGGTCTGTATTTTATATAAGTATCTGTAGTGTGTGTAGTAATCTGGTATTTTATAAAAATATCTTGGAATCACGAACTAAATTAATATAATGTTTTAAATGATAATCATCTACACCTACTTAAAAACGTTTGAACTGAGACTAGAGAACTGGAATTTGAAACATGGGCTTATTTTATAACGTAAGCATTTACTAAAAATCGATCTTTAAATGTGTTCAGTGAACGTGGGCTAATGGGAGGAGAAATTTTGTATGAATTCTACCCGTACGGACATCGGGACAGGCACCTATGATTATTGTATTTAATATAAACTTAATAAATGATATATTATTGTTAAAATACTGCATTGGATGGTATTCGAACATACACTAAATTGTTGTACAAAATTTAAAGCCAACGTTTTGTAAGATACAAGTAAATACCTATAAAATAAGATTCACCCAATTTAAGCCGTAGAATATGTTAATCATAATACCAACTTTTTACATATTTATAAAACTACATAAGCGTTATATAATCTATTGTTTAATTCAAAGAATTAAAAATTTTCATCTGACTTTCCTGTGAATTGGTTAATTATGCATTCAAATAATCTAATTATACCTAACGTTTTAAGGTAGTGAATGTGGTGCGGCGCAGTGCGCGGAACACGGCGCGGGCGCAGCGGTGGTACGCGATGCGACTGCCGTCGGCTGCGCGTGCGCGTGTCCACAGCGCGCGCCGCTCTTTCGAGAAGATCGAGAGCTATGCGTTGATGATTTGCCAGGTACATATTTAATAAACATTTGGTATACCAGATGATTTTACCCGCTTTCTATAATCTATAAATTTCACTGCTTCACTATTGCTAGCCCAGAGACCAGCTTTATATAGAGTAATAAATTTTATATAGAAAAATAAAAGTGGATCATATATATACATAGCATATAGATACATCACTGTTTTATATAATGGTATATTCCTTCGTAGCCGTGCTACAGAAAACATAATAAACACAACAACTCCATAAATGAAAGACCAGATAAGAACTTAATCACATTCGAAACGCTTTAAATAGAAATCATGAAATATATGAAAACAAAATTAGATGTAAACGTTTCAAGACTAATGTGTAATTTAATATACTAAAATAGATTATAAAATTTGCTTAAATTAAAAAGTCGTATTACAAGTTTTACTATAAATAGTACTAATCAATTTCTAAATCAATCGAATGATAATAGTAAAACTGCACACACACACACACAAACACTTAATATATATTCAATAAAGGTTGTCCATTGCCATACAACGCGGAAATGCGGCCTGCATTATGGGCAGCTTTGCGTCGGAATCGGGAGGGACTATTTTAAAATTTAACTAAAATAATAAAAATTAATAATCTAAATTTAAATCAAATCCTATGTAATGATCATGATTTCTGTTATATAAAAGAAAAGTAATATTGTAATCAGATACACAATTAGAATTATCATTGTAATATTGACAATATTTTGTAAATTACTAAATTTGTAAATTAATATATTGTATTTGTAATTTATGTATATATAGTATATATATTTGACAGTATACAGATTATTAAACATGGCTTCTAGAGGTATCTTTCTTTAATATATATTCAATTAGCAGAAAATATTAGATAATTAAGACTTTTAAACTTGTATTTCATTTTACTAATATAATTCCGGCATTTATGACTCTACTTAAAAATTTATTAATAAACTTTCGAAGTAGGAATTTCATTGGAATATAAAAAAATTAACACTAGGACACTAAATGTTTCATATATAAGTTTGTAAAGTATGCACATTCATCAACTATGGCATGCAATTAAACATCTCATGACGATCGATAGGCTTAATAATGTCTGCACTTGACATCAGAGCCTAGTTTTTATTTTTAATTTCTATTCATAAATTTTAATATTATAATAGGGGCTTAATGCGGATGGTTGCGATTTGAGACGATATATTTAAATAAGGAAAATAAAAGAATAATTCGTTGCTTTTTAATATTCAACAAACATTTATGCTATTCTAAAAATAAATATTTTGATTGTGTTGCTACATGAAAATAGAAACAAGCAGGCACAACAATAAAAAAAGCCAATAAAATAAAAAAGAGAAAGATATGTTTATTAAAATGTCAGTTTTATAAATAACATTAACTCATAGAAATTTATGGTAATATTTTCAGAATAACGTCATCTATACTAATATTACAAAGAGATGAGATTTAATTTTTGTATGTTTGTTAGTCATTACATAAACCCAAATAAATTTAAAAATTTCTTTTCAAAAAAATTATAGATCTTGACGAAAATTAATGTAATCCAAGGTCAAAAATTTTCAATCCAGTTGAAGTCGGGATGAACCGCTAGTATAAAATGTATAATTCGGCAAGTCATACGTCATTTCTATGTATTTAAGTTTAGAATCATTGAGTTCATCATAACATGCTTACATGCTTGTATAGTTTTAGTTTAAAAGTTGTTTCATTTGCAAAGTCACCGCGCTTTCATTAGTAAGTATGAAAAAGATCAATAGAATGACAAGTGTAAAGTGTATCAGTAATATGTTAAGGTATGAAAACTTACGAAATCATGATGACCAGCTCACAAAGTAATAAGTTGTTGTTTATTGTTGCTTTACTTTACTTTTATTTTTAATGTATTTTTTTAATTAATTTAGGCTAATAATATGCTTAATTAGGTAATAAAGGTAGAAATTGTCTATGCTATTCTCTTGTTATTTATGATGTATCTATTTTGCACCAGTGTTGAATGTCATATTAATATAAATATGTTTCAAGAATATTTATGCATAAATACTTCAAACTAAAGGCTTAGTGTTATAATAATAGTCACATAGGAGTTGTATATTAGCAGCAAAATAAAGCCCATGTTTGATTTCATGATTCAAAAGATTTTTAATAGATGTCCCTTTAAATCTAAATCATAATGTAGACTAAAATAAACTGTAAAATTTAATTTTAATTGTTTTTTTCAAGATAGCCGAAGTTAACATTGACGAGCCGGTTGGCGTGGTTGGTAGGTACTTGCCTTTTCACGCCGAAGGTTGTGGGTTCGATTCCCATCCAGGACAGACATTTGTGTGCATGAACATGTCTGTTTGTCCTGAGTCTGGGTGTAATTATCTATACAAGTATGTATTTATAAAAAGAAAAGAAGTATATGTAGTATATCAATTGTCTGGTTTCCATAGCACAAGCTTTGTGCAAGCTTAATTTGGGATCAGATGGTGTGTGAAAAATGTCTCAGGATATTATATTATTATAACATCTATTTGTAGTTTCATTGTTCTTTTCGACAACAGTGGGCTTCATGGGTCTTCGATCAATAAATAAATCCCATTTTAAGTTCATCGTCTTAGTTTAAAGCACAAGACTAATTAAATATTATTAAATTTATCTTTAAGTTGCTGTTAACCTACTATTTAACTTACTTAACTAATAACTGTAATCGCCATCTTCCTTTTACCTTTAATTATCTATAACCCATACTAGTGTCCTCTACTGGTGACCATATTCAAGCATCATATTAAAAACTTGAATAATAAACTAATGGCACCATTTATTGATGTGACTTGCGAATTATCAACCATTTAAACGAGCGCTAAATTACTATTATATACATAAATAACAAACTAATCCCACCTTTGACTAGAAAATTAATATATCGTTAGTGGAAAAATAAGTTTCAATTTATTTTTAAGTCAGAATTTATGAGCTATTTCTAACTTTTAAGTAGTTTTCATTAAAATGTAATATTATCATTAAGCCTCTAGTCTTGGTTATATATTAAAACTCTATACATATATTTAATATAACACTAATAGCCTTCTGGCGTAGGTAATGTTAAAAATAGATCTTATTCTTATTACATTTTTTATATTTGCCGGGAGGGCAAATGACTCTACTCCATACTCTCTCACATTATACATTCTAAGAAAGTTCCATAGACAATTACTATGTTTATTAGATAATTGAGTATATTCCTGACAAAACTCTGTAGGTTAGTTGTCTAATAAAATTGAAACTGTTACTTGAATACTGTTTTAAACTATGTTATTACACATATCGTCTGGTAATCCGCTTTGCAACTTTCCTTAATACTTTTTGCTGACAATATTTTAAGATCTAGGGTATTAGGAATACAGGATTACCTCTCTGTGGCAATATTACGATTAAAATATTTCTTTAATAAGCCCCGATAAATTAGCGCCAAAACTCGATTCGAGCGAATCAATAATCTCTTGTAGCGGATACGCAACGATTTATTTACGGAATTTTTAGAGATCCGTATTGAGAATATATTGGTCGTATTATGACTTTGGATTCGGAGCGTCACGGTAGTATTTGCATGCGAAACCCAAGAGACGGGATACCGCTGTTTTTTAGTGAGTATTCCGGTGCACTGGATGTTCTAGGGGGCGGCGAGTCCCAATTACCCAATTCAATCCAGAATAAAAGTTCCATCATACCATTCAAGTATAACTTCGGGGTCTATTCATATGCATTTGTGTTATGGTCGATTATTTGAATATTAATTTTAATTTTGACTTATTTTTACTTTAATTAATACAGATTATAATAAACCGTCTTACTGTTGCTATTGCTGTTATATATAAGAGTATGTATATAAAATTTTGATCATCAATATCTATTGAAAACCCACAGACTCGAAGCCAACTCGCGCTTTTATGCCTTCGTCTGTTTTAAATCGTTTTATTGTATAGTTATTTATTACGTACTATATTTTTCATAAAATCCTAAATTATATTCTAATGATACAGCAAATAAATTCTTATTTCAAGAAATATATATAAAGTTGTAACCAAGAAATCTTGCCTATATAATGTTCTAATTTTGTATAGCATTATATTATATTTAAAATAAACCAAAAACAATTTAAAGCCCTTTTCAGAAGTCTGGAAAACATAATGGATTGGTTTATCTTACAGATTTAAGAAAAATAAGATGTGACTACCAAAGTATATATATTCATTTTTTTTCAGAATGTTCTTTGGCGACCTTTGGAACTGGAAGCGGCAAGCAAAGGATTCCATTTGTCTATTTACCGCTTAAGGGTCAAATCATACATCCATCACGAGAAATTACCTTTCACAGTAAGTTTGTTATACTTTTAATCATTGAGTTTCTCGAATATTCTTCTCAGTAAAGATTACGTGGCGTTGATAGCTTTATATTTAATTGAATCCGATAAAATTTACGATTCAAAACTACCTGTAAGACCTTATATTGCATAAGTGAATTTCTTTGTTTGTTACGTTTTCAAGTCCTAACTACGTAACAAATCATCATGAAGTTTGCATATGATTGTTATGACCTTTATAGATGTCAAGACACCAGTATGTGCGGTTTCCGGGGCTCAATTTTTAACTCGTAAAGGCTTCTTGGATCTACGCAACACACTCGACGCTGATGTGCCATTTAGTTTATTTCGAGATGAAGGAAGAACTTTTCTACAGGTAAAGAATGATATCTATTTTGACACGTAATTTTTTGATGTAAATTATATTTATTAACATTATCATGAATAGTAAGATAGATTTATATTAGCTTGCATAGATAAGCACAATCCACCACCACCAGGAATAAGCTCCAGATCTTTTCCTCAGACAGCTAATAAGTTGTTATTTTACTTTACGGCGTGGTGTATTACCACGCCTTATTACAAACTAGCAGATTTAAATAACTGCTTTTTTTAAACTTTTGCAGTTTTCTCATAATATCTTACAATATATTATATTTTCTGAAAGTTAGGAAATGTTTTGTAAGCACAAAGTTAATCAATTAATATCAAATCAAGAGCAGAGATTACTAAATGAACTTGTTAAATGTAGTGGATCGCAGTGGATCTCTAAATAATATAAGTAATTGTTACAAATTTACTTCTAGTGGAGTGGTGAAGATGAAATGCGAACGCGAATGTCTGGCCGCGTTATGGTGGTCCGTTTGTTATGTCGAGATATATCAGCCACGCCAATATCACCCTTGGACCTACGGGGTGTGTTTACACCATGTGTCGCTTTTCGTGTACAAGGAACACCACCAAGACATAGCAACAGTAAGGCGGTTTATTATAATCTGTATTAAATAAAATATCACTTAGATATGCGAGGTAGCACTTAAATTGATCTTGGACAAATATATTATTAAATTTAAATTATTTTCAGATATAACCGAAGTACAGTTCGCTCCAAATGCGCAGACATCAGAAGCATCTGGTTCATCAGGTCTATCGGTTACAGAATATATTGTAATTGGTATTAGTTCTTTACTTCTCGGTCTTATATACGTTGCCTCTGTTTTTCTCTACTTGCATATAAAGAAACGCCGAAAAGCATCCGCTGAGGAGGGCAATTTAAAAAAGCTTAAGGGATTAAAGAAAGAGGGATTATCTATAACAGACCATGATATAATACGAATAAATAATGAACGCGTTCAAACATTGCAAAATTCTATGGGCCAAGATGAAGGTGTCATCAAGAAAAACCCATTGCTTACTGCAGTACTTGGCACTCGACAGTTTCATGATAATAAAGGTTTTTCTGGTGATCTATCTGATTCCGAAGATTTTGCAGATAGTAGTTTACACAGCGAAGAAAATGCATTTAACGTAAGTATTTCAATTTGATTTTCTATTTTTGTCACACCTAGAATCAGAATTAAGTGACAATATTCCAATTTCAGAATCAAACAATATCTGCAGTGATACATAGAAATTCGAAAGAAATAAGGCAACAAGGTGATGGCTACGAAATAAGTCATCGAGATGAACCAAGCATCGAACGTCTACCAGATGAGCACGTTTCTATAGTAGAGACAATAGATGACCGTGAGATCGCTAGACCAGTGGGAACAACACGACGAAAACTCTATTTCAATCCGGCTTATTTTGAACCACATTTATTGCAAGTAAGTATTAACCAAAAGTTAAAGAAATAATCTTACAATTATATTTAAAGAGAAAATAACTTAATTTCATTACAAAAAATATATACTATTAAATAAAGTAATAAAAATATAATTTGTTGTTAACTATTTCAGGACCCTCCAGCTGCCGCGATTGAATTTCTTTCAAAAATTAGAGAAGTGATTGCAATAGCAAAGCAAAAAATGGCAGCAAAGCGCTTCAATCCAGTTTTAAATGAAATACCTGAAGAAGAGACATATCCTTCCAATGGCAATAGTATCAATTTCTACAATGGCCTAGGTAGTCAGCGCAGTGGTAGTATAGTTAGTCTAAAAAGAGGTAACAGCAGAAAAAGATCTAACTGCTTAGGTTGCCCTGGCTGTAAATTAAATAACCGTAACAGCGACAAAAAGAACGTAATTAAATACAATTCCACGAATTGCTCAAACTGTCTTGTCGATAAAGGTGACAAACAACATAGCATTCAAAAATGGTTGGAAAATATACCCAATATAAAACAAGATGTGTTCTACAATGATCATTCATCTGACCCAAACCACCAAAATTTTATAAATTCTCATTTCTCGCAAACACACACCGACAGCTCTTGTAAGTTACAGAAGCACAACAGTTTTTGTGCATCTTTCAGTATGAATTTAACAGACGATGTAATACCGCAACGGAGACCTACGTCTAGATCTGTTGGATCAGAACCATCTATAAGAAATTACAACATTCCTTTACCAAATTTTAATAGTCTTGAGGCCAGTAATAGTACTTGTGAAATAATCTCACAGAAATGTGAAAGTAGCAGACGAAACAGAAACACAATGAAAAACAAAAATGCATTACCCGATATGGTAAATGAAGCGATAGCTCTTGATAATTTTTCACGATCGCCATATAATTTAAGTAGTTCAGACGATGAAAAATTAATCCAAAAGATAGAGGAAAAAGCAGAAGATGTTTATTCTAGAAATATTTCAGATAGTCCGTCGGGTAATGAGTACGAAACAGATAGTCTAGAAAGAAATTCAAACCAAAAACGTAAAACAACGCCAATCGAATATCCCGATCTCCCATCATCCCAAGCAAGTCCAAGCTTAAGCAATGCTTTACCGTTAGAAGAAGAACTTACCATGAGAAACGCTATTTATAAAACTAACTCGAGCGGCAATAGCCTCACTCCATCTCCCGAAGGCGATATATGTATAGATGATGATCATTATGAAACTATAGGTATAAATAAAACAATTTTACAGAATATTTCTACTGCTGATTTAACTCAAAAGCAGAATAACAGTTATAGTTTAGTAACTGAAGTATACGTAAACAATAGCTACAATTTCGATAGTACACCTACATCACCAAGTAGTTCTGAATGTTCTATGGGAAGTAGGAAATTAATGGCATTAGATAATACAGAGGAGAAACCAGGATGTTTAACTATAGAAGTAAAAGATCCACCAGAAAACTATATTCGAATTCATGAATCTGATGGATTCGAGCCGGACACTTTGGATCGCAAACATCCTAAACATAAAGAAATAATAGAAAATATTCAATTCAGCCGAAGGGATCTTTTGCAAAATATTGATAACACTGAAGACAAAAGTCAACGCATACAACTTAGAAGTAGCGGTACTTTTACCAAGGGCAACAGCAAAATTGAATCAATAAATAAATTTAATAGTTTGAGAAATGATAATGAATATCAAAGCCGCACCAAACTATCATCTGAAATATATAGCGGGTCGAAGTCTCTAGAAGAAACAACAGATGACAATTGGGATAATACATCCGAGGAAGGTCGACTGCTAACTCTAGAATTGAGACATTCAAAGAGGCAACGTCAGTGCACTCCACCTACTATTAAACAACTTAAAAGTTTAGCTCGACCTGATATATTACCACCTTTACCACCAACGGAAGACAGTCCTATTTACGAAAAACCAACAGGCCCGCCAAGGCGTGTTCAATGTGACAATATAGGAGTACAACTTAATAGTGTACACTGTAGAAGTCTCAGTCCAAGAAAATTTATAACAAATACAACAGAGTCTGATAATTGCGGGAATTTATCTCGTAATAGCACAGCTTCTGTGCCTTCCTGCAGTCCAAATAGAGGACTAGACCAGGTACAGTATGCTGAATATGAAGATATTAACCTTATTAAAAATACCAAAAACGAGACTAAAGTAGATAAGGGAAGGGGCACCATAAGAACGTCCAGTTGTCGTAATAGTGGAGTTAATACTAACACTTTCATACGAGGACAGAAAAGCGAATACAGAACGAAATTTCGCCGCAAAAAAGGTTCGAACATCGATGATTCGGGCTATCTCAGTAGCGATTCCACAAGTTCGAAACAAGTGCCTAGAAAACTTGTGATTGCGAAAATAGCCAGTTGTAGTGAAAGCGACGGTACCGAGGACGAGGCTAGAAGTGAGTCTGGTGCTGAAAGTATAGAAACTCACTCAGTTTACTTCGGTAACTGTCAAAAACAGCAAAGTGATGAAAAGAACTCTGTTAAAATGTTGAGTGACAGTAAGAGAAAAATAAAAGTGATAAGTGAAAGCAATAACCAGTAATGTTGTGCAATAAAACGATCAGTGTGCAATAATACCAATCATAGAATAGTTCATTAGTTATAATTTATAAAATTTTATATAATGGATACTTAGTATTATAAATAATATATCCCTAACATAATTATATGATAAGTTAGTTGTAATAAAAACGAATGGCCGGAAGTGCAATGCAATAATAGGTTTAATATAATTCAATATTAGGAATATTGAAAAAATGTAAAAAAAATTATAGTAAATATTATGTAATGTATATAAATAAATATTATTATTATGAAGCTAGCTGTTAGATAAACTTTGCTATAAAAATTTTGTAAATAAGCATTTTGTAAAGAGTCAGGCGGCACTGATTAGCTTCCTAGTACCTGACAAGAGATAACGTTGCTCCGGAGAGGTGCACGCTTAAAGCAATATATTATTCCTCTCCGTTTTGTAATAGAGCATTATTTGGTTGCAGCATGTTGGGAATAAGCGATTAAGGATGAACTATATTGTATCATGTCAAAGCATAATATAAAGAACTATAAGGTATGCTGTGTGCCTAATGCGAGATTTTTTACTTATTATATAATAGATAGCTATGACGTTAACTGCAATATGTATGGAACAGCGCCGTCTAGTGACAATAATCAAAATTCCATATAAATTGCATCCAAACGTAGGACAATAAATATAGGCGTGAATATACATTTTTAGGCTTATTTAAGATGCATTAACACATTTTTTTTATTGATAATCGTTATCGAAAGAACTTCAAGAAACAATTCGAAGTAATAGAAATAAATAAGCAGTTCTCTGTTTTCGTAATTATTCTCTTTTTGCTCCTAAGCTATCTACTATGAGATTTTATTATTGACATTTGCTGGCTACTTTGCGAGTATGCATTTTTATTAAATGCTTCGCGCAGTTTTACCAGCATTAAATGTTACTGCGCGATGTTATATACTTTTTCAAATTTGACAGGGATAGTTTGTATTGTCGCGTTCAAACACCTTAGCTTTATATTTTAGTATTAATCATAGTTACGATTTGTATACAAAAATATATTATTCAAATTCTTCATCCTGATTGGTTGTTCCCAACGTTAAGCTCTTTGGTTGTGGGTATTTAGTATTTAGCAATTATTATTATGTACTGATTACAGCTGATAAATGGTGCTAATAACAGGAGTAAATCGGGTAAACTTTTAAGTATTAAGTTTATAATAAATAATTTATTTGGTTCCAAAATAATAACTAATTTAAAATGCTCAATATAATTTATAGTTAGTAAATAAAATTAAGAAATAAAAAATATATTTTATATTTCTGTAAATGCTCTCTTTACAAACAGTATTTATTTAAAAAAAATATTTTTTTCTTTAGAAAGTAATTTTGTATTATTTTTATTATAAGTTTATAAATGTACACAAGTCAGAATTTGACATTTTTTATTTTCATTAAATTATATTAAAGACCACAGTTTTATTTTTATTTCCAACCAATAAACATCTGTTACCAAATAACAGTAAGTAATGAAACTTTGACGAAGCAAATCGAAAACGACAGTTCTCGAGCGAAGAAAGGTTAGAAAAGAACTTATGTATGTACGGTCAGCAAAAAAATATATTTTAAGATTGACTTTTAAAAATTTTACATCACTTTCAATTGATCAATTAGAAGTACTGTCAGAATCAATAACTATTGGGGTTTGTTCAATATTTATACTTTCAATACCATTTAAGGACTCTTCTATAATTCTATTTCTGAATTCTAAATATATCGGTAAGCCCTGCGCCAATATATCTATTTCAATGCCAACCTTGTTTTTAATTTCCGAGTTTTTACTCTCGCTCATTTTTATCATACATTTATCAAAATATTCCTTTAATATATCTGATTGTTTTAGTAAGGATCTTGCACACTCTGCATAATTTAAATTCGATTCTGTTTTTTCATCTTCTTCATTGTATTTGGAGAGATCTTCTGTAATGGCTGTCAATTTGTAGTCCGGTGTAGTCGCTATAATAGTGTATGGAATTAAATCATACATATAATGAATTAATGCCAACACCTGCGAATATGACCTGAAACAAAACTATTATCAGTGGGACATTTACAGGCTTCCTTACTTTACCATTAACTTGTTATCCTGAATAACTAAATTATTTCACGAAAATGTAAATCTTATTTTGTTATGAAAACCCAATTTTGACAAGTAAATGATACTATTACTACGTGGCAGGGCTACGTGTAAGCCTATCTGAGTAGGTACCACCCACTCATCACATATTCTGCCACCAAACAGCAATACATAGTGTTGTTGTTCGCTTTGAAAGGTGAATTAGTCAGTATAACCACGGGCACATGGGACATAACATGTTCGAGTCTATGGTTAGGTAGATAGTATCTTCTATAGTACCAATGTCTATGGACAGTGGACCTACTATCTGTATATCATACTAACTACATGTAGTCCAATAACTCTAAAATAAGAGTGCAAAGATAAATAATTCTTAAAAAACATAACAGAGACCAAAAATTGCACTGTCCAATTTAAATGTGTAAATTACATACCTGGAATAAACTTGAATATTCATGATATGATCGGGTTCACTAATATTATCTTGAAAAACAATCATCACACCATATAGAATGTGATGAGGTGATGTTTTATATATGGCAACATTATCCATGCCCAATGAATCCATTTTTAAATGTTTACAAAATATTTCCCATAGTGTTACCACATTGTCATTTTCTAGGTTTCTTATATGCCTAAGACATAAGTTTACTCTCACTGAGGTAGCAATTATAGCTAACATCAAAAGATCACTTTCTGAAAAAAAGGAAACGATAAAATTATAAGTAAATATAATAGTAAATAAACCAGTTTGTTGTCAATGTAAAATATAATCGTGTAAGGTTAACCTTCCCGAGTAAAAGGCTTAATGCACCACATTGCACAAATACATGTTGGTAGATTCATATGTGGCAGAATTTCATTTGACACATACAGGTTTCCTAACGGTGTTTACATTCTCTACAAAGCATGGTATGAATGATAAACGCTAATTGATAACATGAAACTTGCTGGGGTTTGAACCCCACAATCTTATTCAAATATTCTAGTCACTGGACAATCTCGACTCTCCTATATATTCTAGTATTAGTATAAACAAACAAAAGTTTACCTTCTTCCCCGACTGATAATATATCAAAATTCGGTCCCATTATGTCCAGAGCAGAAATTCTAACACATTCAAGTGGTAATAGAAAGTCCTTTTCTTCTTTTGTAAAAGAAACAACTATATCAAAATCTATTCTACTCATTACATTGTATTGTATTTCTTTTAAATCGACAACAGCAACGACTGTGGATTCATTAGAGCTATCAATCTGTGATTTATTCTCCTTCCAATAAGGCGGTCTAGGTATTTGGTTGAATATCTTTGTTGTATAAGCTAATGAATGCTTCGATGTACCATGAAGAAGAACACTGATATCTGTAATTGGCCTACAAAACATAAGGATAAAGTAGAAAAGAGCTTTCTCCCAGCAACCTGTGTGAGTAATATGAGTACATATACGGATGTATGAATTTATAAATTTTATTAGTGTTAAAATGGTGTTTGAAACAAACAAAATTGGCATAATTTTTATTTATAGTATAGGAAGGCGGACGAGCATATGGGCGTGGTCACCAAACACCCTTAGACATTGGCATTGTAAGAAATGTCAACCATCGCTTACATAGCCAATGCGCCACCAATCTTGGGAACTAAGATTTTATGTCCCTTGTGCCTGTAATTACACTGGCTCACTCACCCTTCAAACCGGAACACAACAATAACAAGTACTGCTGTTTTGCGGTAAAATATCTGATGAGCGGGTGGTACCTACCCAGACGAGCTTGCACAAAACTCTACCACCAATAATTATATATAATTTAATTTGCTTTTTATTGATTATAATCATTTCTTTTAAACTAATAATACCAGCATACGTTAACAGTTTTAAAGAAGATTTACTTATATTTATTTTTTACATGTTATTTCTGTCATTTACATATAAACTCTTAATCGTTATTAATCTAAGTTGTTTTAATTTTTTCCTTTGAAGTTTTTGCTAACAGTAAATCATAATTTTGTTTACATTTAAATTTGAATGATCTCAACAGCATGTAACAACAATAGCTACATAATATGCATGTCATCTTTAATATGGTTGTGAATTAAACAACAAATTATATTAAATTAAACAACTACAAACAAACCTTAATAAATAAACAAATAAATATTGATATGGATACAGGAAAATAGTTAATTAAGCTTAGAATATCTGGGTTAATATTTCGGTGACAATGTCTATGGACCATGATGACCACCATGATGGTGACCATTTAAAATCAGGTGGCCAATCTAGATATCTCCTTGATACTTTATAAAAAAAAATTACTAAACAATGATAAAAAGAGCTATATCAGTCTTTAACTATGGTGCTTAACTAAACAGCCACTATGCAACTTACTCTGTATTTTTATTTATTATACTTGTGATTATTGTGATTTTTTTATTGCAAAGTTTTACAGTTGGAGGTTTTGCTTTAATTTTCAAGGCATTTGATATCTGAAAAGTATTTTAAAATTAAATCATTAAATTTAGTATCAATTATTGAATGTTTATATTTTTATTTTACCTCATTCGGCCCAAGTTTAAAAAATGAGTTCTCTAAATTTGTTTGTGACCTTTGAAAAATTGAAAATGTAGCCATTTGACGTAATTTTAAATATTCCTTAAATATATTTTCATTACATTTCGTAGTATAATTAGCTTCATTTAATTTTCTCAATAACTGGTTCTCAATAGGATGGGACCCTTTAGCCTTGTCTGAGTCCATGGTTATAGTTCTTTCTCTCGGATTACTAAAGTTGTCATCAAAAACCAATGGAAATGCATCATCATTTAGAATTACTGTAAGGGAAGCGTGGCCTCTACCTTCCAAATCTTCTAACTTATATGTATGTACGTTTTTAATTCTCTGGTGTATCTGAAGGTTTTCTTTTTTTGATATAATAATAATTTCATTTGTAGCAGCTATTAGATAAAATAGGTCACATTTGATATTTCTCAAAATTGTTATTTCCGTCACTTTCGCCAAATTTTCTATGAGGATTGAATCAACTAATTCCCTTTGATAAAATTCTTGTACAACACCTCGGTTAGAACAAACAGTGATATCTAAGTTTCTATCATCTCTTGGATGCTCATCGTAAAATACAAAACAAGCTACTTCATTACAAACAGATGAGGGAAGCAATTCCTTAAGCAGTTTTGACACATTATCAGATATTTGATTCATTTTTCACATATTACGTTTATTCATTTTAATTTAAGTTCAATATAAAATATACTTCATAATATGTTTATTCAATTATCAAATTATCAAGCCGCTTTTATAACATATTACGTCTAGAATCTGAATGCCGATTTCCTAATTCCTATCACCGTCTATTCTGGCTGATATAGCCAGATGTATTTTGTAAACAATTCAAATGTCAACGTCAATGATTATGAAGTGATAGCTGTCATCATTTTTTTCATTTTGTTCAGACAAAAGTGTTACACCATACAGCGCCATCCAACTAAACATTTAATTTTTTGCACAATATCCACCAAAGGTATTTATTATAGTGGAAGTTCATACCAGAAGGCTTATAAGCTGTAGGTCGTAGCATAATAGTATCAATACATTGCCAGTTTTCAAGTAATTTGTCATTTCTTCATATATATAATTTTTATAAACATTTGATATGCGATATTACTGCCCAATTTTACACCAAGCGTTAATATAAAAATAGTGGATAAGTATAAAAATAATAATTATAATAATCTGTAATCCTCCAGACCGATTCAGCGGATCTCAAGAGAGATTAGCCAACTACGCAGGAGATATTATAGTGGTTTTCTGGTCGTGTACAATCCGACACGACCAGAATGACTTCAGGCGCAGGACAGACGGCTTTACGTGCTTTCCGAGGCACGGGAGTGTACATACTTCCAACTTCCTGACTCCGGGCTGCTACTGAGAATTTTCTGACAGAAAACCCTTATAACTTTTTATTGGCCCGACCTGGAAAATAAACCCAGGACCTCCGAGTCTGCGGCCTTACATATAGCCACTACACCAACGAGGCAGTTAAAAAAATAGTAAAACTAACATAATAAAAATGTATGAATTGTCATATATGACAATCATATGTGTACTATACACCTATAACAATTATATATTATACATCTAATAAAACAGTAGACTTTTTATTTGTTGTAGAGGGAAATGCAGAGGAAAATCTAAAATCAGACGAGCGAATGGGACATGATTTGAGAATGTATGAATGATAAATGACAATGTCCTGGAGTTATCACCGAATAC
Source organism: Nymphalis io (assembly GCF_905147045.1). Lineage (NCBI taxonomy): Eukaryota > Metazoa > Arthropoda > Insecta > Lepidoptera > Nymphalidae > Nymphalis > Nymphalis io. Next base: position 5,526,468 of record NC_065904.1, read on the forward strand.
CCCATTGCAAAATAAGGGCGGATAGGTCGGATACCGGATAGCTGCCAAATATTCGTTCCATCTCTACTCTTACTTGAGCAGGGTAGCGTTTTCCGCTTCAACCCTTTAAAAGTCTTTTGTGGGATATAAATAGAGGCTGCTACTTTCTTTTTTACTTTATATTATCAATTTAGAATAGAGTTCTACCTTAACCTACCTATTAGTTCAAATTTGTTTATGTAATACATTACGTTGCGTATTTTAATTTATAGTATTATATATAAATGTATACAACATATGTTTTTTGTTTGTGTTTTTATGTTTATGTTGGCCACCTCGTTCATATTTCATGTATCTGTTAATTATTAACTTATTTTACACGCCCATGATTTTTTAACCTTTCGGTTACTATCTTAAGGTTGGCTGGGATAAAATATTTTACGTTTTGTGTAATTTCATTTATTACAATAAAGCATTTAAATAGAATTTTCTATACAAATACTTCAATGCTTACAGACGCTTTGAACCATTACATTATTGAATTAAGTATTGACAATCGGTAAGGGCGAGCCTTTGATATAATGGTGCGGTGCTCATCAGCGTGTCATCGACCTTCAGTACCGTACCGTAACAGCCTGTGATTGTCCCACTGCTGGGCTAAAGGCCTCCTCTCCTCTTTTTGAGGAGAAGGTTTGGAGCTTATTCCACCACGCTGCTCCAATGCGGGTTGGTAGAATTCACATGTGGCAGAACTTCAGTGAAATTAGACACATGCAGGTTTCCTCACGATGTTTTCCTTCACCGTAAAGCACGAGATGAATTATAATCACAAATTAAGCACATGAAAATTCAGTGGTGCTTGCCCGGGTTTGAACCAACGATCATCGGTTAAGATTCACGCGTTCTTACCACAGGGCCATCTCGGCTTTGGGCCATCTCGACCTTCAGTAATCAGTTGAATTAAGGAAGTACATATGTTTAATATTATTATTAATCGCCTTTGAGTAATTATTAGTACGAGGAATGTCTGTTATGTTTAGACCCGATATAGTCCAATGGTTAAAACACTATCTTAACCGAAGATTACTCTGCTTGAGTTCAATTCCGGGCAAGCACTACTGAATTTTTTTACGTGTTTGGTGTTAATTAGTAAAAACACCGTGGGGAAACTTACATTGTGCAGGATTTCTGCCACATGTGAGTATTATATGCCACCAACCCGAGCATTGAGGTAGAATATACTCTAAAACCATCACAATTAGCCCAGCTGTGAGATATTCGCAGGTTCTTACTTTATTTTATGTATGTTTGTTAAATAAGTTACAAAGTTAATATTTTACCTATAAAATTAAACCTATATTATTTAAGAAATGATCTACACGCTGGGTTGAATTATTGTAGTAAAAATAATGAGTTTAATGGACCCAATATAAGGGTCTGACCGAATACCAGAAACAGAGATAGTGACGCAATAAATAATACACAATGTAGTACACGTGATTGCACAAATATGCACTAAAACTATTTAATTGGTCAAAAACCGAGATTCGAACTCAGTATATTTTATGTTAGCTTTATATATAATTATGGCGCTAAAGGAAGTTTATTCTTATCAAGTTCTCTGTATTTTTGAATTTGTTTATCAATAATTCGTTTTTATTCTTCATTAGTCAGTAGTTACCGAAATAACACAACATTTGTAATAAGGATGTGCATCGTTAGTTTCATCGTATGACCTATTGCTCATAATGTAACGTTTATATTTGAAATTATAGACTTGTGCCAAGGTCATTACAATATAAACAGAATCATTGGTATTCGAGCTAAATATATTCGGATAACGTTTGAAATCAAAAAGGATTTATAAAGGAAACTCTAATACATATTATAACTCTATTACGTATATACGTATATAAAACTACATACTACAAACACATTAAGGAATACATGTTCAATATAAGTAGTTATTATGATTTGTTTTTTTCTGCTTGATTATAGATTAAATATATATGTTTAATATTAAATAATGTTAATTGTTTTCGGGATTTCACCGAAAATTTCTCAGTAGCAGCCCAGTGTGGTAGTCAGAATTGTGTGTGGAACCTGCCTCGAAAACCACGTAGAGCCGTTGGTCCTGAACTCTTTGCAGTCGTATCGTATTTGCCGGCCTATCGGATTATAAGAGTAAAAGAATAGTGAGTGCACCTGTATTAGCGCACACGCTTGTGCACTATAATTTTTCCTGCGCAGTTAACTAGCCTCCTTCAGAATGGCGGTCGTAACCAAAATCAGTCAGGAAGACATTATCATCATCATCATCAATGTTAAATTTAATGTTCACTAATATTTCATTGCTGGACAAAATTCTTTTCTCTCAACCTGAAGCTTTTTCCACTACCTTGCTCCGAGTTGCTCCAAAATAGGCATGCTTACATTGTTTTGCTTCCTCACAGATCAAGATTTTAAGTTTAAATACAAATTAAGCTGAGCCATCTCATTTAAATACTAACGTAGTTGAAACTATGTGGCTTATTTCTATAATTAATGTTATATTATAACTTATATATTACCTACATTTAAATATTGCAAATATACACATGATACATAAATCAATAGGCAAATTGTTCCTAGAGTTAACACGAAGACCTCAACGATTTCCTACGCATTCGTCTGTGGGTAGTCCGTCTTAAAATAGTTACTTTAAACGGCGTACTTCCTTTGAATGGTCGTTGATTGTCACCGAAATGGTCATGCATGAGTCTTGTCATTGCTTTATGTCGCCCTATTACGTCTGTGTACAGAAATAGACGCAATTACTGTTAGCGATACTTTCTAACAAAATAACATCAAGTTTAATTTGTTTTGAGTGTCTTTTGAGGTAAAATGAGTTAAAATACATAACAACATAAAATAATGGTATACATAGATAGTACAAAACCCAAACTGTAAACGCAGCAAAGCGGATACAACTTAATCCTTAAAAGTTTACCCAGTCTTGCGACGTTTCCACCACCAACAACGGCGTTCAACACTCATTTTCTAACGCGTATTTTAAAACCCCTGTGCCTTTGTTTCACTATTAAAACCTATTGATAATGAAAGTCCCAAGGTGATAAGCATTGTTTGTCATACTTTAAAAGATAGTTTATATAGATATAGATCTAAATTAACACAAATAAAATTGGTACATACTAAATATTGTTGGCGTAATATGTTTTAAGTAAAACATAACGTTAATATATCGCAAAATTGCAACTCAAACTCATAAAATAAACAAACAACTACAACGCAACCAGCCAACATAATTTTAGTTATCAGCTACTTAGTTATTTAAACCTAAAGTTACACACAAGTACAGTTATAAGCCAAATCAATAATGACAGAAATAGAGAAATCAGTGTTAAACTAAACAGCTGCTAAGCAACATTTATAAGTAAATGTTTTATCTACAACATAATTTACTTTAATATATTGGGAAAGAAGCTACAATACAACTTTATTTATATTATTTTAAACAAAAAATAATTTGATTTCTCATAAAAGCGGCTTATAACTCAACACAAAATATTATATAGGTACATGATAAAAAAGCGTGGAATTAATATTTTAACATATTTAAATTTAAATAAACTTGATTGATATCATTTTGTAATTGAAATAGTGGAAATAAATACTGAGTTTATTACCAGTTTGTCTTAGTAGAATCTATGTACATACTGAACCGATGGTAGCTTTAGATTTTATATTATAATTCAAAAGTGTTTCTAAAACCTTATTGAGATGAAGTTTATTTAGATTTATGATTTCTCAATAAAATGTATGACAACTAAACAAATCAGTTATCCTTATGTAGTTTATATACTTTTTGATTATATGGCTTTCTAACAGGATACATTTTTTTTTAAAGATAGGTACCTACTTCGTGTATCATTTTTTATCGTACCGATAAATTTCATCCGTTTCCGATGACTGTGAGGTCAAACAGCGTAAATAAAACAATATATTCAGACCGTGGTTTCACTCGAATGTTATTTTTGTTATTTGTTCGTGTATAAAGCCTATATCCGTCATCGATTTGCAAGATAAGTGTGAACTAAATTACGACAATTAGTAAACGCGTTACAACTTGAAAGTATGACAAATGAACTAACTTTCACAATTATAATATTAGTATGGATATATTTTGTACCTAAGTAATTGGTTAACTTTAAATTCAATTCTTATATAGAATGGAGTAACTTGTTAGCGTAACTAATATTTATACATACATAATACTTTATTACATCACAAGAAAGTACTGAAAAATAATTTTGATTACCAATTTCATGTTCTAGATTCGCTTCGATTTTGCAAATTGGCTAGATTGGACTGCTATTAATAGAGCTGATTTTCAATTGGCTTGATAAGCACAAGATTCTGAGACCCGAGATGGCCCAGTGGTTAGAACGCGTAGATCTTAACCAATGTTCGCGGGTTCCACCCCAAGCAAGCACCACTGAATGTTCATGTGCATCGCCCGCATCGGGGCAGCGTGGTGAAATAAACTACAAACATTATCCTCTAAAGGAGAGCAGGCTTTAGCCCAGCTGGGGGATATTCACAGGCTGTTACAATACTACAATATAATAAAATACTGACGTATCTTTAAGTAGATTTTTTGTATAAAATAAATTTGTATCTATTTGTAAACTTAAGTTATTATTCAGTCTTAATACGCAGGGATATTTTAAAAGTAGCCAAAAGTTAGATTAAGAAATGAACAACGTGACGTGTACATTGATAAACAAGAATTTGTATTGACAATATTCGATGATGCCTTTCTGCCTGTGACAGGCTTCAATCTAATAAATAGTTTTTCCTTGAACAATTAAATTGTGCGTGTTACTTAATCAGATGGACAATAGTCTTAAACAAATAAAAAAATATAACAAACTGCAACCAAATTTTAGGGTCGGGCCTATGTATCTATACTAGTGATACTGTTTTGATAAGGATGAGTGACATTAAACAATAGTCTTATCACATAGAATAGAACGAGATTGAAATGATAACAAATGTACAATAAAACCTTGTTCATCTTACTGGGACAAATCTGTCAAGATAAGCGTGGAATTTGATTTACGTAATCCTACATGCTTATACTGGGTTTTCCAATAAGGACTTGACAACTTTTTTTCAAAATAAAATGAAAACCATTTGAGATATTTCAAAAACTTTATTATCGGTTTGAAGTACATTCGAAACATTTATGAATGGAACTCGACTTCGCTCATATGGCCACCGCGGGCACGTTTGCAGCGGTCGATTCGTTGGACCCATTTTCCATGATTCGGCCACACATTTCGGCCAAAACGGTTGCTATTTCGCGTTCAATGTTGGCTTTGAGCTCTTCCAACGTCGTCGGCTTATTACCATAGACCAATGACAGTTCGATGTTAAGTGAAAAGGTGCGTTCACAAACTAAAATCAAAATTGTCAAGTCCCTATTGGAAAACCCCTTACATAACACATACTGTTGTTTTATTGGTAGGATCTTCAGTCATTTAGACAAAAAGTAAAAAGATCCGTATTAATGTATAATTTCTATGCCACGACAGGTTTTTAAAATTAAGCTGTCGTTTCTATTTTTATCATTCAAAATTTAATACGTCGTATTGAGAAAAAAAAATGTAATAAAATAGTAAGGAGTTCGTAAGGTCCAATAATATTTTTTGCTACCAAACCACTGGCAAAGCCAACCAACGTCTTAACACCATGTACCTATTTATTAATTACTTTAATTATTAAGTTTATATTATTTAGCGAGAGTTTTTAATTATTTTTTTATTTAGTTACACTTGATAATATTTTATTAAATAACAAAAGGTTTCGCGTAAATTTGTTTGCCTTTTTAACAAATGCGTCCCCATTATTATATTTATTTGATTGAGTAGTCTAGCACCAATCCACCGGACAATCAAGTTAAGAAACAATGCTCTAAACTCTAAAGTTTAAGAATTACAGTTTAGCTTCACTACACGCAGAGAAGAGCACGGAAAGAGAGCTTATGTTATATCTAATCCACAAAAATAAATGGTCCTTAATAAATGCTTTATACTTATGTATACTTTAAAACAGTATATATTATAAGCAGAGTTAAAACACGACTTACATATTTAATTTACAGCATTTTACAGAAAAACTAATAAATGTAAACTGTCACCTGAAGTTAACAATTAGAAGGTGCATTGAGAATGTAATTACACGATCCAACAAAGTGTTTATTTCTTCTCGGAATTTAAATGCCTGTCGTAACTCCTCATTGTAGCTCTGTTTATTTGAACACAGCGCTTCAGACATTCGCTGCATTAGTGTGTCAGTATGGTGACATTTGATGATAGATATTTATTTTTGTTCGGCCGTGACTCGACCTCTAAGCCTATATTATCCAGAAGAAAACACAATGATTACCGTGGGAACAAGGTCATTCAACGAAACAGTTCTGGTGTCACGCATGCGTCTAAATTTGATTCTTCTCAGCAAAAATAAATATCTGCGATTCGGGAGTACAGTGTAACGGGTTACTGTAATTGCATATCACGAACCCCGGTCACTTGGCACTATTACTCTAGAGTACTGTGGATTCCAGGGTGTTTTGCCAAAAATAAACCTGCAGTGCAGTATCGGGCTTGCAGCGAGAGACTGCGGTGCTGGCCCATTCATTGCCATAAGGTCGATACGGCGAACGGAGCCCAGTACCGGCGCGTCTGCCTTCGTGTGCGGATGTATCGCGTTCTAAATTCAATCGTGCTGTAGACGGCTCCATCACCGCGATCGTTTCGTACTGACAATTAGAGCTTTTATTTATAAACAAATGTTGTTTATCTCTTATAACAACTATTAATTTCTAATTAATCGTTGGTTTACTGCGTTATGTATGTTTAAAAGTCTTATGTTTTTGATTGGAAAGTGATTTGTTTTGGTTTATGTTTATATTGAAAGGTGAAAGCGCACGTGCCGTTTTGAGAAGACAAGAAATAAATTAAAAGTAAATGAAATGTCATTGCTTCATTTATTCATGTATTTAAAGGTTAGCTGCGTAATTCAAATTCGAGTATTTGAATGTGATTATAATGTAAATAAAATATAAAGTAACCTATCAATTTAACCCACACCAAACATTTGAACGATTTGCTACTATGAGAACGATCATTGCCAATTAATATTATTGTCGCATTTGACATTGATAATAATAATTTGTTACAACTAACAGGTTGATCTTTGCGTACTACATTTTTTTAGCGTTAATAAAGATAAAATATTGATTTTAAAACGCTTTATAATCAGAAAGTAGGTTTCACATTTAATTTTTATAATTAAACAAACTAAATTTTCGTTTATTTGTTGGATACGTAAATAATTGTAGATGTTGATTTTATGTTTTTTTAGGTAAAATGAAATAAGAACTTCTGGCATCCATATTCAGTTCTTTTGTATCAGGAAATTATAACTGCTTTATTTTTTATCAATTTTTCACTAGCAAATACTTAAGAATTGTATACTATTTTATCATCATATTCGTAGTTAATAAAATAATATTTTCAAGTAGTCATTTTCGAAATGTAATAAATGGTTATGAGTTTTTTTAAACACGTATCACATTCATATTGTTTGTATTATGCAATCTTATATTCAATGGACTTTCTATTTCGTTATTATTGTGGAGGTGACATCTTTTTGTGGACAAGACACTGCTTTTTCCTGTTTACATATTATATTATTCATTAATACCTGTTTCGCCAGACGTGAATTTAAGCGTATCAGTGTTATTTAATGAATTGAAAACAAATATTATTACATACCCCACTAGAAAATAATCTATCAATATAAAAAGCTTAATTCGAATCCTTAATTACCTTAATTACTGTTGATAATTCATCTCATGCTCGGCGTTGAAGGAAAACATCGTGAGGAAACCATGTGTCTAATTTCACTGAAATTCAGCCATAAGAGTATCCATCAACCCAAATTCAAAGGCCTCAATCCAGCTGTGGGATGATCACAGATTGTTACTTTACTTTTTTATAGCAGTTATGGCGTAATTGAGTAAAAAACTACAAATCATGCAAATAAACTTCTACATTCACAATGCAACTAGCTCTACACGCGTCATATTTATTTTTCATGTAAATCCTGTAATTGATATGTCTGTCCTTATTTCCTAATTTAGGATCAAGGCTACATATGCCAAATTTCATAACGATCAATTCCGTGATTTAGTCTCGATGTGGTAGCAAACATACATACAGAATTACTGTGCGGTAATCTAATAATAAAAATTGTATTGAATTGTATAAAAAAGTAAAATACAATACCCGTATGCTCAAAATCTATTGATTTACAATTATTGATGCGTAAAAAACACATCAACAACCAATCACATAAAATCAAGTATTTATATTTATTGGGCTTTATTGTTATAAATTATAATTAGATTTGTGATAATTAATAAAATATATCATAAACGCGTTATTGTTAAAAGCAAAAACATAACATTGCAAAGAAAGAACTTGCTTTTGATTTTGAGTATTTATTTGTTAGGGAAATGTCAAATCTTTAAAAATAATACATTGTCTATGGTCTCATCCCAATATTCTTGATAAGAATCTAATCTTGTAAGGTCAGTTAACTTAGTGACAATTTATACGTAAATATAAAATAGTAGTCGAATAAACAAAGACTAAAAAAAAATAGTATCAATAATACATTATTATTTTTATATAAGATCGGATCGTATTATGTACTTTATATAAACATAAATGAACGGTTGATTCTTTGGATAAAGTTTGAACTACAAGCTTGAATGAACAAATGGCGTGACTAAAGCTTTTATCGAACATTCTTGATGCTTGCGGATGCGCCAACTAAATTATTTGCCTGCAAACCTACTTTCAAATCACATTTGATTGCTTTGTGAATTTAACATACTTTGGTTACCATTTTATTGTGATCCTTTATAGATTTCTAATAAATCGTTTGTATTCGTGGTGACGTCTGATGTCATCTTGAATATTATGAAATGAATTGTAATCTCGTATGGTAATATTTTTTTTGTTCAAGTTCAGCTAGGCCATGTTATTAACTCAATTAAAATATATTCAGGAAAATCTAGCTCGAAGTTTAATGTAATCACAAAATATATTTTTTTTTATGATGAGAATTAAATATTGGTATCTTAACTATATCTTATATTAATAAATTTCGTATATAATTTGTAAATTAAAGAAAATATTCAGGAGGTCAAGTTTGATACTTATATCCTTACTAATATTATAAATGCAAAAGTTATTTTGTTTGTTATGGTTTCTCGTCTTAACTACTCAACCGACCATCATGAAATTTTGCATGCACATTATCAGGGGTACGGAAAAGGTATGTCCTTTTCTGTACCCCTGACAATATGCATGGGCACCTAAGAGCTTCCTCTCCCCCCCTTCCTTACACGCGGTCGAAGCTGCGGGCGGAAACTAGTAAGTATATAATATAATACTTAGGTAGAAAAATAATAAGCGAATATTTTGACATTGTAACCTCAAAATACGCGTTCTAATATACAAATTATTATACTAAGATTATTTAGGACTTAGAAATCTTTCACCGAGTTAAAAATGCTATATTATAAACATTTAAAATGGCTTTTAATAAATTGTAAGAAGGTGAATTTTATATTATTAGTAAATTATTTATTAAACTATTCTATATACTATAGAATAGTATTTTTTTTTTAAATAATAATAAGCTTTCAGTCTCTGTACTATCAGTAAAATGTTATTCATATATTTTATTCGGTATGGTTGTAAATAGTTTGAAATAAGTTTCTTAAATGAAAGTAATGCATCGTGAATAAATATACTTACTCAAGACGCTTAAATCACTTAAATGCTTAACTGCTGAATTTCCCGATCACATTTATTTGCTAGCGTTAACAGTTTTTGTCGCATTACGAATGATTCACGATCTCATCCCGAGGTCAACCGGCGGCTTCTAAAGTCACAATCTAGTCTCACGTCTATTCTCTAACGCTGTTCAATGCCACTACACGATAAATGTAAAAAGTAAGAGTTGTCTATTCTTGTAAGTTATACCGATAGTTTTGAAGTGGCGTTTACTTTGTATAATTACTGCACCAATATCTGATTTTGATGAATCAACGGACATTGTCATGGCATGTCATGTCATGTGTGCACTTGTATTTTTTTTAATTTGTTATAATATTTCTCACAATTTTCATTTCAGACTATACAGTATCATATTTCAATAAATTATTAAATATTAAATCTTAATAGTTTTGACATATTTTTAATTAAAGCGCCTTAGGTGTATCGCCTCTCTACTTCCTCGTGGGTGTGTGGAACGTATATTACTAATATTATTGAGACTAACGATAAGTTCTTATTTATTAAAGTCCATATTTATTTATTGGTTTTAATTATATTATAAATTCCTTCAATATTTATCCATTTCGATCTGCCGAGCGTCCCGTGGCGCCTATATATTTTTTTAATAAGAAAATAACCGCACCTAATAAGGGCTAGTGCACCAGTATAATTATTACATGCGCAAGGGACATATCTCCTGAGTTTCCAATTCCAATAAAAACGGAATGATTAATATTTCTTATAACGTCCATTGACAACTTACCATCAGGTACGTTTGCTAGTATAAATAAAATTCATAACATTTTATTTTAATTAGTATTAATACTGTATACCAAATAATATAGATTCGTTATTTATAAAAAAATCTGTTATCGTTTATTTATCCATGTTTTTCAGACAAAATCGGTTTGTGTTTTTCTATATAATATATATTATATAATATGGAATAATGTTAATTGTTTTTATATTCATATCACACAATACGACTTCTTGCAGAATACTACGGTATCAGCACACGTGGCATTTTTTTTTATAATAACCGAATGTCTAATACTTTTCTTTTTTTAAAAATAATTAAAAATGAAATATTTGCTGAATATGCTTTCACTATTTAACATTTCACTATATCACATATATAAAACCGTAGACCGATCCCCTTTTTTGGGAACCGCTTGCACATTAGCTCTTCTCCAAGCCTTCGGCACACATCCCGAAGAGAGAGAAAGTTGGAACAGGCGCGTTAACACAGGAGACAGCTCCGCTGCGCACTTCTTCAGCACTATGGCTGGTATTCCATCGAGACCGCTAACTTTCCGTACATCAAGTGATTGCAGCTCCGCACGCACATCACGTTGCCTGATTTTGATGTCAGGCATCGTATGGCCACATGAAGGTATTGTAGGTGGCAGCGTATTACAATCATCGATGACGGAATTGTCGGCAAAGAGTTTAGCCAGGAGATAAGCTTACTCTTGCGGACTGTGAGCTATCGATTCGTTCGGATTTCTGAATTATTAAATACGACGCAACAATAAAAAAATCTGCAACAATAAAAACATCAATACCTTTCTTTTTAACGTCGGCTAAAAAGTAGTATAGACAGACCAAATCATATTTAAAGTCTATATCTATTTTTGACTGATATAAGAAAAGGACGATTTCCAAAAATATATTTATGCGTATATTTTTTTATAAAGATCACAGAGAAAAAAAAGTATTAAAGATCTTTTATCGCTTCGCATATACTGAATATACATACCTATAAAAATATACTACAAGAAGTTACATAAATTTTGTTATTATGGTTTCTATAAATCTATAAACATACTGCAATTTATGTTAACAGACTATATGGAACTAGAATTGTAAGTTATCCCATTTGAAAGTGAAACCTTATAAATTAAAAGAGTCTTTACATATTCATATTAAGCGTAGGAGACAATCACTTACCGACCTTGATGTGAAGACGTACTTTATTGAATCGTATTATAATTATATTACCTACTCATTTAATGAAATATGTCACCTTATAAATATGCAAACTTTTGTACATTAGATTTTCATGCAGGCTGATTATAACGCGTCAAGTTGCATTATCTTTCTTGCCGCTTAATTATTTATGTAATATTTAATGGACAAACGAATGCAGTTATTATTGCACTTATGTAAAGTTCTAATAAACTTTCAGCAAAACAGTTGAAAACATCTCCTCCCCTCCTCTTGCGAAGGTTTGAAGCTTATTACACCACGCTACTTCGTCAAATGTTATTAGTTATTATTACAAAATATTATTAGTACAAAAGTCCATATACTAATTAATTGACGTTAACAAATATTAAAGTTCGTTCGCATGGTCATATATGGATATGTTTTTATTCAAAAACCGTTTTATATTTAATTTAAAAGTTTTAATGTAATATTTCCTTGTAAACTTGTCTTAACTCCATGAAGTCGTAAGGTTTAATTAAATACAATACAATGGAAGACACCGCGAATATATTCAAAGCAAACAACGATGTTTGAAATTTCTTCCTGTGTCACACTTAACATTAAAAAAGAAATCATTAAGGTATTCAAAAGTATTATTATCATTATTTTTAATTAATAAACTAAAAAAAATATCAATCCATTAATCAACATAACAATGTTTAAATACGATTATAAATAATTAATAAATATTCTTGTATTAATTAACGGAACGTGGAAGTTTAAATTACTTAACACAAGTGAAAATCTAATTAACGTTATTAATACACGCCTTTACTATACCGATATGACGTCATGCATAAATATGCAATCGTTTTATTTACATTTTCTACTCGAACTCTTCACGTGTGTGGCAATATTTTGAGTTCAATCTTTTATGTATGTCAAGGTGATCATTTTAATCACTTAAAATTTGAAAGGAAACATTCATATAATTATAGTGAATTATTGGTATAGAAAAGCAGAAGCCTATAAGCGACCCTTACTCGGTAAAGCTTATCCCATAACGTTCCTACTGGAGGTAAATTTGTATTTATAGCCTATTCAGAACACAGCAGTTTATGTGGTATAGAGATAAGTACGCAAATTTAAAATTATAATCTACCTCAATTTTGACTATGGATTCGCGAAAAATATATATTTGGAACGTTGGCGAAGTTGTTATCGTAGCTTTAGAAGAAAAAATTAAAATGGATATAAGTAGTTAAGTGGAATAGTGTTGTATTATTAATAAAGGTATATTAATGGAGATCTGACAACGAATCGTATGGAATATGTGAACATAAAGTTCCTTTACTTCTTCTTCGATTGAAATAGGCTGTAGGTCAATGTAACTTAAATTCTTTAGAGACATCTGTATTCTTATAGACTGCCTCGTTGGTCTAGTGGCTTGATATAAGGCCACAGACCCGGAGGTCCTGGGTTCAATTCCCAGGTCGGGCCAATAAAAAGTTATTGGGTTTTTCTGTCAGAAAATTCTCAGTAGCAGCCCGGAGTCTGGAAGTTGGATGTGTGTACACTCCCGTGCCTCGGAAAGCACGTAAAGCCGTTGGTCCTGCGCCTGAACTCTTTCCGGTCGTGCCGGATTGCCGTCCCATCGGATTATGAGAGTTAGGGAATAGAGAGTGCACTTGTGTTTGCGCACACACTTGTGCACTATAATATCTCCTGCGTAGTTGGCTAATCTCTCTTGAGATTGGCCGCCGTGGCCGAAATCGGTCTGGAGGACCTTATTCTTACAGAAAACAACCTTCAAGCTAAGACATGTATGTTTTTTACCATTTCTTTTTTTGTCATAAAATTAAATGTAGAAGTAAAAAAATGTACAAATATTGTCAAGCTATTTGAAATAGAAGTGTTCAATTTCATCATTTCAAACACCAACGCACATTTATTTAGTATGTCTTTCTTGGTTGATGCAATTAACTAAGTACAGTTGTACATATAATATACATAGAATAATAATACAAAATTGGTAATGTTATAATATTTTAATACTGGTGGTAGGGCTTTGTGAAAGCTCGTCTGGGTAGGTACCACCCACTCATCAGATATTCTACCGCAAAACAGCAATACTTGATATTGTTGCGTTCCGGTTTGAAGGGTGAGTGAGCCAGTGTAATTACAGGCACAAGGGACATAAAATCTTAGTTTCCAAGGTTGGTGGCGCATTGGATATGTAAGCGATGGTTGACATTTCTTACAATGCCAATGTCTAAGAGCGTTGGTGACCACTTACCATCAGGTGGCCCATATGCTCGTCCGCCTTCCTATTCTATAAAAAAAAAAAATACTATGTGTTACATAATCCAGATTGATTATGCAATACATAGTATTCAAATATTATTGTCATAGCAATTTTCTAAGAGAATGCAGCATTAAGTGGACTTTTATCATTGCCCTATCTGCCTCGTTGGTCTGGTGGCTTGATGGCCGCAGATCCGGAGGTCCTGGGTTCAATTCCCAGGTCGGGCCAATAAAAAGTTATTGGGTTTTTCTGTCAGAAAATTCTCAGTAGTAGCCCGGAGTCTGGAAGTTGGAAGTCTGTACACTCCCGTGCCTCGGAAAGCACGTAAAGCCGTTGGCCTGAAATCTTTCCGGTCGTGTCGGATAGCCGTCCCATCGGATTATGAGAGTTAGGGAATAGAAAGTGCACCTGTATTTGCGCACACACTTGTGCACTATAATATCTCCTGCGCAGTTGGCTAATCTCTCTGGAGATTGGCCGCCGTGGCCGAAATCGGTCTGGAGGACATTATTATTATTTATAATTGCCATAAGCTTATCTTATTTTACAAACAATGCTTTATTATTCTATCAATTTCATTTGTACATGTAATAAGTAAAAATATTAATGATTTTAATGTTTGTCTGATTGTCTGAGTTATATAAGTGAGTATAAACGTATACATTATGATTAAAAAAAACTAGTTTAAAAAAGTTCACGTACTTATCTTTATACTGGATTTATTATAAACGCATTAACAACCATTAATCAAATTTTGATAATTTTGCGAGAAATATTACCTATAGTTTTTATGAGAATTCAATAAGTCTCTGTGTGTGATTTATTTAAGTAATTATATTTACTAATAAGTTCCAACTACGTTAACGTAAGAAACTTAAATAATAACATATGCATATATATTTAAACATACGTTATAGCCTATATATTTGTGTTTATAATTCATCTCGTGCTTAACGGTGAAGGAAAACATCGTGAGGAAACCTGCATGTGTCTAATTTCATTGAAATTCTGCCACATGTGTATTCTACCAACCCGCATTGGAGCAGCGTGGTGGAATAAACTCCAAACCTTCTCCTCAAAAGGAAGAGGAGGCCTTAGCCCAGCAGTGGGACATTAACAGGCTGTTACTGTTATAGCCTATAACGTTCTGAAACTAAGAATTAAAATAATATGAGGGTTCCTTATTAATCGTAAATATTGCATGAATTCGGAAAAAACAAACAAAGCTTACCTGTTTTTAATAAACTGTAAGAAGTTTCTAGAAATGTTTACTAACTTCTTTATTAAAATATATTTTTTTATAATTTAAATGTTTGCTGTAGTAGTAGCTTGGTAGTAGGGATTTGAGCAAGCCCGTCTGGGTAGGTTTCATTCATTATATACTCTACCGCTAAGCTGATATACTTAGTATTGTTGTGTTCTGGTTTGAAGGGTGTGCCAGAATAACTACAGGCTCAAGGGACATAATATCTTAATTCCCGAAGTTGGTGGTGCATTAACGATGTAAGGAATGGTTAATATTTCTTACAGTTCGAATGACTATACGCAATGGTCTTCCATCGGGAGTTTCAATGTTCCTACCTCATTTTAATAAAAAAAATATATAGAGCATTTTCATATATATTTTTTACAGGGCATGTTAATCTGGATTATGTTACATATAGCATTGAAATATCTTTTATTGTCATAACAATTTACTAATTGCGTATGTAAAAAAAAATAGGCAATTGAATGGAAACACTCAATTTACTCAATTACTTTCAGTAATTACTGTACGATGTTGTCGTGTCATGCATTGTGCTTATACAAATTATATCATATATGACTAGAGAAATAACCTTGTTTAGTTTAATTGCCATGACTACGGAATTTACTATAAACTTGGCACACACTCACACTTCACACTTGACAACTTAATATCTATGCTAATAAATGAGTAGTCATTATGTTTGTAATGCTTTACTGAAAAGCAACTAAACCAATATAAGTACGTAAAACTTATATTAAAGGTACAGCGCGTTTAGGAAAAGGTTTAAGTTTAAAATATTTTAATATAAGCTTTGCAGATAGATTTAGACTATTGACGTGAAAAGCGTGAAATTTAAAGTTCCTGTAAAACATAATAAATTGATAATAATATATAATTTTATATCTTACTCAACTTATGTGTGCGAATTTACATTTTATAAAGACCATTTTGATTGAATTAAAGATAAACGATAACGGAAATCTGATCTCAAATGGTATTGCTGACAAATTCTGAAATCATAAGATAAGTATCTTTTCTTTATATAAGATTTTAAGAAAAATCCTTTTCAATAATAAATGCCTTTTCTTCTTTTAAAACGCAGTTTTTGAGCTTATTCCATCACGCTACTCCACTGCAGGATGGTGGACAATTGATAACTGTGTTTTAATTGTCATTTACATAACCAAAGTGTTGCATATTATTGAATTAAAGTTATAAGCTTCATATTCATACCATATCATAAATTGTAATCCATAACTTTAACTTTATAAATCTTAGTATAATATTTAAACATTTCTATGAATGTATGAATAAAGTATCAATTGAAAGAAGAAGGCCTGGTGAATTGATGTACATATACATTTTTTAGGCGCCATTCTCTGCGGATGATACTGTACCTAGCTGATTAGACTTGATCTTGTAATCTATGGAGAATTAATAAATTCAATCATGTTTATTATTTATATAAACTTTATATCGGAATATTTATAATTAGTTAAATCAAATCAGTTTTGGTACTAAGTTATTTTTAATGATTTATAGGCCAGCGTTTGATCGTTCACTTACGTGATGTAAAGTTTCGCACGGTCTAAGACGTAGCACGCTTGTCTAGAAGATACCTGTTTACTCTGGATTTGAAGATACTAACGTTGTACCTATCAGGAAATACAGACTTAAAGTATTTCATTCAATACGTCCGTCAGAAAATCCACTAAAATCCAACGGTACCCTTCCTCTCTTTTGTAGGCTGTTGTTGCTGTGTATGCTAAGTACATACAGAACCTTTTTTTTCGCTGGACAAAAGCATTACGCGTTTCCTCCACGGGAATATCCCCCACGGATATGAGGGACTCGTCTAAAGCGTCCAAAGCGAGTGTGGCCCGAACATCGGAAAACTCACTAAAAAACCAACGGTACCATTTTTGTCTTTACGAGGAGCGCCACGAGATCGCTTGCGCAAACTACCATTTATATACAGAACCTGCCCAAGCAAATATAAGTACTAATATTGAAAAAAATAACATTTAACTTAAATAGATTTTAAATTGAATTAATTGGTTTTATTATCAAGTAATAACCGCATAAAGTAGTCACATGAAACGCTGGTTTAACCGAAACTATCGCTTCACTGCTTATTAATGTCTATATTTTAATTCAATATTGTATATATTAATATAACATATAAATGTATAAACGCGACATATTTTGTCTTGCTTGTTCGAATTTAAATTCGAAATTTAAATAAGTTTTATCCAAAATCTCTTATCGGATCTGATCATTCCTCCTTTTGTATTATGTCGTTGGGTATTCGTACACTATTTTCCTTAAATAGTACGTGACTTTTATTTTTAACTATAACAAGGCTAGCCCACAGGGATTCCCAATATTTTTTGCGTAACGTCTCCAGGAAGTATATATTCTTTTCTTTTAATTGATGTTGATAAACTCTTTCTTAAAAACTATAATTTAATCTTTGGAGTCTGAACTCCATACAGACATAAACAATTCATTACTCAATATGGGAACTTGGGAACTAAGAAGTTTTATCCCTTGTGCCTGTAACTATACTGGCTCACTCGCCTTTTAAATCGGAACACAGTTTATGGTAGAATATGTTATGAATGGGTGATACCTACACAGACGGGCTTGCACAAAGCCCTACCACCAAGTGAGTACAATTAACGTTCTAAAAAACTTGATTTTGTTACGTGTTTAATATAAGATTGCGTGAAAAAATGCGCTTACGACGCGAATGCATTTAGATTGTGTATTGCGAAGTTCTTTTTATAAGAACCGGTTGTACGGCCAGATTCGAGATGTTCGTGTTATTATGAACAATTCCAGGTATTCAATCAAGATATGTCGTTGCATTCAGTGAATAATAAATACTTTATAGTTTACATAAGTTGATCTTGATGTACGACACAGTTATAACTAAGTAAAGTCACTTTCAAAAGAAATCTACTAACTTTAAATCTTTGCTCTGACATTTCTCTGTTTTAACAATGTTAGAAGAATAAAACGTAAAACCAAAGTACTGACATAAAACAAATACATTAAACATTTTGTCGGTATAATATTTTTATTAAAAAGTCATTATTATCACTGCGGTAAGAAATATAAAAAAAAACAATGCATTTATTTCTTCGCATATTTTTTTTGCAGCGAATAATATAAAAATGATCGGGGTGGCAACAAGCACCGTTGACATTAAAATGCTAAATTTATTTTTATAAGGAACTAATTTCCGCCCGCAGCTACGCCCGTGTGCTTGTCCTATTTCATACCCCTGACAACGTTTATGCATTCAAGCACGTGATGCAAAGTGCATGATGATCGGTTCACTAGTTAAAACGTGAAAGCGTAACAAACACACACAATTTCGCATTTACAATATTAGTAAGGATTTATACTGTATTGAAACTGCATGCGTCTGCAATTTCAGACTAACTTGATCCATCAGCCAGTGGGATATTTGCGTATATTTTTTTTTATCAAAAAATATTAAAATAATTTTTACACTGACATACGATATAGATATAAAATGTATACACAATACATTAGACATCTTGTGGGCCGGCAAGGCGAAGGCGGCTAGTGCAGAACGGTTTTCCTGTCTGTACTGGCCGTCGTCGATTTTGGACTCTACTACCACTTACCATCAGGTGAGTAGAGTAGAGTCATTTGCCTTCCCGGCGAGTATAAAAAAAAGACTTAAAAATAACATCTTCAAAATTATCGTAATGTTAAAAAGAGCAAGTATCAAAACTATTTGTATAGTAATCAATAACACAACAGTCCATAGACAAATGAGCTTTATCATTCTCCAAATATTCGGAAACCTTGGATTATATCCAAAATAATGTTTGTATTCCACTTCTCGTTTACAACGTCGTTAGTGCGCATGACAACAAACAATTTTGGCTCAAAAAAAATGTTGAATTACTCATTTCTTAAATTTCCGAGAACAGCGCGCGGCAATCAATCATGTGGCCATTTACTTTTTATATAGTCTTACTTATTATATAGCAATATTTATGGTGGTAAATATTGTACATTGATACAATGTATTGTAATATTATAAACTGTATTTGCTTCGTTTTTTTTTTAAATTATCGGCGAAAGTCGAGACATTCGTTTTATTTAACAATATTCATATCCCAATGTTATTTATAACATTCAAGTAATCAAGTATTTCATATATTATTGTTAATTTTTACTATTTTAAAGTCGTGCCTGCATACCGCATGAGAATCTTACTTGCAAAACAAACATCGCGTGATTTAAAGTGCAATATGAGCTTGTTTTGTTAACTTAAATTATTTGTAAAATTATCACTTAAAAAAAACCTATTATTATCATTTTGGTAGTGTTTTTATGTAAATCAAATCGTATTATGACTGTTCATTTTGAGATACTTCAAATTAAGGATCATATAATTAAAAATATATATATATATATATATATATATAATGCAGAAGCGTTTTTGCTGTCAGAATTTTCATCTTATCGTTGCATCACTCCAATGTCAAATTCGACCTTGAAATTATACTCTACTTTCGTCCAAAGTTGTACTTCAAAAACAGCTTTCTACAATATACTACCGTGACAGATGAATATATTTTTTTTAATTTTCGTGTATCCAATTAACATTCCGTATTACGTAAGTAGGTTATAGTAATAACAGTTAGGCGTGTAGTCTATTAGTGTTGTTACCGTTATTACCGCAATTACTGAACGCCTGACGGGAACCGTGACATTTCCCTCGCAATAACTCAATCAAAAAAGATTTTTTAATTTCATCGCTTTCACACAAATTGTCATTAACTACGAACGTACATACATAATAATAATATAACGCTGTATATATTTTTATTACAATTTGGTGTGTTTTTTTTTTTTTTATAGAATAGGAAGGTGGACGAGCATATGGGCCACCTGATGGTAAGTGGTCACCAAACGCCCTTAGACATTGGCATTGTAAGAAATGTCAACCATGGCTTATAGCCAATGCGCCACCAACCTTGGGAACTAAGATTTTATGTCCCTTGTGCCTGTAATTACACTGGCTCACTCACCCTTCAAACCGGAACACAACAATATCAAGTATTGCTGTTTTGCGGTAGAATATCTGATGAGTGGGTGGTACCTACCCAGACGAGCTTGCACAAAGCCCTACCACCAGTAAATTTTCTGTTCAGGAAAAGGTAACAATATTACATTCCTAATCTATTTATAAATAACATATAAAATATAAGGTTGATTTTAGTAACATAAACAGGTGTTTTTTAAAAAAAAGTTTTTAATTTTCAACGATTACTATTTTATGTAAAAATAATATTATACGCATACATACAATAACAATTCGTTTAATTTAGGCCCAAGGAAACTATAGAATGCTTTGTGATAAATATATAAATAGTATATAAACAAAGACCTCCTTCATTTTAATTAATCGGTACAAATTATATAAAACAACTCCGGAGATGCGATTCTTGTAAAAACGTTTGCCTTTCTAATATTATGCAACACTAGAAATAATCGTTTAAAACCGTCCGTGTTTTCATTCGTCTGCATATTCAAGAATATTATAACAATGAATAAATATTTAAAGTGATACACAAAATGCATAAAAGCAAATAAAACTGAATTATCAGAAACGAAAATAATAGATGACACAGTTCTCTATGACATTTGCTAGAACACTTGGCAAATGAACGATGCATCGTGCCAAAGGAGTTCTAATCAGCATGTCTTAGTTCCATTGACCTAATAGAACATTTCTTTTGTTGCATATTATTAAACAGAATGCAATTGTGCAATTAATCTTATTAATATGCGAGAATACGTATTACGTGTTACTCGATTACGTCAAAACTGATGAATAGGTACCTTTTTAAAATATTGTTTACAAATCTAGCTTCCTCAATTACTTTGACAATAATAGTAACTTATAAATCACCAACTCTTAAACCGTACTATATTTACTACGAGTAAGTATGTATAAACTAATAAACTTTTAGTACGTAAGTACTATCTATTTATCAATTATATATTACATATGTTCTTTATTGTACACCACAAATATAAAAAACGGAAAATGCTTAACAGAAAAAACAAAATAAATTAATAAAGGCCAAAAAGGTGACAAAAAATGTGTAGTACAACGGGCGGAGTACAATAGGCATGATGACTGATTTTCAAATAACATTCTATAATGTAGGTACACGTCTACTATTACTGAAAATAATTTTATTTCAGTAATAAATTAACTGTTTACGCAAATAATTGCATTTTCATTTACCTATTTTGAATTTTGCTCGAAAACACCCGCAGGTGTCATGGCGCCTGCACGTGACGTCACGCCTCAATAAACGACAGTAAATGTTGTATTATGTCTATACTCAACGAAGAAAGGCAGAAAATATTGCGTATTTCCTAAGGTTAAAAATGAATTACAAAGTTTACAAGTGGTGTGCTCTGTCTGTCTCTCTGTGTAAAAATACATTCGAATGCCAACCAGATCGAAGAACAATCTACAGAAGCAGAACGACCATATATAAGTAAGCAACGAATGATGATGGTTCTTTAAGAATGTGAAAAGCAATTAAAAGGAAGTATGGTTACAGAACATTTTGAAGAAATTTCAAATTGAGGCAGAGATTCATAAAGATTTATTATATATTTATGATATATTGAGATTTATAGAATAGAAGTATTCGCAAATATGTATTCACAAATTCAGTACTAGTGGAGCTAAATGAAATATTGTCTTAAAAGTTCTTACTGGTAAAAATATTAGGGCTCTTCATATGCGAGTAATACTATATAGCTAACAGAAAAAAACTTATGATAGCAATAAAAATGTACGTACAAGGAAGTTTTCACATTTCGAAATTCAGATGAGCAAAAGTCTTTATTTTATGAAAGAAACTCTCCTAACATCAACAAATCCTGAGCAAATTAGAGGAATTTGCCTTAACAAAACCTTGTTCCATCATTGATAGATCTTGGTTGTTTTATTTTCTTCAGAAAACGTGAATAATCAACGACTCAACTAATTAAATGATGCAAAATAATTTTGAAATGCGTAAACACAACTGTCCAAGAGAAACGGTTATACATACAGAGGCGTGACGTCATTCGCTCTGATTGCTGTTTCAAATAAAATGGCCGATTGCAGAATTTTATACTTTTATTTTATTAAAAATCTTATTAATCTCAATGGGTATATTAAAATGGGATCATTTTTTAGAATCCTTTTAAAATAGTTGCTTCTCTAAAATCATTTATTTTTTAATTCTTTCATACTGTCATCATGCCTATTATGCAATTTGCTCTGAAGCGAATCAAGATTTTTTTTTCTTTTTTTATTATAATGACCTCAAATTGTGTAGCATTAGAAAATAATGCTACATAATATTACAATAAAGTTTTTTAAGAAAATACTGAAACGGTTTTTATAATAAAAACGCCTATCGGCCTCGGGAAACTTCTGCAGAGATGCAATTTAATTTCCAGAAAATACTCGCGTCCGTTCTTAAGAAAATTGCTTTTCGATATTAAAGCAATTTCACCACTCGCTCGCACAAACGAACTCCATTTTTTAACACCTTAATAATTTATACTTGAGTGCCTTTTTTCATTCTAGCTTCGGTATAATTTCAAAGGATAAAGCGATCAAAAACTTAATTAAAGCTCACTTTGAGATATTCTATGGACAATTCAATTTTTTTTTACTTATATATATTAGACATATGTTTACTCTAGACATATGACAGCTCTATTTACAAACTTGATATTATAAAATTTAAGTGACAGTAACGATCGTTCTCATTAGTTAGTAAACTCACTAAAAATTGTGCCTCATCACACCTAGTCAAACTTTTTTAGCCTGTTTGAGTTCCTAGCGTGATCCACAGTCCCTGGAAGACCTGGAATTTCGAATCGGATGTAATTATGATTCGAAATATAACCTTTTGCCTCATTTTTTGTGTGCAATATCAATTAACTTCAACTAAATTCAATAAATAGTTTTCAAGATACGAATTATATCTTATAAACGAACTGAAGCAGATACCACTGAGTAGTTCTCTCTCCACTTTGTAAATACGAATATATAATAAATAATACGAGAATACGAGCTACAAAACCAGAGATAGATAGATAGACCCTATTTATAAGTGAGGGGTTGATCCGTGTTGTTCTCGGTGAGGCCTGAAAGTTTTACCAAAGTCGCTTTATAATCACAAGTCTTAAGTGTCTATATAATTTATTTAATAATTAAAAACATTATAGTGTCCACAGATAAAACAATGTAATAGACAAATTTGTGAATGATTTTGTGATGGTGATAAATTAAATAATATAAAAATGGGTAGAAGAAACGTCAGTGCTTTGAGGCTAGGGAGATGCGTTGCCTTTTTAGCCGCAGCAGCCTTTCTGCTACCGTTCTCCATTCTTCTGATGGTAGCTGATCAACAGTACAATTTGACGTACAACTCCAAACGAGTCTTCTATCAAGAGGTAAGAATTTGCATGATACAAATAATTATTATTTACTGTTCCACTTATCAAAACCCTCCTCAGTCCTTTACAAATACTAAATTGAAAACTATTTCATTTCATTACACATACTTTCAAAATTAAAAAAAAACTAAAAAAAATTTTTATTGACGAGACTGGCTGAATATAAAAAAATGCATGATTCATATCGGGTCGTGTCGTCTATGTGCAATAATAACAAAAAATACATTCAATTTGAATTTCTTCTTTTCCAGAGTGACTTCTATAAAATAAACGGAACATATTTTCAGCCCACGTTTTTACGGACACAGGTAATAAAATAAAATGTCACTTGAAGGCTAAGGCTGCTTACACATGGCGCAGCAAAAGTACATAACGCTACGGCAATGCTGCCTTTGCATTAATTTGTACACGCGCTTTTTTACAAGCGACGAATCGTAATGAACCGCGATGTTAAAATGATGAAAAAGTAATGTTTGTGCTAAGTTCATTATTTTACATTAGTTCACGCTGCCGCAATGCCTCTTTTGCGGTGCCGTATGAAACAGCCTTACGTTGCACAAAGCTTAATTTAAAAAATAACAAAGGTCCAAAGACGACTCTGCACGAACTGTTTGCCTTTATCCTGCTGAAAAACCAACTAACACAATGAAAACAGCCTAGAAATAATATAATGTGTTTAAAATTTAGACTAGAAATTTCTCAACTATATATTAAAAACAATAATATGCAATATAGCGACATTTGTTTGTTTTAAAGTTATAAAACATTAATGAAAACATTTTGTAACCTATGGTATATTGTTCCGTTCTTCTTATATCGCAATATAGAAACAGTTAAGATTAGAGTTGTAATAATCACAGTCGCTGAACAGTAAACACAATTTTATTAGATTTACTGTTAAATATATTTCTTACATTAGCTTTATTCGTTAAACTTTAAAAAAATGTTTTTAATTAACAGGATAAAGGCGAAACGCACTCAGCTTAATGCGCAGGAATCGGGTATAATATTTATATCCTAATACTTAAGATAATGTTTAAATAAAAATTACACGTTTCGTACTTAAAGTTATATAGTCGATGTTTTGTGTTCTACAGATAAAAAATGAATGAAAGGACGTCGAGAATCGTGACATTAAATCAGGCCTTGATGGTTTTACGGTTAATTTATGTGCCATCGTTCCGGTATAACGCCAATAACAGACAATCAATTTAATCAAAATAGTACATTAAAATGTTAAAAATATCTTGTTACTTTTGATATTATATGATTATTTTCGTTTTCTTATATTGTAATTTATCTATAATATTTATTCAATCAAATTATATTATATTCATATATACTAACTATGTACAGATTAAAAAAATAAAATCGAAACAGATAAAAAAAAAAGTTAAGTATATTTAATCAAGGAAAAAATGTGTTAACAACCATTGCTTAATGTCTGTCAAATAACAATTTAATTTCCTAAAACATTACAGCACGTCTATGAATTTTAAGTTATTTCGTAACATATAACCAGTTTTACCAACTTTATGAGGGGCCTACTACATTTATCATGTGTCACAGAAGACGGAGTGACGAGCTTCATTATGCAATTCCTAACTAGTATATTATACTAGTATATTACAAAAAAGTTCATTTAAAATAACAGCATAAAAATAAAAGCATACATAACCTAGAAGCATAATATTTTTTTTTAAATAACACTTTTTTATATATAAAACAGATTCAGAACCAGTACTAATCTTTATATAATTATATATTTATCCTGCATGTGTGTATGTGATATAACTCCTAAGCGACCAAAACTGATTTTGATTTATTTGTGTGTCTTCTTAACCTAAATTCTTACTTCTTAGTTTAATTTAACAAGAAAAAACATTTTATTATTATTAGATATCATTGGCAATAAGTATTATTGTGAAATTGTAAGGAACTTTTTCTTAATGAGTTCACTACTAAACAATTCTTGTCTGACTGATATAATGCTAAGAAAATATAAGAAGATTGCCGTGAGGATAAATATAATGCATACTCCATAAGTTTTGTAACTAAAACGAAACCATTTGAAACGATTGTATTATAATTTAATCTTAAAGTGATTACTTTATTGTTTTGTTTGAATAATATAATTTCTTAGAAATGTTTTGTATGTATAGGATTAATTTGGTAAGTAGAGAATAAATGTAAACATATTTTGAAGTAACTTTTTACTTAATAGACTGATAAAACAAAAGAAGCATATCTGTATGCAAGTCCTTACGTTGAGTCGACGACTAACGGTATTCGGGTTACAAACGAAATGAATGGTGTGGGAACCGCTTTTACAGTTGATTCTTTTATAAAAAATGCTTTAGCTTTTCGACATACATAACACACACCATAGTAAATTTAAAGAGTACATTTACTATCGACTTTTAATAATAAATAATAATAAATATCCTAGGACATTATTCACACACGGCCATCTGATCCCAAATTGAGCAGAGCTTGTATTATGAAAACTAGACATACTACTTTTCTTTTGTAAAGATATGTATTGTATAGATAATTACACCCAGACTCGGGAAAAACAGAGATGTTCATACACACAAATGTCTGTCCTGGGTGGGAATCGAACCCACAACCAACGGCGTGTAAGGCAAGTATCTACCAACCACGCCGACCGGCTCGTCAGTCAGTTTAAAAAATTTATAACGAGCTTTAAGCTACAATAATGAACGCGTGCTACTCATTATTTTTTGTGTCAAAAGTTTTTCATTCATACATTACTTAAATTACATTACATTCAACTTCAACGATAAAGTTTTATCCTCATCTTGTACAAATAAGATTGACTCAAATAACCTCAAAATTTAACTTAAATATATATAGCGTTAAGTTGGTTTGTAAATAAAGATTATTAAGACCCGGATTATACATAAGATCATTGTATTTAATTAAGATAAGTATATAAATTATTAACAACTAAAAGCCGTGGCTTCGCCCATCTGTATGGCGGGGGGGGGGGGGATTAAGTGTTAGTACCTTAGGTCCTTTTCTATACCCCTGACAAGGCGTTGACAAAATTTCATGATGACAAACAAATAAACAAACTCACTTTCACTATTATATTAGTAAGGATGCCGTAAACCCCTTAAAATAAAAAACCACCAGTGTAATCTAGCCTCAATTCCCAGAAAGTACAATATAATTATTGCAATAAGAGAACCGGAGTTCGGGCAATTTAGAATCATATAAGAAGAATGAGTTTTTTGTGAAGCTCTTAAATAAAGTGCTTATAAATACAAAAGGTACTTCATCTCAGACAACGTTTTAAACTTCTTTTTTTATCATCTACGTCTCTAGATAGCAATTGATTTCAAATTATTTTTTTGTATGCTTTTAGTGGTTATTTTCTATATTATTGTTGATAATTCATACTTATATATTATAAATGGATAACTGTCTGACAAATCGTTGAAGCGATAATGTGTTTGATAAATATTGTATGATAGCTATCAACGGAAGGCCTACGAAGGTAAAATATAAAACACTTTTGCCCTTGCTACAAAATTGTGGGCTTAAAATAAAATCATTAATCACCAATCCACACTTCCGACGAGACGAGACGAGGCGAAACGAGCCGGCGTAAGTCTGAAAAAGGATCACACTCGCCTTCCCTCGATTTTCCTCGCCTCGATTATCTCTCTCTTTACTCTGCTTTAGTGTAAACTTTTTTTTCTGAGCCAAACGACACGAGGCATGTGGTGAGGATGTCAACCACACTCGCACGCACAGTCTACAGTTGATCGCAAAATAATACTTCGCGCGCATTTTTAAATTTTAGTCATGACAGACTGATCTAACGATTAATGTTATACTTTCGTAGAATCATAATCAACCGAACCAGTCACTTGATAACAGCAACATAGTTTGAATATAAATACTTATGTCTGAAACCACAATAATTCTTCGTAAATTTTTAACAAAATAAAAAAAATATCTTGAATGGCAAATGTCGTCATTTTATAATCGTCTTTTTATTTTATTATATAATAGAGGCAGTGGCCAACTGAATAAATTGAGAGTGAGGATAGCAAGCACTCTTGCAACCAATGCTAGTATAAAAACAAATGGTATTGTTAATCCATAACAATTGGTATTATCAGAAGTAAGAAAACGTTTCATTATATTTAAAATGTCTTCAAACTATTGTATTTTTGATGTTGTTCGTTAATGTATCTAAAATTACACTGGCTCACTCACCACAGACACTTAAAGTATTGATACTTGGCAGGTAAATATTTGATACGAGCCTAATCACTTATCAATATCATCTAGAAACGATGGTACTAATAGTAATAAATACCTAAACGATATTGCACTAAACCAATAAAATTCGTGTCCGTAACTATTGTATATAACGTCCTAAATTAAGGAAATAAATTCTACATGAATAGTTATTGGAGGTAATAGTTGAAAATCTAGTTTCTAATTATTTATTTTGCAAGAAAATGGGCATTACGTATTCACAATAATCGCATCAGGTTTTAAATGATACAGAATTTTCTGTCGCAACATTCTTGTAACTACTTGTGTTATAAATAACTCGTGTTTTTTCTAAATGAATATATAACAAAGGAAATGGCAACACAATGCTGTAATTTAGATGTTTTAAATATATAAAATATATTATAAGCTCGAACATCTTTATTTCCAATACGATGTTACTTAAATACGTACATATATATCTCGTGATGAGTTAGATACTGATTTATCTTTTTCTGCCATCATTGATTTGACTTAGAAATAATATTTATATTAAATTTGATAAGGTGCACTGAAAAATTATAAATGTTCAATTCAAACTTTTCTTTCAAAATTAATTAAATACGACTCGCTTTGATGTTTTTAGCTTTGAAATATATTTAAAAATTATACGAACAAACGAACAAGGACTTATCAGAAATTCATCTGATATGAACTATTTTGTCCTTTAGCTCGTAGGTTACTGCCCTTAAGTCCGTAACCTAGTAAAGGATAAATCAATACTCTATGAACAGTCTATGAAACACTATCATTTATATAATTTTCTGCATTAGACTATTAATAGTGCTATTCAGTTCAAGTGATATTAGTGCAAACTATATACGTTAGAAACATTTCATTCCAACGTTGCATAAACGTAGATAGGACTCAAGTTTGACTTTGAAATTTTACCAATGTCGCGCCCTAAGAAATTTTATTTAAAATATTGGCATTTAGTATACAATCAATCAAACACCCTTAGAAGCAATAATTGTCTTTTCTTTTGCAGTTTTATTTAATTATATTTTACTTCCTTATGGACTAATGGCTTTTATTTCCTCATCGACAGTATCTATCGTTAATCGTTTTAAATCAACCGATTTCCTGATTGCTACTGTTAATTTATTGCTGCTTTTACTTTAGAAAGGTTGGCAGCACTGTTAGGTATATACTTGGCAATGTGTTGAACGGCATCGATGTTGATAAAACAACTGAGTTAGCACGCACCGAGTTATAAAATTGACAATATTAGGAACATTCAATATGAAAAATTAATATATTTTTTAATTTTCATATTGATCAGTCAAACGGTGTCAAACTTAATTAAACTCAACTGATATAATATACCGACATTCATTTTTATTAATGAGATGACGCATGTTTTTAAAAATTTGCGCATATTCACGCGACGGACGAAAATGATCGACACTTCCTTTCTGCTATATAAAAATATAAAACTGCTGTTTGTTGCGTTGGTCTTATGTAAACGTTGCATATACAACTGTGTATGTACAACTTTGAAATAATTGCATTTTTTCATGTTTGAAAATAATTCATTAGAAAAAACCAACAATTGATGTCCTTAGTTAAAAAAATCGTAAATCACTTAAACTGATCGTTTGTTTGCATATATTATTATAAAAAAACTCAATCTGTTGTTCAATCTGCAATTACCCGTCCCGTAATATCTACAAACCATGAAATACAAACACGCATTATAATTCAATTAAGAGTTCGTACCTAGTTTATTTTTTATAAGACTTATTTTCTTTAGCATTTATCCAGAGTAATATTACTTTTATATCATTCTTATAACATGACAATGTATATATGTACTTACATAATATTTATATAATAATATTCATACGTCACTGACAGAAAGTTATTGAAAATATACCTGATAATTTAGTACCTATCTACTATAGATACGTTATTCATGTATTTTGGGTGTTTACTTGTGACAATTTGAGATATAAGAAGAACAATAATTATGTACAAAAACAAATAATCAAATCAAATATGTAAGGAATAGTTAATATTATAGTAACAATGTCTATAGGCGGTGGTGAACACTTTCCATCGAGTGGCCTATTTGCCCGTCTACCTGTTTTATATGAAAAAAATTGCACCATAAACAGTTCCTGATTAATATATTTTTATATATTATAACAAAAGCCGAGATGGCCTAGTAGTTAGAACGCGTGAACGGGCGAGCACCACTGAATTTTCATGTGCTTATATTGTGTTTATAATTCATCTCGTGCTTGACGGTGAAGGAAAACATCGTGAGGAAACCTGCATGTGTCTAATTTAATTGAAATTATGCCACATGTGTATTCTACCAACCCGCATTGGAGCAGCGTGGTGGAATAAGCTCCAAACCTTCTCCTCAAAAGGGAGAGGTGGCCTTAGCCCAGAAGTGGGACATTAACAGGCTGTTACTGTTACTGTTTATATTATAACATTATTACACTGAACTATTTATATCCAATTTAATTTAATTCCAAAGTCCCGATCGCTGACGTTCTAAATGCCATTTTATCACTAATCAATAAAATGAATGCCACAGATTATTTAAGATCTCTTTTAAATTGAATATTTGTTTTTACTCATCCTGTGATTTTTTTTCTATATCACGCGATGTTAACATTCGTGATTCGACATCATATCCGTAGGTTCCTTCCTTAAACATACATAAGTACTTTGAATACCTTATCAATAATTTTATGTGAAATTAATTCAGTTTGTACTAAATATATAAAATATTTAGTAACACTTGTAAAACTTATTGTTGAGGTCGTGTATTTATTTAATTTCAAACTAATAATTTATTTATATGATATTATGATACATTCATCTCGTACTCGGCGGTGATCGAGAGGCTCTGAAGAAACCAGCGAGCCAATTCTACTAACAAATTGTCACTTTATCACAATCGAATCGAAGCGTGATCGTTGCCGTTTTTCCGTTTTCCTATTCTTTAATTTAATTATCGATTATTGCCATCAAAGTTAACAATTACGTTTGATTTTGACATAACGCTATATGTTAAACAAGATATTATCGGTTCGGTTCCGACTCGAATAAACCTATAAAAAGTTGAATCGGAATTGAATCGGGAACGTATCATAATCAAACGTCACGTTTCCGATTCCAGCTCGCCCTTATCACTACGAAGGTCATCTAAGCGCTCCTCACGTTTTAAGATTTATTGCAATTTTTACCCTATTTATATATTAACAAATATTTTATAAGCAATTGTAACATTTACTCATTATATGATACAATTTATATGCGTATCGTAAAATAGCATATGTTTAGATTCGAAACAGATTGTATAGGAATGGTTTAGGTTTAATTTCTTCTCGAATTATTAGATAAATTAGTAGAATTCAGCCTCTGCCTGAGTCGGAATAAAATTACTACCAGTACTAGAGCAGAAAGAGAGTAGTTACTTTTTCTTCTTAATTATATATATATCATCATTTCCGTTGTAGTCTTTTTTCTTCGTGCAGTGGAAACCTTCAGTTAAGTTCTCGGACCCTTAGGGGAACCACATTATATGGGTATCTTACCCACTAAAACCATTCGTGTTGTGCTCCTCTCGTAACTCAGCGATTCTCCTCGGGGGTGGTTCCCGTCCACCTCAGGGCCGTATAAAATAGAACACGCGAGGCCTACCTCACATGTCCACGGTCCCAGGGTTACCTTATATCTTTTAAGACCCGGGCGTCGGGGCTGTGTCGATGTACTATGTATTCTTACTTAACAAATACAAAACGCTTTGCTTAAACTTCGGTTGGTTCCTTATTATCGCGAATTTGCTACCATTCCACAATGTTAATTAAATTTGGAGGTAAATTTTATTTGTATACACTTATGCCTATAATCTAAATAAATCTTATCTAAATAAATAAATAAATTGTAAGTTTTAATTAAACTTAATTTTTTCGAAAACCGCTTCAGATTATTAGCCAGATAAACCTTAGTATAGTTATTGCTATTCACTTTAATGTTACATCACAAGAATAATTACTCGTTAGAGCTTTTGAAAAACAAACTTTATTTTTTACCTTCATTTTATGAAAAAGTGAAATACGATAAGAAATTGAAGCCATAATTGGTTCACTTCAAAACATTTACAACCTTTTAAAAAACTTTACTTTAAAGGTTGGCAATTAAAATGCACCCTCTTTGAGGGCACTAAAGGTTATCTCTGTGAAGTTTAATTTAGTTTTTTTCGAAACTTAATACCTCCGTATTAAGTTGTCATTAAAATTTAAGGAACAACTAACTAACAGTCATTATTATTACACGTAGTATTATTCTCTTGTTATAAGTGATAATTAGTAAGTTAGTAATTCGAGAAAAAATTAAGCCTAAATCATTCCTATACAATCTGTTTCCAACCTAAGCATATGTTATTTTACGATAAACATATAAATTGTATCATATAATGAGTAAATGTTACATTTGCTTATAAAATATTTGTTAATATAATAAAAAGGTAAAATTTGCAATAAATCTTAAAACGTGAGGAGCGCTTAGATGACCTTCGTAGTGATAAGGGCGAGCTGGAATCGGAAACGTGACGTTGCGATGTTCACTGACAATCTAACTACATGGAGATAAATAGAATTATATAGCAAACGGTAATGGCACGTGTTCCGTTACATTAGCATCTATATTAGAATGAACACATTAAAGTCGATTACTTCAAGCATTTGCTGCCAAAGTATTGTAATCATGTTATGCCTCGCAACTATAAAAATTCAGCGTTTTATTAAAGTTTATAAAGTGTTTGTTCTTGAAATATTTCAGAAATTTGTGTCAAAATATAACATTACTAGTTTCCGCTCGTGACTTCGCCCGCGGTTGATAGGTGGCGTTGAAAATGTGTATGTAAAATTTCTTAATGAAAGCGTAACAAAGCAATAAACAAGCAAAACACTTTCGAATTTATGATATTAGTACGGATAACGTATCTATTATTAGCTATTCCTAGCGTTTTCACCCTCTTAACGTTCAACGTTGCTGCTCCGCCCCCGTGGGTCGTAGCGTGATGTTATGTAGACCAATCTATCTGAATCTATTTAACGCAACATGATTAATTCAAATATGTGATAAATCCTGAGATAAGCGCGTTCAAACAAGAAAACTCTTAGAGAGTTATATAACTTTGGATAATATACACCGTAACCGTAACAGCCTGTGAATGTCCCACTGCTGGGTTAAAGGCCTCCTTT
The DNA here is from genome assembly GCF_905147045.1 of Nymphalis io. NCBI lineage: Eukaryota > Metazoa > Arthropoda > Insecta > Lepidoptera > Nymphalidae > Nymphalis > Nymphalis io. The sequence goes on from NC_065904.1 coordinate 5,559,915, forward strand.
CTTCTTTTTTGAGGAGAAGGTTTGGAGCTTATTCCACCACGCTGCTCCAATGCGGATTGGTGGAATACACATGGCAGAATTTTAGTGAAATTAGACACATGCAGGTTTCCTCACGATATTTTCCTTCGCCGTAAAGCACGAGATGAATTATAATCATAAATTAAGCACATGAAAATTCAGTGGTGCTTGCCCGGGTTTGAACCCACGATCATCGGTTAAGATTCACGCGTTCTTACCACTGGGCCATCTCGGCTCAATATACACAATCTACATATATTGGTTCAAAACAAAAAAGTCCTTATGTAAACTTGATAAGTTTGAACAAAAATAATAAAAGTTCTACATTAAACTTTATCAACATTGACGATGATGATGACGCCTTTTCGACTGATTTCGCCCACAGCGGCTATTATTAAGAGAGATAAACCAACTGCGAAGGAAATATTAACAGTCCACGAGTGTGTGCGCAAACACAGGCGCAATCTCTATTTCATCATCCTCCGATGGACCAGCGTATCCGAAACGATGGAAAGAATTCTATTACACGACAGCTTTACGTGCTTTTCGAGGATCGTAAATTTCTATTTCCAAATGGGCTTTTACTGATTTCAAAGGATTTATTAAAAGAAAAGCCAATAAAAAACCTAATTGTCCGTCGTGGGGCTTGAACCCGGAACCTTGGTTTCTGTCGCCTTATATAGCCACTAGATCAACAAGGCAGTACTAACATAGTAAAGCAATAATTAAGTGTGTAAATGTGAGTTATATAGGTATTTCAATTTTTATTATTGTACAGCCTTGTTAGCTTTTAAAGAATTACCGCAATAACTAGATAACTAAATGACATGATTTAATCGTCTGATATCACACAATATCTTCCTCCTATTATAGACGGGACTGGAGTATTATTCTTTTCGTTTTCCTTATAATATATTAATTCGACATGATCGAAGAAAAAAAGCCGAAGAAAAACAAATATATCAAAACTGTGTATCTGTCCGATTTAAGATTTATTAGATAACTCTGTAATAACGTATAGCCTATTCCAATAGTAGGAGTAAAGATACAACTTAGACATGGAATTGACATGATAAAATTGGTCGATCTGGAATAATAAATGGAATTAATTATGGCTTCGTAAAAAAATTACATTCTCGATGTCGAGAAAGTCACTATCGGAACTTTTGAGTAAAATTAAAGTATATAAATCAACCACAATGATATGAAGAATACCTTATATTCCGAAAATAATGAGTCACCAACATCCGATCAACAGCTATATTCCCACATGGATAATGTTTTCCATATAAACGGTTTGGATACTACTTGTTAAAAGTTAGTAAATGAAGCAAATTTCAAACGAGCTTCAATTGCAGTACTTTGAACATAGAACTGACGATTGAAAAAGTTTTAAAAGTTAGAACTGGCAATCGAAAAAAAACTTAAACATCGAAAATGTAACTGCTTATTTACTCGTATGTTTAAAAGTTTTATTATATATCGATATAGTATTTAAATCAGTTATTCTGTAATACATTTACAGCTTCATTTATTTCGCTTTGATATGATCCCTTAAACTATTAACATTTTTATACCATGTAACACTGAATTAATTTCATTTCAGACTATAAGTAAAATATTCTTATATATAAATAAATAAAATAAAACAAAGATAAATAAATATGGACATTAAATCTCTAGCTAGCAATCTGACAATATGTCGTATTTCGTTTCGTAATTTGACACTAATAAATAAATAAATATTGTCATTAATAAAAATTAGGCTATAATTCGCGCCGCAATACTGATGTTTACCAAGGTCTAAGGAATGTTATATATATTTCTTTGAATGCCGAAATATATGGGCAAAGGTGACCACAGTTATTATCAGGTTTGCATTTATCAAAGGTCGTTCTGTGTGAGAAAAAACTAATACAAAGTATTTTAATATAAAACATGTTTGCTTAATTTAAGCAAAAAACTTGTGTACTGTTAACAAAACAAAAAGAATATCAGAATCACGTCTGACCTTTATCGTGGAAGCTAAGAAACTTCTTTACCATAAGTCACGTCGAAAAAACGAGCCTTGTGGATGATTTACGGAAACAGGCCGCGTCATTGTTGTCAACAAAACAGCGAAGCTATACTGCAAGAGACAAATTGGACACCCGATACTCGAAAGAAAAAAAAATTGTACACCGAATTACGGTTAACGCAAGATTGACGATCTTATCCTTTTTATATAATAATAATATATAATCATTATTGTCATAAAATGTGATAAAGCTAAGATGAACCGGTGGCCTGTAAATATTATGTGTGACCGATAGCTTAGTGGTTAATATAAGTGAATATTAATCGAAAGTGATGTACAAAGCAAACACAATTTCAAGTTAATAGTTTGATATATAAAACTATAGAAATATTAACTGAAATTGAATCTGCAAAAACTAATAAACCAATATTCTAATATCAGAAGATACAGTGTGTTTCGAAAATGTTTTAGTACATTATTATTATACCAATAGCCGTGCTTTGCAGTTTCAACTGCTTTTAATTTAGACTGATATGATAAGCATTAGTTCTTGTAGAATAAATTAAAAAATTAAAGTTTTAATAAGTACCTAATAATCTATCACATCTCAATGGTACGTTTAGCTTCCTACATAACTTTATAGCGTTATGCAGATATTATAATTAATTCTGTAAATTCCTCTTATATATGATATTATATAATAAAAACAAACAATAAAAAAGGAATAATGAGTAGCTGTATATAAAAGATATAAATTAAAGATAAATAACACTATTTCGGCGCTTTGTCCCTAGTGTGTTAAATTATGCTAGCTTACTCACCCTTCAAACGAGAACATATCAATAAAAAACAATGCAAGTCGGCGGTGGTATATATGACGCATTATTCCCCTGGTAGAAAGTCATATATCTCCGAGTTCACTTGGTAACAATATATGTACAATTACTGTGGTAATCTGTACCCATATGATTTCAGACAGTTAGTCTAACTCGTCACATGTCTCCCCGGTAGAGACATTGTTTATTTAACATTCTTGCTAGCTAATAGGATTCCGGTAAATTACTGTCAATTGCATTGGCTTAAGTGGATAATCTTGTCATATTATGTCTACTTAATGCTTAGGATTAACAAAGTTAGTTTGTTTGTTAAGCCGTTCTTTTATCGATTGAAATACTCTGCATTTCTTTTCAAAGCGTTCTTTACATATAAATATAAGATGGCAAGGGTATAGTCATAAAACCTACCTACCTTTTGCTGATTATTTATGTACAGTCGAATGTTCAGATTGTTGGAGAAGCTGACCAGAAAAGAGAGTTGTGACTTTTACACCTTTCCTTTCCTCATCGTTGGCGAAATTCACAACATAACAATGATAATTATTAAATAATATTATAGAAATCTTATAAATTAAACAATAATAAAAATGTAATGGGTCCATAAAATATATGAAAAAAAAAACAAAAATGCACGGATGCAAGACTGTTGTTTTGAAAAAAAAAAAGAACGACTGACACATTTTTTAATAACTATATTTTTTTCATTAATTCTCTTTGTATTCTATTATATTTAGACATATTTTAATCTAATGAAGTTGAATTCTAAATGTTCTCATTGAATATGATATTGTATGTTTTCACGCAAAGTTGCTTGCGTGGTATTCGTAAGATATCAGTTACGAAATTGCTTGGAATGCTTCGTAATAGAAGACACAAAGCAAAGCTATAAAACCTAGAAATATAACGGTTTTCTATGCAAATGTTGCAAGGAATAATTATTTTGTTCATTTGCCTTTACGGCATACTATAAACTTAAAACAAAAATATGTTAATTAACTATGACACGATAGAATCAAAAACACGTCACGTTTATGTGCGTATACGATCTATTAGGTCCTTACATATGAAATTAGCGTTTTGTCGTACTGACCATTTTGATCTGAAATATCTTCTCTTTTGGTTAAGAATTCCAAATTCAAATTTATAAATTCATTTAGCTGGTACATTTGAGTTTTGAAAACAGTCATTCATTTGTTTTTTCCTCATTATTTTTTTCTTTGGCGTCGCTTATTACCGCACAATAGAAAACAAGAAATATCGGTATATTTACGAGTACGAGTTCTACCTTGGCACCAGTGCTGCAGAAACAGCTCGAACGATTAATGATATGTACGACGCTGGTGTCGCAAAAGGAAGCATGGTACGTTTTTGATTTCAACGTTTTCGTTCTGGAAATTTCAACCTTCAGAACCAACCCCGTGGACGGCCCGAGACCAAAGTGGAAAATGAAGAATTAAAGGCACCACGCCTTAAGTTAAGAAGAAGTTAGAAGTTAAAGGTGGAAGTGGATCCATCACAAAGCACTTCAGAGATAGCTACAGGCTTCTGAGTAAGTGATAAAACTGTATTAATACACTTGAAGCAAATCGGGAAAGTAAAAAAACTTGAACGATGGGTACCTCAAGAATTGAGTGAATCGAACTTGCAAACACGCGTCGACTGCTACTTGCTAGGACGCGTGTTACTTTGCTCAACCGACAAAATAATGAAGGAATTTTAAATCGAATCATTACTTGTGATGAAAAATGGATACTTTACGATAATTGGAAGCGCTCGTCGCAATGGCTGAACCCTGGAGAACCAGCCAAATCCTGCCATAAACGAAAATTAACTCAGAAAAAGTTACTTGTGAGTGTTTGGTGGACTAGCACCGGTGTCGTTCACTACAGCTTTCTAAAAACTGGCAAAACGATTACGGCAGATATCTATTGTCAGCAACTGCAAACCATGAAAGAAGAACTAGCTGCTAAATAACCGAGATTGGTCAATCGCTCTAGGCCACTGCTGCTTCACGACAACGCAAGACCACACACTGCACAACAAACAACTACTAAGTTAGATGAGCTACAATTGGAATGTCTGCGACATCCACCGTACTCCCCGGACCTTGCTCCAACAGATTACCATTGTTTCCGGAATTTGGACTACTTCTTACAAAGAAAAAAATTCAACTCCGATGCGGCAGTCCAAACCGCCTTTAAAAAGTTTATTGATTCTCGCCCCCATGGTTATTTTTTAGTAAAAGGATCGATGAACTACCTATGAGATGGCAAAAGTGCATAGATAACAACGGTGCATACTTTGAATAAATAAATATATTTTACAAAAAAAAAAATGACGATTCCTCCCGTACAAAACGCCAATTTCCTATGTAAGGACCTAATATGTTACGTCATGCGTGAGAAAAAAGTGTTTTTTATTTTCAATTTACGCGTCTTTATTATCATACATATTTGTTCATAAATTCTCGCTTATAAAAGTTATGACATGTCGTTTTCCCAATCAACGTTGTTCTCAGCTTGAAAATACATGGCTGTTTATCTTGTACTAAGATGGTTTCAAGTTCTAATACTGACATAACACATAACGGGATGTCTGTGTTTACTTTCAAAGTTAACATTGAATTATTATTTTTTAATATTTCGCACTTACCGTAGTATCTATTCAAACATTAGATTCTACCTTAAAAATATTCGAAGCGAAATAATATAACGAAATACAAAAGTAAGCCGTTTTGAATTTAATTTTGGTCGAAGTTTTAACAAGTAAATTGCAACTTGAGACCGTTCTCTTGCCTTTCAAAAGTCGGAGTTTCGATGTTGAACTGTTTGGCTTTTGTTCCATCCAGCAAAAGCTTTGCAAATTGTATATTACGTTAGTACATACATATTTTATGTCTATATATGTATATATGTATATTTTCCTGGTAATAGGGCTTTGTGCAGGCCTGTTTGTGCAGAGTGGGTAACATCCACTCATCAGACATTCTGCTGCTAAGCAGCAATACTTAGAATTGTTGCGTTCCGGTTTGAAGGTTGAGTGAGCCAATATAAATACAGGCACAATGGATATAACATCGCAGTTCCCAAGTTTAGTAGCGCATTTGAGATGTAAGGAATGGTTAATATTTCTTCGCCTGCCTATTACATAAAAAAAAGAAACTTTACAAAGACAAAGGTACACAAGGAACCCATTATCGTAGGTAGTAATTTCCAAACAGATATAAACGATGTGTATATAATATAATATGTGTTAACGTAATCGAAGATAAAATCATTAGTTCAGGAGCTATTCAAATGAACATCGGTAAACCTATAAGTTACATTCAAATCATTTGTCCTTATAAAAATAAATGTTCAAATTAAAGCATATTAAAGAATTAACATATAAGAACAAAAAAGTGGCACTTAAATTAAATGAACAAGTACATCTGTTTGAGTATTGGTGAAAACATAACTGACCGAGGTACTAAACGTTCGTTGATTTAAAGTAAACTAACAACCCATAAATGACCTTCTACTCTTAAAACGATCCAGTGCGGGCTTGTTACCATGTGGCAGAACTTCACCTAACACATTCAAGTTCCCTCAAAATGTTCCTTCATCGCCAGAGCACATGATGAATTACAAAATAAGCACGGAGACAAATTCTACTAACAAATTGTCACTTTATCGCAACCGAATCGAAGCGTAATCGTCGCCGTCTATCCGTTTTCCTATTCTTTTTTTTTTAATTTAACTAACGGTTTTAACATAACGGTATATATGTTAACATCATATCGATTCGGTTCCGATCCGAATAAATATAGAATATTCAATATTATCGTATCAATAGTAATCGTTATGAAATAGTAAAATTCGCTCAGATTAAATATACGAGGTCTTCCCGTTTTTCTCTATGGTATAGGTTTATTTTTTATTTAATGAAATATCTCCAAACCGTTAACCCCTTTAGAAACGACGAAGAATTAACATATTAAGTATAGCTGATGTTATAATTTAAAATGGAGTTCATTTGATAAGTAAAATACTAATTTGATGTCATTGTACCTACAAGAATATTACAACTAGTTGTCCCGCCTTCGCATTCGCACTTAGAATAGGGTTATACATAAAACGTTTATAGTAAAGGACAAACATATAAAGAAAAATTATATTTTTTTTTAGTAGCTACCTCCACTCACAAAGAACAACTCACCAATATTTCATCACAATCGGATCAATGGTTTAAGAAATAATAAAGAAAATTTATTTATATTCTTAGATATAACGATAATATTATGTTTAAGATAAATATTTATCCGAACAAGACGTTACAAGTTAAATTTATACGAGATGATAAAAATAATGTATTCTCGTTTATTGTTAGTTTAAGCTCAGAGTACGTCTTCTAACAAAATGTTGTTATGACAATATTAAAACAAAGTTTTATGAGCTATTATTTTAGTAGACTTCAATGAACTTCCAGTGTAGACCTGTAAGCCGATAAATTTGAAAGAGTTTTTATAAGTCGTAGTAAAAAAAATAATTAAAGCATTCATCTTAAATGAATCCGACAAATAACGCAAAAGTAATAACAATCGCATAATTGTTGTTTATGTAATGCACAAGTAATATCTTTCAAAAATCTTGTGCTTTTTTGGATTTGAACCTGCGATTTGTTCTCCTGTGCCATCCACTCGGTCAACACGAGTAGGTAAACATTAAATACAAAAGAACAATGTGTTTTGTTCGTATTGTTTTAAAAGTTATTCAGGTCAACCACGTGATATATCATGTCATTTTCATTGACCGCTAAAATCCATCGTACACAAAAGTATTTAAAAAAACGCTAGCTCAGCTCAACTCATGAACTTCCGAATTTATTTTCTATCATACTGCTCGGGTAGTTAGTTTTTTTATCTTTTTTTTTTCTGGCCTATAAGTAATAGTAGTTCTTCTTTTGTGTCAAAATTTTATCCGACATAAGCTATTTGTACAAACAGACAGGTTATTACTTGATCCTCATATTACACTCTATACACAGAGATCATAACATATTCAACGCTATGGCTCATCGACGGTGTATGAAGTAATAAAAATACTTCAAATAGTCTATAGGTGAATGCTATCATTTTCCATCGCGTAGCTCATTAATTGATCAGCTAATTAATTATCATTAAAAGGGAGAAAGTTGTTCTGAATTAAAAATTATATGACATCATAAGAAATTTTTAGTAAAAAAAGCCATTACAATAGAAAACGTGCTGCGTGCATATTTGATTTCAATAAATTTTAATCTTATTTTATCAAACGTTAAGTCATGAGTTATGTTTTCATAATGTGTTAAATACAAAGCCGTTTTTATAGAAACAGTAGCGCTGTTATGCGGTTTCATCTTCACGTAACACTATCCCAGTTCCCGAGATATTGTTTCTTGGAAAATAATAAAATGCAATGCTTAACGGTTCGTGCATAACATATTACTCGGTGATGTTAAACTTAAATAAATGGTTAAATACATAACTAGCTAAAGTAAATAAAAATTATCTTTTTGTTCAATTGTTAAATGTTTTACGTTTCTATTTCGCAATATATTATATTAAACAAATGAAATATATAAGCAATTATACATTGACAATTTATTAAATTTTATTTACCATACATAATATGTAAATAAGTAGAAAAGAGTAACATGACTTTCTTCGCGGCTATTTTCGGCATAATCTACATTCGGAATTTTGGCGCTTTATATTTAATCCAATGTAACATGAAATTTTAAATTTTTAATATAAATAATACTTAGATTTAGTTATAAGCCCACATTGGATGTAAGTATCGTTAATTGTTTAATGAAATGTAAGTATTTTCTAGTTTGTTTGTTTTTTTTTTTTTAAATACATTTACCAAGTGTACCTTCCTATATGGCGGTATATTGACTAAGTGTCTCGATGTAAAGAGGATATATATTCTAATGCGTTTTTAACCATGAAATCTAATGTCGCCAAATGTGTTAATGCCAAAAATACGAATAAGAAATTAAAAATGAAATCTATAATAACTCTTTAAAGTAAGTTTTTTTTTAAATCTGGCAACACCAATGGTCGAAAATATCATATAAGTTAAGTACATTTTTAAATGTTGACAACCGACTTATACTCTTTTGATGCATGTATTCTTGAAATGTTATAATTATTATGGTCAATGTCGCATATCACTTTCTGATATTTCACGAACGTCATCTGCGGTGAGTTTCGACTTTGTTCTTAGAAAATACTACTGTTCGTTCAATGAGATGCGTGGTTCAATTTGTTGAGAAATTTTAATTACACAATAAAGGAGGCGAGGTAGGATTCTGTAATTATCAAATTATGTCATTTATCTCAAGTACAAATGTCTATTTCGTAAACGTGTGTGACGTTACTCATATGACATCTTTAACTGTGTGATTGTCAATTTTTTTTAAATGTTATGTTAGGAGTATTAAAAAAAATAACCAGGTAAAATTGAATTGTATTCACTTATCGAAATGAATATATTATTGATATTTCCTCATTGATCATTCGGTCGTTCAACGTATGTGTGGTCGCTGGTAAATATATATTTAATTATATACTGTAACAACTCGTATATGAGCTCTTGCTAGTCATAGGCTTTTTCTCCTAGCAAACAGAATCTTATTTATCTTAAAGAAGATCACATCTTAAGCCTCAGCGTGCATTAGTGGGTCTGTTCAAGGAATTTCGTTCGACAAATTCAACCTGCAAACGTTTTCATTCACAGCTGAGCACGAGATGAATAAATAAATACAAATTAAGCACATGAAAAATTACGGGTTCTTACCCTTTTTGAATTTTCAATTTCTCTTCTATCTAGTAGACTTTTTTATCTTAAGAAAGAGTTTTTTATCTTAAGAAATAAATAATAAATATAGATTTAAAAAAATGGTAATATTAATAAAGACATAAATTGGAATATAAACATATATGTGGCATTTTGAGGATTACCTCTGCCTAATACGTAAAAAAAAATCTATAATCACGGCATTGATTGTAATGAACGCCATTATATATTATAATAACATGTTTGCTTATCAGTTATCATATCTAAATAAGGACACAAAGTCACCTGTGTACTCGTATTAATATGCCCTTCATCAAACAGGTATTGACATTTATTTTATAACTTTAGTAAATAATAGAGTTCGTAATCAACTATTACATTATGAAACAAGTTATTTGTACTATGATATTAACAACAAGTACGAAAACCTTCACTACATTGTTTAGATGAATCAGAATGACACGGTGACCGTTGCATCTGCGAGGCCAAACTTTGTCGCAGTGCGACACTTTTCTGAACCTAAAACACTTTTTTCAATAACAATGCCTGGAGACCATAGATTGCAAAGGCTTTGTTGTTCAGAACTAAAGTTTTCCCTTTTAATGAGATCGATGCAAAACTTTGGCAGCTGTAAGTGTAAGATAAGTTTTTAAAAAAAGAAGTTTTCACATAGTGTCTTGTGATGATAAATCGAAATATATATCTAATAATAAGTAATGACATTTAGAACCACAGATAAAACGATTTTATTGTTAATTTTACTCATGTTTTTTATTCAAAAGAAATGAATTAGTATTTCTTGTAATTATTTCATGATTTTATTAATCAAATCAATCAAAATATTTTTTATTTAAATTATTTTTACAAGTACTTATGAACCGCCAAGAAACTCAGTAGTTACTTTTTTTTAAGTTTATTATGTGTCTTATGTCTTTACCTTATATATGTACGTGTTGCATTTTATTCATGAAAATATAATTGTTTATAGATAATGTTTTAATGTTTACCATACTTACTACTAACTATTAATTATCCTTTAATACATTACATTATTATTCCGAATTGACACACAGCACGACATACAAAAACTAACACTATTTTATATATGTATATACATATATACTACTTATGCATTATAGCAATATAAACCGGCAATATGACTTACGTCAAGTTCTTCAAATGATATTAAGGGCGGAGAAAGCCAAGCGAAAGTATAATACATATGAGTGTCAGCGTGTACTCTACGACTTATTGAGTTAAACTCCATTTTTAATGGTTTTTAGTTTTTAAGCTTAATAAAGTATTATTATCTGCCGATTTTATTGGTTTATGTTTTTGACAGTCAACTAAAGATGAGGTTGTATGGTAGAATAGATTTAATTAAATATTAGTAAATATATTGTACATAGATATATAAAAACTTTAACCTCAATGACCAAATTACTTTAATCAAAAATTGTATTTAATATTCTAGTTGTGTCTGTGTAGATATTGAACTATTATATCTACATAACGATAAAGTAACTATTTGTTGTATCTGTGAAACAAAATTACCACTGATCAACAAAATTATTTCAAAATTTGAAAAGCAATCTATAATAGTTTATTTTAAGTTTCTATTTTTTTTTAAAACTGACGTTTATCTTTATGCACTTTTCTGCGTATTTTCTTTTATAATATATGTTATAAAGTAATGAGAGAAAATACACAGGAAATATGTATTTGAGTTTAATATTCATTTCACTAATAAAAGATAAGATAAAACGTAACGTTAATAAGTTTGTTTTACAATAAACACTTAGATACGAACAATATATGAATACAATCAAATAGATGACGCAGTATAGCAACTAAAGGCTTTACTTATAAACGTTGGTTGGTGATTAGTTAAACAATGCTGTTTTCTTCTTTCGAATATCAAATCAATAATGTTGAAAAGAGATAAATCAATGTTTAATTAAACAGCCAAAGAGAAATCAATGTTTAATTAAGAGCGAACAGGATTAACCTTTTTTATTTATTTTGGCCATCAGATACGGGTACGTCACATTGCGCCACCAACCTTGGGAACTAAGATGTTATGTATCTTGTGCCCAGTTACACTGATTTATTCTCTCTTCCAACTAGAACACAATACTGAGTTTTGCTTATTGGCGGTAGTATCAGTGATCAATGGGTGGTTCTATCTTCAATCTACCCAGAGGGACAAATAAAATGTTGTTTATTGTTCCGATTCTTGTATCGTTCTGTCTTTGACTTGGGTTATAATTATAGTACTTAGCAATTAAACGAGAATGTTTTAACGTGTGTGAGTAATATGTGCATGCACACACAACAGCATTTGTCGTTAAAATAACTGAATAAAAGTTACAAGAACACCTGAATCTCAACCTACATAATTATTTGTCTAATTTCACTGAAATTCTACCACAAGTGTATCTTTACCTACACGCATTGGAGTAGCGTGGTTGAACATGCGCGAAAACCTTTCAAAGGGATACTAGGCCTTAACCCAGCATAGACAATTCCCAGGCTGTTACCTCACATTACTTTTTTAATGATTGTTTTTAATATTGAATTTGCAATTAATAGTACGTAAAATTCTACGTGGTTTATAAAGCGGGTCGACAAAATAAGAAAATTAAATACTATTCCGTAGACGGCTTCGAATAAAATAATTAATATGAGAACTGGAAAAATAATCAAAATTTTAGATGGTTAAAACATTTTTCATTTGTCAACGTTCGTTGTTGAAATTAGGCTTACAGTTTAGAAACAATTAAAATTCGTAGTAATCTAAGAAAAAATGACGAGAAATAACACTTATCCGACATTTCATTTATTATGAATCATGATCCACTGACACCAATAGTATTAATATGCGCGTTTTATTACCCCACCGTATAAAGGCTGTTCGTGAACTATAAACACGCTTAATTTAACGTAACATTTATAACAAATAGATGTGGCTTTGTTCATGTCAACCACACTCACAAACACGTTGGTACAATCTATTTAGATGCTCACTCACACAGTAAAAGACCTTACGTCACAAATTTGTACCGTAGCTGTTTTTCTGTACGCGTACTTAAATCTCTAAGACTCAATTTTTTAATTACCAGTTTTATTTGTGGTATTAGTTGATATTTTGAAGTTAGTTAATAATAACTTAAACTATACTTAACGTTAGATAAAAAAAATTAACCATTATAATATACATATTGCTGACATACTACTATTGATTGACGTCAATTATAAATTGTCAATCAGCAATATATGCGTATATAATCGATACATCTTACGTCGTTCTGGTAAGTCGAATTGCTGTTCAGCTACGGATTGGATTCTGCCTGCCAGACCCTTTGAAGGCCCTTCGTGAATCACGTGTAGCAAAAGTGATATATAAGATAAATATACATACTTTTAAATAAACATTGGTTACATTTATTGTTTTATTATTAACTTAAGTGCACTACTCTAAATTCTTTAATAGCGAGCCATGAGCACACTGTATAAGAATTTGAATATAAAATACCGATTAAAGTGGCACAAGTGTGCGAATTATATCCTTCACGCTCTTTAAAAAAATCACGAAACCAAAAAACGAATGTAAACTGTAATGACGGACATAAAAACTTTTACTAAAGACATAAAAAACGGAACACAGATAATAAAAATATCTAACTGTCAAATCGTACGGAAAAACTTTTATAAAGATTCGAAAATATTTTTTCCTGGTCATTAATTAAGTTGAAGTTCCACTTAATTCTAATTGATAAAAAAGCTATATCAGCTTCGTTTGGGGTTTATATCATATCATTATTATAATATTAAATGTTTATTAGGTTAGTAACTTTTGCCAATAAACGAAACTGAGATAATCTGGCTGTGGCCATTTTTCCCATCTAAGAAGTGAGCCAAAACTTTCATTGAAATACAAGAAATTAAATTTATTATTAAAGCCTTTTTATATTTTTAGAATGGCTTTTCTAAATGAAAGTGGTACACGTAACTTGAAATTGGGGCTGTTCCATTCAAAATTGAACGTATAATCACTTTACGCATATCGTAAGCAAAGTATAAGAAACATCCATGAACAAACGCAAATACAGACACACACATATTTATGAAAACACATACTCAAAATAACCTCTTCAAGTATTTATAATATTTGTAAAATATTGTATGTCCATTTGTACGATAATATTCTTTTGGCAGACGGATTTTTTCAGTCCGATACATCTATCATGCTTCGAATAATAATATATTGTATGTGTGACTCATCGGTTTGTTTACTTATAAAATACTAGCTACACGTACCGGCTTCACACAGGTCAATTAGGTTCCAAAAAACGTTTATATAATACTACATAATATAACCATCGGTTTAGGCGGCGCACGTCAGTAAAGCTCCGAAGTAAAGATTTTTTCCGACATCTTCAACAATCACCGTCATATTTCAGTCTATTTACGCAAAACCTTTATGAATTATACATAAAATCATTCCTCATGAATCACTCTGCTTATTGCTGAAAACCGTATGATAATCCGTTGGGCAGTTTTCATGGTTATCGCGTTCCGACCGACCGACGGTTATAATATGTAGCGATAATTATACTGATTTTTATTCTTTACGGTTCTTTCTATAATACACGATGCAACGTATATATTTCACGAAATATATATATTTTTTTATGTTACATAGTTATAGACAGATGTAATATGGTGGTGACCATTTTACATCAGGTGGCCCATTTGCCCGTCCGCCTACCTATAACATAAAAAATAGACTTTCTGCCATACATATTATTAGCATTCAGATTAATTAGATTAGAGGGGTTGTAATTTTAAACTGTTAAAGGCTTTTTTTATTTTTATCATTAGTCATAAGGTTATCTTTTAGATTTGAGTCTTCAATAATAGTTATCTTGCATAAAATATGGAGCTTATTAATGTTTGCATTGTTATATTTTATGAGTTTACATGTCAGATTTTATTAGTTTAGCTTGATTTTTTATGTTATAATATTTAATTTTATGTTATAAAAATAACTGACATAGATAGAACTTGTGTGCAATAAAGTTTAGTTTTCTTAAATTATAATTTATTCAACTTTTGAAGGGTTGTAATTTTTTTTTTATCAGTTGTCATATTTTATCTGTGATAAAGCGTAAAACATGTGCTGCTTTACGCATGGGCATGTAAATATATGTAGCATATTCACGTGTAAGTCATGTCAAATATATCGTTGTCCTAGCAAATGGAAATACTATACCTAATATTACAATAATTCAGTATATCCATTTCTCTTTAATTACTAGAATAATAATAATCACACTAATATTATAAATATGTATGTGTTGTGAGTATTTGTTACTTTTTAGGCTTTATTACAGCTAACATAACTATATATAACATAATTAATATATTTTGGCTTTTTTATCACGTTTACTGGATTTTTTCGATTGTGACGCGGGTGAACCGCTTGTACGGAATAAAACATATTTAATTACTTAAAAATTATAAGATTGTCCTCTTGGAATAATTATATATACAAATCATAATTAAAAATGCCAAGAATGCTAGCAGCGTTTCCCCGTTAAATGCGAATTCTGATTCTCTGGATGAAATATGAACCAGCCAGCCAGTCAGTTAAGGCAATAAGGCGTATTATTATTGACGGCGTTTTAATAACCTTATTTCAGTTTTGTTTTATCTCGCTTAGTAATATTTTTTGTACTTTTTAAGTTTAATTAAAAGTTTGTAATATAATCGCTTAGAATAGCCGAGTTGTATAAACTAGGCTATTCTAAGCGAATTTACCAAAAAAAAATAGTACACAACTATTTTTCATCAATCATCAAATACATTCAATTGTAATTCTATTACAAATTATGATATGTGTATGAAAACTACGAATACTAACTTCAATAATGTAACCTTTTTTTGACTTATAGTCGGATTACTTTAGTAATTGATTAATTGCCGTAATAACGCTATTGGAAAACCAATTAATAAAACCATTAACTAATATTAATCATACTTATAAATATAAATAATTCGGTGCAAAAACATTACCAAATTGATCGAAAGTTATGAAAACATTTATTTACATTATTAAAACATTAAACGCATTCTGAGTGAAAAACATTTGATTGAACTCGATCTAGGCTAAATGTCCTTTAGTGGCAGTCTTTCCTCAAGAAAAACTGGATATGGATATCTAAATTGCATATCCAATGCCAAGTTCAGGCATACAGTAGATCAAATTGGCCATATAAGGGAGACGGCAAAGAACTAGCTAGGCTATTTAGGTAAACTCTTAAGCAGCGCCAGCGCTAGCACTTTTATGGCTTGAAGCTTAATTCGTTTTTTAAACGCATTTTAATGTGAAATCTATCATGTCATAATATTTATTTCTTGAAACTGCTGCAAAGAATGCTGTAAAATTGGTATTTACTATTTAAAATTAATCTGAATACACATCGTTAAATGAAAGTATCCTGCGAGAAAATGAATATACTTCTTACCTTACTGATATTATAAATGAAAGCTTTATGTTTGAACGTTAGTTACTAACAATGATTCATAGTGATTGTGAATGATTAAGGGGACGAATTTCAGAAAATCTGGCTTAATAGTCGAGTAATATGACCTGGAATGATTATCATTTAGAGTGGAATGTTATTGAATGGATATAACTACAGGCACAAGAGACCATTTCTAAGATTGATGTCTCATTGGCGATTTAAGTAATGGTTAATATTTCTAACCGCCACTGTCTAAGGCCTATGTCGACCTATATCATAAAAAATAACTTCTAATGGGTGTTTCAAACCTACTCATTTGAGTGTATAATTTTTTCTAATGTATAAAGCGACATGTTAATACCTTTTTAACAGCGTAGAAATCAACCACTGAGCTATGTATGTTGCATGTTATAAAGCAATGTTACGTGACTTTTTTTATGTACCTTCTATCTCTGTGTAAAAAGTGAATAAATTGACCTATTTGCATAAAACCATAATAATAATAAATTGAAAAAGCTTCCATGAATCATCAAATATAAATTACTAGCTTCCATCTGCGGCTACGCCTGAGTTTAAGGGAAGGGGGCAGTTAGGTAGACTTTTTGTTAAGAATATAAGCTATTCTATTATATTTATATTCTATTCCAAATTTCATCCATATCCGTTCGGTAGTTTTTGCGTCAAAGAGTAACAAAGATCCATCCATCTTTCCTAACAACCTTTAGCGTTTGTATTATTATTGTAGGATGTATGTATATTCAAATTAGAAAAATACTATTGATAAATTATTTTAAACACATTCAATTTCATGTAAATTAACTTTTTTTAAACAGTACCTACTTTTGGAGTCTAATATACCAATAGAAGAGGGTAGGCAAAACGCCGCGCATTCATAATGAAACAGACTAAGCGAAGCCGAATTTTGAAATAGGAAAGTAATAGGGTTCAAGTGAGATAAGAGAAAACATACTAGACGTTACAATATCAAAATTGTTTATTATAAAATTTCTTCTAGTCCACCTCGTGAAAATAGTATCAGAAATTCAAAAATATTTCAATTTGTTTAATTTGATATAAATTCAGTATAAAGATTATATTAATTTTAGTTGGTGCTAGGGTTTTGTGCTAGCTGCTGGGTAGGTACCACCCATTGGTGTGCTCCGGTTTGAAGGGTAAGAGAGTCAGTATAACTACAGGCACAAGGGACATAACATCTTGGTTCCCAAGATTGATGGTGGATTGGTAATGGCTGGTATTTCTTACAGTGCAATGTCTATAGGCGGTGATGACCATTTACATCAGGTACAAGAAATTCTTTTCGTATGGTTAAAATGTTATAATTCATTTTTAACGTCGATAAATGAATGGCAAAAATAAGACACCGGTTTATATAAGCACAAAATAACAAATCGTATCGTTAATGACGTCAATTAGTACATACAATGGAAATTTATTTATTTACTTTGTGCGACGTTATTGGTTGAATGTTTCTTAAGTAATTGATAAACCAATATTAGTAAAGTTTTAGGTATAACCTAATGAAATATATACGCTCTATGTCGCTTTTATTCAAACATCGTAATATGTCTGACTTTTTTTTTAAAGACAGTATTTTTATTATACAATTATTTTTTTTTGTTTCGAAAAGCGCTATCAGTTTTCATATATATCTGTAGTTAATACTTTAGCAGCGTTCGCTTGAAAGCGCTTGTGAAAATATGGGATGTGCGTTGATACGGAAAGCTCAAAAGGATTATTTATATTTATGTGAATTCAGAAAAATCAAACTAAAAAAATGTACCTCTTCAAACATCAGTATGAAAATAATTTTTTTACAAGTATTATTATTATTATCCTCTTAACGTAAACGTTTGAAATACAATTAAATTGTTGCTATCAGTTTATTTATAAATGGTTATTATTTATTGTAATTCAGAATACAATCTTCTATTATATTGTAAATAAAAACGATTCATAGATATATCAAATTCGGGTGAGCAGCGCTGAGTTGTCACGAGCTCAATCTGTGTTTATATTTCATTTCGCTCGGAGATGAAGGAGAACATAGTGAAGAGAGCTGCATATCGGATGAAATTCTCTCAGATATACTCCTACTCATACATTTGCACAAATTAACAGATAAGTAAATTGGTAAAAAAATGCTAATTTTGTCCTTAGAGTATAGTAAAGTAATACTCTAAGTAAATGTCCCACTGCTTCGCTAAGGACTCCTCTCCTTTTTGAGGAGAAGGTTTGGAGCCTACTCCACCACGATGCTCCAATGCGAGTCGCTGGTCGTTAGTCACAAAAAGATTTGTTTTCCTTCACCAATGAGTTCTAGAAGAATAAGGCAAATGAAAATCAAGCGGTGCATGCCCGGGTTTGAACTCTAAATCTTAGGTTAAGAGATTCTAACCACTACACCATCACGGTTCATGTCCTTAACATGTTATTTTTTACCTGTACGTAATTTAGATTGTTTCCATTACAAATGATTTTAGTTTTATTTCTTTAAATTATTTTTTCTTTCGATACACTCATCATCATTCACCATGCAACACACTTAGCCTACGTAAGTCGCTGTTGTTTTGCTGGACAAAATTTTACTTGTAAATTTATAACAGAACTTTTATTGGAGATTCCATCACGGATATGTTAAAACCTTGGTTTAGTAATCGTCTTACAAGTATTTGATTAAAGAAGGGTATTAATAGTTTATCACAAATCTTCGATCCTATTAGCGCTCAGAAGTATAACAAAAATTTTATTTATAATATTAATAAATGTTTCCGCAAAACCGCAATGGGGGCGATGAATTACGCTCCTTAAGAAAAAAATTATAGTAGTGTACTTATATACAGTAAATATTAAATTTGCTTAACTAAATCAAACAAAACCGGGCACAGCTTACAATCCCTTATTATCAATCCCTTAGAACCAGGTGGAACCCGCATTGGTATCGCGATCAATAAAAAATGAGACCGCGAAGCGTCCCTTTTGTAAAATGAATGCAATAAATTAAATTACTTCTCATAGACTAAACGATGTATTTTTTTAATATGCGTGAAAATGGTTATTTGAAACAGATTAAGACAAACGAACACCTAGTAAGTGTTGAATCTTTGCCTATTTTGTAATTAGGTTGATACCTAAAACAATTGATGATTCAATTGTTTTAAATAGATAAATAATACGTTCCAAAATATCATCAATTTACGAATATTAATATTTTACTATTGTTTTACATTATTACTCATATCATCAGATAAAACTTCAATATTTGCAACCGATCAATCTCCTACGTGTCTTATACGTTGTTTTTGACATTGGCAAAATATTTTATGCGAAAAGGCACGTAATAAAGGTAAGTAATTTATCGAAAAAAAGGAACATTTACATATGAAGTTGAATGTTTTATCATTTTGTAAAATAAACTCTGAAATAGGAAGGATATGCAAATGTCACATGCTCTAAAGGAAATCCCGCATAGTATTTCTCAGTGAAAGTTAAATAGACTCGCATACATGTAATACTTCGTAGAAAGCTAAACAAGCGTTTACACTAAAGGACTTAGTGTGTACGTAAAATTATTTATTGACATGTCGTTGGTTTCAAGTTAGCTTTAAATTGTAAATGAAATTTAACACCTCTTCGTCTTATTTTGAAAATAATAACTTTTCCCCCAAATTCAACCAACCAATCAACTAATATATACATGAATTTGCAACCGATCAATAACTGCGATAAAAATGTGTATTAAAATAAATTTCTATCAAAAATTTCTCGTCGCGGAATCACACAGAATATAAACATATTTTGTTATGGATGCTTATCGTAAATTGTGAAACGTTTTTTTTGGTTAATAATATTCTTTAAAATGGCAGCTGTTTTGTGTGTTCACTATATAATATACATACACTACATGTTAATTATTAACTTTAAGCGTAAACAATCTAATATTTTTTTAAAAAGCAATTATTTATAAAATATAATTTGTTAAAGTGCCCTATTGTAGCTCCAATGTAATGAAACACTGTTTGACAGACAGAAGCTTTCCCAGTATAGGGGTCAGGATTCTAATTATTTTGTAATACTATGTTTTACAAATAAATAAGTAATATATTTGTATTCTTATATATTTTAATATTTTATACTAAAATCATTCTTCTATAAATACTTATATAGAGCGGCTTAATAAAAATATAAGTTAATTATTATAGTAAATTCTATTTTTTCAAATAACTAAAACATTTTTAATTTTCTTCGTTTAACAGACATCGTCTCGATAAGATGTAAACGAACTCTCATATTAAAATCAAGCTACATTGCCTGGCGTCTTGATTCGCGTTTTGAATTACGATGAGATGAAACAATGGTCGGCTATCTTTACCTAAGTATATTGATTGCGTATTATATATACATTTGATTAGCATAAATAATACTTATGTCATATAGTGTAAGCATTTAATAAAGTAATATTGATATAACGAAGAAAACTAATTACAACCAATTAAAAGTAGCAATAATCGTTTTAAATAATAACAAAACGGTTAGTGTTTTATTAAAAATTTAATGAAATTCGAATATACGTAGATTTATATAAAATTATTTCGTTGTGTTTTTTATTTAAAATTAAAATCTTATCTCAATTGCCATGTTAAAAAAAATCGATATCAATATTCATTTAATTTATACGGATCAATTAAAATGATCATATTTCGTTCGCACCTTCTAATATAAAAATATGATGTAGACATAACACTAGCAAAGCCAATTACGAGCAATTAACATAGCAGTGATTATAACGGTCGATGTATGTAGGTATTTGGGTGAAGTTTAGGAGTTAGAAAGGTTAAATTTATTACACAGCAAGGTTAAGGGGATACGAGCTAGAATTATTTTTAATACATTAAACTAACGGTTAACTGTACACTAGCAATAATACGAAGCATATTTGTCCGTGTAATTTCTAACAATACGAAAGACGGAATTAATTTTATGTCGTGATTATATTACGATTATTTATAATAATACAAAAATATGAAATTTACGCATGTCACGTCTATTTAATTTTTAAACTAAAGATGATGAAATTGTGTATATATAATAATATTATATACAAAAACTTCTGAAACGCCATTCATCTTCTGGTATAAGTTTTATGAAAATTGTCTTTGTAGTTTTTTCAGTTAGACATAACAAAAAAAAGGCTCACTATCGCATTGGTAGGTATAGTATGTACTTATATCAACTGAAGATGGCACTCTCAAACATCTGCGTATTTAATGGCTGGCCCACATGCGTTAGATTATCGCACATTAGGGCACGTCATCATAAATTTGGTTTCAATGCTTCATAATTCTACCCACTTTACATTTAAATCCATACTACTGTTATAAATAAAATAAAAACTCTATCTGTTACGTTTTCACAACTGAGCTGAAAGGATATGATGATATTTAATATTCATATAAACTCTGGGGGCGTTAATCTATTTAAGTAAATCAATACGAATCAATAAGACGTTTTATAATATTAAATTATTTAAACGCGAACTAAATCGTCTGTGAAAAGCTACATATTTATGAAATTTAAATTACTTCGCATGTTATACAATTTATGCTTTAATTCTTCGACCGTGAAATAATTATTTCAAATTATCCGGCATATCGCATTTCGGAAGTCTCTGAAACGGGTCACGCTAAAATATTTCACATTACAATTTTCATAATCAACATTGTATGAAAAAAACTTCGCTCAATTAAACTTAATGGGTTCTAGCTGAATTTTATTCATGCTATTTTTTATTAAAATATAATACGAGCCGTATAACGGCACTTGAAATATTAACAATATGTAAGATTTATTAACCTTTTTTGTTTTGTTATAGTACATGTTCGAAAATGGAAGTCACGATGAAGGACTGCTCAATCGAGAGAAGTTTCTAGAAGTGGGCAACAGGATGGAGGCCAGAAGAGATTATTTGCGAAGTGAATGTTCGAAACACGGTCTCGACAGTTCGAGCCATAAAGCGTATGCGTGGGAATATCTCATCAACCGGCAGTACCATGTTATATGGTGAGAAATTTGTTATGCAACTAATATATAGATTACATAATATTACTCTAATAATGACTTTATCACTATGTATATATTCATAGACATCATGCAGATCTATTAATCTATTTATTTATGATATAAACGCTTCTGTTCAGGGCAGCATTTAAAGGCTTGAAAGCGTTGGGACCAAAACGTCAAACCCCAATTAATAATTATAAAATAAATAATTATGAAGTAGGAAAAAATAAATTTTCAGTTATTTATTATAAATTAATAATGTCTCATTATGATTTAACAATTATATATGCAATAAAAAGTATTTTTTCATAGGTGCAACATCTTCAAAGCCGCATCAACATCCTGGATGTACAACTTTAACTTAATGGCAAACTATACAGCTACCTTTCTCGATAAAACAAAGGAAGTTCCGCTTGAATTAGCCCGGAAGAAATACGCGAGGCCTACAGTAGAAATGATAAGGAAGGCCCAAGGGGATTCCATCACATTCTTGATCGTGAGACACCCTCTAGAAAGGTTGGCGTCAGCTTATAACGACAAAATCGTCCATGCCTGGCCTAAGTCATTCCACGACCAGATGGGGCGTAGAATAATTAAGAAATATAGAAAAGTGAGTACATATTATTTACAGAATTTCTTTATTTTGAAATACTTGTCACAGTAAATGAAATAATTGAAATATATATTATAGGTGCGGACAACATTAAGTACAAGTCTGTTGGACGTTACAAAGGTCAAAAAAATTGAATTTATATAAATATGCAGTAACATAAATAAAAGCATATCAGCGCGCGATACCTTAAATCAAAAATGATCGCGGATTAAAACTTTATTTTTACTAATGTGACGTAGGAACGAGTAGATTACAAAACATTAAATACCCACTAAACCAGCATGATTACAATACGAAATGTTGCACGTTGAAATTGTATTTGAATTTGGCAAAGTATAAATTATTACAGACAAATTGCACAGACGTGAGTCATTATTTGTATTTCGGTTAAAATCGGCATTCTAGAATCGTATACAATATGTTTAGCTGTTCAGTCACGAACATTACCGTTGCATTACCGTTCTTAGTAATTGCTATAAAAATTATGGTTATGGTATTATGTACGTGTATATAGGTATTAGAACGGACTACCTCGTTGCTCTAGCTCATATGGCTACAAATCCTGGCCCTGTGCTCAAACCCCGGGTCGGGCCAATAAATTGACCATTTTATTGGCCCATTTGCTCATTCATCTATCTATTTTATAATTATGTTCCTTCATAACTACATAACTATATAGACCTTCTATTTACGTACCTATCAATGTTTTTTAATATCCACTTAATCGAATTTCTCCTCATTAAATCCAACGAAAATCAAACACTGTCGAAATAAGATCAGACAGAAGACAAATAACTATATGTGCTTTTCGTAGACTTTTTGGATTATGAGTACCAATTTTACAGTGCTCTTGAAACCGAAATGTATCTCGTTTTAATTAAGAGATTGTATTCCTAATCTATACTAGTATTATAAAGAGGTTAAGTTTGTGAGGTTGTACGTGGTAATCTCTGGATCTACTGAACCGATTTTGAAAATTCTTTTACCAATAGTAAGCCACATTATCCTGAATGTTATAGGCTATATAATAAACCGAAAAATGAAAAGATTTTTTAATGGTAGTTGAATTTGCAAAGTAAGTCGGAGAAAAAACGGTCGAACGAAAACGTTTCTTACGAATGGTGCCTTAACGATAAGAGTTATATGATTAAGTTCTAGAGAAAAGTTGTAGAGCTTGATAATACCTACAAAAAATTCAGCGACAACGTATGTCTAACTTTTATATTTAAGTCACAAAAAGTAGTTTTTTATATTAAAAAAATAAATTAAATCGACATTTTATTGGTATATATAATATATTATTAAATCGATATGTTTATCGGCTTATTTAATATATTATTAATAATTATGAAATTTTTACTTTATACTGCATATAGTTTGGACGAATGGTTAAACAGATAATACGACATAAGTATGGAACCGCGACCGTGTCGTAATCTATTGAATAATATTTCTATTAGACGATTTTTTTATATACAAAACGTCAATCTATTTAGAAATAAATTGCTTTATCACCAAGGAAATTTTATTAACATAAAATTCGGTTTTTTTTCAGTATATTTTTGGTTGCATAGTTTAAGAAATAATTTAAAATATCAAATACGCAAGACAATTTTATTAATGTTCGGCTAACGCGACTTTTGGCAGTCAGGAAATAAATCAAAGCACTCAGTACTAACCGAACTACACTAAAAATGTTTACCGTCCAACGATGTGGGCACGGGTCAGCTAGTAATCTACAAAACGAATAAAGGTGTTTTTTTAACATATTAGGCGATCTCTGTCAGTTAACTTTTAGTATAAGCAGATATTCACGACGACGGCATACTCTATCCAAAATTTACATGACTGTTTTGTTGTAAATATATTTTATCTTTCTAGTCAAGCCCCAAACCCGTACCGACGGAAAGGTATCCTGTCTTCGAAGAGTTCGTGTCTTACGTGCTGGACGAAGCAAAGGTGAAAAGAACGTTGGACATGCATTGGACGCCTTACACCGATTTTTGCACACCTTGCAAGTTTAATTTCGATGTCATTCTCAAATTCGAAACATTGGACGTAAGTAAATTTCTACGGATATATAATAACATTAATACAAACCATTAGCCAGAGATTTATCAAGTATTAGTTATACCGATTTTTGACTGGTTACTTGATAGTTGTGCTTTGTGCAAGCCCAACTGGATAGGTGCCATCCGCTCATCACTTAATCCATCACCAAGTAACAAGGCTTAGTATGGTATAGTATGGTATTCCAGTATAAAGGGGAAGTAAGTCAGTGTAACTACCATCACTAGGGACTTAACATCTTAGCTCCCATGGTTGGTTGCGTATTGGCGATGTAACGGATGGTTAATATTTCTTAGGGTGCCAATGCCTATGGACGCTGATCACTATTATTATTTTATGGCTTATGGCGTGAGAACACGTAATTGACGTCACGGAGCATCAGCTTCAGATTAATCCTATTTCAATATTTATAAAAACTATCTCTTCAAATCGATTCAGCATTACAAACATGAAACATGTAATTTTATAAATATAACATTAACCGCATAGTCGGCAATTAAACCGAGTTATTCGGCCGAGTAGAAGTATTCTTATTATATTTATGGCAACAACTTGCAGCTGTATGTTCGAATTTAATTGTATGATGTCAGTGATGCTGATTTTGTAGTATGCAAACTGGTCATAATTTTAATTGCGTGATCACATAGTTCATTAAATTTTGGGTAATAGACAATCCAGCTAAGGTTTAAGCAAATGCAATAGCTTGTTCTCGTCTCTTTGCTAATATTGATCTAACTTTTTTCCCTTTTATTACGTACCAACAATCAAACAATTCTTATTTTTAAAATCTTTGAATATTTATAATGATTTAGAGCTTAACAGTTATTATCGTCCCTTTTTTCTGTTCACTTAGATCCTATTTCTTCTAACTTTAAGGCAAAATAACCTACTAAAATACGTTCAAAATTTCATAATACTGGCTTTCCGTCTAATTATTTTTCTGTTCGCACTTTGGAAAAAGATTCCGATAGGTATCCGAAAAGCTTCAATTTAGGTAAAAATTAAATATTGTGTGAAAATGTTGTGATATATAATTTGTTTATCTTATGTCTCTTAAGCTGATGTCTAAATTTCTTTAAAAAAAACAAGAAGAGACAAATATCAAGAAATTTATTTTTATTGATGAATATTTAAAGTTAAAGCTCAAAAGTGACCGAAATTTTAATTTAATTTAATTCACCAGCCAGTCTTTTTATTTAATTTAAATCACCCTCGTACCGGTGCTAATAAACCTTACATTCTAAAATCACAAAGCGTGAATGCCTCTTTATGTAATAACAATAATTAGCAAAATAAAAATTTAATATTTTTATTCTAGTAAAGATAAGATACTGCCTGAAGAATACCAGTTGGAGATACCGTTAAACATAATAAATTTAACGTTACGTAATTTTAAATTAGCTTTACAAGTATACCCTGACAATCTATCTCGATGCAATTGATTATTTAAACTAGGCAAATGAAAATGTGGTCTAATGAATAAAATATTTAGATACTTAACTTCATCAACCAATTATACTTCAATAGATTCTATCTTTGTCCATTGTGGCATTTACATTACTAATCACAATGTTGGCAATTCATAGTATATAATGAGTATTGTCTATAAGCCCAATCGTCATCCTCGTATCCTCATTATCTACATATTATATTAACTTGCTTGCACGTATACCATTTATTTTAAAGATCAAAAAGGTCTATGTTAAGGAAAATAGACTATCTAAGCTAAAATAATAATATTCTATTGTTACAGGAAGATCAAAGGTTCCTAATCCAAATGGCTCGTCTCCAAGAGATTATCAAACCTGAATGGCGGAATAGCGGCAAAGGAACCAATACATTACATAATATTAATCATTTATATTCACGTCTCAAGAAATCACAATTGGATGGTCTTTATAAACTGTACAAGTAAGTGAATTTTAATTCAATTTTAACGAATATTTACAAAACAACGTGATCAATGCGATTTTACGACATTATAACAAAAAATTTGTATATTACTTATATAATTATAATTCAATTATTTGCAATAATAATACGTATTAATAAATTACAAGACAATACCATCTTGATGGCCTTTAATAATATAAAAAATAAGCGCCCTAGGTACCTATATAACTTTATGTATTGATTTATAAACAATTGTTAAGTTACGTTTATTTGTTTTTTATTTATGATATTATACATCGGTCAAGGATAATTTGTACTGTTGATTTATTTTTAGCGAAAAAATAAAAAAGTTTTGTTATCATAACCAATAGTTTTATAAACAGATTGCTGTTAAAATATATTAGATAGATATGTAGATAGTTTTTAATAAACTTTTTTTATATCGAAAACTGAAACCTGAATAATTTAGAATTAACGGCAAAGTTATTAACAAAAATTAAAAGTAAAAAAACTTTCCTTTCAAACTATTACTATCAATTCATAACGTCGTTACACAATTTATATGATATAAAAGCTTGTCGCGAGATTTAAGTACTCTTTAAATAGTATTTGCTTAGTTTGTAAATTAAAAAAAGTTATTTAATTTACTTGTTTTATTTACACAGGTAATAAAAGCTTGTTTTTAAAAAGTTTTTACTTTTAATTAATTAATTTTTTACTTTTTGTTCACGCTGGACAGGTTTCTCAGTCTGTTTATTCTATGATGTTTTCATGTTCATTGCTGTTGACGCCTATCTTACCAATTTACACAGTCAAAATTAACCAACCGATGCTACAGACTCGAACAATTCTCAGCAAGTCATTTCATTTGATATCCATATTGTAGGAAAGCATAAAAAAATTAGTCCGCCATCTTTAGAAGTCCACCATATTGGATTTAGTGTGACGTCACTTTATTTTGTGAGTTATTCTCAGCAAGCCCTTTTATTTGATACCCATATTGTAGAAGAGCATTAAGAATAACTAGTCCCACCATCTTGGGTGTTCCCCCATGTTGGATTTAGAAGGACGTCACACAGCTAACCATATATTGTCATCCAAACTAAACGTGTATACAAAATTTCATCTCAATCATTTAAAGGTATCTGTTTCAAAATTGAGTTGCAAGATACCACCCGAACAAACATGCATTGTAAGTTAAATAAAAGCTTGTAAAAATACTGACGAGCTTTATTCGCTTGCGTTTCTTTGTTATATAGATTTTTGTGTATCGAATAATTTTCAGCAAAAGAATTGTAACAATACGATCTCAATGATAACTAATAATTTACAAAAGAAAAACATTATCTTATACAACAAAAAACATTAATTTTTCAGGTACGACTTCCAACTATTCAATTATACTATAGACAACTACTATGAAATAATTAAAAAAGACGATGACAGCAACCACGGATGAGCGCCAAAGACATCAATATATTTTGAATGCTTTATTTTATCGCTACATTAGCGTGACAAGATGATTGATGGCGAAAAAAAATATCGGGAAGACTGATTGTGAAGGGAAATAGTATAACGGCCAATTTATTGATCCGTTGCTACCAATTTATTTGCGTATTTATTTAGTAAAGATGTAGTAAATTTAATAAAACTTTACATTTTGTTTATTGTTATTGTAGAATATTTTATTTGAGTCTAAAGATTTAAATAATCGTTATTTTCTATTATATTTATTCATAAATAAAGGTACATAATATATATAGTCACGCTATAGTGATATGTTTGTAATTCAAGTTTTTCTTTCACTAGCCAAAAATCGAATTAGATTTCAAACATGACACTTAAATTCATATTCGAATTGTTTTGTTGTGTTTTATTTTATTATCAAATATCTACTAAATTTTTAATTATAAATTTTTGTGTTACATTTTCGTATAATTTATACAGAGTATAAACAAACAAAATTATATTTTTTTCGATTATTCGTGTACGAAATCATATAAATATTCTACAATTCATAATTAAGTAGCAAATAATTACTTTTTACAAGAGGGTATTATGTAGATTTTTTTATATATACTTTTTATTCAAATGAAGTGTAGACACCAGATTAATTCAGATTGTAAATTACATCAGATTAATTCAAGAAAATTATTTGTAAATTTTTGATAACTGATAAAACACTATTATGTAAAATTACGTATTAGCTGAAATAGATGATAAGGGTATTAGAGAATAATATATTTGAAAATATAATAATCTATTTTATTATATTAAAATATTTATTAGTGCTTCCGTATACGTAGATATATTAGTCATTTTTATGAAAGTAATGTGCAACATGCCAATGTAGTTTTTGTAAAAAAAAAGACAAAAATGTTACCATCCCAAATGCTTACTACGCGGATAAAAAATGTAGTTTAAAGTATTTGTAGGTATTTGTCATTTTATTATAGTTAAAAAATATTAACAACAATTATTGCATCTTTATGGCCGAAAAGAGACCATAATCAGTTTGATCTGAAATCACATTTATTTGCTTAAAAAATGCATTTGCATATTGTAATAGATTTATGGAAATAATAAATTGCTTGTAAGTATTTTTATATATAAAATAAAAAACTATTCTTCCAAAACGTAAGTCACTGTCGCCAGTACATTTTTTCTTATTAATTAATTATTTTATTTATTTTACTTTCATTTTTTCATATATACACAGATCACGCATATGAGTTAAGTATAAACCTCATTCTAAATTATTTTTTGCAACTCTTTTATTTTTTTAAATGTATGATGTATTTGAAATATATTTGTATTTCTGTAATATTTAAGCCTTTTTATGCATTTTTTCAATCAATCATTATACAGTGGCAAAATAGTCGCATAAAGTAAAACGCAAGTACAAAAATAGTTTATTCCAAATAAACGCCTAATATTTATTACATACGAGTAATGTTAATATATAATTATGTAGATTGGATAATATCAAAGATTATAAAAGTAAATATTGTACAGTGGTGAAATGTATAATATGATTATAGATATTACCTGTTGCAAATATTACTACTTAAAAACTATTTAAAAATAAATTCTTATTATTTAATTTAAAGGTTATTATTAAAAATATTTTTCATAAGAAATTACATTGCAACCTTTAAGTTGAATTATTGTTATTATATTATAAGATTTTTTAAGGAAATTCAGTGATTATAAAAAGACAAAATCCAATTGTGTATAACACAATAATATAAATTATCAATATTTCAATTATTATGTTCATTTTATCATTATTCTGTGTTAACATAATTAAAAAAAGATAAAAAGTAATAAAATTGTATTAAACTTTGAATGTAATTTTTAAATGTAATGTTTTTATTATTATTTTTATAAATGAATTCAATTAAAACTAATTAATTTTATTAAAATATTTTAGGAATTATAAGTGATGTCAAAATTTACAACATAAAAACTGTAACCACAAACGTCTGTATTTTATCAATTAGCAACTAATTGTGAAAACAATTTATAATAATAGACGTAATGGTGTTTGCTCTTTGTGATTTAAACCGAATAATATACATCCTGCTATAATTTGTACATCATTGTGTGAACAAGCAAAATGTTTGTTCACATATTCTATTATAAAGGTAAATAAGCGTAATGCCGAGCAATTTCTCGACAGATACACAACTGTTGATTAACATTCATTAAATTTCATTAAACACATTGTCAGTATTACACTTTTCATACAATTACATATTAGTTGCGCCATGCAATGCAAATTATCATCACGAGTAATATTACGAATTAGTATAATATATTCGTTTTATTTATATATATTTATATAAGCTAGTCATAGTTCTAAAGATAAAAAAGATAATAAAAAAAGTGAATAGCAGGCTTTAGGAAAAATAGATTTGATTAATTTCAACGTTCAAGATAGCATAATTAGTTTGGGTGACCCTGACTTCCTGATACCATACTGCATGATATTAAACAAAATGTTGCGTAAAAATATTAATAAATAAGTACAGTACCTAGATTTAACGAAATAAATAAATGAAAAAGATTTTATTTTTCTTTTACACAAAGTCACAAAAATTTTACTACTTTTATACTGTATATAGAATTATTTTTATTTTGATTAAATGATATAGGTGTTTCTTTATGTATTATATATATGTGAAAGTTATTCTTAAATAAAAATTTAAGTATCACTGGACTAAATTAAAACTGCTAATAATGCTTACCTTAACTTTATTATCATAATTTAGAAAAAAAACAATGTATGAAATGTGTTACCCAATTCAAAAGTTTGAATGTTATTAAATAATAAATTATCATTTATCGTATGCAAGCACCTTTTTAGCTATTTTAGCGTTTAAAGTTTCAAGTGTAGATATAAAAAAATTATTAATTGTAAAATTACTTCAGTGGTTTCATTACAGATCACTAAAAAAATATAACGGTATAAATAACGATTCCACAACTTTTTTGAATGTAAATACTCTAATGCCATCAATGTTTACAAAAACAATCGAATAAAAGAAAATTATGACCATTATAATTAAATTTATCTCGCTTTTAGACTAGGTTAATGTACCTATAGATTTATAGAACGATTGTCAGACCAAATGAATGGCCTATAGGTATTAAGTGAAATGGTGCTATACTCCCTTAGATTTTGATCTCATATCAGCATGTGAGTGTGTACTTGTTGCTAATATGTATTGCGTTATTTACTCCAACTATCGTTATTGGTTGTGTTACATAATGTTAAAAAAATATTCATAGTACTTATAAAGAAATAAATATCTGTTTAAATTAATTTGTTTTTTTCTTTCCGTTATCCTTAAAACATATAAACTATCGTAAAAATTCAGAACGGTATTTTTATACCGATTTGACACATAAAACATAATATTAAATTTGAAATTTGAAGACATCGTCAAATAATTTAATGTTTTTTAAATGTATTTAATTTCCAACGTAAAGAGCTGGTCTCCCGCTGCAAAACCAGTGCTGTGTTACGACTCGGCTTTACTGAGCTGGCTCAAACTATTTTACGTTAAATTTAAATTGTGATAGTTCCGTTGCGTGGCAATAAGATTCTTTTTTTTTTCAAAATAACTCCTACAATATCTGTCTCGAATTTCGTTGTTGCTGCAAGTTATGCTGTAAGTATATTTATGCAGATAATTTTTGGTTACGCAATCCAAAATTTATGATATACCGTATCTCGCGCTAGATAACCTAAATATGTACCTCATACCTATTTTATATTCCAAAGCAAGAAGTAAAGAAACCTTAGAATTCCATATTTCATGTGATTTGCTAATAGTTTTGTTATATTATACACAGCAGTTCCTGATTAATATTATATTAATATCTTTATTAATACTAAAATACCATATGAATGGAACTTCTTACATCCATTTTACTTCCAAAGTTTCGATAACAGCTTTGCCGACATTCGAAATGCCATTTTTGCCGAATATATGAATCCAAAAGTTATTTATTCGGCTCCGTCTAACTTAATTTAAGTAAAGTTTATTTATTTATTCTAACTAAAGCTGCTTGTAGTTCTGTGAAGAACTGTGACTACTGCAATGTATTATGTATGTATATTTTTATTGTATATACTGCAATAAGAGTATTTAGGGTATGGAAATGGAAAATTAATTATACTAGCAACACCCGACGTTGTCCTGACTATCTATGTAGATATGCCAATTTTTATGGCAAAAGGTTGAAAGGTTAGTTATTATTATACGGGTATTAGTTAAATGCCAACTTCCATATCAATCGGTCAAACAGTGTCTAAGTCTGTTAATCTCAAACAAACATACCAACATCTATAAGGCACGAATAAGCATGAATTATTTACTTGGTAAAAAATAAACCATCAATATGACCCAAGATTTTTATTATTGTAATAAATATTAATACTAATCATTACTTATACAGTTGTTTTGACTAAATGCATTGGGAATTGTGGTACATACTCTCTCTTCTCTGGTACTTTAGTTTTGTTTCTGTAAAAATACAATATAAATTATTTACATTTACAAAATAAATCAAATAGAGAAATCAGTATCATATAGCTATTTTAGCAGTATTCTGTATTGATATTCTGTAATGTAATTAAGCTATTTGTCATATTTTAACAAAAATATGTAACACAAAGTGTTCCGTACTTAAAGTCTGGCATGTCATATTGATTTGTGATATATTTAAATAAATATAGGTGGCATGGCTTGCATTTCTAAAACACAATTTTATTCACAGCTTTAAAAAAAAATGTAAATAATAATGATTTTTGATTTTTCTTATATAATCTTTACATTTATTATAGCTTTGAAAGTAAATTTGAATGAATTATAATCTTAAGATATAATAATTCTTTATTTAAGGACTAAGGTTAACAATATTATTAACCGTAACAGCCTGTGAATGTCCCACTGCTGGGCTAAAGGCCTCCTCTCCTCTTTTTGAGGAGAAGGTTTGGAGCTTATTCCACCACGCTAAGAGTTAAGCTAAGAGTTTTTAGAAACTTACATAGTCTTTTTCCTCTTTGGTATTTCTTGAATGTCAATTGGATCGGTGGTAATAATGATTGGTCTGACTGACCCAAAGAAATCTGTTATGGGAACCTTGCTGGGATCACGTTTGAAAAGGTCTCTTCGAACACCCACTGTTGATAAGCATGCACTTTTTGGACATACAGCGAGCTACAAAAATAAATTAGTCTTATGTAAAAATTGACAAATATTCAACAAATATTCACATGTAAAAGAAAAAGGCGCAATAAATTATATTAATCTTTTTTTTTTACGCTGGAAATACTGGAATGGTTGTCCGAGGCGCCGAGTGCGCCCCGAACAACGGAATACCCACTTAAAAACCAGCGGTACCCTTTCCGTCATAACGAGGAGCGCCACGGGATCGCTTACGCATGCTACCGCGACGCATTGACGGGCGGCCTGCGTATGCAGGCCTCCATTCTCTAGGGGGATTAAAAGGGTACTGAGAACCCCTAGTCCCAGCGACGCCTATTGCGGCGGAGGGAGAAGGTGCGCATAGCGCCTCATTCTTCTCCCCAGTCTTCTTCGGCGGAGCGGGGCGTCTTCTTCCCGCTCCCGCTCCGCTGCCTCCTTCTGCGACATTACATTTTCACAGAAGGAGACCATTTCCGACCAGCACTCATCGCTTCCGAGCATCGAGTTGATGATGCTCGGCAGGGAGAGGTCTCCGCCGACAACTGCCGCCAGAGAAAGCCTCTGGGGCCCACGCGGCACACTCCGTCAGGGTGTGTTGCGCCGTGTCGATTGGTGCACCACACTCGTGGCAGGAAGGTGACATTTCCCTCCGTGCTATCTTGTGCAGGTACTTACCGAAGCAGCCGTGTCCGGTAAGTACCTGCGTCAACCTAAACGAGAGCGTGCCTCGTTTTCTTTTGACCCAGCGACTTAAGTGGGGACGTACCGCCTCCACTGTCGTCAGGCCCGCCGTGGGGGACCCCAGATCTTCCTCCCATCGGGCTATCAGGGCTTGCTGGGCTAGAGCCCTGATCCGCTCGACATCCGCCTACCCTGGACGGTCGCCGCGGTATCTCGCCTCGGCCTGGAAGCGGTACACCTCTGCGAGCACCTCCGCCTGGAGTTCCCAGGGCGGATCGCCCGCTAGAAGCGTCGCCGCTGTCCAAGACACCGTACGATACCCTCTTATCGCTCTTACCGCTATGACCCTCTGCGGCCTCCGCAGGAGGACCCGGTTGTGAGCAGTGAGCGCATCGACCCATATCGGGGCACCGTACAGTGCCATCGACCTCACTACGCCGGCATAGAGGCGCCAACATAGCGATCCCGGTCCTCCCACGAAATTATATTAATCTGTGGTAATATTTTATTAACAAAATATTATTTAAATAGAAGATCATTATGTATAGAATAGCATTACAATTGCTTATTTCCCTTTCAGGTACTTACTACACAAATGTTTTTTGGTTAACTTGATAGAACTCTACTTTATGTTAATATTACTTACAAATTCAGACATTGTCTTCATACTGTTGGGATGTACATTTTCCAAGAATTCCAAGACATAGTATGTATACCTATCTATTATGTACACACCTATTGCAGAATCAACATGGTGCTGAAATAAAATATATTTATTAAAAACAAAATTACTTATATTATTTTATATATGGCAACATACAGAAAAGTATATGGTATCATAAAGAGGTGTACATACAGAAAGTGAGTCTTCTCCAACTAAACTGCTGGCTGTTGCAAGTATGTTTGGAGAGTAAAACTTTTCATACATGGATGATGCTTGACATGTGTCGATTATGAAAAATATTTCATTATATCTATAACATAAATACAAATAGCATTTAGTGATAGAATCCACATAAACTTCTTAATACAAGCTACAATAAGAGCAAGCATTTAATTTGTATCATAAACAATCATAATTTTTTGATTAATAATTAGGAACTTAGATATTTTTAGTACTTCATATATATCTAAAAACTGTTTTAATGCTTTAAACATATAAACCTTCTTTTCTGCCACATTTGTTCTAGAGCATCTGCTAACTCTTGACTTGTTATTTCTTCAGAATCTTGGAACTTTAGAAAACCATCTCCACCATGCCCAGTGAGATAGATAAGAATATTACTTCCCTCATCGGTGAGAAGACGCTTTGACCTCGGTGTATCAGGAGGTACACGACCAGTTAGAAGACGTACAAAGTTTTCAACTGAAACCTAAAACATTCAAGGAGCTTATGCTCTACTGCATTACCCAACAATTGATATCTTCCTAAACAATTTTGGCTATTGCAGCTACTCTCAATGGGGAAACAACCTTCTGCATAAGATTAAGAGGTATAATTAGAATTACAAACATTTATGCACAATTATGTTTCAGTGGGATAAAAATCCCATACACAAAGTTAGGCGTTTTTAAACATCTTCATTTGCAGCATTATAAGTTAGCTACTTAACCAAAGAGACAGCAAAAATTAACAAAGAATCATCAGTATTTAAAACAAGCAATTAACTATTAACTTACAAAACACAGACAAGCAGTTACAACAAATTTACATCAAAATTAGTTTAAGGAGATTAATTAATAAATAAGAAAGGTATACTCACTTCATATCCTCTGTAATCTACCTCAACATCATCTCCGTAAACATTAATTTGTTCATGTGCATTATTAAAAATTGTAGCTGGGCGGGGATTCCTCGGGTTGCAAGCCATATCGTCAGAAATCATTAGTATAATTTGACTATCAGGAATACCAAGCCGCTTCACACTCCGGTATATCGACAGCACGTTAGCCACATGACGATAGTTGAACCAAAACCTTGATGTATCCACTAATACTGCCCAATTGTTTGTATGATTTGATTTTTGAAACTTTTCAGGAATCTAGAAATATTAACTTTGTAGTAGCTTACATATAAAAATTATTTTCTATTAAAATATCAATGACAACCGTACCTCAATCGCATTGCTTATACTCATTGTGAATAAGAAAGTAAAAATGAAATAATAGTAATAACGAGTCATTGTTTTCTTGTAAATTTATTGCTTAATGCTTTTATTTTAGTAATGTTTAAAAATCTAGCATTTTCGTAATATTAATTGTTTCAAAATGAAACATTTAATTGACATTTGATAATGATAACAAATACAAGCCACTGAAGGAACTTTGAATTTTTGACAACAAAATTTGTCATCTGACAACTTAGATTATGAAAGGAAACCTATTTTGTTTATATATCTGTATTTTGGAAACTAAATAAAAAATTGTTTTATAAAATGATATGCAAATGTCACAAATATTTTGTGTGCAACGTTTAGCATTTACTATTACTATTAGAATAAATCAATTAAGCTAAGAGTTTATCTTTGGTGTATTTTGTTTTATACCATCAGTTCAACATTGTTTACAATATTGAAAAATATTCAAATATAACCTAAAATACCTACGTGCAATTTTATTACACAAATTAAAGGATGTTATACTTTTTAATATCATTGCCTAATACATGTATTTAAGCACCAGCAATTTTGTGTTCAGTGTTGCTAGATGTACGATTTAAGTTGTATTCATGAATTTTATTAGATGTTTCGTACGTGTACGTTTAAAAGATAAATATCGTACGTGATTCGTACGACTATTCCACATATACTAAAAACCGAGATAGGTACCGGTTAATTAATACTATACCATCAACAATTACATCACTAGCTGGGAATTTGGTTTACGCCCGCGAAAATGTAATCGTAAAAACAGTTAAACTCTGTAAAGAAATAGTGAGGATTAGATACTATGGGTTGTTTACTGACAAAATTGGTAAAATTAATAATTCATAGGTCTTAAAAATGTACTAGTTTTGTAAATAACTTTGTTAGGTTATCGTACAACCGACAATTCATAAGTCATAACGTCTGGCAGCACTGATTGAGCTAAACGTCAAAGATTCAACAATATTTGAGAAATGATTGTCAAGTGAACAACAACGTAAACATAAGTCTTTGTAAATTTTATCACAAATAAAAGTCATGACTAATCGTAATCCTAACACTCTTATGAGTGTTCCAGATGAACAATTTGATTATTTATTTAAAATAGTTCTTATCGGTGACTGTGGCACAGGTAAAACATGTATTGTGCAACGATTGAAGTCCGGTAATTTCATAGAAAGACACGGTAATACAATAGGCGTAGACTTTTCAATGAAAACTTTGATAGTGGACGGAAAGAAGGTCAAGGTTTGTATTGTAAATAATTAATTATTAGCAAGCTTTCAGATCGATAAGTAGATTTATTTCTAATAAAAATATATTAGCTTCAGATATGGGACACTGCTGGACAGGAAAGATTTAGAACGATAACTCAAAGCTATTATCGGTCTGCGAATGGAGTAATTATAGGTATGTTGTGTAATATGCTATCTGCTATCGGTTTATTTTATGATTCAATTTACAATTATAATACATATCTATTTAATTGATTATAATAATGTATGGGGCATAAGATGACAAACAGCTAATAAATATTTACTTATTACACACAATTTTAGAATAAGAAAAGTCCATAAATATAGGTAGCCCACTGGGATCAATAAAATACTCGGTGGTAGGGCTTTGTGCGAACTCTTTACTACCCACTTCTTCGATATTCTACTGCAAAACCGCTGTACTTAATTATACAGTTGTTGTGTTTCGATTTGAGAGTGAGTGAGCCAGTGTAACTAAAGGTATGAGGAATATAGCATGAGTACCCAAGGTTGTTTGAGCATTGTCAATGTAAGGGATGGTTAATATTTCTTACAATGCCAATGTCTATGGGTAGACACTATAACCACTAGCCTGTCCACAAACCATTTGTATAAAAAAAATGCCAATGATTCTTAGTTTGTTTTATCAAAAGCATGAGTTTCTAATTACTCATGTAATTGGATATTTAGCTGATTCCAACTTAATAGACTTATTAAATAGAAAAGTATTAAAGTTCATTATATATTCTCAAGTATTGTACATGATAGGAAACAAATACTAAATATAATTTATATAAAAATTTTAATTTTATATATTGAAATGCTTTTTTTTCAGTGTATGATATTACCAAGAGATCAACATTTCTATCGTTGCAAAAATGGATTGAAGAAGTTAGAAGATACACATCATCCAATGTTATAGTTTCATTAATTGGTAATAAGTGTGATTTGACTGATCAACGTGAAGTTGAGCCAGATGAACCAAAGTCATTTTGTCGCTACATCCCTGAGATTATGTTTGTGATGGAGACATCGGCTAAAGATAACACAAATGTTGAGGATACTTTTCGCAGTTTAGCAACTGAACTGAAGGTACTATTACTATTGTTTCCTATGCCATCTTACAATCAAGATTATTTAAAAAAAAACATATATATTATTTACAGTTTACAATACTACTAAATTCCATATCAAACATCAATTACTTTTCGAATTTATTTGTTCCGATTTAAAGTTAAATTTTATTAAAAAACAATATTTGAGCCATTAACTTTTTTTTCCAGCGGCAACATGATAATAGTGAAGGCCCACCGGCTGAATCAGATTCAGTTGTGCTTGGTGAAAGTCATCCAGTAAGTAGGTGCCAGCCTTGTCGATCTTCTTAGATTATATAGATTAATAGACAAATATGCCATTTGTTCATAATTTTTTATTAGCGGCCTGCATAACACCAAATATATTTTTAATCTGCCATTAATTTATGGCTATGATGATATAAATATTTGTCACAAATCACTGGTTAAATTCTGTATTATTATTAACTCCTGTACCAAGTGTGGTGCTTTTAATTGTAGGTGCTTAAATGAATCTCTATTTTTGTCTATAATTTTGATTATGATCAAATATTTTTGTGACAAAATAAAAAAGAAAATTATTAATTTAATACTTATTAAACACAATTTTAATATTATACTTTATATTAGTCTTGTGAGACATATGTGGTGCTTAGAAATTGATCATTTCAAAATAATTGCAACATATAATTATGCCCTACTAACTTAACTACTAAAAAATGGAGACCAAAATAGTTAACTATACAGTTCACTTTTTTTTATAACATATGTAGCTTTCTCAATAAATTAAATGTTTAATTATATTTAAATGTTTCATAAATAGCATACAAGGTTGTAGCAAAGGTTTTTAGTGAGAGAAGGTCAATCATAGCTCCCAGTCAACACATATTAATCCTAATCTATGCAAAAAGTTATTTTAACTATTACAATACAATTTAAAAATAACAAATTATATAAACAAGCAATCTTAAATATGTCGTACATAAATAACAATATTATTTCATTAAACAATTGGTATCTATTGTTGAATGTATCTTGTTTATTTTTGTTGAGACAAGGAATGTAAACTTCAGCCTTTGCCAGATGTTTACATATAATATTGAGGATTAAGAAAAAGCTGCATAATTCATAAAAATGTAATAATTTTAGTTTTTTGAAAAACACTTGTAACAATACATTTTCGAAACCTATGAAATCGAGCAATTAAGACTACCTCCTGTTTATATTAATGTAAATATAATTTTAACTAATGAACTCATTTTGAACATTTTTTAGCTTTGTAACAAGATTTAATAATAATAGATATGGTGTTGAGTTTAGTGTTAGCAACCTTAAAAATAGTTATTCTCTTGAAATGGGCATTAAATAATTAAATATTATCTTACCAAAATGATGTAAATTTAAATAATCGGGGATTTTATTTCTATTAGGTATTTATTTACTTCATCTTAAATTCTTATTGTTGATAACAGTATGTTATTATTGTTTTGTTTCGGTTGCTAACACTGTTGATTTAAATTGAGAAACGTCATTATTTGAGGTTATATTTTTAAAGATTATATTTTATAATAATTATTTTTTCTTTATATGTCACAATTCCAATTTTTAATAATTTAGTAAGACTTAAAGTATTATATTTTGTAACTATGAAGGAATTCTCATTAGTTTTTAAGTGTCACTAAATAAAGTCTTGTTAGTAGTCAGTTTCGATAGTGTAAATAATTATAGATAAATATTTGTACCACCTAGTCGAGACTGATTCGCCATATTTACATTATTAAATAAAAAAAAATTCTTACTTCATTTATTAGATGTATTATTTTCATGTCAATACATGTGGTATTTAACTTTTAATTTTGTTTAGAAAATGATCTATACAAAATCGTTCATAGTTAAAGTGCGTTCCTTTTAACGGCTATCATACACTTTTCTCTTTGACGTTTATCAATTTTAAATATAATTTTATACGTTCTCTACTGATTTATCGAATTCGGATTAAACCAAATTTTCATATATGCTATATTCAGATATAAGTGTATGAAATGACAATTATTTTGAATTTATGTTTTAACGAACTTTGACTATGAATATCTCGTATAGTAAAAATATAAGGTTTTTTTTACATTGACGTAATTGTGTATTTACTACACTTTCAAGGGCCTTATTCTTAAATTTTAGTAAAAAAAAAATTATTTCGATTATTTGGAAGGGATACTACTTCCAATGAAAAAGAAAAAATATCACCTATTATAGCGCACTTTAGACGCGATTGAGGAAGAGGATAGCTTATAATATTTTAGTTTTTAATAAATTCTATTTGGAACTGCAAACCATAGAATATAAATCTTTTAATTTTAAATAATTGGGGTCGATTGAAATAAATAAAACGGATCTGTTCCAAGAATCTAATTTTTATTTAAAACATTAATGTAACAACTCAACGTGTAAAGTATCTTTATTTTTTTTGTAAACCAGTGATGTAATAAAATGGTTATAAAAGTGATTGTTTTCAATTAATGCGTTTCTATTATTTATATACCCTAATCGATATCAAAACAAATTACCGGTAGCTTTGTAGAGTCCCGTCTGCGTGTGTACCATCCACTAGTGTGGTGTAATTAACTACTACCCTTACTGCTACTTCCATCACGATACAGACTGACATCGGTCACGAAAGGCTAGACAAATACGCAGGACATATTATAACAATATTATTTCATTAAACAATTGGTATCTTGGTATTGGTACAAGTGCACAAGTGTGCGCGCAAACACAGGTGCACACTATTCACACACTCATAATCCGATGTGAAGGTAATCCCACACGATACTTACCTACAATTAACGACGACTACGGGAGCAGTATGGGCAAAGGTGAGCTACCATTACAAGGCTCCGTTACGCATCTGCGTTTTAAATTAGAGAAACAACGCACATAAAAATTAAACAAATAAAAAATAAATAATATGGTAACAATTTATATACAAATTTGGTGCTAATGAATGATTGCACTATTCATTATGGATGCGTGACTTTGTGAAAAAATGGCGTTTTGAATGTTGGTGAAGTTCTTATCGAAACTTTTGAAGTAAAATTATAGTGAGTAAAAGTCATGGAATAGCGCTGTGTTATAAATAAAGTCCAGATATCAATCAAAAACTGTTAGTAGAGCATATATTATGCTAGCAAAACTACATATTAGCAAATCGCATGAAATATGTAAATATAAGGTTTATATCTACTCGTTGTGTTATCTAAATATAGTGTAATTAAATATTTATGATTAATATACATGTCAAAATGCCTTCGTATTTTACTATATAACACTTTTTTATTTTATTAAATAAATTGTCATTACAAGTGATAATTAATTTTACACTTATTAAAGAAAATTAACAATATTCTATAGCTAATCTTTAACTTATTTCACAGGGCTGGAGGTTGCTACTCTTTTTTAACTCGCATATAAGAAATGAATTGCAGTATTTTTAGTCCAATTAAGTCTTACAAAATCAGCTTCCATAACATGTTTTGTTTGAAACTCACTTCGAAAACTGTCATTATTTTGTTTTCATGTATATTATATATAACTATTAAAGAATACATAAATTATACTAGCTAGAAGAAATTGACACTGTGATTCTTTGCATCGCTTACAATAATATCTAGTTGCTTAGTAACATGTAAACCGGATATCCACCCGAATTTCCCAGGGTCTGTGCCGAGTCTTCCAAATACTCTCACTAATTGACCGTTTGGTTTGAAAACTTGAACCCTACAATTACCCGAATCTCCAACAAGGATAAAACCCATTGGGTCGACGGCTAGAACCTCTGGCTGCCTGAATTGTCCCTTTCTTTGTCCCAATGAGCCGAATTCCATTATTTTATTCTTGTCTTGCTTATTGTACACTTTCACTCTACGATTTCCACTATCTAATATGATAACCCGATCGTTTGTGATAGCAATGGCTGTTGGTGCATTGAATTCGGTACAAAGCATATCTTTTGTTTCCCAAAGGCTGGATGTGTGTATCGCTTGTGGCTTTGTAGCTACTCCGTACTGGTCCAAGAATTTGCCGTCCACGTCGATTACCTGTTGATTTTTAAAACTTCACGTTTTATACTAGAAGTTCGTCTAAAAGCAATGTGACATTCACACTTAACGGCTTGTGTGTATGACCAGATAAACAAATTTGCTGTGAATGAATTTCATTCGACATTTCAAGGTGTGAAGGCTTCGTATGTATCCCTAGAAATACTTATAAGCAAAATTTAAGCACGTGAAATCCGCGATTTATCCGATTATAACATCCACGCGTTATAACCACTCGATATTTTATTAAATCTAATTATTTATAAAACAGCTTAAAAAGTAGATATGTATAATGTCTAAGCGTGTTGAGAGGAATGTTGATATAGCATGACGACCAAAACGCACGCATCACCATAATTCATTACTTGCATTGATAAAAATTTCAAATATGGCTAATGTATATAGAGAGCTGCACCTGTTATTTAGAAATAACGCAATTATTTATTGTTTAATTTTAGGAATATATATTTTTAAATATTACATGGGTATAGTAAATAATTAATTTATGTGGATTAATTAGTATGTAACCAATACAGTCGTAGGTTCTTAGTCTAATATCAATTGTAGCTAATGAAAAAAAATCCATGTATAAAGTAGCGCGCACCTGTACTCGATCATTTCCGGTATCAACCACGTAAATATGATGGTTTGCATTATCTGTGGCTATTCCTTCCGGGGAACGAAACATACCGCCTCGACTGCCTTTTTGTCCTATGGATCTAACATAATCACCGTCTTTGGAAAAAACATGAATGCAGTGTTTCCATTTATCTGAAATAAATGTTACGGTCAGCAAGAAAAACGCCAATTTCCATGAAACTATTATTTAAATGACATTTTTTTCTGTTTCTTATTATCAAAAGTCCCCAAGGAGTCAATTGCTGGTTAGAGCACTACAAATATCTATGCTATCTGAAGTGCAAAGACCTGAATGGTCTGTCCATTGAAGCGCTTTACGAAGATTATAATTTTTTTAACTTTGAGATTGGTAATTTACTAATTTTTACTAATTGACTTTTTAAAAGGTACGTAATTTCTTATTTTAATGAGCAAAAACTGGCAATACCTGTAACATAAATCTCGCCCAAGCTTTTCATGAAAGCAATCTGTACTGGACAAAGCATCTCGTCACAAGATAGCCTGGTGACAATCTTTGCTTGTGACCTTTCGACTACGAGGACACAGTGGCTATCCATTCCACAAATGTAGAGATGGTTGTTCCATGGACTCACACCTATACCTGCAGGACGAGACGTCTTCCGCCATATGTAATGGGGATCGAAGTTGCGGGATCTAGAATAGTTGATATTTTTATTGTGTTTTAATTTTGCACTTCTTATGTCATCAGCAATCTATTTACTCTAACCGCTTCGGAATGGGGGTGCATTAAATATCAAAGTAGTGAAACTATACACCGTATCCTGGATTACGAAGAAAAGACACTTGGACACACATTAACTAGTAGAACATGATATCTGGGTGACTTCCAAATTCTAATAATTGAAGGTGTAATATATCGATTAAGAAATAATAATAGCTAAGCTCTATTTTTGTAGAATAACTTATCCTATGTATTATCAACCTCATTCTTACCTGTAATGAAGTATAAGACTTCCTTCACTTTCCATTGGGTCATATTGTTTTGCAGCTTCAGGCAAAGGATCGTCTGATTCTGCATCACATGGAGTTGCTGTATCTGATTCTATGCTGAAGTTCTCTTTGTCGAATGCAAATTTCTCTGCATCCCATTTGGAAACTTCCGACAGTAGTTGTAGTGTGTTTTCGTGTAAGTTCATAAATGTTATCACCTATACAAAATAATCTTATATTGTTTTTGCGCATTCAAAGTATATAATATCTTATTTGTGTAAATATCTACATTTACTACTAATTGTAATATT
Source organism: Nymphalis io (assembly GCF_905147045.1). Lineage (NCBI taxonomy): Eukaryota > Metazoa > Arthropoda > Insecta > Lepidoptera > Nymphalidae > Nymphalis > Nymphalis io. Next base: position 5,604,659 of record NC_065904.1, read on the forward strand.
TAAAAGTGATTTTAAGATTATTTTGTATATTTTGGTTTATTTTCATTCAAATAAATAAGGAACAGCAAAAATTTAATGATCCGTACTCGATTTTTTTGTCGAAAAAATTGACGAATTCATCAAGACATCAGAATTTTTTAAATAGTGTTACAGAGAAAAATGTCAATTTTCGTATTAATTACAATGACATAAATCTAGTATAAATTTCGCATAGTCATTAAAATGATTACCCTTTCACGGTCGCTTGTACCCTGGGTAATGTCCATAGCATTAGTTGCTACTTGACGAGCCTCATCCAGAGATGATTTCAAAGCTAATGCGGACATATCTCCTATATTTTTTAAGTTAGTTGCTTCTTTTAACAACTCGATTTTCGCTTCCAGAATAGCATTTATTTTCTCCTCTGCTGTTATATTTATTTGTTCGATAATTCGATCGCAGCGATCCTGAAAAATTTGTATAATTTATTTGTGTTATTGAGAAATGGTAGAGCTTTGTGCAAGCCCATCTGGATAATATATAGTATTGTTGCATTTGAAGGATGAGTGAGCCAGTGTAACTACAGACACACGTAACAATTTTGTTCCCAAGGTTGGTGGCGATGTAAGCAACGGTTAATATTTCTTTCATCGCCGATGTCTATGACTAATTAACAGGTGGCCCATTTGCCAGTCCGCCTACCAATATCATAAAAAAGAAAGAGAAAACTAAAAAACGCAAGAATCATCCGTTATAGAAGGCGTATATGTTTTATTATAGTAATTACCTAAATCATTGTAAGCAATCAATAATCAAGATAAGATATTATGTAGCAAAATATTAGTCAGCAGAAATACCTTGTGATGTTCTGTCTTATGTTTTAGTCGATTTGCTGCTGATTCCAATTCTTTCAATATTGATCCCAATTGTGAACGCATATCTGCCAAATGTTGCGACCAACAGACTCGGCAATAGTTCTACAATACAGAAATATTTATATGTAATTTAAGATATATTATATAAATTACGAAGACGACTTTCATACATTGTGATATTTGTGTTTATAATTCATCTCGTGCTCTGCTCGACGATGAAGGCACATATCGCGAGAAAGACTGTCACGTGTGTATTCACCAATCCGCTTTGGAGTATTGTGGTAGAAGCTCTAATCCTTCTCAACATTCCTCGTCATTCACAGGGTTACTGTACTTTCAACCAAACATACCTGTTTACAATGTTCGCATGAGGAAATATCCGAATTATCGCACATGGATTTGCAGTGGGCACATCTTATACCAGCAGCGAACAACTCAACAGAACTCATGTTCGTTGGTGTTACTGGGGGTGTTTCTGTCTTCGGGGTTACACTTATACCGATCATAGACAACAACGTGTCTATGTAGAGATTAGATGGCAAATCTTCTATAAAACTCGGTCCGTGAATTTGTATTCTAGTCCGACAGATGGGACACGAAATAATCGGTAAATCTGTAATTGCATTCAAATATTAATTATTTTATTATGTATGTATTAAAAACAAAAGTTTACCATTTCATTAACTTTTGTTTAAATATAATTTAAGACATTTAAATCTGTCAACGAGAAGGTAGTTAGTTAGCATCTTTAATATAAATAAAATACTAATTTTGTCTTTAACAAAAATAACGAAATCTAGAACAAGTAACATATGTGAATTTTTTTTGCGTAAGAAACATTTCATTCAAATGTTACATATAATAACGTTGCACGAATTTGATCTTGATATTTGTTGCTCCTTACAGGAACGACTCATAGTTGTGAAATCGTAAAATCATTGCGAATTAAGTTGCAGGTGATGATAAGACAATAAATGAATACGTAATAAATGTCAAGATAAGATAGAATTATTTGCTTATGATTGTTATATTGTTTTTATTTCATTAAAATATCTTCATAAGAAGATTATTATTCATTTGTTTCCTGAAATCATACCTACAATTATTATAGTAAATTCTAAGAAAATATTGTGTATTATATGAATATTATTTAAATAAGCTCTGTTTATTTTTAAATATTTTGTTAAAATTATATAAACGTAATGTAACAACAAAGAAAATTATAATTGAAAATAAATAATTTCATTATTACAAGTACCTAACTTACTTGCATATACATATTAATCTACTTTCTTATACAAAAATATAAAAAACTTTCAAAATTAGTACCAATCTATATAAACAAATCTATTTTAAGCTATTTATTTATTATTTTATTATGTTTTGATTGAAATCTGTAAGTATAAGGGGGTTTGGTGCAGGTTGTCTATTTAAAAAACCTATCTCCTGCCTTGGGGTTCAGGCTTGTTTAATACCAAATTTCATTTAAAAAGGATTCAGTGATTTAGCCGCGAAAGCGCAACAAACAGACAGAGTTACTTTCGAATTTATAATATTAGTATAGAACAAGATGTGCGAGACCAGAGACTTATTGTGATAATTATCCAATAATTAAGATTACTATTATATATATCCATGTAATATGACATTGACGACATTATTGTGGGTTGAAACGGCAGTAGCACGAGCCATAAAAAAGAAAAAAAAAATACGAACCAGTTGCATATGCTTTGAGACAGGCAAAACAAAATGTATGTTGACACGGTAACATCTTGGGTTCGGTGAGTACCTCAAGGCACAATGAGCATTGCACGAGATCTTTGATGCCGCCCGCAGACAACCTGTAATATTGAAAAAAAAACATACAAATAGAATAGAACACAAATGTGTTATGATGTTTTTTAGATTATGTGTCGTTGGTCTAGTCTTCGAGCTTTGGTTTGCCGTAAGTTTTTTTATTCTAATTAAATATTATATATATTACTAATATATAATAATTTAATACATAAAAATAGAAGTACATTTGTACTTAATGTAAGATTAGATAGCAATAATATAATAATAAAAACACTTAGGGGCCTGTTTGATTTATGTACTTGTTATTGTAAATTAAAACGGCTGAAAATTTATAATATTAAATATTATCTGTATACAAAATTGTGCACTCAATATTATGATATTTTGTGAATTAGTAACTAGAAAATTATATCGAAAGCAAAATATTAAAAAGTGAAATTAAGCTGAACCAGCAGCTCGCCTCCATTAAAGTTAGTTTGTTACGAAATTCCCTTTAAGAACTTGCATACGATAATTTATTCTATAGTTTACCTCCTATAAGGGTGAATTAAAAAGTATGTCTGCCCTTGGGGTTAAGCTTGCTTCGTACAAAATTTTATCAAAATCGGTTTAGTGGTTTAGCCGTAAAAGCGTTACAGAGTTACTTTCTCATTTATAATATTAGTGTAAATACCCAATTTTAAGGTTATATTCAAAATTATTTGAAGTCGATTCCCAGCCCAAGTCATATATCTCTTGCCACTATACATCTTCAATTATTAATATAATGGATACAATTGTAATAGCTGTAATTTTAAAGAAGTTCTTGCAAATTGTATTATTGAATGATAACGACGATGGCTTGTGTAGGTGTGACTGGAGGGCTAACCTGTTGTGAAAATGTATAATAAAAAGTTTAAAACTCTTCAAAGGTTTAGCACCATTTCGAACAATTTTGTATTAAGTACATATAAAACCTGTAAAAAAACCCAATTTAGTTGTTTTTCACTCTTTAGTGCATTGTCTGCTATTATTGAAGTCGGTTTGAAAGAAAACATGAAAAAATGTTGTCAAAACATCTCCAGAAGTTGATATTAAGAGTGCAGTTTTAGTAAAGGCGACTTCATTTATGGTTTTATTTTTTTTACTTCTGGTATGGTTTTCTGGCCAGTAAAATTGTTTATATAAATTATATTACTACCCTAGCCTAACTATATATGTAAGAACCTGCATATATACAAATAATAACTGAGCCACATTCGATATATTACATTGAATTGATTAATCTCATTGTATTAAATTGACATTTCATTACACTATTAGGTACTGAGTATTATAACAACAAAACAGTAAATTATTTTTGAGAAACGGTAATGTAAATAATTATGTAATAAAAAATTAATACAGAAAACTAGAAATTGTTTTTTTTTAATGTGTAACATCTTTTTGCGCCTTAAGGAGTTAATACCGAATTGTATGCCGTGACGGCAAACGGGATGACGCTCTTTCATGCCGTCATGCCCCCTCTACGTCGCCATTCGCTACTCGCTTGTATGCGCGTCACACGTATTCTATATACTTTTTTTTATAAAAACTAACGGTGCCCGCGATTTCACCCGCGTATAACAGAAAAAAAAATACCAAGAGCAGACTTATAATATTTCAGTATATACAACATTTTTAGTTTTAATTTCGTGGAATATTACTATTTATTCAGTTTTTTCCGCACCCGGATCTAGATAACAATTGAAATCATGCAGGAGAATAACATCATTCCCATAAATCTATTCCGACATACTTGAATGTCTTTCCCTGTACTTTATTTATTGTGTTTGCAAACGATACCTTCACAGGAAATTGTGTCCTTTTAAAACTAAAACATAAATCTGTGTTTTTAAATAAGTGCTTATTATCAACTAACCGACTAAGTGGTTCATTTTTCGCCCAGAGAATCAAAATTGCGATTCAAAACGGAAATGTTGCTAGCATTCTTGTCACCACGAGGTCACGATTTGTACAATTTTTAACTATTTTTAATTTTTATTTGTGTTTATTTAAGGCTTTACAAACTTTTTCTTGTCAAACTAACCGACTAAGTATAAATTTAACAAAACAATGTGTCATATCTGTCTGGCGTCCCGTGACCACACAGGACGACCACATTTTCATATCATATTGTACAGTTAAAACATACTGCAACTTATATATAGGATATTTTACGAACAATGTGTGTAAGAATTTGAAAATACAAAACAAGAGCTCGGCCAACGATGTCGAATCTCGGTCATTATTGTGAAATTTATTGCCATCTTTACACATGAACAGTTTTTTTCACATTGTGTGTTGCCAAGTTCGAATTCGGGATTTGCATTCAAAATGTTTACGGATATTGATTACAAACTCCTTTTATTAACTTAAGCACGATTTCAGTACAGCGAACTTTATATTTTTATAGTAACTTATTTGTGGTGGGAATTTATAAAACAAAATGTTGTCAACATTTGGTTAAATTTCGAAATACACTTTATACAAGTATTGAATTAGAAACATACAATTTTATTTATTGAGGCCCTATATTTAACATATTGCTTTTTGTATATCAGTAGTAGCCATTAGTTTTTGAGCTACGACTACATACTCCTTCGAAACTTACGTAAGCTTCAGTTATACGGTAGTTTTTGAGTTACAAAACAAAGAAAAATACGCCTAATTTTTGTAAGCAAAATAGATCGTTTTTGAATTTAGTAACTTGAATATAACTTGTATTATATTGTCTATATAATCTGTATTGTTTGTATTTATTAGTAAAAACATTAATCGATATTTGACATAATTTGATTAATAGTAAAACAGTAACGTTTCGTAATATATATTTACCGGAAAGAACTGGCAAGAAACCTTAGCATTTACTTTTTTTTACTGGCAATATTAATAAATTAAATTTATACATATTGAATGAAAGTCAACGAAAACTAATTTCTGTTTACAATGATAAAGAAGATGTAGAATAAGTTTATTTTTATTACCTAGCTAAGATTGTCAAATAAAGTCTAATTTTTCGTTTTAATATTAAAAACCTAGAAATGAACTGCTTACACATGATTTCAACTTTTTGCTTTTGCAAGTATTTGTTAAGTTTTCTTATATTCTCTTTTGACTAAAAAACAGTTTTACGTTGCAGTTTTGTGTGAATGCATACACAGTTAACTTACTTCCTGGATTTTAAATCCGCTGCAGAAGCATTATTGGTTTTAGAAAAATTTTGCGTTGCTTCTTTAAAAGTTGGCGGACTGGCTTGAGGATTCGGGGTTAGAGAAGGCGATATATCATCAATCCCTCTCTGACTATTCAACCTTTTTAATTTAAAAAAGTTTTTCACTTTTTCCGCCATAACGATAACAACTTCTAAGTATCACTGATTAACAAATACTGAATATATTGTATCAGTTATAACAATAACTTTATCAGATTATGATGATTTTGAGTTTTGATTAGTTATAAAATTTTGATAAGATTGAAGAAAATTTCGTACTTAGACATTCGATACTAGTTGTTTACTTTTAAGTGCAAATTATTGTAATTAATTAATAATAAAAAGCAATATCTATATAAATATACATAAAATGAAAGCGTCTGTTATTTCAAAACAACTGCCTCTTTTTAATTTAATATGGTCATTAGTGAGTTACGAAAACCAAAACAAGATTTTTATATATTAAATACGTCATAAATATTTTCATATATACTATAGGTATATATAGGTCATAGTTTTTCGTCACAAATCGAATTCGACGCTGGCGAAGCGAAGCGAAGTTAATAGATAATAATCGTATATAGCAGAAAACGTTAAAAAATCGTTAGTAAAATTGCTTAGTTTTGTGATTTAATTATTACTAGTAACTTTACACCCGCGGCATCGCTAGCGGGCATTTTTGTTTATGGCAAAAATACTCTGTTCCTTTTTTTATTTTTCAGGGCGTGATTGTGAAACTCTTTTAAAATTTAATCTATATAGGCAACTCTATATTACAAGTCTATAGGACTAGGTATATAATATTATAACTTTAGTAAAATTGCAGCTATCTAAGTTATAAACTTTTTCTTTTTCATTCGAATCCAATGCATTTATCGAAGACCGCAGTCGTTATATCGCCAATGCGCCACCTACCTTGGGAACTTACCTACACCTACATTGTGCTATGTGCATGTCTTTTGTGCCCGTACACTGGCTTACTCAACGTTCAAACCGGAACACAACAATACTGAGTATGTGATGCGTTGGCGGTAGAATAGCTGAGGAGTGGGGGGCTCCAGGCGGATTACTTGGATTTTAGTCAATGTTTTTATTTATGCAAACCATCACAAAAATTTATTACATTTATAATGAAGTTATTATATTTAAAATGAAATATATCTTATGTTGCAATGGTAATGGAATATGAATTGAAATATTTTGGGGAAGTCAATATAAGAAAGAAAAATAATTTATCGAATACCTTGATGTCTTTTTCAAAACATAAATTATAAATATAGTGTTTTCGAGAAAGTAAGAAGATGTAGGCTTTTAGGTTGCCATATTTTATTTGTTTTCATTTTATACCGTCACATGTAAGGACAAATCGTAATCCGTGAATTCTGGGATATAATTTCCCTTATTTTACGAATGAAACTGTTAACAATAAACAATATCAATTACTTTTATTAAGTATTTGTAACGAATTTGGAAAAAAAATGATTTAAGCCATAATTTATTTATTCAACTCATAATGCAATAAAAAAATCAGTTAAATAAATATTAACATTCGATCAGGTATGAAATATAAAAAATCTGTTCAGCTATTTTTTTTTAAATATATTGTAGAGAAAGAGAGAAAGAAATAGTAAAAAACACGATCAAATTAAATTCGTTCAATGTAAGTTCATACAATAAATAAACGAATCTCAGTACCTCTTTCTACTCTGTCAACCAATTTACTTTTTTTTTGTTTGACAGCTATTAAAGAGTTTTAATTTTGTCAATAAAAAATATGAAAACATTTGTAGAAAATAAATCTTTTCCTAAAAAAATAAATTATTATTACGGTCGAACTTCGACTCATGGGCGAATATTAATACTTTTAAATGCGAAAGCATTAGACCTTTTGAGTTAGAGTTTGGCCTCGAAATTGAAACTATATTTAAAAAACAAAACATCTATGCCAGTGTCAATTATTTTATCGATTGTAATGTTTACATGCACAAAAAAGAAAAAAAAATAATGCATATCTAAATTTAAATGTACAAATTATTTGAGAGTCTATATCTTAAATATATTTTGATTTATTAATTTATGAGCAATATAAGCAGACAAAAGATATGAATATATTGTATATATCCTTTTAAAATCAATCATTTCAATTTGTTTGCAGCGATAACCCCAATAGTTTTTATCGTGAGGGATGTGCTAAAGTAACCGTGTTACGCAAATACCGCCCTGATCAGGTTGAGCAAGTTTTCGTCTTGTCAATTAAGTTAGTAATACGATACGAATCGATGCAGAAAAACTTGTAAAAAACATAAAAATTGTTCTATAACCTTTTTTAATTTTAATAAAAAAACTTAAGGTTGCCTATGTTCTATTTTCTATACTATATTAAAAACAATTATATTAAAACTCTAAATTACATTTTAATATGTATTGATGTTCTTTCAGCATACTACAAAAATGTACTTACATTTTTGCGTTTCTGATGTATCCGGTGTATATGTATGAGGCATTATATGCTTTATTTTCTACTTCATTTATATAAGCATTGTTAGAATTAGAGTAGTTAGAATAGAATAGAATACGTGAATATCACTTTGTAATCTTTATATAAACCACGTTTAATTATTAGTTGAACGTAGATAAGATACTTAGTATTCTCGGCATACGATTGTAATAGATGATTATTTTATTGGACCGACAGCCATGACTTGCGTCGAGTTAGTTCGTTCTCACGATATCAACATAAATAATAAAAATGTTTTATTTTTTTGAAACAACATAATATTCACAAAGATAAAATAATCAGTAAATACAGAGTCAAAATAATAAATTTAATGTATTCTAATTCTGTACGAATAAAACCAAAACAGCTGATAAATGCTTACAGCATATATTAATTTAATAAAACTTCAATACTATCGAAAAATCGTTGACAATCGATGGTCCAAAACCAGCGATACTGCCATAGGTATAGGTAGGTTATTCATAGGTTGTATGTGTCTAATTTCATTGAAATTCTGCCACATGTGTATTCTACCAACCCGCATTGGAGCAGCGTGGTGGAATAAGCTCCAAACCTTCTCCTCAAAAGGGAGAGGAGGCCTTAGCCCAGCAGTGGGACATTAACAGGCTGTTACTGTTACTGTACTGTTATATATTAATTAATCTGATAAATCATTGCATAATTTGATCGTATATAAAGTTTCTAAGTAAAAACGTGTTAAGTTATTTATAAAGAGTTAATTAATAGTTTAACGACAGTGAAATAAAATAGGAACATATTCACTTGATGGTAGGGCTTTGGGCAAGTCCGCCTGATTACAACAACTACTCATTACTTAATATATCAAACATCAATCAACTTAGTATTATTGAATGGTTTGCAGGGTGAGTGAGCTAGTGTAACTACAGGCACAAGGGACTTTCTTAGTTTCCAAGGTTAGTGGCGCATCGGCGATATAACTACTGCGGTTTTAGATAAATGCATTCGACTCGAGTTGAATCGATTACTATCGTTCTTCGATCACGCGACATAACAAATATTATATATTTATAAGCTTTGATGTTTTCTACAAATTCGTCAATCGATACATAAATTGTCATGATCCTATCGTAATGCAATGGCGACGGCGAAGAATCTAACAAACAAGCTAAAAGCTACATGTAAAAAAACTATTATTGGATCTATTTAGAATAGTATAGTAGTATGTAGAAGAATATAATTATTTTTCTTAAAGTTGTAATGAACTATATATATACACATTGCGACTTTATATGACGCTTCGAAAGTGTCCGTGTATTGAAATAAAATATTTTTTTATTGAAATAACTCTTTGGATTGTCATCCCTAATTTTCTTTTATCCAATTCATTTGTTTTTAACACTACATGGAATAGGTATTGGCAGACATCCACGACCTGCCTGGCGCCAGTTCTACTTGGGTATGTTTTTTGTTAAAGCTCGATGGTATTTATACACGCTTAGCTAGGATTTGGCGGACTTCTATGGCATCCATGACGCCAGCTCTAAAAGGATGACAAAATAAGACAAAACGTGTTACTGAGGTGCTTAAATGATTCATGGCTTAGCTTAAAATACTTAGTCGATTCGACTCTTACGACTGCATTGGGATAGATAGATGAGGTCTTTTTTACTCTGGTTGGATGGCATGACATTGTTTTTATTTATATTATATTTTTAAATCATAGATACATAAGTGCCAATTGTAACTGATTTCTGCATGTTTTTGTTGTTTACCTTTGTCGAAAATTACCAACTATTAGATATCTGTAGAGCTATTCTGTAAGAAAAAACTCGAAAGTAAGTGTAAAAAACGGCCGTGAAATGTCAGGATGTTATATAATCAGTGTACATAATAATAAGTATTACATTTAAAGGATAGACGCGTTAAAATAGTATATTAATATAATTCGGTTGTCAACATTTCCCGCGTGAGTAATGAAGTGACTTCTTACATAATCGCACTACTAACTGTAACAACGGTGGCTTATTAAAAAAAATATAAATAATCATAATATATAAATCAATAGAGAGAACAAAGTTTAGTTTAAGCGTTGCTTGTCAAGTATAAATTTACAAGTGACTTAAAATGTACGAAAGCCAGCTTAATACTCCCGTTATTTTGTGAAAATTCAGACAAGTAAAAAATAATACGCGTCGAGAGAAAGTTAATATTTTCAAGGCAGTTAAGGTTATATATTTTATTTTGCAGTGCGAATAAATGTTTTGTTCTACTATTATATCCTCGTACATATGATAAGACTGTAGATCAAGTTGATTGTAAATGACGATTGTACAGTCGACCACATACTTATCACAATATTTTGCTTTCAGTAAAATTCATGAGAAACTATGACACGAAACACAGGATGCACGAAGGGTTAAATATGGCACACCAAACTTCATAAATGCATTATAAATCGATATAATTAGCCACCATATTCAATTTTAAGTGACGTCATATATATGACACTACGGATTTAGTACTCGTTTTAATTTATATTTTATGATTGTGGTGTTGCAGTATGGTGCCGAATTTACGCATTTATGACTAGAAAACTCAGTGAAACCATAGCAAACAACTCTTGCCGATCCTGTAAAATTTCCCCTCCCATTGGATTATGAGAGAAATAAAGAGAGTACTTGTGTTTACGCATATACTCGTACTTTGCGAATTGCATATGTTCTGCGCAGATGGCTAATCTTCCATGAACAGAGCCACGGTGGACAAAATCGTTTAGGAAGCAATCATTTAAGGGCAAGTATTTGGATAATTGATACAAAGGATTAATGGCTGATATTTATTACATAAGTTGTATATAAAAGTATATAATGCACTTGTTCCCGACCGCGTGTGAGAAGGAGCGACATGTGCTACCCTATAATATACTTTGTGTCTTTTTCTGTACCCCCTGACAATGTTTATGCTAAATATAATGCTGATCTGTAGAGTAATCAAGATCTGAAAGCGTAATACTCTTTTTATTTATAATATTAGTAAGTATATTTGAGACAAAAGTCCATAATCACTCTGCCAAGGAATGCCAAGGAAGAAATGTCAGTTCAATAGCCTAATATAATTAGTTTTGTTCATGATTCACTTGATTTAGGCGTTTTAGGATATAGACATGCTCATTTGTACCTAACGCTCTTTTTCGCATGACATATTATAACATTGGGACTTAATATAAAGCCACAATATTATTTACAGATTATTAATATTTTTAGCACACTTTTTTTTTTATAAAAATATCTTGAAGTTTAAATATATTTTTTTTTCCAATGCACAACTTCTACGCCTGTTATACAATTTCTTGTCGCTGGGTACATCAAATTGGCGGTTTCCCATATCAAGTCGTTTCATCTCGCCTATGAATTGAACATGACATGAATTTAAACTACATCTGTACTATTTACTGAAATAACAGAATGTAAAGCACGTCCTAAGGTCTTTATGCTAAGCGGGAATGTCATTTGTTTAATTGATTTCTTAGAAAGCTTCATTCATCGTCTTGGTACAAGTTACATATCAAATAGTTGACCAGTAGCATTAACACTAACGGTTTAAAATTAAAATAAAAACGAAAAAATTTCGCACACTAAAATTACAATTGATGTAAATAAAATTAAAGTGATTAAAGTTATCAAATACAAATTATCGTTCCGATCACACAATATAAAATGTAAGCTGAATGTCAGATGACCTTATACACAAACTAAAATTTACAATTAAACTATTTTTTTGATAGATATAATTTTGGTATTTCTACCCGTATCATTCAATAAAGTGACACTGGTAGAATAATGTATATTATTCTATTATTATTCATAGCGACGGACATACAAATAATACAGCCGTATATGCGCCATAATTAAACAAATAAGCTAATAAATATTAAAATAATAATTAAAATATATATATATATATATATATATATATATATATATATATATATTATTAATAATAAGAATCATAATCATTGTGAATTTATTGTTTAAAATAAGATAAAAGATTAAAAACCAATATAGATTATGGTTTTTTTTAATAGCAGTGACAATGCTCGTTGCCAGACTTTTTATTATAAATTTTAACTGGTTAACATTCAGCGTAATCGCATTACGCTTTTTGCGTTTTAGTTGCGGTAAATATAATTATAACGGAACAATCAGTTTCTATTAATTTGTAAGTATTTGTAAAGTCGTAATTTTGTAGATATATGACTAAAAATATTTATGCCACGCATATCGTTCGTGACAAAATGCAAGCAAATCTTAACATTTCCCTGTATGTGGGCTAAATAGTTAATTAACACAACAATGTGTTGTAAAATGTATTATTTATATGTTCTTTCATGGGTGCTTAGTTTAAATTTCCGTTTGCATCTGAATTTAAATCGCAAAGATTTAATGGAAAGTTGAAAACATTTAAGGCGTTAAGTAAATTCTAATACTCAATTAAATACATCCAAAACAAATAAAAAGGTTACTTTTTATCTGTTTTAACCTGTATTTCCAATAATGTTATATTTGACAGTATGAAAAATGTTCGTTATTTTTTTAAATCGTTTTACTTTCTTGAAAATGGTATGTTACAGTTATATGCAATATTAACGTACATTTTCGTACATTTTACAATATATTTTTTTTAAATCTGGATTTATTCTCATCCCCGCGACCGCCGTTTTCAGTTATTGTTATCGTCTTAAATCCACAAATCTGAAATCTTTTATGGATCCGATGATGAAATGAAAAAATGGTTTATATTTTTTTATAAGCATTTTATTTCATTACAAGACGGTAGTCCTGATTATTGGTCATACTTGATCATTATTTTTTACAACAAATATTAGGTGACGACTGACGCCTTATACGGTACCACGATATCAATGTTTTTTTTTTAATATTTTTATATCCCGTAGTACTTACTTCCCCCCTTTCTAACTTTAATACTTCCACTGTTACATACAATTACCTTCTCTTTTGATATTATTATTTTGTCTTTGTTATTATTATTTTACCCATTACGGTAACATCTAACAGTACATTAAATAAATATATATTTTTCGTTGTACAAGGCCATGAAACTAATCTACTTTAAATATATATGTAATATTTTTTGTAGATATAACTATAATATACGAAAAAATTGTTAGCTGACGTTTACTTTAATACATTGTTATTCATAAAAAAGTCTTGTTATACCTAATTTTATGTAATTATTTAGAATTTATATTCAAAGCGCGCTCTTTAGGTTTCAACGTACTTAGTACAAAATAATTGAAGTTTCTTTAATATAATGATAAGGTTTGTTCGTTTTTATTTTCTTTAATATTAGATAGAAATTATTTTTTAGTTCCGAACGCTGTACGAAATATCTAAAAAATTAAGTTGCTTTAGAATCATAGATGAATGTGCCGTACCTGCTCAAAACGGTCTTATACAAGCCTCTACGGCAAAATGGAGGTTTGCTATTATGCATTTGCTAAATTAGCTCTTTTTATGTATTGCGTACAACTGCATTAACAGCAATATAATAGTTGGTAGGAACCATGTTGTCAGTAACATATCAGTATATATATAATCTTTATATAGATTATATTACTTATTTTAAAAAATCCGGCCAAAAGTGCTTCCCGCCATCACCATGTTGAGAATTTGACGCGTATTTTTTTTTCTTTCACATTTTATTAATAATCTGTGCTATCAAAATTATACACAAAACTAATATTTAATATATTATATTTTTTTGCCAAATTACAAATTATTTTTACTATAATATCACATGAGCTATCGCCTTATTGTTTTTAAACTGAAATTCATTATTGTTCTACGTGGTGCGTGACGTCACTAAAAAAATGGTAAAGCTTGTCATAAAATAGAAGTAGCCATTGCCACAAAATCCTACTTATTATTCTCTCTGCACTAAAATCATGCGTAATCATATCAAAAAATCTTGATTAATCATATTGTCCAAAAATATTTTCATTGCTTTTAACCCAATTACAAAGATTAGATAACTAAAATAATTAAAGTAACAGAAATATGTCATGTTTTGGTCTAGTTAAGTTCTGTTTAGTTACTCATACTAACGATCCGCCCCGACTTTATGTTACATTGTTAATTTTATTATTCTATATCAAAAAAGGTAGAAACGATATAAGTGTATTTGACAAAATTGCAAATATTTGCATAGAGGTGAGTAAAGACGCATATTATAAGATTTCGCTTTCATTATATTGCACCGCTGCACTTGAAGAGACGCCGAGTGCACCTTAAGAATTTACAATCAGATGTAATTGTCCACTGAAAAGGATTTATTCGAATTGTATTTACATAAAATGCGCATTTATATTACAAAGAACGACATAAAATTTCATTAGACATTATAATGTTTACTAAAAAAAATATTATATTGTAGAAATATTTATTTAATTCTACGTATTATATATAATATAATTGGACGTTTGTCGAATGTTTATTATTTTTAATATTGTAGCCGTGCACTGAATCTATTAAAAATTTCACATTTCAAGTTTACGTTCCTGAGCGGGTTTGCCCACAAGTAGTCTCGCTACCCATTAAGCGAAGCAGGAAAAGGAGCACCGCTAACCCAGTGGCCAACTCGCGAGACGACGTCGAGCGATTACTGCGCGCGGGCCTCCATTCCATACCGGTATCGCTGACACACCGCCCGTAACATAACAGCTCATTACGAAAACTATGACCAATTAAGTTCGACCTCATGAAACTCGACACGACACTACGATGACGACCAACCTATCACCCCAGGGTGCAGCGACACTCCATTGTTTTATAAAGAGGAAAGCGAAGGACGCCTCGTGCATCCCAATTAGCGAAGAGAGTTTCGGCGGCAAGTGAATACAAAGTCGTCAATACAGCTCCTCGACGGACAGACGACGCAAGGACTTGGGGGATAGCGTGTGTTAATTTTGAAACATTCGTTACCGAGGGAAATTCGACTCGGATTATTTTAAGGAGGGCAAACTTCATAGTGTTTGTTATGCGTGAGTGTGTACGAAAGTTAGCGAAATTTTGGCAACGAGGCAACAATATTGACGAGTGCAGTGCGGGACAGTAATCATTTGATACATTTTGTGATGATCGCCCGTCAGGACGTATACGGTGATTGTGCATAAACATACCCTGTGTGCTGTGCTTTTAGTGCTACTATTATTAGTTTATAAACTGGTAAGTTACACTGAAAACGATCATTTTATTCGAAACTTCGCTCATTGCAAGAAGGTAATGTATCTGTTATCGACGCTGATAAAGTGCGGCCTAGATGTCTAATTATAAGGATAGCTGTTTCCATTACGAGTATTGCAATTCTTCGAAGCCACATTGAGGGTAATAATTTTTAATGCTGACCTCAAGCAGTCATACCATATAAGGAATAAAGATTTCAGGCCTGTTTAATGAAGGTATATGTTTTATTACTTCACATCAACAAAGTTTTGGAAATAATTGTATCTTTTAAAGGTTCTATGATGTCTAAGATTTGTTCAATAGAGTTCTTCTTCGTTTTTCTATATGAATATCTAATCTTACCTCCTTACAAACCGGCTTTGATATAAAACGATTATTAAGTTGCAATGTGTTTAAAGTTTGATTAGTAATCATAACGGTTGTCAATCTATAATTGACAGGACCAATTACGATAATAAATGTCAAAGTTTTATCTGTTTTCTGGCGTAACTAATAACTATGTGTAGCGGGTTTATTTTTTTTAATAGAAAAGAATTTAAATATTCCGTTATTTTTCTAGATACTTATTTCTAAATGTATTTGGGTCTTTTAAATTATGTATTTAAATTTTTAATTTATGGGCCTTTAGACCGTAATATATACGTTATAAATTATATTTTTTTTAAATATAATTACTGGTATGGCTGTAACGTTTTTATTTGTTTTAGGTTTCTACAAAATACAGTGTGTAGGCTACTATATTTTAATTTTTATATTAAGTTTTATGTTCTTATATTACAATAGTAGATTCCAAGTTTGAGGTTTCGCTCATATTAAACATATATGAAATTAAAATATATTTATTTTATTCCTTAGCATTTTGAATACGTTATCTTACAGGATTAAATTGAAATAAAGCTACCACTAATTAGCAATGTACTGAAAAAAGCTGAGGAAAAACTCGGTACCTACTCACTTTTTTTACAAAAGAGATATGTAGTGGACTATATACAAAATTACTTGTTTCTTTATTTTATTATTAATCCTTTATTGCACACACTTTACAAACATTTAGTAACATATAATAGCAAGTATATATAGTATGCAAAGGCGGCCTTTATAAGGATCACTTACAGTGATCTCTTCCAGGCAACCTTTTTTTATTTATGTGTCAAAGAATACGATATCTACGTCTTTTTAATATCTTTATGTTCTAGTATTATGTATGATCTTATTTTTTCTAAAGATTTAAATTAATAGGCAACAATAAAAAAATTATATACACTGTATTTGCATTATTACTCATTAATTGACATTTCCGATGATTGCTACTCTTTTTATGTCGTCATTCGTTTATGAAGTATCTTTTTAAATAAATGAAATATATAACGTAAAAAATATGACCGTTTTTGGATTATCGCCTTGAACCATACAAACGAAGCTGATACTTTCGATTGGAAAATTATTTATTTTAAATATAATTGATGAATTTCACAGAATAATTGATATAAATCCAATTTAATATGATTCAAGCACAGAGTACCTAGTGCAAGTTTTTTTTTAACTTAATCGATAGCGTTGACGTTAACTGCGATTTGTATTGATTGAAAACCGATTATTGTCACTAGATGGTGCTGTTCTTACACTCTGCTAGGCACACTGATATTTATATATATTTTAATTCTATGACGTTCGTTAAAATTGATACTTTATTTTTTCTTCAAATAATTAAATCTTCACAGATATGTTGTGGGTTAGAACGCGTGAATCTTAACCGATGATCGTGGGTTCAAACCCGGGCAAGCACCACTGAATTTTCATGTGCTTAATTTGTGATTATAATTCATCTCGTGCTTGACGGTGAAGGAAAACATCGTGAGGAAACCTGCATGTGTCTAATTTCATTGAAATTATGTCACATGTGTATTCTACCAACCCGCATTAGAGCAGCGTGGTGGAATAAGCTCTAAACCTTCTCCTCAAAAAGGGAGACGAGGCCTTAGCCCAGCAGTGGGACATTAACAGGCTGTTACTGTACTGTTACTGTATATATGTTGTGTGTGTATTTGGTGAATCTTTATAGTTTTGATTTACAGTACAAATTACTATAAATCTTTTAATTAGAATTCTTTAACATTTTCTTTTATTGTTATTTTTTATGACCATTTACGGTTATGAAACAATGTCTACACGCTATTCAGCAAGAAATCACTTCGTATCGCACTTGTTGAAATGTTGTAAGCCGACTTATATTGATACGCTATTTTGATGCGAATATCTTTCAAATATTACAATTATTATAGTCAATGTCGCATATCACTTTCTGAAAATTTACGATCGTGTTCTGTGATGACTTTCCAGTTAGTTCTAATAGCTCTACTATTAAGCATCCACCTTAGCGTAAATCAAGTTAAAAATGGTAAAAGAATGTCTTATGCCACGATGTAACATACATCTATAAAAATGCTATTAGGATACGTCCAGTTGTTTTTGGGGCGCGATCGACTAACTAAAATCTCATAACGCAAATATTCACATTTATTATATAACTAGTTCCGTTCCGACTTGGTGCGGGTAAAATAATAATTATACATAGGATTTGCGTAAAATCCATCCTTAGTGAGCGTCTACGTCGGGATAGAAGTAACTGCTCAATTTCAATTCAATCTACACCTACAGTTTCGGAGATAACGTGATGAGTCAATTTAGTCGTACAACTAGAGTCGTACAACTAGTCGTACAATTTAGAGTAGATTATAAGCTTTGTCGTTGTTTTATTGATGTGGAAATGAATGTCGATATTCAAAATGAAAACAATATTATTAGAAAAAAAAGTCTATGTTTAACTGTAAACCGAAAACGCTGGATTTTATTTTAAGCTCGGTACGGTTGTAGCTTATAAAATAGTGGACAATATAAGTTATCAATATACAACGAATAACGCTCATAAAAGTTAAAGCTTAATAATGAATTGGTGGAGACTTAACTTAGCAAAAAATTGTGGTCAAGTATTATTGAATTTTCGTGTTCTTAATTTTGTTTATAACTACTAGCTACTCTACTCTACTAGAGGTTGAAGAAGGGTATAAATAAAACCTTTATACTGTAATGCATATAACATATACATTATTTGTTTAAACACACGCCAGCTTAAATTCAACATGTTTCTTTTTTCCGGTATCTTCAACAATCATCATCATATTTCAGGCAGAATGACATCTCAAGGGACTTTTTTAATATGTAGTGGAACGGAAAACAACGTAAGGACATGCACATGCAGGTTGCATGTGCATGTGTGCCAAAATAACATCCGCATGTGTGTCTGGTCAATCCGTACTGAAGCAGAGTTAGCTTCTAATTAAAAACCTCATCTTAAGTTCAGGGCACAGCAGTGCTCTCACTGCTACGTTACTTTATGCTTTAAATTAAATAAAACACCTAATAAATACAAACGAAAAACGAGTAAAATCGCGAGTTGAAGCTTGTGCAGTATAAAATTTATATGCAAAGCAGTAAAACAGACCGCAAGTGAAAACAATAACACATTTGGCAGATGAAATTGCGCGTGTAAGTCCCCACAATGACCCAAGATATACCGGAAATCTAGTTTTTATTTGGGTCAGTTAAATATTGTTTTGTTTTATAGTAACAGCCTATTAATGTCCCACTACTGAGCTAAGGCCTCCTCTCCCTTTTGAGGTTACTTGGAGCTTATTCCTAGTAGAGTTTTTGTTTTATTCGGAGTATGTCGTTGTGTAGTTTATTAAAGTGGAAGCGATCGTATAAAGTGTCAGCTTTACTTGTAGCTAAGGAAACGCCAGCAGCGGTACAAGTTTTTTAGAGTAGAGCGAAATTGTCTTTTGGTTTGGCAATACTTTGTTCCCTAAAGTCGTTATTAAAATATTAATCAACAATCATGCCGGAATCGTCGTTAATACCTAACCGTGTCTCTTTATAATCTTATTTAAATCCGCAATAATATATAGTGTATTATTGTCGTTTAAAAATTTTAAAAGTATTATATTACCGATGTTTAAAAATAATTTGTTTGTCATTGCGTTCGGAAAAGATTACAATTATATTAATGCTTTCGGTTGTTTGTAAATCGATACAATATCGTTACTGATATGAAAGTTCACACCTATATATTTAATAAGATATATTTAAACATTCGAAAATTAAATTATAACATTTTTGTTTTAAAAATTGTGGTACCACGCATGATTTTATTAGAACAAGTTAGATTATAAAGTAACAAAAAATCATCTACGCAACGGCACAATACATGAGGTATATAAAAATGACAACTATTCGAACTGGTTTTAAATTGTGTCTGTTGTTCTAAATTATAGAGCCAATGAATAAGAAATATGCGCAAGTGCTAGAGTAAAGTCAATGAATAAGATATATGCCCCGGTACGGTAGATTTTTTATTTATAAAGCTTAGGAAGATCGACAAAGAAAAAGTACAATTACAGTAATGGTACAGCCAACATATACGTGTCTAGGTATCACCCATTATTTATTCTACTGAAAAAATCATAAGTCCCACATACTCCTCCACTTTAAAAAGCGTAAAGCCATTTTAACAGCGTCG
Organism: Nymphalis io; assembly: GCF_905147045.1. NCBI lineage: Eukaryota > Metazoa > Arthropoda > Insecta > Lepidoptera > Nymphalidae > Nymphalis > Nymphalis io. Next base: position 5,624,859 of record NC_065904.1, read on the forward strand.
AAAACAATTAGGTTAGGTCCATTTGGAGGTATTTTGTGAGCTCCGCCGAAGAATACCGGGGCGAAGACACCTACGCTATGCGCTCCTTTTCCCCGCGCTATAAGCTTCGCTGGGGCTAGAGGGTACTCTATATCCCGGGAATCACTCAATCTCCTTTCACCACCAAGCGCGCGTCACGGTAGGGTGCGCAAGCGATCTAGTGAGGCCCCCTCAAAGAGACGGAGTGGGTACCTGGTGGCTCGTGTTTTTAGTGAGTATTCCGTACTCCTTAAACGCCGGCGAATCACACTTCAAGTGAAAAGAGGAACGCGTAAATGCGTTTTTCCAGCGAAAAAAAAAGGTCTTCTTCAAGGTTGTCTTGTGTATTTCCCTGACACATTACCGTTTTAAGAATTATAGTAGGAAATATTAGATAACATCTTAGATCCCTTAATTGTTGCCATATATATCTTAGAAATGGGCGCCCCATTGGTCTAATGATTTGTTATAAATAATAAGACCAGTGGCATAGCTAGGCAGCTAGAGGCCTCAGTGCGGCGTTGCGTTGTTAAGAAGATAAAACGGTGTCCATTCCCCCACTTTTCAGGTTGTTTATATTCAAAAGTTGGTAATCATAAAAAAATGTAGGTAACCTTTTTTAACTGTATTTTTTAAATGTCAATGATATCGCAATTTATATGCTAGTATGTAAATATAATCTAGGTTAATAAATAACTGTTACAACTGTTTTATTTTTAAAATGATGCGCCATCGTCTTAAGGGGCCCAGGCGCACCGCCTTATACTACAGTAGCTACGCCATTGAAAAATATTTATTTGTTTTGTTTTGGCGATGATGAGTTAATAAAAATTTTAAAAAAAAGTATTTTGCTATCTTACTTCACACATGGTATTTACATATTTGATCAAAATATTACTACTTTATTTACATTTCATTAAAAAATAACGGATTCATGAGTGTATTGGCTATTTTATACGGTTGCATGATTTTTTTTATAGAATAGGAAGGCGGTCGAGCATATGGGCCACCTGATGGTAAGTGGTCACCAACGCCCTTAGACATTGGCATTGTAAGAAATGTCAACCATCGCTTACATAGCCAATGCGCCACCAACCTTGGGAACTAAGATTTTATGTCCCTTGTCCCTGTAATTACACTGGCTCACTCACCATTCAAACCGGAACACAACAATATCAAGTACTGCTGTTTTGCGGTAGAATATCTCATGAGTTGGTGGTACCTACCCAGATGAGCTTGCACAAAGCCCTATCACCAGTAAATGATGACTAATAAATAATATAAGTATTTTAAAATAAAAATGTGACGATCTAAGATTGCCCGGTAGGTGTAAAATATGGAAATTTATGGTTATTAAAATTAGAAAAGAAATATACAAATAAATAAAAATATACCGTTTTGTTACTAAAATAAATATGTATTTTATGTTTTTATTATTATTATTATTATTTATAGTGTCAAATTATAGAAAGTATACGGTATAGAGACCACATAAACACAAAGGAGTATAGCGGCGGTGAAGACAGGGTTTGAAGAGGGCATCGTGCCGTTTGACGTCACGGCATACGGGTTGGTCATACTTCCAATGCGAATTTCACATCAAAATATATACATTATTTTTCGCACAATACATTTTAAAAACACGTAAATCGATTCTGAAATCAGGAACAGTTCTTGTTTCTGCACAGCGAAAGCAGTACTCGGATTGAATACGAAATAATTCGTGATTACACTCCAAAATATCGATCCTTCATCGATTTTCAATCTCGCCGCGATAACGTATCTATATGTATGAATGATGTCGAGAATAACAAGTAGGTTTACGACACGAATAAGGGTGTCGATTAGAAAATTTCTAATACCGTTTACAGTTTCAATGAAAATAAATGTTTTTGGAATAATATTAACCGTCAAAGTGAAGAAGACAGCCTAGATAGTTTTAAATACATTCGAGGAATTAATATCTTTATTACATTCTTAGAAAGCGCTTTATTTTTATTAATTGTCCTTTAAAAACTGCCATTTATTTATTTAAATTTACAAATGTTCTCAGATATTTATATTTTATTCATTTTATACCAATCAAGTGATAATTTTATAATAATTTAATTGTTAATGTCTTTTCTATTTGTTATAAATTTTTTGATTTTTAAAATTATTATTTTTTTGTTTTTGTATTTAGGAGACACTTGATTTGTATAACGTCATGTTTAAATCTCAATTGTATTCATTAGTGTACTTCTTGTTGGTGTTGATATTATAATAAATAAATAAATAAATAAAGAATCTCGACTTAACGACTACATAGATTTAAGAACAAGAATTTAATATTTATTTCATAAGCAGAATTTTTAAACAACACAAATTTACTTAAACTAACAACAAACAAAAAAAAAAGTCTTTATTTTTAACTATATTATCGAAACTGTAAAATGATACCAGAATTTAATCATCATTATTGTTTTAGCGATAAATGGGTACAACCTAAAAATCTTTCGTCAGTAACTTCATAGTTACAAAAATATATGATAAAGACTAATATAACACCACCATTAAGAAAGACAACTTACAACAATACAGACAATACATCATTAAGGCAATGAAGAAGGCGTAAATATGAAAAAGCAACGCTAACAGACTATGTTGTCGCTGTGTTACTGGTGGTAAGGCTTTGTGCAAACTCTTCTGGGTAGGTACTACCCACTCATCAGATATTCTACCGCAAAACAGCAGCACTATTGTTGTGTTCCGGTTTGAATGGTGAGTTAGCCAGTGTAATTAAAGGCACAAGGGACATAACATCCTAGTTCCCAAGATCGGTGGCGCATTGGCGATGTAAGCGATGGTTAACATTTATTACAATGCCAATGTCTATGGGCGTTGGTGACATATTGGGCGGTCCATATGCTATCTATGCAATAAAAAAATAAATAAAAAAAAGTCGCATCAAACATAAATACAATTAACAGAATGGAAAAGACACACAAAAGACGCGAATAAAACGGACGAAACGAACAGAATTGATTAAGAGAAAAAAAAAAAACAAAATCAAATAAAATAAAGTCAAAATAAATGATATCCAAATATATATAGATAAATTTATATTTGGAAGTTATTGTGGACTGTTACGGACAAAGCACTCATTACAAAAGATATAAAAGTTGAAGGTATATTTTTCACAACTTTCATGGCAACAGATAAAATAGAAAAGATATATACTATTGAAGCAAGATCCGCAATGGTTTTGAAAATAAATAAATATATATTGTTACCTTTACTAAGTCAGTCACCTCATATCAGTTCCTTCTAAAATAAGGTCAAGTGCGTAAAAGTGAATAAATTTTACAAGGAAATTGTTTGACACGCGCACCGAGACTAACATTTAGCACGCGCCTACTTTTCTCACGAGTAAATTATACTTAAGATTGTTAAAACGTAAATTTCACGACTGTTTTTACAATTGTTTTTGGGAAAACAATGCAAAAAACAATAACGGTTGTTAGGAAAGTCAAACTCGGCCAACAGGGATCATTGTCATTAAAATATTATGATTTCTAAATGCATGGTTACAATACAATATTGAAATTTTGCAGTAAAACTTTAACTATTTATCAGAATTTGAAATTGTTATACATTAGAATTGAGTATAATCAGTTTAAATAAAAACTTGATAGTGCAATTTAAATTAGACCACTGATCTTAATTATTATATGTTTAATAAATGACCGCTTTAAATTATCAATCAAAAATTGGCAACTTTCGGAAATCAATAGACATTTATTAAAAAAAAATGTGGAATCATTAAACTGAGCGCAATTACAATTATTAGTGTGAGTTTTCGGGTTTTCCATATACAAGCATTTCTTAAACCCTTTGAAAATTATTTTATTATTTGTTGATTCCGCAAATTATCTATGACGATCCATGTCAGAGCAACATCAAGCATCTGAGATTTATACTCGATTGTTCAGAACTGGTTTGTGACCTGCCAATCTCATCTGGTATATTATGCGGGTACAGGCAATCTCGTTGACCCGTAACACATATAAGTTGGTCAACAGGTTTAATCCTTGCCGTCCTCTACGGCATTCCTTGTGACTTCATTCGTTAATGCAATTTTTATGACGCGAGAAAGTAAATTATGGCTTGTTTTTGCAACCGTGAAGATGGTCATTGACACCTGAATTTTGCACGTTTATAAATTATATTAAGGTCGCTAGTCCAATTTTTTTTAAATAGATACCTGTTTTATGTTACTTTTAATTAAATACATTTACTTAATTGTATACTCGAGTTAGTCTGATAATATTATATTAGTATTTGATCCCGTTGAAAGTGTAATAATAAATTGCTTTCGCGTCAAACGTCAATAATTGGAACTCAGATAATAATTTTATAATGAATAGCTTCAATATTTAGAACGATTCGAACGGTTTTAATTCTGATAATTCATTTAAATTTTTTTTTTCGTAAATTCGAATGAATTCTTTAATATAAGGCGTTATAATTTCATAATAAATAGGAGGAACATTCTTGTAGATGGAACTGTCACCGTTGATAATTATCTTTATTGTAAAGTACGCCATAATGTCCAAAATTTCTGGTAAATTTATGTTTCCTTTACAAAACATAATTTTAAATTCAATATAAGATTTAGCTGGAATTGTTGTAAATCTGGGCTTGATTTGAAATATCTTGTCCATTTTATTTGTGGTTTTTATTGTTATTGTAACTGGGAAAACTTTGTTTGTATTGGTAATCGTAAAGTGGTCTTGATATTGGCCAAATTTTACAGGCGATTTCGACATATCCAATATAGTTGGATTTATTAAAATGGGATGTGGTATAACTTCAGTGAATATTTTAATCGTTTTAGTAAAACTTTTCTCATCAGAATCACGAAATATAAAATCATAATATCTTTGGTGGTACCCAACATGTTTTGCTTTAGTAAAGTAGACGAAAACTATTCTTTTAGATTTAGGAAATAGTCGTAAATATGTATTCTTAAAAATAAATGGTTCATATACAAGGTTAAGTATGTCGTTAACCACAAGTGTTACGACATCGTAAGATTTTAATGTTTCATTTTCATTATTTTCATTTATTAATACCTTAGAAGATAAGAGCGTATTATTTTGTGTGTCAGTTTCAACATCGTTTATTTTTTGCATTAAGCTCTCTGTGGTAAGAGTGAGATGATGCGATTCAATACTACGTGAATCTTCAGATTCGTTTATAAAACTAAAGTCCTTTTTCCTTATATGCAAATCATATACTGTGTTGCCATATAATTGAATTTGAACAAATCCTTTTGGGTATCCACATTTTGCATTAACTTGCCACATGTAAACTTCAGGAATGTTCACAGTTTCGGTAATTATAACAGAATTACTTTTATCAAATTGCCCAATAACTGGAATGCTAAGGATTTCTTCAAATGTTTTAGTTCTAATTCTAAAATATAGTATTACAGAAAATTCTTTATCTTTAATATTTTCAAGAAATTTGAAAAGTAATTTGTAACGTTTTGTCAATCCTCGGTTCAATTTATAGGGAATCTCGGGTAATATTCTGTAGTCTTTAAAATAGGACGTATCTGACACACTTTTAAAACGTATATGGACATATTCAGTACCACAATTGACTAAAGAAAACTTGATAATTTGTTCTTTCAATGAATTGTCGTAGATTATTATTTTTTCCGGATAACATTTAACTGATTTAGTTTGATTAAGTAAAGATTCGTTTACTGTATCTGATTTAAAATCCTTGTCAACAGTTTTACTTGCTTTATAGCTTAGAGCAATATAATTAGTTTCAATAGGTGATAATATTTTATGTGGGTTCGTGCAAATATAAGCTGGAAGAACGTGAGGGCTATTTAACTTGGAATCTTGTTCTTCTTCTAACCTTAAAATGATCGGATCTTTTATTTGTATCACTTCAGAATTTGGGTGACCGTTTGATTTATTGTCAATATCTTCAGGAATTATTTCTTCGTCTTCATTAACAGTAACATTATGCAAGGATAAAACAGAATGTTCTGTCCTAGAGGGTACTTTACATTTTTTGACATTCCTATTAATGTTTTTCCATAAGTTAGCTGTTCTTGTAAGCTTTTGTGATAATTCAAAAGGCGATACTCTATAATTTTGTATATAAAGTTTTTTTACTATCTCATGTTTACGATTTTTTGCTTTCAAAAGTTTTTCTTGATATTTAATCTGAGCAACGTAAATTTTTTCAATAACTGATTTCCATTGTGGTAACGATTTGAAATCGATTTTAAATAGTACCTCCATATTCCTAATATTATTTTCTACGTTCGTATCGCATTCAAATTTACCTATAATCCTTAGGTGTTTACTTTGCGACATACTCATTGCATTATTTTAAAAATAAATTTATAAATGTGAGAAAAATATTTTATAAAAATGCAAATACAAACATCGACTGTGAATGACATTCGTCATGTCAAAGATAATAAAATTACTATGATTATACATACAAGTACTAATTTATGACATAAATCAGATTTCATAATAAAATCCAATTTTATTATCATTCAATTAGTCATATAAACTTTTTATAAGTTTGTCATAATAATATAAATTTTAAATAATGTTTTAAGTGTTTTAATTTTTTTTACCATTTTATGTTTTTTGGAATTTCATTTAATACATTTATTGTTTGACAGGTTGGCAATGGAGAGAATTCCTCGAGTATTGATTAGTATAGCACTTGCTGCGCTATTACCAATGGCGTCACTAGAAAGCCAGGATAAGCTCGCCAAAGAGAACATTCCACACTCTCGACAAAAAAGGATACTTTGGATAACCAATGACGGACGACTGGCACTTCCACCAGGGACCACAATGGCCATAACACCCTCTATATCAATGCCATTTGTTAGGCATCCGCCAAAAGGATTCCTTTCTAATATGACTGTCAGTTTTCCATTCTCAAGTAAGTACAATACTTCAAACTTTACAATAAAGGTTAAACGAATTTGAATAAAGTCAAATGTCACAAACATTTGTAAATTCCAATATTTGTTGAAACCTTAAAACATACGGTCTTACTTATAAATGTTGCTTAGCAGATGATTAGTTAAACAATGCTGTGACTTCTTCTTTCAAATGTCAAATCAATAATGACAGAAATTGATAAATCAGTTTTTAACTAAAAGGTCGCGAAGCAATGTTTATAAGTTAATAAAAGATCTCTTGGTTTAAGTTACAATTTCTATCTTTGGTATTATACAAAAGATCGATGTATGAGTATGTGGCTGTATCGACATGTAGGGTATATCGAAAATGTTCATAATTATTATTTGCGTTTGTGTAAGAGATTATCGAAAAAGTAGCGAAATTTATAATTCGTTCCTATATTATGAAAAATGTATACATTTATGCCAAAAAAAACCTTTTTTAACATTTTACAAAGCAAAGAGTACCTACGTGTTTTAAGCCTTTTTTTTTAAAACCTTTTCACTAAGATTTTTTTTATGAATTGTTTAGTTATTAGGTTCATACAAATTTTGATTCCAGACAAGACAAATCCCATGTTTGCTGTGTATTGTTCACATTTAAAATGACAGCATAAATATGGTTTAACGATTTTACAGGTACCATAATGTATGAGCTGCAGTGCCAAAGTCAGTATATTAAATTAAAAAATAGAGCAGTAGATATGTTGGAAGTAGAAAAAATAGTATTAACATAAGTTAGATTATGTAGTTAATATTAATGTAATTATTTCTAAATAAATTCATAACACGTAGTTATATTCACATTATTAAAATGTAAGTAGGTACATCAAAAAAAGGTTTCATTGTAAAATAGATTTTTAATGTTCCTTTACTATAAATTGATGTTATTTGTTTTAACTTTGGACTCTTACTTAGAAGAAGTTAGATAAGATGATGGTATTTATATTATCTATAAACATTTTTTAAACATAGCCGTCAAAATTCGACCGTTATAATTTCATATTTTTTCATTGATAACACCAAAGCTCTTCAAAAGCTACCAAACAAAAAAAAATAGATCATTACCTTTTTCTCTTCTGTTTGTCAACTGTTTAAACCTTTAACTATATATATATATATATATAATAATATATATATATATATATATATATATATATATAATTATTATTATTATTACTATATATATATATATATACAAACTGCAACTATAATATAAACTATAATATAAAAATATTATAGTATATATACGTCGAACTTGGCGTGCAAACAAGGACAATTCACATGCATCGAGATAGAACTTTAATTTAAAACTTGTTATTTTTGTCACGCAGAGAGAATTGTATCACACTACAATTTTTTTTGTCTACGTGACTCATGGTTATCATTGAAAGTGCCTATTTAAGTTTAGAATATAATTTTCAATAAAAATATGTTAAAGGTTTATATACCGTGTATGTCTATATACTAATTAATTTAGGTATTCCAAAGTATAACATGTCTAAGTGACCAAATTTATTTGCTTCTCGTCTTGTTATAAAATAAAAAAGTGGGTAAGCATAGTTTTATTATGTACGTAATAATTATGTTGAAAAATTATAATGTAGTTTAGCACAGTAGACTATGTTAGCGGTAGATTTAATCTGTCATTACTAGACATTACTTAATCATTACCTCTAGCGATATTTTATGAATGCTGTGACCTCTTAGACATACTTTATAATAATAACGCTTAGTATTTGTATGCTAATGCCAAACTACAAAAACAACTATATCAAAGAGTTGCCAACATTATAGCAAAAATATAAATATCAATATATTTTTTAAAAAATGTAAAGAATTTGTTTTATGATCATGTCGTTTTATTATAATGATAAAAAAACTTTTAACTTTACTATCAATTTGTAAATTACCTCATTACTAAATCCTATATGAACCTCCCATTGTCATCCTGCTATTTAAAATATTTTGGCTGAATGAAAAAATTACAACTCTTTGATCAATAGAAGACAAAGTAAATACTAAGAATCAATTTATTTCCGCAGTTGACTTTGACAAACTTGGTCTCACTGACAACGAGAATCCATATGGAGATTTGCCGCCAATTTTCGCACGATCCATGGGAAATGCTGCAGCGTCCGTGATGGCCAATTACGTGGGACAATATCTGGATACGAGGAGAGGTAAACGGTCTACCCGAGAAGCGATACCACCCGAGGCAGAGAGACTTGTTCTTGATAGGTTTCACGGAGGCGAGAGGTACTATATTTAATTTATTTTGTTAATTTGATACGAATGTATTATTGTAAAGTGAGTAAAGATATTTGTTGTAAATATATCTCTTGTAAATTAGCCTTATATCAAATATCGTAACAAATATTTTATGACGATTACTTATAAATATTACTTGGAAATAAATTGGTGATCGTATCATGTAATTACAGACACACAAGAATATATATGTGGGTCTTATGTCTGGAGGCGCATTAATAAATGACTTTATACAGTATATATTATTCTTCATTAATTGTCAATATTTTTAGCCAGTATAAATTTCCATGTCAATCTTAATCATTTCATAATTTCAAGTCAATGTAATAAATAAAAACTTCTCCTTTTATGAAGTCAGTTAAAATATCATAATACCTCACACATGATATCCTTTAGAATATCGTGACTATAAAATTATTTTTCACTTTCACTAAGCAATAAAGATATCAAGAATTCGATACACATCATGGCGCTCAGGAAGTAGGCGAAAATTGTTCGAAATTTCTTTCACGTCCTTCGGAAATACTGTTGCGTAATGTTTATTTGGTCACTTAATAGTATACGGGATACGTGATATGAATTAATGGCATTCTTACGTCTTATTACGGTTGTAATTGTATTAAATTTCTAGAAGATTAAATATATTTTTTTTGCATGTATTATAGGCGCGGTAAGGTGTGTAATTTTTTTAAACATTTTATAATTTGAAAATAATATGTGTAAAGTATTAAGAGTATTTTTATTACTGATACTGTTAATATTTAAATTCGTAATATTCGTTACAAAAATCTTTTTTTGAATATTAATTCCTTCTGGTCACGGCGGCCAAGCTTAAGGGCTAGTCAAGCGCGCAAGAGATGTACACAAATATGTGTAACCGGCAACAACAGAAGCACTGTCTTTTACCTCACACTCGTAGTCCAATGGGACGGTATTTTGACATAAACGGAAAGCAAGGAGAAAGAAAAACAAAGTTTTAGAACTTAAGAAGAATTCTTCTATGTACATTGTGATAATAATTTTCCTCATTTACAGGGCTCTGATGTATGGAATCGCTGAAGATCTTATAGCAAACTTCGGTCTAGATGGGAAAGAATGCCTTTTGAGAGCTATTTGCGAAATAAATGCACATCCACTCACAAACTTTGGTTTTATCGGTGAAGTAATGAAACTATTCTTCAAGTGAGTTACAGAGTTATTTACAAGTTCATTAAATAACTTATTTTTATTGTTTAATTTTTAAGGCAGTGTATTATTATCACGCTAAACACCTAGTCTCGATTATGTGGTAATTCTTTGCTTTGCACCTAAGTTAAATGCAGAGCACTATCTTTTATATATACTAAGCTTATCCCACAAACAATTACTAACGTTTATTAGTTAATTGGGTAAGTATAATTAAATACACGAGGAACATAAAATATTATTTCATAGGTTAATTTACATTATTGCATATAACATTGTTTGTTTTATTTTGAATTGGGATTGGGAGTTGCCTGTTTTATTTTGAATTAGAATTATTGAAGAGTATAAAAATTGTACGACGTTATACGTCCCGTATAGATCATTAAATGACAATTTAATGATTTTTTTTTACTGAATTTAACAGTTATGACATATTAATCGATGGTTATTTTTTAGTCCAAGCAAATCTCCATACTCGAATATGTTGGCGGAATATGTTGAGGCTCAGCGTGCGGGAGAGTCTGGAGGGGAATGTTGGCCATACTACAGACTCTGCCCCAAGAGCATCTTTCAATCATCTAATAAATATACGTATGTATATATTTGTTTTATACATGAGCTTTTTTAACTACCCTTAAATTTGATAAATAAAATAATATATGGGAACAATCGCTTAAAAAATGTATGACACAGTTAAGTAATTTTTTTCCCAAAGATTATGATTAAATAAAAAATTAGATGTGAAAGTTCGTTTTTAAGGATAACAACACTTTTGCGCATATTTTTAATGACTATTATCGCTCTGACGTAGTTTTTCAATTATGTGAATAAAGTATTTATAAATAAAATATATGTTATATTATTGTAATTTAATAGGCAGGGATGTTGTAAATGTCATGAAAATACAAAGGCGTCATCACCTTTTAGGGAAAAGATTTTGGGCTTTTTCTATTGCTTTTGCTATTTAAAATATCAATTATAACATTATAATTATTTCAGGAAAGACGCAGAAACATTGCACAGGCGGCAAGAACAAGAAAACATTGATAATAACGAGATGGAAGTCAAAGCGATGTAGTTGATGCAAAGGCTCACAGCCATTAATCCCAAAACCCAAATGTAGTAGTAGTTTTCAACCAAAGTTGATTAAAATTTAGTATCTTCTAAATTCGTAAGAGTGTGATATTAATATATTGCATACAATCGTTTATTATGTTAATTTTTCGTTTATTTAATTTTAGTGATATAATTAAATTATTAAAACCCTGCTTTATAATTAAGAATTAAACAATAAATTTTAACACGCTTTCCAGTGTAATACCAAATTATATCTGAATTACATATATTTGCAAAGATTCAAGTCTACAAGTAAAGTTAAAATCGACTTTATTTTTGCTTAAACATCACAATCTGAATTTATAATTTATCCAAAAATTAAATTGAGCTTTTTTTCTATAATGGACGATGATATAAATTGATGTGTCATCGGTATAGCCATTCTTTCAGAATTATTTATAATAACAATATTTTTTAATACTTATTTGTGTAAATATTTAAAAATTGATCCAAATAATCATTTTTTTTTATTGAGTTTATTTCTCGAAGGATTTTAGTGTTGATCGGTGTCCCAGCCATAAGCGGCTACGTCACTCGATTTTATATTTGTATAGTTTTGTGAATTAACATGCCATATTTATTTTACCTAAGTGCCATTGAATAATACTTAGTAGAAAACGAAATGTCACAGTAATTAAAATTATTAAGCGATTTTTGCGTTATATTTTATTTAAATAATTAATTTTAATACCAGATATTTTTAATTAATTTTATATATTTATGTAGTGCGTTTTTTATATTCATGTAGTCAAAGTCCTACTAGTAATTAGTTTATAATTTTTGTAAATCTTATTTATTTTAGTTATTGACGAATAAATATATTTTTTAATTATTTCAAATCGTTAATTTTATTACAAAACACGATCTTCGAACCCTATACCATTAACCTAATAAAGAATATATAAATACATTAGAAATATATATATATATAATAAATCAAAACATAAAATATCTGCATACAATTAAAAACGAATTACTAATAAGCCCATTGTGAAGAAATAACAAAGGTAGTCCAATTAGCGCCGTATACACAGCCTCTTGACACGTTTTTGTCCTGTTTCTACCCAGACTATTACATACGTACATAGCATAGGTAAATAAGCCGTCTGATCTCAATCCCACGCGCATAGCGTAGTTTTAAGCGCCAGGGGCGTGAGATGACAAATTCACGGAAAAGATTAAACTCTAAACCCTACTATGTTTAAATTGAAGTATGTTTAAATATTCTTTAAGGTAATTCGGTGTTGTTAAATGTGTCATTTACTTTCAATATGTACTTAATGATTGCGTACGTACTTGTGTTCAGCGCAATGTTTGAGGCCGCTGCCACTAGTAAAAGAAGTTATTCCGATCAATCTATAAAGGGATACATTACCGAGGTGAGTAATGTTAATATTTTATTATTGTAATTTAATAATTCTGAGGTTTCAACACAAATATCGTAAGGCCCAGTTTAAGTTTTAGGTTATGATCAGTTTCTTTTAGATTATTTGTGATTATTCATATTTTATTTGATTGTAAGCAAAATCAACGTACCTACTTAATATTGTTAGATAAATTTGTACGAAAATGATGAAAAATACTTCTATATTATCTCATTTAAACGATGTATAAAATAAATTAAATTAAATATTTAATAATCTTATTTTACATTACAATTCTCTCTAGAGAACCTGCTGGTGGAACGAAGTGTGCAAGGAGGAGTTTCAAAGGCTGTTCCGATGCAAGTGCCCTTCCTGGTCGTACTGCCGAAGCCCTGGCAGATACTACAACGCCGTTTGCTCGATGACTGAGACGGGATACATATGGGACCAACCAAACTCCCAATGGAGAGGCCAATGATCAGATGCCCAATTTCAATATCACATGATTATTCCACCAATATTTTTTCTCCACATTATATGTAATAACGCCTTGGAAAATGAAACCGCTTAAGTATTTCCAAATGTGCCAAGTTCAACGAATACCTGAGACTGATCTGATGAAATTTAATCTTCTATTTTCGTATTAAGCCTTGAGATGCCTTGTTTGTCTCCAAATTAAATGGAGATATGTTTTTTTCGTATGACCAATTTTGTTGAAATTGTTGAATTTACTTGAAATAAACGTATCATTAAGACGTGGTCTTTTTTTAATAAAATACATTCCCTAATATTTTGTTAGTGACCTTGAAAATATACGACAACAAGGCTATTTCGAGCAGGAAATCCAATGCTCAAATGCGCATGCGTATTGGCTGTAACCACTTCAGTGAAGGACCAGCAATCAATACGCTCTCAGTACACTGTAAATGAATTCATAGGAGCTATCAAAATCATAACAAGATTCCAGCAAAATGTGGTTGTATTTATTGTTCTTTATAACTTTTCACGGTATTAATTGTGAACCAGAAACAGTGAGAGATAACTTTGACTACTTTAGCTTTGGCAATGAAGAAAATATATTGAAAAATCTGAATCTCCAAGCGGTAAGTTTATTAAGTAATAAAAAAAAAATCAATTCCTAATACTACGTAATTTACGTTTGAATATAATCGAATATTTATTACAGCCAAAAGACGAAATTGTGTTACGACCGCAGGAAGTAAAGGACTGGCCCCAGCAATCGTTGAATGTAGGGCAAATAACTGCTGTCTCAATAAATTCCTTGGGACAACCAGTAATTTTCCACAGAGCCGAAAGAGTGTGGGACGAAAGGTACCATAATATGTATTCAACAATAAAATAAATAAAATATGATATTGTTAAGACGTTCAAATATAAAAATTTTGTCACCATTACCTTATTTTATGAAGGTGTTTCATGTTTCAGTACATTCAATGAATCGAATGTTTATCAGAATCTCGATAAGGGACCAATTATAGAAGACACCATATTAGTACTCGATCCCCAAACGGGATCAGTGCTACACAGCTGGGGAGCTTATGCCTTCTACATGCCTCATGGTTTAACTGTTGACCATCACGACAATGTTTGGGTCACCGATGTGGCAAAACATCAAGTTTTTAAGGTAATATTACTGTTTCCCTTCTTATTCCACAAAAGTGATACATAATAATAGTCAAACATTATGTTTATCATGTTGGTTGTTTTCGAATTTTTCAGTTTACACCAAATAACCACAAATACCCAAGTCTGACAATCGGAGAGGCCTTTACAGCTGGTTATCCATACAGACATCGCGTATTACTTTGCATGCCTACATCAGTGGCGGTTGCAACTACAGGCGAGATATTCGTTGCCGATGGATATTGTAACAACCAGATTTTGAAGTTTAATGCAGCTGGCACATTGCTGTTCGCCATACCTTCGTTCTCAGACACACTGACCTTGAATGTTCCTCACAGTGTAACGTTGTTGGAACAACTGGATATCGTATGTGTGGCAGATAGAGAGAATATGAGAATCGTTTGTCCTAAAGCGGGTTTGAAGAGTTATATCAATATGTTGGAACCAGCGACTGTTATTGAAGATCCGACGTTAGGACGCGTGTTTGCTGTCGCATCTCATGGAGACATAATTTACGCTGTTAATGGACCGACATCACAGAATATTGCGGTTAGAGGTTTTACCGTGAACGCTTTGTACGGAAATATTTTAGATACATGGGAACCCAGTGCCGTAAGTACTTTGATATTCATAAATAAAACGATTCCATTAATTATCATTGAAATAGTCATGACTTTTGATCTATATATCTTTATCTTCACTAAAACATATAATAAAATATTTTCTTTTAATTTTCGATAACAATATAAATAATTGTATAATCACTTAAATGTGATTTACATGATTACTATTTTTTTTCAGGGCTTTACAAACCCACATTCCTTAGCGGTGACGAGAAATGGCTCTCATCTGTACGTCACGGAAATTGGTCCAAACAAGATATGGAAATTCGAGTTAACCGATGTTTATGACAAAAAATAGATTACATATAATCACGTTGTCATAGGCTTTTATTAATATGTAGTACCGCTTTAAAAAAAAAAGAGTTAAACCCGCAATGTAGACACTTAGTCCCACAAATAGTACATCTTGATAAATTTATTTTAAATTGTAAACGAATCTTTCGTTTTTATTGTTCCAAAAAGTGTATGACGGTATTGAATTAAATATAAGTGATATATAAATACGATGTAATGTTTTTAGCTATATGATTTAAATATTAGTAGTTGAAGAAATGTATTGTTATTATTATTCTATTCTATATAAGTAAAGACATATGTAGTGTTGTAATTAATCTATCTTTATTCATCTCACGATACCATCTTTGATTGTAAGGTAATTGCATTTAGTACAAAACCGCTATCTGGTGTCGAACCTGAATTGCTTATTCCTAGAAATGACAGATCAATATAAGTCTTATTGCGGTTAACTCGTAATCGAGTTGGACTCAAAATCGATTATTCGTAATTAATCGTAAACATTTTGAGCTAATCATTATTATTATTTAGTAAGAATCAACAATTTGCAAATGTATTAGGTATTCATGAATTAACTTTTACTTTCATTTTTAATATAATTTAAAAACACTAGGTATTATTTTAGTAAATCTCAGTCTAAAGACAAGAAAAAATGCTTAAATGATAAGAATGCAGATTAAATACTTAAATTTTTTTTTTCAACATCGACCATAAAAACGTCTTTAAAACTTTTAACTGTAGTCTTATTTTGCGCTCCAATGATATATATATATATTTTTTTAAGTAGCGCTTACTTGTACTATTAGATGCTACGTTTTATTGTACAATTAGATGTTGAGTTAAATAAATAATTTAAGTTTTGATAGTGTTTTAGAAAGCTTTTAAATTGTAATTATATCTTAGCTTATTGATTAAAGAAACCTTTCCTTGGTAGGTAGCTTAATGTATATCTAGATAATTACTCTATTAAAATATTACATGAATTTCAATCAAATTAAGTAGGGCCAATAAAATCACGCACATTTAAAAAATATTAAATAGTTCTTAAAATTCTTGTTAGATATAAAATAAAAAATAAACTATATATTGTCATAAATTAAAATGTGTATATTTTTGTAATAATTACACAATTCGAATGTAATTTATGTCGCTAGGTTTAATACACTTGGCAGTATCTACTTAGGTGCGCGTCTTTTAATCATATATATATATTTTTTAATTTCATTTTGTTTCATTGTTCGAGATATTTTTTGTAATAAAATATCTATATTAACGACAGAAGTAAATGTTCTTGAATGTGCCCATGATAAATATATTAATTGTCACTAACTGGTTCATAGGGTTTTTATAGATGGACCCAGGTTTTGTCTACAAACAGATAATAACAGACTTGGTCAAAGTGAAATCATCTCATGTCGTATATACGCTTTGACACGTATATACGACTTACCGAGGAGACCAGGACCCAAAACAAAAAAAGCCGAGGTGGCCCTGTGGTAAGAACGCGTGAATCTTAACCGATGATCGTGGGTTCAAACCCGGGCAAGCACCACTGAATTTTCATGTGCTTAATTTGTGATTATAATTCATCTCGAGCTTTACGGTGAAGGAAAACATCGTGAGGAAACCTGCATGTGTCTAATTTCACTGAAATTCTGCCACATGCGAATTCTACCAACCCGCATTGGAGCAGCGTGGTGGAATAAGCTCCAAACCTTCTCCTCAAAAAGAGGAGGCCTTTAGCCCAGCAGTGGGACATTCACAGGCTGTTACGGAGATAATAACAGGTAAACTAATAATTAGTATTTAAGCCTACAATCAAGAAAAAAATATATAAATGTTCTATTTAAATTTATAATTAGTTTTATTCAAACTTTATATTTAAAAGGAAAATATATTTTGATTTTAGCGACGATGTTACTATAAATAACGCTATGCTAAGTTGATGCGTGTAGTAGATGCTTTATAAAAAAAAAAAACTAAGAATAGGAATATAAACGGAATGTGAGTGATGTGAATTATAAGGACCAATATTGGGTTTGGTATAACGTTAATAATTATATTCGTAGATATCTAAACGACCTATGTGTACACACTAATTACTAGTAGAAAATATAAATAAATATATAAACTTACGTTGAAGTTTTATTATATATATACGTTGCCATATATAAAATACTAAGATATAATATATTACTGCTTAGCTCGCCCCCATAAGAAATATAAGTTATTACTGTTTGTACGCCGCTAACCACGGGATTTAAGATCTAAGCTAAGGGTTTAGGCTAAGAGTCTTGCCCTTTAAATACACAAACAACTCTAATTGTTGATTATGTGTTGGTAACTAATGTTCCTTGGTTTAATAACAGAACGGTGGAGTCAGTGTCGACAAAAAATTAAATTATCTTGTTTTTATTTAATCAGAGATTTCTCTATAAAAACATAAAGGTTGAAATATTTTTTGAATGGAATGACCAAATTATCTTATCCTACAATTACTATAATAATTTTATTGATTAAAAAGTGAGTATTTATC
Source organism: Nymphalis io (assembly GCF_905147045.1). Classification (NCBI taxonomy): domain Eukaryota; kingdom Metazoa; phylum Arthropoda; class Insecta; order Lepidoptera; family Nymphalidae; genus Nymphalis; species Nymphalis io. Next base: position 5,642,901 of record NC_065904.1, read on the forward strand.
TGTGCTTTACGTACAAGTTAAAACAATAAAAAATACTTTTTATTATTTTAATTATTTATAATTCTAACAACATAAAAACTTACTATTTTTTGTAAACATGAATTTTTAGCATTTAAAATAACATTAGTATTTGCTAGGATTTTAATTTACATCCCACTGCTTCCATTAAACTTTTTTTTAAATATCAGAGATCTATGTTATCAGATAATCACGTTACTTATAAAATCTAATTATTTAACTGGTAGAAAGTTTAATTTTTTTTTGTCATTTCTTCTCAGTAGAATTTACATTCCAAACCTTCTAATATCATTCATATACATATTAAGTGAATAGGCATCTTCTAGGAAAGCACACTCAACCTTAGACTGTATCTTCACTTTTCATCAGGTGTTATAAGAGTCAAGCACTAACCTATATATTAAAAAAAAGCGTTTATGCATGCTTTTATATGAACTTCTAAATTTCACAAAAATATGTTGCAGAATTATGTGTCCTATTCAATTAGTTTCGAAATTGTGTCCAACATAAATATCATTATTCATTATTTTATAAAAAAAGCCGAGATGGCCCAGTGGTAAGAACGCGTGAATCTTAACCGATGATCGTGGGTTCAAACCCGGGCAAGCACCACTGAAATTTCATGTGCTTAATTTGTGACTATAATTTATCTCGTGCTTTACGGTGAAGGAAAACATCGTGAGGAAACCTGCATGTGTCTAATTTCACTGAAATTCTGCCACATGTGTATTCTACCAACCCACATTGGAACAGCGTGGTGAAATAAGCTCCAAACCTTCTCCTCAAAAAGAGGAGAGGAGGCCTTTAGCCCAGCAGTGGGACATTCACAGGCTGTTGCGGATTGCGGATTATTTTATAAAGTAAGAAAAATGTTATTCAATTGTTATATATTTTATTGCACATTTATAATAGAGAAGGATATATTATATATGTATTATGTTTATAACTTATTTACAAATCACCTACCACTAGGAATTAAACTTCATATTTTCTCTTCTTCATAACTTTCATGAACAACACCATATCTGAAACAAGTTAAATATATAAATTTAGTTATTTATTAAAATATATTACATAAGGGAATTTATTAATTTACATTACAAGCAACAATACTTTTATTGTTGTGTTCGAATTTGATGGTTAAGGCAAAAATTACAGGTACAAGGTTTTTTTTTATAGAATAGGAAAGAGGATGAGCATATGGGCCACCTTTTGGTATGTCACCAATGCTCATAGACATTGGCATTGTAAGAAATGTTAACCATCACTTACATCGCCAAAGCGCCATCAACCTTGGGGACTAAGATGTTATGTCCCTTGTGCCTGTAATTACACTGGCTCAATCACCCTTCAAATCGGAACACAACAATACCAAGTACTGCTGTTTCGCGGTAGAATATCTGATGAGTGGGTAGTACCTACCCAGAGACGAGCTTGCACAAAGCTCTACCACCAGTGACACAACATCTAAGCTCCCAAGGATAGTTGCATATTGGAAATTAAAGTAAGGTAACCTACCTATTCCAAATTTTATTTATTAAAAATAATTATTATATAAATACAATATATAATTATTAAAAATCAAAATTAAATTATGCACAAGATCATTTCTTACACGTACCAGTGAAAAAAAATTAGTTGTCTAAATACTATTCTGTTTATATTTCGATTAAAGTGTTGAAAATAATACATTAAATATACTAACTTATAAATATTGCCATGACAACAGCAAGCATCAACCAGAGCCAGCATTTCCAAGCACTGCGGCTGTGTTCTTGTAATCTCTCGGATTCCACTTTTAAAGATGTAATATTACGTTCTGTTAAATCTGAGGATTTCTTTAGAGCCTAAAATGAAAAAAAACATGTGAACAGATTAAATATATAATATAATTTGAATACATTATATTTTATGCAACATTTATTTTTGAATAACACATTAAATTAATGTTCATTAAAAGATATCAACAGAACTTTTTAATTCGTCCCCTTCCTAAAAGAACTATAGGGATAGTTAATATACACTCCATGTGTACCATTGGGGATATATATGTATTTATATGAATACATGTTTTTTCTTATTCAATCTTATCAATTCTGCTTTTATTTCTACAAAAAATATAATATTTATATACCTCTGTGTCTCCTTTTATAATTGTACTAGCTATTTGAGATTGTTCTTTCAAGCTTTTAGTAAGCATGACCATATTTTCTGCAACTTTTTCCTGCATATTCTGGTGGTATTTAAGTAAAGAATCAATGTCTTCTTGGCTAGTACTGTTGCTTGTAAAATTAGGAGCTTTAATAATATTTCGTTGCCTTAAAGTGTCATCACTGTCATCTTGAATAAAAAGTATTATAAATTATTTGATGATTCATTGTGTTCTGTGTATATATAAAAACTTAAAATTTTAAGCAAAACTTACCCAATCCAAATAATTCAGATCTTAATTCAACACCATACTTTGCAACCGTTTTTTGATGGATTTCTTGAGCTGAACCATCCACAGAATTTGTAGCTGCACCATGGGATAGCTGTTGCACTGCTTCAAGCTAAATTATATTCAAATTACTAAAGTACAAGTAACGGGTACATAAATAAAAATATAAAATAATGTTTTAGTTTAATTACCTTTTCTATAGGAGTATTGAGTGTAGCTGTTTGAATCAAACCTTTTAAGAAAGCTGCTCTCTTAATGTACTCAGCTAAAACCTCTTTGGCAGGCTTACTGGAAAATATTATAAGTTAATATTTTTTTGGAACCATTAACATTTTAACTTTTTTGCATTCTTTTCTATATACTTACTCAGGGCCTATCTTAAGTTCACTTATCATTCCATCCAGAGACTTCACATACTGTTTCAACCTGCAATTTGTATCAATCGGTTCTTTTTTTGCAATTAATTCGCATTTATTAAGTAGTTGCCGAACATTCATTTCTAGTCTTGATCTTGTTGGTAACGTATGAGTTATCCTCTTAACTTGTTCTACAGCCATAGCTTTTAGATATATTTTTTCAAAACTCTCACAAAGTTTCCTATAATGTATATGCAAAGATGACTTCGTCAACAATGAACATTTACTGTCATTTATCAATAGAAATTGGCAATTGTCAAGTGTCAAAATATACAGACTTAACTCATACAAGATTTTACGATTAAATAAAAATGTATCTATTCATCTAAATCTAAATAAATACACAAAAAATATATAACTATACATAAATGCAGAAAAAACTATATTTAATATGATTAAGACAATAATGATTAATATAATAAAAAAAATATAAACACTTGTCTGATTGGAACTATAATGTAATTTTGTTTATTTATTTAATCAAAGAGAAATTAAAACTAATTATACATCGAGCTCAGTGCAATGCCATTGAAAAGGCCTATGTCCAGCCATGGACGACGAAGGGTTGATGATGATGTCCACATATTATTTTCACTTTTTTTTATGAATATATTTTAAAGAATAACTGAGTAAATTGATAAAAACTTTTTTTGCTTATCTAATCTAATTATCTATAATTATTTTATAATTTACTAGAAAGCATATATCAAATGCACCCGAATTACGACTTACCCATAAATTAAGGGGTATTAATAATAAATAGGATTTGGACTTTGAACAGGACAGCTCACAGCTTTTGTTGAACTCTATTATTTATTAGAATTAATATGTATATATTTTAATTGAAATTATCAATAAATATTAAAACATTAATATTTTAAAAACAGTTTTTTTAAGCTGTAAGTAGTATTTGAGATTCTTAAGTCAAACTGAACGCAACGAACAACTACAATCGAAAATTAGACTGTCATCCATGTGTCATAATCCGGCAAAGCGAAGCTGTTTTTAAATAAGTTAACAAAGCTAATAGATATTTTAAGGACAATTCGTGATTTAAAGTTGTCTTTTTTTGAAAAATGGTAAGAGTCCTTGATTTAATTTATAATGCGTTGATTATTTAACTAGTAAATTATAACTCATCAAAAGGTGAGTTCTTGCTTGGTCATTCAGGTTTATAACACTATTATTATTATTTTAAAGGCTCGGCGTTATGATACCAGGACGACGATCTTTTCGCCGGAAGGTAAGTCATATAATTTACTTAATTTTTAGTTTAATGGTAATCTTTACCAAAAATTTGCTCAACACATGAGAATTTTATATTCATCTTATATATCTATTAAAGATATGTTACCAATAAAGCAATAATTTTTCTTATCTAGGCAGGCTGTATCAAGTGGAATATGCCATGGAAGCCATCAGTCATGCTGGCACATCCCTTGGAATCCTAGCCACAGATGGAATTTTACTAGCTGCTGAACGAAGGAATACCAACAAACTTCTTGATGAAGTTTTCTTTTCAGAGAAAATTTATAAGCTAAATGATGACATGGTTTGTTCTGTAGCCGGTATTACATCTGATGCAAATGTCCTGACTAATGAGCTTAGAATGATCGCTCAGAGATATCTGCTGCAATATGGAGAATCTATTCCATGTGAACAGTTAGTGTCATGGCTGTGTGACGTAAAACAGGCTTACACTCAATATGGAGGTACAGATTTTGATTTACTTATGTTTTAAAAAAAAAAACTAGTGTAACCAAACTTTTGCTCCTTGAATCTCTATTTTATGTTATGTATTCCTGATATTTTACAATACAATTTTGGATTTATCACGATTACTTTAAGTCAGTTATCAGCCAGAGTTTAAAAAAAAGTATCAACATGGATCTGTCTTAATTTAAATTTATTGTTGCATTCTATATGAAAAAAAATATGTACAAAAATAATAAAAGGCTAGATACATGTCCTGTGTCAAGATCTTATTAATATTCATATTAAATTTTGAGCAAAGGTTTATCAATTCTCATATATGGAGCTGTAATTCATTACATACAAGCCGAATCCACAGTATACCAGTAGAGTGCACATCGGATATTTTAGAAATAATTGAATTTAACATTTCAATTCAAACACTAATAAACACTAAAGGCACACTAATAAACTCGATCAAAATAACACAAAGACACACTACACACACTACAATTTGTTTGTAGAGATTTCTTACTTTAAAGAAAAATTATAATAATATATAAACAGAGCTTTTGTATCAACAATTTTGCACTAAAATAATGTTGCTAGTGTCGTATTTTTGTCAACAGACAAAATATTGTCTTCAATTTCATATGAAATTTGTGTTTTGTTTAGGCAAGAGACCATTTGGTGTATCAATTCTGTACATGGGATGGGATAAACACTATGGTTACCAGCTGTACCAGTCAGATCCTAGTGGTAACTATGGAGGCTGGAAGGCAACATGCATCGGAAACAATAGTGCTGTGAGTTATCGACAACAGATTAATAATTATAGCAATATTGTCTTTTATCAACCATTAATTACAAGTAACATTTCATAGTTTGACAACAACTTGTGTATTTTAAAATCTGTATAATTAGACAGGTGTAAATAATGCACCCACAATTTTTTTTAATTTTATGCCACATTACTTGGCATTGGACTCTTTATAAATTATGTCTAAACAATTGGTTAAAATAAAGGTTATCATTTTAATAATTCCCCAATATTTTTGTGCTACAGCATTGTATGGATGGTTTTTTTAATTTTAAATAAATTAATTGCTTGGACATGTGCAACATAAATATAATATATTTTTTATACTTTATATAATTTCAGGCCGCAGTATCAAGTCTTAAACAAGAATACAAGGAAAATGAAACAACTTTGGCCGAAGCACAGGCATTGGCTATCAAAGTTCTCAGCAAAACTTTGGATATGACTAAACTCACTCCAGAAAAAGGTAATTCAAGAATAAAATCTTTTATTTTTACTTGTTAAGAAACTGATTATTTATACTATACTGATGATTATATTGCTATTCATAAAATTACTCATTTTACTTTAAATTTTACATTATTGTCTGCAGAAAGATGATTTTGTTCCATAAATAAAATATTTCATTTATTTAACAGTGGAAATGGCAACACTTACACGCAAAGACAATAAGACTGTCATCAGAATATTAACAAGCACAGAGGTTGAAAAATTAATTTCCGACTTCGAAAAGAGTGAAGCCGAAGCGGAGGCTGCCAAAAAACTGCTACCGAAATCGTAAAAATGTAAAGGTTTAAAGGTTCTTTTATTTGCACATTAAATATTTTATAAAATTATTATTATTTTATTTACAAAATGAAATATAATAAAGGTAAGTTAAAGCCTAACCATAGTTATTGGGTATACCTAGAAAATATTAAATACATATCATTTATTCCCGTAACGTCCCCGTAACAGCCTGTTAATGTCCCACTGCTGGGCTAAGGCCTCCTCTCCCTTTTTGAGGAGAAGGTTTGGAGCTTATTCCACCACGTTGCTCCAGTGCGGGTTGGTGGAAATCATTTATCAGCATTGGTGGATATCATTTATTCAGCTTCTAATAATTAAACCATTTAGTATCATGAATAATTGCCGCAACGTTAATAATTTTCGCAATCAATATTGCGATTGCGATATTTTGTATTCTATTGTATTATATATTAATACCAATTTTTTTTTATATAGAATAGGAAGGCGGACGAGCATATGGGCCAACTGATGGTAAGTGGTCACTATCGCCCATAGACATTGCTATTGTAAGAAATGTTAACCATCGCTTACATCGCCAATGCGCCACCGATCTTGGGAACTAGGATGTTATGTCCCTTGTGCCTTTAATTACACTGGCTAACTCATCCTTCAAACCGGAACACAAGAATACCAAGTACTGCTGTTTTTGGCTAGAATATCTGATGAGTGGGTGGTACCTACCCTTTTTTTTGACGCAGTGGAAACCTTCAGAAAGGTACCCAGCTCACATTTTATGTGGGATTCTTACTACTTCCTTTTACCTACTTACTTGCCACTGCGATGGCCGTCCTCGGCACGGATCGGAGAGACTGCGGGATCGTGTTGATAAAACGCATCCGCGGCCTATCCCGTGCTTTGCTCAAACCTTTGGCAAAGGTAACCTCACCCCCCCCCCCGCACTCCTCGCTAGTGTGTACAGCAGCGCGAGGCCATCCCGGCTGCCGTCCTCCTCAGGGCCTTCTGAAATAAGACACGCGAGGCCCCCGGCTCAGGCATCCACGGTCCCAGGGTTACGCTCTATCTTTTAAGCCCCGGGCGTCGGCCCACCGAGACGACGCCGGCGTCATCTCCGTCGAGCAGGATCGGCCCTTTTCCGTTCCCGCTGGCCGTCTCTTTCTGGACCATGACGGTCTCACAGAAGGAGGCTACGGCCCTCCACACGCGAGTATTTATATATATATGTGTGTATGTATGTATGTATATATTATGTATTATTATATGTGGGATGAAGATATGTGTAGCTTATTAAATATCTCTTTTTTATATGTAAATGCACTTACCTGTTCCCTTACAAAAATTCTTTCACCAAAGGTTGTCTGTGAGAGATCGCTATAAGTGATAAGACCGCCTTTGCGCACCATTTATTTATTTTTCTTTTTCTTTGGTTGTTTCCTTCCTCTTATCTCATTTATATGTTGTGCAACAAATGTTAAATAAATAAATGGAATAATAAGGCGGAATTTGTGCCACCAGTTTTTTTTTCTGTTTCTTCGTTTTTATTACAATTGTTCTACCGCCGGAAATTAATAGGTACTCTGTATTGATGTCTAGTTTTTAATGATGAGTGAGACAGTATAATTAGAAATAAAAAGCAGTAAGGGATAGAGAAACTGGTATTCCATGGTTCGCGGTGGTTTAAGAAGGTTTATTTTTCTGCAAGAAATACAAATGTCTATGAACAAAAGTGATCACTTATCTTTAGCGTATCTCTTTGCTCGTAATATTTAAATAGAGTTAAGTTATTCAAAAGAGCAAAGTAACTGCTGTCTCATTTACTTTACATATTGGTTGGGTAAATAGGTACCTTCTTTTTTTTAACGCTGGAAAAACGCTTTACGCGTTTCCCCCACGGGAACAGTGGGGTGTATGTGGGGCGCGCCGGTGTCCAAGGAGTGCGTGCGCCCCGAACATTGGAATTCCCACTAAAAAATCAGCGGTACCCTTTCCGTCTTAACGAGGAGCCACGGGATCGCTTTCGCATGCTACCGTGAGGTAAATAGGTACCTAAGTCAAGATATCATATTGGTACATATATATCTTTATTAAAGTAGGAATAATGTAGCTGAAAAGCTAAAATGTAAATTTCGAAATCAGGCGGGTGTTAGTGAAACTACAATGTAATTTAAATGTAACTTTATTAAAAACCACTCACACATTTATTAGGCGACTTAATTCTACTTAATATTATTATACTACAATAACAATACAAGTACAAAACATTTTTTTTTACCATTCCTCAACATCACAAAACACACTTTAATTTTGACGGTAGTTTTTACGCTACGAATACGTCAACAAGGTCGATTCGGAAATATATAATATTCTGTGAATCAATAATTTTTATGTTTATGTTATCACTAATCTTAAAAGCTGAGCGATTTGATGGAACTGGAATATAGAACATTGCGATAACTTACTCGGGAGCAGAGTCAAAGTCTACTTATCGAAATTGCAAGAAACAAATCAATTTTATTTTCAAAAATAAATTTTCAAATTTATCTTATACATGGGTAGGTTGTACATATTTGATATTTATTGAATCGTAACCGTGGTCATAATTATATTTCAATTTTATTCAATTCAATAATTTTACCGTTCATAATCAAAACGAATCGTTTTTTGAATCTAGTAACCGGACATTACAATAATTAAAACTAGTGTATCATGTATCGGTAAAGTTTTGAAAATATTAGTTGAATTTACTTTAACACTTGTTTCCGCTAAAGAAAAATGTCCATTTTATTTATTTTTAGTAACTTATTTCGTTTTAATATAATTTTTAAATAGTTTTTTTATCGTTGTTTTTAATGAAATAGCAGAACGATTGTAACGAACATTCACTCGCACCTGCATGTTTGTATTTGGAAAAATCTGTTACGAACCATCACTAGTTAAAACCCGAGGAATTCATTATACGTTGACATCGAAACTCGAAAGTCGTGTTGATACGTATTTGTTCCGATTTTTTAAATAAATATTTAATTAAAAAAAAAAAGAATATAACAATAAAAATACTCTAGAATAAGGCATATTGTAGAGTATTTTTTATTTTTTGATTTTAGTATCGATTTCATTACTAATTGAATTTTAAAAGTGCACCTAAATACTTTCAAACTTAATTTTTGTATGTGTAGTATTGAAATACCTACGCATAAAAATATTGCTCTACATATAATTTTCAGCCATAACTATAATGTTACTATGTAATTATACCATATAATTTAAATGAAATTATATTTACGCTAATAATAAAAAAATAAATTAAAGCACTTAAAATAGACTTACACTTTAGTATATAAATTAAAGGAAGATAAGTTTATCGATAAAAATAATATAAGTTTTTCAGGATGTATACCTAATCATATTTTCGGCGTACTAAGCAATCAGCCATTTAATCACTGAACGGCCATAAAACGCTTCACACTGGAATACTGAAATCAACTAACAGCCAACTCACTAATATCAACTTCGGATCAGAAAATAGAACACGCGAAATTTACCTTATAGGTTAAGAGTCTAAGTCCATTAAGCACAAGTGCTTGATTTGGGTTTGGAAATATTTAAAAAATAGATATGTAACCGGTCCCGTAACTAAGAAGTAAGTTGTATTAGATCCAGGATACATTTATGCTTATTAAAAAAAAGAGGGTCATTGCTCAACAATATGGCATTCATAGGCATAGCTAATTTAACATTTTTATAAATTAAATAATAAATAAATATTTTTCATATAATCAATAAGTAATACCACAACAATATATTATGTAAAAATAATTTGAACAGTTCTCAAGCATTGCTGTCCCCATCCGTGGAACCGGTGACCTTGACTAGTCACATAGTATTTCTGGTTGTCGAAATTAAGTCTACAATTGGTTGAATAATTACATAAAACAGAATAATAACTACAAGTACAATTAACGCCGTCGATAAACCGCCTTGGGTGGCGCTAAAGTAATCCATGTTCAATCCCATTATTATAGATATAAGACCCATGCATATTGCAAACATACCAACCGCGATGTGGAGGATTTTAATTGGTCCGCTCTTGATCAGTAATCGAACTTTTGAGGAGAACAATGCTATGATGCCGGAGACAAAGCTTATCAGGGTAAATGTTAAAGCGACGACACCTGAAAAGGAAAAATAAAAAATACACATTATGTCGTCAGTCTGGAAGGAATATGCCGTAAAAGATCGAGATAGATGTACTTGAACGAAAGTAATTACTGACATACAGTACCGTCTGGTGATATTATTTAAAAAAAATCTATCTGACTGTTTTAAAATCAAATATGTATAAAACAATGGGCTTTACTATGGTAAGAAAGAGACCAGAGAGAACATCAAATATATTTACATTGTCATTCGATACAAAAAGAATCATAAAAGATATTTCTAAGAAACTGGTCCACACTTCTGGTGATCCAAGAGCTGGCGCTTATTTAGCCCAAAGGCTGAGTCTAGCGATGCAGAGAGGCAACAGTGCCAGCGTCTTGGGTACAATGCGACAGGACAATCTTTTAGACGGCGTGTTTCTGCTTTAAATTTGTAATGTGTATTTTGTTCTTTTTATTTTAATTTTGTATTTTATAAAAATGTCTGTATATAGCTACTAAATAATATATATACCAATACATTTATTTTTAAATGATTATTTGGGGATTATGTGTTACTCTAGCGTATGTAATACGTAATCATAATTCTACATATACATTATAATTGTTAAAACACTTTTGCAAAACAAACTGAACGTAAAATTTATATATTCATATATACACACATATTTTTTAATATTGTTCAAATATGTTTATCATGCAGAGTTCAAGCAATTACACATTTATATTTTTTTCTCTAGTTATGTATTTTAGTTCCCAAAAATGCTTTCTATAATCTTGTCAACTTATCTTAAGATATGAATAGTTTCGCAATGGTCTCGATAAGAATCTTGAGTCATCTTACCGCATATGCCATGGGCTGTGTTGATCTGCATGTTCACCTCTGCCAGTGCCAGAAATGTGCCAGCGAGGACGAAGAGAGAACCGATTAATTGAAGGCATCCGTGAATGATTCTCTTGCTATCTGTCGTTAGTTGGAAAGACCACGAGTTATGTCTGTTCAGCGTCAAAACAGACTCGACGAGAAATAGTTGATACTGTAAGAATTATGAAATATAAAATATTTAAATTATTAAGTTATTAAACATATATGCATCAACTAAAAGGTCAGCATCGGATCGGTAGGGCGACAAATAGACCACCTGATGGTTATGGTCATCACCGGCCGTTGATATTGACATTGTATGTAATTTAACCATCCTTTAGATCACCACTCACCTTTCAAACCACACACAACAATTCTAAAATAAAAAACTTAGTTCTACTATTTTGCGGTAGAGTATCTCATGGGTAGGTTGTACCTACCCTGACGAGCTCGCAGAAAGCCCTACCACCAAGTAGATACACAATTAAATCGAGACGATTTCGTTGATTTGATTATCTGTTTTATTTTATTTAAAGTCAAAAGAACTTAAAACCTCATTAGACAATGAATAAGAAGTATATTAAAAAAATTAAATAATCACAAAAAATGTTTAGAATTATTTTATGAAACATAATACGTACACCAGTTCCAGCAAATACGATGTGCAGTTGTAAATTAGTTATAGATCCGTCAGACTGTGAGGTTAACGCGAAATGCCATAAACAGAACACCACAATAGCTATTTGCATGTGATGGAGTAAATTAATCAGCTGGCAGATAGCGGACCACGCGGAGTACCAGGACGAGGTGTAATGAGTTTCTCCACTCTCTTGGTCGTACGCAGTGGGAGCTCTCGTCACCTCTGCTTGGTAAGGAACATGTTCGCGGACTTCGAACATTTCCACCTTCTCAACGGATTGCTGACTGGTTGTTGGTTTATCCATTATTCCAGAAAACCCTCAAACTTATGTTCGCTTGCCGTTGGATCCCACACACTCTCCCGAGCCCTATCACTATACTATAGTAAGAATTTTTAAGATAGCGTCTCGGTTGTGATAAAATTGTGGAATTTACTTCAGGCTAGCTATCGTAATATTATTGACAGCTTTGAGATTAAAACTGGGTGATGCTATGATATCAGATGAGGAAGATAATGATTATCTTATATATTCGAATTTGATATAAAATGATGGAATGCCAGTGTATTTCTTGTGGTCTGACCTAATTAGTAAAATTTATTGGTATCTCTATTGGTGAATTGTTTTGTACATATACAATTTGATTATATTTAATTAAACTTAGAAAAAAAACATAACTATTTTCAATCGGGATTATATAAATTGACTTAGCATGTTGAAGCTTTGATGTGTGAATTATATTTCGGTTTTCAGTCGCTTATTGGCTTATGGGTTGACGTTGGAAAAAAATATCAAAATCTTCTCGATAGAAAAAAAACATAGTGTGACCTCAAAGTTTTATATTTATTTAATTTATATTCGAAATATTGTTGTAAATATTAATAAAAAATAAATAATATATTTAATTTTAGGACTGACTGCGATTTCTTGTAAATCTTGTCATTTTGGTGCTTTATATTTTATTTTCTTTAGCGAAAGATCACGTCTTATGCCTCGGGTAGTTGAATTCAAACATATTTGTTACTTAATTCAGTCTGTATTATACCTCCGTTAAGATGAGTACTATGAAGAAAAATGTGATTGTTTACTTAGTAATTATTAATTATTGTCATCCGGAATATTCTAATTAAAATATATATTCAACGAAATAAATAGTAAAGTATGAGAATCTTAATTCATATAGGTATTATTACATACTTACTTAATATTTACGCAATGTGTCACCATCTATCGGTAGTTCTTAAAAACAAGATATCGCTATTAGGCGCCAGATGTCGCAATCAGTATAATCATCTTTATTACATCGTCTTAACTACTCAATCGATTATCATGTGCATAAATGTTTTAGGAGTACAAAAAAGGCCATAGTGTACTTAACAATCTATATTTTACAAGCTTTTATATTACTTGTTAAAATGTGTTGGAAAATCTTGCAACAGAATAATAAACAAATTGAGCTGAATTTTGGTGTGGCTTATGTGACGGTGGCAATATCTACAGTCCAGTATACTTTTTTTCTTTTCAGTCATGAACGCAAGTGCCTTCGCGATGCCGCTTAAATCATCTGTCAAAGATGCAGAGGCCTATATGATGAGTATACTAAATTTAATTTGTTTTTACAAGGAATAAATAACGGCTCGATCTTAAAAAAAAATGTTTTTCTAATTTAATTTGTATATGATATAATGTTGGTAGTATGGTTAACGCGAGTGTATCACTAACTATCTATCCGATGGGAATAATTACTTTTCCGTTAGATTTTACTATGTTTATTGGGATAGGTTACGAGCTTTATAACTTCATGATACGGCCCTGAGGAGCAAAATAGTAGCCATAAATATTAATCAATCTTGCAAACAATAAACAAGTACTCGACATATATGAGTATAAAACAGGTAACATAAACGAAACTCATCGCCGACGAATCCCGAACACCGGGCACCACTAGTTATTTATAAAATTACATGAAAAAAAACGAATAAATTTTATTTATTTCAATAAAAAGCTATCAATTAACATTAAGAATAGTTTGAGGATAACTCATCTTTTTAAAAAAAGGGTACAATTATAAAACGTAAGGTCCAGATAACTCGAAAGGCGCCGCAAGTCAGGGAGGTACGGTCAGCCTCCAAATTAATAAGGGCGTTAATTAACTTTTACCCGGGGCCTTACCAAGGCGTACCCTATTTGTCACCTTAACACTTGATAACAAGAGGTAAAAGAAAGGCTTAAAGTTGATCGCTTCGGGTACAATATATTACATTCACGAAGGGTTTTTTATTTCGTTATATTATTTTGATAAGGGACCCCGTATTAAGCGCTCGTTCTAGTTAAGATTAAGATCTATAAATTCATAGTAGAAAAAAGCAAGAATTGTAAGTGGAATTTAATCTTGGATTCAAATTACATATAATTACCAACTTTATATAAAAAATCTGCAATTATAAAGTCAGTTAATTGAGTTCCAGGCTCAAAAATATTAGAGCGGTAAAAAGACAGTTATTTAAGAATATATGAAGTATATATTATATTATCAATTAGTATATATTATAAGATCAAAGTAATTAAAATGATTACGAATTGAAAACAGTCTACGTAACGTTTAAGTAAATTTTTGGAATTGTTTTGCGTGCATCAATGTTTTAATTTTTATTGTTATATATTTGGCATACTAATAACAACCCACAACAAATAGATTTTTTTTGTAGATATTGATCGCAGCCATTTCCTTTACCTACTCGTATAAGACTTCCCGACTCGATTATTATAAATCGATTGTCGGTATCGGCATCGTGTATCGATTATGGTTGATTATTGATTCTGATTTATAGCATCATAAACGCATCCATCCTCATATGAATTTTGTTAAACAAGGAAAGTAGTCTCGTCGATTATAGAGAATGAGCTTATGTAAAAAATTAGATTAGTAAAATAGTTCAATCATTTCTAAAAGCTGTTATCAAGTTTTTTTTTAAATCAAAAATATTTTCTCACTAACATGAATTAATATAGGAGCGCTTTTTTTTTTCTTAACCACATGATTTAGTAAATTTATTACATATTTCGCTATCTCAATTAAATAAATATTTATTTCATAAAAAAGTTTGTTATTATTACAGAATATTTTTTTTAATATATTTTTTTTAAATAAAGATAATAATATCGGAAATTGGATACTATATTATTATCATATACTTCTAGATAATCTATTAATAAAATTAAGGTTCTATGCAAAGTTAAGTTACGCGAGCTCACGTCTAACTCCATTCTCATACTTGTTATTATAAATCGATGCGGCACCGTGCATTCGATAATTATCATTAGATTTATAGTTACGAGACCATGCGCACGCGCATGTTGACGGGCATTTTCGTGCTCTACGATATAATTTGTTTCTGTTATAACTTATTTGTTTACACAATCGTATTATTGTTTCTTTGTTATAATATTTACAATATATTTTAACATTAATTTATTTTAAATATTGTAATATTATTCTGACAACACCTAAAATTATCATTGACTAATGTTTCAGTACTAGTTATTTAATTAAAAATTTCATATAGAATAAATAAATGAAGTTCAATTATTTGATTATATATATATATATATGTTCTTTGCTAAAATAAATAGACCTAGGTTTTATTATACAATGCCGGTTTTGTTACTGTCATTAAAATTGCATTTGTGTAGCAGCTAATATCTTAATAAGAAATAAGATCATAGGGCCGGTCCTGCGGTGGGTATCTCGGTATGTGTGGTCCTGTCAACAAGGCTGGTTCGAAACATCGATATTAGATTAGCTATTAAATTCTGTTTAATAAGCAATGTGAGTTACGTGCAGTATCTTGGTTCTTACTTAAAATAAAGCAAATAATTTTTATATTTATTAAACTAATTACATCTGTAATTGATATTTAATTTATTATTTGTTACATTCTAATTTATTTAACATATGTCAATTAAGTTTATACCATAGATAAAAAAAACAATAAAAGTTTTTTTTTAACAAGACGTTCGTCATGCCCCCAAAATATATTTTTAATATTCTTTTCATGTTCAATAGTCAAGAAAATAAATATGACCATATTATATGGTTATACATATGAAGTCGAAAAATATGAAATTTAAACATTTGTCAATTTATTAGAACGTAGTCATTTTCCATTATTAAAATATGTCACATAAATTCTCATATCTAAGAATTATTTACATCAAAGACTTCAATTATGAATGCTTATTTTTAAATAATGCGTTCTACTCGTAAAACAAAAGCTTTTCCTTATTCGTAGCTAAGTGCTATAAACGCTATACCATAAAATAGAATCATGTAGTCTGGGAAAATGTAAATAAAAAAATATTTTTTTTTATTAATCATGAAAAAAATGTTATACGTTATTCAAGTCGACTTTTTTCCTTTTAATCCTTTTTCTAAAGTGAAGAACCGACAATACAATACAAAGCCAATATTTTATTTATTATATTATTATATACATTTAAATTGGTATATGAAGATTAACGAAAATTAACTTCAATTTTTTTTAATATCCGTATCAATTAATGTATATAATTTACTTAATATAACGATTAATTTAAAGATCAAAACAAATATAATAAAGAAAACTCAGAAATGCAAAGCGCCATTGTCTGTAGAAAAAAAAATTAAATTTAAATAGAATATAATATAATTATGCGAATGAAATATGCCTCAATTAATTATTTAAATAAAATATATAATAATTATATAAAAATATAGAACAGATAATTTTTAGTAATTTGTAAATGTTTTTAGTTATAGATTTATGTAGTGTCTATATTTTCTAACTTCAATCTGACGGCCGATCTAACCTCGTCCGTGTCGAATGAATAACCACGGATCGCAGGCTCCCTAGGGAACGCTTGACGGGGGAATCATCTGTCATCGCGCTGAAATTGCTGTAATAAATCACTAAGAAATTACGAATAATATTGATTACAGGATAGAAATATGCTGGCGGTATTTTATGTGGTGCGAGCTGATCGCTATTAGCTTTTTGTTAATGTTTTTAATAGAATAGCTTAACTATTATTTATATTACCACTATATTTATAAAATAAATATTATATGTTCTTTATTAATCGGCAATTTAGGTGATTTAAAAAAGAAGTGTCTACAATTAGGCTGTTCTTTATAAACCATAGAAAAATTCACTAGGAGATTAGCTGCTAGTTTTCTTAAAACAACGCTGTTTGTTTTGTTCTTTAAACAGCTAGTTTTATAAGGTCTCACCATATTTAACATCCTAACTATAACAATTATTTACCATTAATATAAAATAATAAACTAGTTGAACCATTTTAGATTTACTGGCAACTTTTAAAGCAGGTTTTTATTTATCTTTGTCGGTTATACAGTGTTTACTTGAACCACAAAAAATACCGCAAGGATTGAAATATTTATTTAAAACTAACGTTACCTAAATGATATAAATACCACCAGCCTTTCTTATTAAATTATTTTCATTGAATGGGTCGTAAGTACGTAATATAAGTTGCGTCGGCCCTAATAAGTAAAAATGATAACATTCAATCAGTAGCGGCCGGCTTAGTCACCATCATAATTGGTCGAACTTTTACTTGCATTTTTACTTTCCACACTAGTGTAGTAATAAGTTCTGGAAGTACCAAGCCCTTTTAACGGAAAGCCGAACCGCGTCAGTTGATGTCGGGCGTAGGCGCATTGCACGTCGCTGTCATAGAGAAATGCCACTTTTTTCAAGAGCTCGGTAATGTTACAACTCCTACAGCTTCCTTTTGACTTATGATAGCCCGGTACTTTTATATCGATCACTTAAGTTATTGTTTTTGGTTTTTAATTAGTTCTAAATTTTATTTCGTGTTGTGCTGATTGAAGAAGGGTATAAAAGTTTTCGGTGAGTTTGTTTGTTTTTTATACTTCTGCCATAAGATGCGAAAAATAATTATCATTAAATATTTATGAAACTCCTAATGTGGTTGCATAATTTGCAACCTGCGTTTGCCAGAACATTAAAAGAAACAAATATACAAAAAGAAAATTTTAGTCAAAAACCTTTTATTTTTTTTTCTTAGTGAAGCTTATTAACGTATAAGGCCTCTTTTAGAAACGTAATTATAAATAAATAATTGAATGTTCAATGTTGTTAGACATAAGCCTTTAATATATTTGTAGATTATTTAATTTATTCTCATCTTATAATATGTAATATTATCCAAACTAAAATATTGATTATCACGTTTTTTTGCTTTATTAAAATGGCAAAAAGTGTTCAAAGTTACCCTAACTAACTTCGGTTTTATAAATAGTGATAATAAAAATAAATAGCTTTAATATTACTATATAAATAAATAATTATAAATTATTATTATAATAAACTTATATTCAGTTATATAATTATATAAATTTTCAGTCTTGTTATATTATATTTATAGAATAACACTTAAACAAGTGCTATTGCTATCATTGAAACATTGTTTTTTTTTTATAACAGTAAAACTTTTATTAGTAAAATTAAGAAAAAAAGTCAAAATCTTTAGGCCTTACATATTATATTCTCTTTTGTAGCATTGGAATTTGCTTATCTAGGAAAGGTATATACGAATTTAATATTTAAATTAAACAATTCAATTTCATTCAGATTAAATCGTTGTTATTAAAAAAAAAACGATGACATATATTTCGATTAGAATTTCCATGCGGTACATCAGGATCGCTGCGTCTCTGTTTGTAAAATACGCGCCACGTGCATGATAACAGGTTATTCCGCCTAAAGTTATGACCACTGTGTCGGCTGAATAGCGGAAACCTTTGCGTAAAAAAAAAAGATTTTTTAAAGGCTATATTATATTTTTTAAATTACACAATACAATACTCATATTAATTACAATTAATTATTGACATGATACTTTAATTTAATTATTTTTAGTATAATATTATATATATTTTATTGTATTATAGTGACTGTCTTCATATACTTTTGAGTCCGTTCCATTTCTGATCGCAAATTTAAATTATAATTATTTATATCTAAAATTATTTAATTACATCTAGTGTCATATTATTATTCTTTTTATATAAAAACGGATGAAAATATCCCACGAAATGATGAAAGGTTGTTTAAAATAAACTTCGTTGTGTATTTCAAAAAGTATACAACAAAATGATACGGTTGAATGGAAACAGAAGGCTAGGTCTGGCAATAAAGATTTTTATCACCTGTGCACGAGCTTACTTTCAAACTGAGCGATATTTGCATAGTCAACGGATTACTGTAAACTAGTCTAAGATGGGTTTCGATGATAGTTACATATAGACAGACAGACGTTAAAATGTAAAGTTTGAGACTTCTCCGTCTGGAGTATATATTATGAGAAATGTTATCTTTTTGTTATTTCGCTGTCAGTTAATTTTTTTTGACGAAGCTTATGTTATATAATTCAACGCCTTGTAGTTTGGCTTAATAGTTTAACATATTTTGATATTTTTTTAAAGGAAATTGAAGAGTTTTATCCAAAGGAAGGAATGAATTTAAACTCATAATTATTATTATTTTATTAGCGTAATGACGTATGGCCTTAATTATTCTTTAGGGGTGTTTAGGCGTGTTTAGCTTATCATTGATTTCTCTAGTTCTTTCATTATTGTTTTGATATTAGAAAGAAGAAGACAGCATTATTTATATAATCAACTCCTAAACCTAAATAAGTAGTGAATATATTCGTATTTACTACATTTATATTGCATTAAAATAAATAAATTATTAAAACATATTCATATACACATATACATATATAGCATTTAATTTCTCTTATTAATCGCTGTAATCACAGGAACTATTAAATCGATATGAATAATTATTTGTGCGTTAGATAATCTATTAATTGAGGAAAGTTATGGGTTTATAACTCTGAGCAACGACTCATAAGGCATAGCCATAAATTTCAAACAACATGGCATATTGCACTGCTAAATAATTAATGAAAATGAATCATATGTATATAAGCATAATTAAAAAAAATGTAATTAACTCTTGTGTGCAAAAGTTTATTATACTTATGGATGATAGGACACCTATCTGGCTATATATATTTGTATAGAAAATTTGCATGCAATTATAAGATATGATACAAAAAAAAAACAAAACAGTCCGGTTGAGTTTCTATCGCCGGTTTTCTTCAGGTCAGAGTATTTGTTTTCCGAAACGGTGGTAGTTTTTAATTTGATAATCAGTAAACGTAATATTGCTATATTGAATAAAGGGTTTTAATTTCATTTGATATATGATTAAAATTTGACACAAGTTAAAGGTCATATCTAGTAGCTTTACTGGTGGTAGGCCTTTGTGATATATGATGGATAGGTACCATCCACTCATTAGATATACTTCCGCAAAAACAGCAGTACTTGGTATTGGTGTGATCCGGTTTAAAGGATGAGTGAGTCAGTGTAATTACAGGTGAGTATCTTAAAGAATCGCTCCCGCCCGGTGACGGTCTATGGGGCCAACAGCAACAGGTCCATTCGAAAAAAAAGTAATTACAGGCACATGGGAATTAATATCTCAGTTCCCAAGATTGGTGGCGCATTAGCGATGTAAGCGATGATTAACATTTGTTACAATGCCTAAGTCTAAGGGCGTTGGTGACTACTTACTATCAAGTGGCCCATTTGCTCGTCCGCCTATCTATTCTATATTAAAAAAATGTTTAAAATTTAATATAATTAATATAATAATATACTTTTTGCACCTGGTCGGTAATAATGAACGCTCTGTAATCTGCAAGTTCTAGCGGTTTATGTTTACGGATAAGAGTATACGTTAATGGATAATTAATTTAAAGTGTAAATTATACGAATATATATAGCTTACTTTATTTTGGGAAGAAAATCTGTAATAAATTTCGATTTCCAATGTAATATGTAACAACTTCGTTTTAAAAATATTTATTAAAATATCATCAAGATATTTGTATAACTTAACAAATATTAACTTGTAGAGTTGTCGAGTATACTATAAATAATTTAACTTTAAAAATATGTTTGAGTGTTGCATTTAGGAAATATATATTGATTAAAAAAAAACATATTCTAATATGCAGTGCACTGGCGTAAATAATAACAGCATAGGTTTTGTGCGTACAGTATTACTAGGTACGATTAGATACCATTGTTGGCAAGACATTGACAATATAAGGAATGGTTAATGCGTGGTAAAATGTTCTATCATTAGCTTTGCCCATTTGTTAGTCGACATATCGCACAAAATATTCAATGTACGTATAACATACATCTTATTAATTGTTTCTGTTCGTGAATTTGATTTGAATGTTTTTTTTTGAAAATTTATCTTTATAAGAAATACTTGGATTATCGAATCTTATATATGTGTATAAAATTTGATGGTAGCAAATTTGAGATTAATAAACTTCTACATTGTTTGATCGATAATCATAAAACTTAAGTATGTATTTTTTTATGGAGAAGGGTTTTAAACTATTGTTGCAATTTGCCGCTAGATGGTACTGTAAAACTTAAACTTCTAAATCATTCAACCGATCGCTATAGCAAATATACACAGGCATCAGGTTTTACTATCAAAATATGAAAATGAATGCTTGTTTTGTCATTCTCACACTCTCCATGAATTCAATTGATTTTAAATGGTATATATTTGTCTTGAGTAGAATCAACAGAAGAGGCATTTCAATGCATAAGCATTAGTTTAAATGAGTTAAAAAAAACAATAAATTGAAATATATATGAACGCGAATAAAATATACTTAAAATAATTATGATAACACATCAATTCTTTATTAATTCCTTGTAACAAGTAAATGCGGTAAAATCAGGAAGCGAACACGATACTCCCTCGCTAATGGCGAGCTATGACATCGCATTGAGTTACACTATTCCACTTGTTTTTTTAATTAAACGTTTTGAACTGTTTCAAAGCGAAAACAGTACATTAATAACTTGAAATTGGCCTCAAATGAAGATTCAATTTTATATATGGAACATGGGCTGTAACAACAACAACACAAGAACGGAAATATATATTTTTTTTTAAGACAGCGTAAACATGTTTGAGAAATGGTATTATTGTTTTTAAAATATTTGACTTTGTAAGTTAGTAGCTTAGTTAAAATGAAAAATGAAAATAAGAACACAAAAAACTGGTTAACATACATAATTATATTCTTCTTTAGAATGTATTTTATCCATTAGCTGACAGGTATGCGTTGGTGTGTGTCATTGCACGTATGGAATGTCGCGTGTGTAGGCGTACCTGTGTATGTGTTGACGAGAAATGAATTGCTATAATGATTTATTTGTTAATTGTTTTAAAATAGTTTAGATACATTTGATGTCTATTTTTAATTTTGACTCTTCTTCTTTCTGCTCTTTCTTGTTTCATTTTTTTATAGTATAGGTAGGCGGGCGAGCATATGGGCCACCTGATAGTAAGTGGTCAGCAACGCCTATGTACATTGGCATTGTAAGAACTGTTAACCGTTGCTTACATCGCCAATGCGCCACCAACCTTGGGAACTAAGATGCTATGTCCTTTGTGCCTGTAATTACACTGGCTCACTCACCCTTCAAACCGGAACACAACAATACCAAGTACTGCTATTTTGCGGTAGAATATTTGATGAGTAAGTGGTACCTACCTAGACGAGTTTGCACAAAGCCCTACCACTAGTAAGTATTACTAAAGGTCGTGACTTTGAAATTCCTGCTCTGCATTATATTTATCTAAGTGTTTCCACGTCGCTCGGTTTTTAGCTATTAATGCGAGACCAGTATTATAACCATCAACGGGTTACAACATTTTAGTTAATGTCGTTTATTTTACTATATATAAATATAATCTCATATGGCTTAACAAGTTCAGGAAAACATCAAATCATGCCAAATGAATGTCTCGCTTTGAAGATATACGACGAGCCTTCGCAGTATTTTAAATCATTTAGTTTTGCTAAACTAAATATTTACTTCATAAATTATGTAAGAAGCGTTGTCCGTTTATTATTTAGCTCATGTATTTTATGAAACAGGTTGAATCTTGTTTTATTTCATTTATTATAGGTTTTTTATTATAGGAATCAAACAATTAATAATACGATTATAATACAATAAATAGCATAGTAAAGATGTCATGATGTAACGCAACATGACAAGAAAATTTTAAATTAAAAATATGTATGTCAATAATAATAATAATAAGAATTTATTTATTCGGGTAACAAGACTCATATACAAAATTACAAAAAAAAAATAAAAATAAACACTACTATCTACTACTTACACAATTTACTGGTGCAGTTGAAACTTTACAACAACGGCTTATAAATATACAGTCTAGTCTGTTAGCAACCATGTTTAGAATTTTGTTTGAGCTGGCCCGCACCCTGTGAACCAAGGATGCACACTTTTTTCGCATTAATGCGTAAAAACAGTCTATATTCGCTTCAGCGAACATCTCTGAAGCACTATAGCAGCGAGGCAACCCCATCAGCAATCTAAAGGCGTTATTGTACTGTACACGAAGAGTATTGTATGATTTTAATGTATAATTAGCCCACAAGCTGATATATTATATGATTAATAATGATAACTAAAGGAAAAAAAAACTTATTTTTAAAAACGAATTATTTGTCGATAAACTAAAATATTAGTCGATACGCACGCACTATATGTGCATATAGTTCAATATGTGCATATTAGACACATAATATATATTTTACTGATCGTGAGTAAATAAGCTGTTTTTTCTTTGTAAAATGAATGAATTTTTGTGTATAAATATCTATTCAAAACAACATTAATATATAACTAATATTTAGTTATTTTATCTAATTCATCAACATCAAAATTAATATTTAAAACTATTGTTTTCTAACATTAAATTTCATCCTTGGCGGTCTATTTAATAACAAAAGAGGTTATATATACATTCAAGGGTCGATGATGTTTTTATTTATAACCTGTGGAATCGCTACCGCATAGTGTTTAATCGGTCGATCCATAATGGCCGCTCGATCGAGTGTTCATTGGGAATATCCACTTATACATGGCTCATTTAATCTTAACTAGATTATTTATAATATAAACCTTTTTTGTCTACATTTATTTAAATTAACTAGGTTTAATGTCAACCGTAATATATTGTTTTAAAATTTTATATCGAATCATAAGCGAACAAGTAAGATTAAAATCCTTTATAGTAGGCTAAGATAGATAAGTTTGACATTCACATGCTGTTAAGGATGACATCGAAAAGAACATCTTATGTGTTAGTGACAGAAGTGAAACTATTTTGGAGTCAGAAATTTGAATCTCATCATAACCAAAGAAATCCTAACTAATATTATAAATGCGCAAGTAGCTTTGTTTGTTACGCTTTAACATTTTTACTACTGAACCGATCATCATGAATTTTTGCCTGCACGTTCACGGGGGTACAGAAAAGGACATATTACCTAATATCCGCCCCACACACGCGGGTAAAGTTGCGACCGGAAACTAGTTTCACAAAGCTAAATGCATCACAAAATCACAAATACCAAATAGGTTTTTTTTTATTAAACTATGTGCAGAATCACGACTATTACTGCCTTCTTACGGTCCGTCAAACGTTTGATCGTGCCTGTTTAATCGTGTTAGCATTGAGAGCTACTCCGTATCACACAACCCACTTAATATTATGGACATTCGCGGTATGTTTGGATATATGTATACGGAGTTGTTAGTAGTAGTAAAATTTAACGAATTACGGTGGCTCTGTATTAGTGACATATTATAGTTGTTTTGATTAAATATTTATTTACAGAATTTTTTAAAAATTACTAGAAATATTATCTGTTTCTAGACCTAGAAGTACTATTTATCATGTGTGATACGAGCTTGATTCTGTTTGACAGATATTTGATAGTATCTTTGCATACAATTGCATACTATTTGGTATCGAAAATAATGGTAAAAATATAATAATTGCTGTAAATAGGAAATATATTGTAAAATGCTTAAAGTCAATTTGTTAGAAAACATATTAGCAAACATTAAATTAATGGAACTTATTACTTTAAAATCGATAAATTAATTTGTTTTTCGAATCATAGTGTTTTTTTATAGAATAGGAAGGCGGACGAGCATATGGGTCACCTGATGGTAAGTAGTCACCAACCCTCTTAGACATTGGCACTGTAAGAAATGTCAACCACCGCTTACATAGCCTATGCGCCACCAACCTTGGCAACTAAGATTCTATGTCTCTTGTGCCTGCAATTACACTGGCTCACTCACCCTTCAAACCGGAACACAACAAAATCAAGTACTGCTGTTTTGCGGTATAATATCTGTTGAGTGGGTGGTACCTACCCAGACGAGCTTGCACAAAGCCCTACCACCAGTAACCAGTTCGATTTAAATAATGTTAATTTTATTATGTTTTTACAACTCTATATTATGTCCATATAAATTTGATTACACTATCCCTGTCAACTGATTAACGTTGGCTGTGCAGTAACATTTAATTTATTTACATACTGATATGAAGCCTGAGTGATTTCGGGACATAAAACTATCGTATGCAAATAAGCGCTGAAGAAGCGCTGTAACTGACAGAGATCTATAAATTCTTAGTAGTAAAATATTTTATAAGCAATTTCAGCTTGATGTTTGGATATCAATGTATGAAATTATTTTTAAAATATTAAATTAAAATCACTTGTAATATCATGTGACATTATTTATAATATATTTGGCAGTTTTCTTTTTAAGTATCTATTAACAAATGAATTGTACTCGTGGACGGATTCAGCGCTGTCGCAGCGCTTCGTCCACAAAATGTAAACCATTTTATAGTACATTCCATCCGTCTGTTACAGATAACTTAATTATATAACACGATATTAAAACCTTAGCCTATTCTAGTTAGAATTTTATAATATAAATCGGAAATAATAATTTCTTAGTCGTAAAATTTTTATGAGTGGAATTGGATACATCGTCTATGGTAATCGGGTTTTAACAAAGAAATAACGCTAAGATACATTTATGAGTTTATTTACAGTTATAACATATTTAATTAAAACAAATATATTTCAACTTATATATTTACTTAAGTAACATTTATATTTTATTACAACTATAATTGAATATGTAATTTTATATGTGGTAGGTTTCTATGCAAGCCTATATAAGTACTCATGTTCGTTTTAAGGGTGAATAAGGAGTAATTGTAGATATAAAGAAATACATTTTAGATTATCCTTAGTTGGCGGCGCTTTGATGCCTAATGGTGTAAGGCGTAGTTCATAATTTTTACAATGCCATTGTCTATGGTGGAGGCGGTTTAGCAACAGATGTCCCATTCGGCAACCTACCTTTCTATTATAAATAGAAAATTATGTAGCTTCCAGTGGTCAATTTTAAACTTTGTTTGGCTCGTTATTCAAGAACAATAGGATATCAATATTATAATCTTTTTTTTTCTCGCTGGAAAAACACATTTATGTGTTTCCCCCACATGAAGAGGGGGGGTATGTGGGACTCGAGTACCCACTAAAAAACCAGCGGTACCCACTCCGTCTTGTCGGGGGACGTCACGGGATCGCTTGCGCATACTACCGTGCCGTCCCGACATCAATATTATAATCTGATTAACACAAAAAATTTCATTTTCTTATTGCTTAACATTAATTTTTTATTGTTTTACATTTTTAAATTATAAACAGAAGGATATCGATGAAATCTGTATAACTAGTTAAAATATACATTAGTTAGTTACTACTGTATGTTTTAATCTAAACGCGGTAGTAAGATTGCTCTTAATTGATTAAACTTTTCTAAAACACGTGTCTTTAGTTTACAATGCGCTTGTCATGTGTAAATCGAATCGTACGTGACGACGTTCAATCGGCCACCGGCAAAGTTAAATGCGCTGATAACATCTACGCGGTGCGCCTGCGCAGCTTTTTGTGCAGTCCTAATTGAATTATCTATTAGTACGGCTCATAGTTTTTACGTCATATACATGTAATTTGATTGGAATGTTTTTTTTTGAGTTACTTAGATTCTGAATAAACTAAAAGCTACTTCATTCAAGTTTTGTATTATTAATTATTACTCTAATATTTATCGTAATATTTATAACTTAAAGTAATACTTATTTCGGGACATTCGATTTCGGAACTTTTATACAGCTATAATAGATTATTTCAAAATTAAAACTACACATATCATTTAGATAGTTACCTCTAAGATCTATCGGTGGCAGGGGCTTGTGAAAGGTCACCTGAGTGCACCACCCACTCATTACTTAAAACGCAAAAAATTAATACGTTTTAACGCTGTGTATACTTCTGAGAGATGAGTAAGCAAGTTATATTTTAAGGAACGAGTTAACCGATTACGACGACGAAGAGTACAATATCTTAGATGTTGATGATACTTCTTGCAGTGGCAATGTCTATGGATAAATATTAACATAACAATTAAGAAAATACAACAATAAAATATTTTCTAGGTTTCTAGGTAAACGCTTTTTTATATAAAATTGGTAGGCGGACGGGTAAATGGGCCACCTGATGAGAAATATTAACCATACCTCATATCGTCAATGCGCTACCAAGACAAACCTTGGGCACTGACATGTTATATCCCCTGTGACTAGAGTTATGATTATATTTTATATGTTAGATACGTATGTTTTATGGTCAATCCCTCTTCTCTAAAACTAAAATGAAACACGAATTAAATGTATTTTAATCTTTATTCAGTTTTTTTTTATTTTAATAGTCCGTTTGCCTGAATAGATTTATAAGTACAAAAAGAAGACTTAAATTACTTTTATAACACATTAAGTCGAAAGATTATGAACTTGACTCGTTTGATTAACACGTGTCATTATGAATAGTTCTTTGTAAGGCTTCGGTTTTTTTGTCGAGTTCAAATGTCCGTAAAGAATTATCACTTGACACTGATAAGTTTATTAAAAGTGTCGGACATAATTAATATTAACAAATCACATTTTTGATAGTAAGTACGATGTTATTAAGATTAATGTAAGAAACGGATTTTGTTAATAATTAAAGTTAAATGTTGACAAACGGACGCTCGTTAAGACAATCTATGTTAGGATATAAATATATAATTACATACAAAAAATATCTTAACCTTTTTAAGTGTTCGTGCCGTTTTGTATGCGTCATATCCAAATCGCAACGCAGCCGCTTCGACCCCGCGTCAACGACGCACCGATGCTCTGTGTTAATAGTAAGCTCTAGCATTACAAGGAAGTTTTACAAGTAAGAATTAATTGTAAGAAAAGAAATCAAAAGAGTGCTACTTAATTTTATTTATAAATAATTAAGTCGACAAAATAAGAAACGTAAAAGATGATATTTGATTCATTTTGATATTTTTGAAGAGTCCAGGTTTCGTAAAAACTGAGACGACACACAACTAAGAAGATATTACAGCTGCTTACGTTAATATAATCCTGTAAAACAATAATTCAAAAGTTTTATTGACCCTGTTTGGGGTTAGTGCAAGTTAACTGTTTCAGTTACCATTTTATTTATAGCCTAATGATAAAAAACCTTGTTGTGTTCCGGTTTAATGGGTGATAGATATAGTGTAATTACAGGGACCATTATGGATATCAGAATCATCTTAGATTCTACGGTGTGTGTTACAATAAGTATGTGTCTCAGAAGTATAAACCAATCCTTACATCAGTTAGAAAATTTTCCAAGTCTGCCTTTCAAAATTTAAACGAAGTATTGCTTTAATTTTTTTTAATTTTGCGTGACATTTAATAATTTATTATTTCTAGAAGATATATATATATATACATGTAGATACATAGATAGATAGCCATAATGGTGGAAATCGTCATTACTAAATGTCTTAGATTTAATTGGTATAGACTAAGATGTATTATAAAGTCAAGTCGAACATTTGGTGCAGAAACAAGTCAAGCAACTGCACTAGAATTGTAAAGAGTCTGACACGAGATTTAATGTGTACAACTATTCAGTACGTGAGAAACCTTTGAAAGCCATACCTATAAATTAGCTAATTGCTCGGCCTCGAAGTAGAACTTTTTCATAAATAATGATAACTAAACCACTAAAGATGTCTTCATTCTCGTTTAACACATTATTGATCAATAAGATCATGTTGTATCATGCTGGTTAGAAAATGTACATAGGAAATCGACCTTTATGTATTCTGAATTATAGTCAAAATTGCGTATACAAACAAAATTAGATTTCCTTAAAAATGTACACCGTACAAAGATACCATGAAAACGGATGAAAATTTATGACGGTTACATAAGAAATTCCTGGAATTGTAGTGGAGGTAGTGACATCATGTTGCTTAAGACGCTTTTAAATTTGTCAAGATAATAAATAAAACTCGACTTCTAGTTACGTAATAACAAAAAAATTACTATTTACGTTAAATAGGTTTAAAACAATTTTGTTTGTTCCTTTTTTGAATTATATCGTTTTATTTAATGTGTCAAAGGTATGTCAACTTAATGTCGTGATGGCAAGATTTATATTGAGCTACACATCACATTAAATAATCGTCATAATACTATCCACAGTCTTTTGTTATTTAGACAGTGAGTATCTTAAGAAGACCGGATCATAGCAGCCTTAAAAAATAATCCAATAATAGGTTGAACAAACGATAAAGATCTAGAATTTTGGTAACATGATGAGATAATAAAATGCCATTTAATGTTAGTAAAATATTAATATAGATGAGTGTTCAGTGTTTTAAAACAAGTTTCTATTGCCGTACAATGTGTGTGTCATTGACCCTCTGAAATCACGGGTGTTCACTGTTATATAATTATGTCCAATAGTGGTCGATCATCGTCGCTTGACCTGTCAACTATCAAGTAGCCTGGTCTATCTATTTAATGTTCGTTTCAATTATTTTTCTTTTGTTTCTGTCCTTGAATTGGTTCGATTCGCTCAAATCGTTTCTATAATTGAAGTAATTGACACCTTACATTGACAAGCTGTCGACTTGTATGTTCTACCAAATGAATTGCTTGGTTTTAAAATGTATTGAAAAATTGGTTCATAAAAAAGCAAGGTATCCAACAAAAGTAAAAGTTTTTATATATCCCACAGCTGGGAAAAGGCTAACCACTCTTCTTGAGGAGAAGGTTGGGGCTAATGAGCTTATTACAATACGTTTTTTCAATGCTATGCGTGGTAGAATTTCATTTGACAAATGCCAGATTTTCACGATATTTTATTACTTATTTTAAAATATTTCATGAATTAATCACATGAAAACGTAAAAAATCGCCGTTTGCCCGGTCTTGAATTCGTAATCTTCATTTTATATTCACGTATTTGAGCCACTAAGCCACATCGGGCCTTAATAAAACGAAGTATAATGAAAATAAATGATTCATGTTTCTATTAAACATTTTTTTAATCACGTAATTATTTCTTAAATATTATTCATTCCGTTAAGTTGTACGAATAAGTAATTTAAAATATTTAAAATAATATAGGGAATATGGGGAAAGGTGTCTTATTTGATATGCATTGAAATATTTTTTCTCTCTGTAAACAAATAGAAGCATAGAAATAAATAATCAAATTATCCTCTGTTTACGTAATTATTCGTTTTTTGCTTCTAAGCCTATCACAAGAATTTTATTGTCCTTAAACCTTCAGCTTATTTTTGTAATAGATATATCGTTATATTTTCAAAGATTTTTTTTACGTGATCGATGCGAGCAAATTAATATTCTGCCAACCCGCATTAGAGCAGCGTGGTGGAATAAGCTCTAAACCTTCTCCTCAAAAAGGGAGAGGAGGCCTTAGCCCAGCAGTGGGACATTAACAGGCTGTTACTGTACTGTACAAATACAAGGGATAAGGTGTATGAGATCTGAGCGGGGCTTATTTATCTGTAACGCTCAAGCGAGTAAGGTCAACGACGTATATCCACCTCTCAATGAATTTTTCTATTTACAAAACCAATTACACTTCACACTATGCATATATTCTCGCCTTTTCTCTCACATAAGAGGATTGTACATGAGCTAATGAGCCCATAATAAATGCACTTATGAATACTTACGCTCTAACCGGACCTATCTAATATCGTTAAGGCTGTAATAGTTTGCAATTTCCTCTTGCAGGAGGTGTTACAAGTTTTATAGTAATTAATGTACTGTATACTGCTATAGCTATTGAGATTCTTCTTTTATCTGATATTTTTTATAGCAATCTGTTTTTTTATCAGTTATCAGCAGATTATATAATATATAATTATGCCAAAATTAAGCACACGAATAAGCCAGTGGTGTCTCGAATTGAGCTGAGATTTTAGCTTCACGTGTTCTTCTTACATTAATACATTTTGTATTTTGAAACAAAGATAATATTGATAAAATAAATTCGATACAATGAAAATATAAGTAAATAAACAATAAATAACGAGATATCAAAAATCATACGTTGCATATTTAAATTTTTATCTGCTTTATTGCATATATATGTAAATTTACCTATTATATAGAATTATTGCTGTAAAGTAGCAATTTGACTCACACTTTTTGCCTTTAGATAAATTAAAAATACGAAAGTCGAACAAAATCGGGAGAGAAGTATTTTAGAGTTTACGCTGCTCCTTAAAGTAATAAATATTTTATATTCGACTAAGTGTACAAGACTGTTAAAGTGATTTTCAGTGAAATAAATAAAATTGCACTCAAGTCAAGAAGCCCGTTATTTAAATAGGACTTAGTAACGAAGTACTACAGTAAATATTCGCACAAGTTTAAATGTAAAAATAAATTAAAATAACGAACAAAGTAATGATTATTTTATTAAAAAATAAAGCACTTTGAACTTGGTACACATGTTAAACTTGAAACCTATTTTTAGCCAGAAACAGTGTAACTGCAATAGACATAGCGTCTTAGTTCCTAAGGTTAGTGGCACGTTGACGATATAAGGGATGGTGATGACCTCTTACTTAAAAAGATACAGATGTATTTAACTTTTAATTAATAATCCTAATTATTACACTCGAATTCGACGTTGAAATCGCATGCAAATGTTTTACTTTAAATAATTACTTAAAATCATAAGCCGTTTGATTTTGTTTTAAGCTTTACATAAATATTGTTAATTATTGACAAAGACCCATTAACATACAGTCTAATGAAGTTACACTTTGTAAAAGATTTTATTAGTCAGTCACACCTAAGCCACATTCCTAATGAATATACATATTTTCCACTTTAATTTTACTTCCAAAATTCCGGCAACAACTTCGCCGACATTCTAAACGCCAATTTTTCACGAAACGCCAGCCTCAGCCAATTACGTCATTACAATGTCAAAGCTGTCTTTACTCTTACTTTTATTGGAATAGGCTATATACATGTATGTATATATGTATGTAGGTATGTATGCAATTATGCATACACGTCAAATATGTTTCTGCAAATCGAGGAACGAAGATAAAAAGGGTAGCCGAAGATAATAATTAATTATGTGACGTAATGACTCAAACTAACTAGCACTACTAATAAACTAAACTTTTAGTAATAATTACGGATACCATAAGTAAATTTCGAAGTTGCTTTCCTACTAAATACCGGCCGTAATTTCTAGTTAGCTTAAAGTTTATGAGCTAGAAAGTGGCCCTTTGTAATACGATACCATCCATGACAAAATTGCGTGGCGACTACACGTTCGCTTGTGGTTTTATTTTTACCTAAACCGCGAAGAAAAGGAACGTATGTCATTAGCTTTAGGCACTCGCTGCTGATATGTGGTTTCTAAGTCCTACGTAACAATTTATACTGGATGAGGCAAGATTGAAACATATACATAAATGTAAATTGGAACCAGTGTTTTTTATGTAAAAGTATTGGTAAGATTTATTATCTATACAAACGTCAAATTATCAGTCATTTGTTGTAGAAATAACAGGAACGGTTATAGAATTCACACGGTTATCTATTTGACATAAAAGAATATCTGACTAACAGACCGACTGATCTATCAACACCCGCAAAGTTTCTATGATAAACCTACATTTTTGAAAAAAGAGCTACGGAAATTGATATTTAGCGATTGTGGATTATGATTTGATCGAAACCGCGGGTAAAGGGCTAACCGTCGTAACTCAGTACATGCAAAAATTAAATCTGTATTAGTTGATTTGTTTAAATCGGCATCTAAATATTTTAATTGCTTATATTTATGTACAGACATTTTTATTATTATTACATATTTATAAAGCTATATTAAGTGATCATTGAATTAATATATTCATAAATACTGTTATCAACGTTCAAAATCATCACTTCAAATTCTTATAATAAAGAAAATATATTATTTATATACAATTATTAAATAAATACAGTTATGTATTTTTTGGAATAAACAGAAGATAATACATAATATAAATATATTTTTCATTTGTCAATGAAAAACATTAAATCGCTCGTTTTTTTTTACTTTTATTCAATACAAACGGCGCTTTGTCATACGAGTAGTCCAAGATCATGTAACAATTTATTCAAACAAGCTACCAATTCTTAGCTCGCATGGGCTGTTCAAGTTAGACTTATTTATCATGATTAGCACGATAGGGCACTTACCTTTGAACTCAACCACGGTCTCGATTTACTGACCTATTTAAAATGTATCTAACTTTCTTATACACACATATATATATATATCCGTAACCGTAACAGCCTGTGAATGTCCCACTGCTGGGCTAAAGGCCTCCTCTCCTCTTTTTTTTGAGGAGAAGGTTTGAGCGTATTCCACCACGCTGCTCAGATGCGGGTTGGTGGAATACACATGTGGCAGAATTTCAGTGAAATTAGACACATGCAGGTTTCCTCACGATGTTTTCCTTCACCGTAAAGCACGAGATGAATTATAATCACAAATTAAGCACATGAAAATTCAGTGGTGTTTGCCCGGGTTTGAACCCACGATCATCGGTTAAGATTCACATGTTCTTACCACTGGGCCATCTCGGCTCTATATATATATAGGCTTAGTAAAAAATAAAGAATGATTTGCCGTGTATAACAATTAGTTCAACATTAAGTTTGATTAATCAGGGAACACACATTCTACTAGAATTTCTATAGTAGTGCTAGCAATGGGTAATAGAAAAGCACCCGTCAGGAACAAATTTGTGACTATTATCGCCAGGCGGTCTATACTACTTTCGCTGAGCTATAGAGTTATGAATATACAAATAAAAAAAATGTATTTATGAATTTCAAATTAGAAGTAAAAAATGAAACCCAAGGTTGTCTGCGGCTGCGATTGCGACATATGTCTGCGGAGAAAATTATAGATCAATACATCTTCAATTCTGCTGCTCCAATAAGCGTTGGTAGTTACACATATGATAGAATTTTATTTTACTAAAGTAGGCTTCCTCATGATGTTTCCCTTAACACGTGAACACGAGCACGTGATGAATTATGAACCGTATTACCTGTCCGTTTTTTAATTAAATCTATATTCTAAAAATGAGTTTTCTAGACTCAGTAGTTTTGTCTGTACGTTGATATTCAGTCAGATTTCAACCGACTTTGAACAGGCGTTTTAGGATGTGGATCTTAATCTCTATGCCATTGATCTTAGTCACAATCACGAGTACAATAATAAAAAAAAAACACAAAATATTCGTTTATTTTTTTAATTAATTTCACTATTCTAAATACTTGGCTGTCATTCGTTAGATTATAAGTATGTGCTCGACTTGTAATTAAAACAAAAAATACGTAGGACTAAGGACGACTTTCTCTTTAATTATATGTATTTAAGCTCCCCATTAGTCGCGCTTAATTTGATGAATACCACCAGTACCAACAGTATTCAATGTCCAATGATTGATTTCAAATTATAGATCATATTTTTGATCTTTCGATTACGTAAATACTTCAAATTAATTTTAACATTATAATAATAAACGGCTTAACAATAATATAGCCTTGCTCAGTTTTAAATATTTAAATGTTTTATTAATGCTATAAAATATCTAATATATTTATAATATATGATCTGCACCTGTACTCTGCCCAGTCGTGTCGGATTGCCGTCCCATTCTTACGGTGGTGATTAATATCATATCATGACATATTGGCAACTGACTTATAGTGTGCTAATTTATTATTTTGATAATGTGTATCCTTTAAATGTTACTTTTTTATGTTAATATATTTACATAAGAATTATTTACATAAAGGCCTTAAATAATATAAAATTAAAAATAGCTGATTACTGTTCAAATCATGTCCGCGTGCCTGTTAAAATGGTGCCTATTCCAATCCTGTGGGCGAATAATGAACTAGATCTCCAGTCAGATGTCGTTAGTAAAGGCAACAATTATTATTATTAATATATAAATGTAGCTTATCACTTTTTGTCATCATACGATCATATTGAGTTTCGATTTTGCTCTAACCGAATGTATTTATGTTTTTTTTTTATTTAAGTATCCACTATACGCGTATTTAATAAAAACAAACGGCATAGGGTCTATGCCGTTTGTTTTAACCACACGTAGTCTTGTAGCGTTCTAATCGATACTAGGAAACCATATGGTTGGCATTTCTTAATAATGCCAATGTCTAAGGGCGTTTGGTGACCACTTACCATCAGGTGGCCCATATGCTCGTCCGCCTTCCTATTCTATAAAAAAAAACCATAGACAATGCAGTACTTTTTAATGATTTGACAAATTCCTAACAGAGAATAGAATTCGCTAAATGTATTTTAAGTAATGAAGATGTAGAATGGAGATTATGGATTGTATTTCTTTACAATATATTTTTTTTGTACTTTGAAGTCTAAATATCTAATTTTATCGTAATGGAATGAAATCAAAAGAAACTTCAATGAACTATAAAATGTTATCAAATAACTTTGTACTTAAGTAATAAAAAAGTATGGCTTTAGACCACCTATAGTGATGGTGAAAGTCGACGTGCCTACTTTAAATGCGATTTGGGAATTCGGTCTGAATGAATTGAATTAGTTTTGTATTTTAAAAGGAAATCGTTAACATTGAAACAGTTAGTTTTTTAACGATGTTTGCTTTGTATCTGTATTGTTTTGGTATTTATTGCGCATTGTAGTGACCTTAAATGAGACATCTTGGAATGAATGAAATTCGAACGACTTTATGAATGATACTATTAATTCAGTTTAACTAATGCGTGGACGTATTAAAATGTACTTTGATTTTATTTAAAAAAATAGTCGCTAGTTATAATAATCAAATTATGATAATAATGAAATTTTAGATTAAAGTTTTCGTTTTTTAGATTAAAGTTTTCGTCAAAAAACGGACACATTTGTAACTGAAAAGTTCAAGTGTAGTTTAATTTAGGTTTAATTTTTTTTTTAACTAACTTACTGATGGTGGTGATAATTTTGTAGAACGTTTTTAAACCTTCTAATAAAAAGTCTATGAACGAGGAAGTACTCTAAAGGAGTATTATTAAACAGTAAAATAAAACAGGGTTAAAATTCTACGTAACAACCATTGATTGCCATCGACGTTTATCGTTCACGGAACAATTGAATGACGAATGCGATTTTTACGTCCCCACTAAATGATTCATTCGTTATAATTACTCATTCATTCGCGAGGTATTTATTGCTAAGCAATTTGTCTGTTTGTATTGTCGGGATATTAATTTTAAATGTCTCTATTAGTAATGTATGATAATATGATGCCTGATAAATTCTTGTTTATTTTGAAATTTAATTTAATACTTTTTATTAACAGTTTTATGTTAATAAGGAATGAAGTGAAAAATGTTTTGGAAAATAATCTTTTACCCGTTTACTGATATTTTGATTGACGCGTTGATGTAATGATCCATATTTTCAAATAGCTTAAGCAAGAGTTAAAAAATTGCAAAAGCAAATAATATTATCTTAAAAATCTATTTACGTTTAATAAGCATTAATATTCATGGACCAGGAAGTTCTATCATTTTGAATCATCATCTAATAAAAAATTAAAGTTACTACCGGTTCAAAATACTCTAACGAGAACTTAAATAATGACTATTCTCCATTAATTAATTTGAATAGATATGGTAATAAAATACAATTGATTTTTTTATTATAATCTATTGATAATTTTATCGAGTATTATGCTTTATTCAGTAATGTTTTATGTATTAACTAGTAAAGTCTTAAATTTGCCTAATTAGTACCGACTGATTTTTTCATTATTACTTTATCATACGTAGGTACATGCATAAATAGTTGGCTTACCGACCAATTTGGTGTACGGCAAGATTAAAAATATGAACTTTGGGCGCAATTCGAACATGGTTGTCCCCTGGAATTCATTTAAGTTATTGTATGGGAGTAAGCTATCCTCTCAGCCGGCATGGGAGCGACCGATGTCCAGTCGATAAAAGGCACTATACCTATGCGCGCGTTCACCATAGTTCTATAGGGCCCCATATAGCCGGTAATTTCAAATGAATTTGTCATGATTTGCGTAGTGAATTTTTGAGTTGTATTTTTTATGTTTTGCATTATTTAAGGTAAGCATTTTTGATACAAAAATGATTTATTGCCACACGTACGGATATTATTATTGGTTTCGTTTTGGACCAATATGCAATATATTAACTATATCACACATATTATAGAACTAAAATAAGTAAATAGTAGATACAGTAACTGTATATTTTTTTTTGTTTTGTTTTTTTAGTATGGTATCTTTTATTCATTCCGTTCCTATTTTAATTTAAGAATACCAGTAAATTCTATATAGCATATATATAGCATTTTTAAAATATTATATTCCTATTACTTATTTATCAGCTACTTTCAACAGCTTGCATATAAAAGTTATAGTTAAAAATTTTGGTCAAGTACGAGTACAATTCGCGAATTGAAAAATTCATATTATAAGATATTCATACGAAATTATATGTCATATATGTATTATTTTCACATGTCAGGTGATATCTTCAAACTTTTAGAACATATGTATAATGTACATGTATGTATAAGTTTTTTATCTTTAACGAAATCTGGATATGTTTTCTTAACAGTATGGTCCCAATTTTAAAAACACAAAGTACGAAGATGAAAGAATTGGTTTCACCAAATGACCTATTTCCCTTCAACTTTGTTTACCTTTGCGGTAAATATACAATGATATAGCTGTATTCGTACCAGATAGGAACAGTTTTAGTAGATTTTTCTTATAAAATATAAAAAATAAAGTCGATAATTGATACCTAAGTGGAAAACGTAATGATATTTAATATTCGTTATGTATATTTTATGTTTATTTTTTATATTTTTTTATTCGAAAAATAATTCTAATTATAAATTCAAATCATTCATGCTTAAACTAAATGTTAGTGTTGTGCTATAAAATAATTATTATAACAACTTAATGCTTATAAATTTTATTATGATCAAATAATATATGTAAAATATTTACCTATTTCCATAATAAATAACAAAATGAATACAACACATTATATATCAAACAATAAAAATAGTATAACATATATTATGTATTTACTACATAACTATATATTATGTATTTACTGATTAAAAAATTTTATTTTTCATTAAAAAAAGTAAGTAATTCACTTACATAAAAAAACGTATAAGTTACATTTAATACATCAAATGTCGGTAATCTTTAAAATAATATTAAAAACGTCAAACAAGTTAACGGAATAATATTGTAGTGAATAGATATTGAGACAAATTAGATATTACAATTCATCCGCTTCACGCCGTCGCTCCTGCAATATGTCCAAATTTAATCTGATAAGTTATCCAGTTCAACATAGTGACACAGTGCGAGGTGTTGTAATAGTTTCGTAATACACCTAGCTTTATACACGAATATGTTTACCAGCGCTGTTGACTCGCTGATAATGTCTAAGACACGAATACAAATATTATTCGGATGATTCCACGCTATTGTTGTGGAAAAGCGACCATTATGGTAAAATTAACACGGTATTGAGTCTATGTAAATTTATTATTGTTGGGATATTAAATTGCGTTTAGTATGCGTTAAGGTTATTGAACTTGCTTTTTATTTTTAAGCTGTTTGCAGCTGCTGAAAAAATATTTTTGAATAATTATTAAAATTTGGTATTTGTTTTGTATAAATAAAAATTCGTTAAGAATTATTTTTATTTTTTTTTTAATTAGCTCTAGTCTATTTCTTGTTAATCTTTTACTAAGAAATATATGTTATCTGTAGAATAAAAATTATAGTTTCAACGTATTATACTTTTTTTTTTGCTAATTTCATGTGTCCCACAACCATAATTTTTTATAAGTCAACATTTATACAATTGTGATGCTTAATTATTTAAATTAATCGGCCTTACATAAAAACGTTTTTTTTTAGCGGGTGATTAGTTAAACAATGCTGTCTTCTTCTATCGAATGTCAAATTAATAGTGGCGGAATGAGAAATCAGTGTTTAACTAAATAGTCGCTAAGCAACGTTTGTAAGTAAGGCCTAATATTCTATGAACATTTTTTTTTAAAGAATTAATTGAACGTATTTTTCTTTGTTACAGATAAAAGCTGCAAACGTAATATGTGTTTGAAATAAATGAAGTTTGAAATGATTAAGCGTGGTGTTACGTGATTAATAAATATAATGACAGTAATTACATTTGATATATTGCATATAATATAGAATAGCTTAGTTTAATAGTGTAGTAACTAAAATGGACACGAGTAATTTAATTTTCAAAGTATTCATAAGTTAATAGTGAGAAACGATGGAGAGGCAAAAGTTTGAAGGACGGGAACTGTTTTGGTAAGTTTTAATTTAATTTTGTTGTTGTAATTTATTTTATTATGAAATTGGTTGGCGAACGTGTAAAAAAGCTATCTAAAAGTAAATGGTCACCAGCGCCCATAAAAAAAGACTGTGTCAGAAATATTAACCATCCTTAATCCTTGCGTCGTCAATGCGCCACCAACTTTGGGAACAAAGATGTTTTGGCCCTTGTGCCTGTAGTTACACTGGCGCACTCACTCTTCGAAGCGGAACACAACGATAATAAAAATTACTGTTTCGTGGTCAAATATGTGATGTGTGGGTGCTTTCTACATACTTGCTCAAAGCCTACCACCAAGTAGTATTTAATTTAAAATTCGGTTTTACGTAACAGCTATTTATCAATTATATTATAATTAATAACTAGCTATTTTCCGCGACTCTGTCAGCAATTTTTTTTTCGTGTAGCTTGACATTGTGTAATCAATATTTCTTTAAAGACATAGGCAATCAGAAGCAAGTTGATTTTTATCAAATTGGTTTTTTAGATCTTTAGATAAGATTAGCGCGTTCAAACAAACAAAGCAACTCATCAGAAATATACTTCATTATAAATATGTATAAATAACAGCATATATATATATATAT
Organism: Nymphalis io; assembly: GCF_905147045.1. Taxonomy (NCBI): domain Eukaryota; kingdom Metazoa; phylum Arthropoda; class Insecta; order Lepidoptera; family Nymphalidae; genus Nymphalis; species Nymphalis io. The sequence continues at coordinate 5,683,192 of NC_065904.1, forward strand.
ATATATATATATATAACACATATAATATATATAATATTCCGTACTAATAATAAATAATCCTGTAAAAAATGATATTGGCTCAACATAGGGTTTGATCCCAGGACCTCTTATAATCTAACCGCTAGACCAACTAACGATGCAGATCTACAGACATTATTATGTCAACAAAGTTGCCGTTGAAAGCTATGTTTATATATTTTAACCAAAGGCAAACAATAATAAAAGGGCACAAGCCATATGGTTAGTGCCAAGCCAAATTATGTATTAGTGAAAATAGGAAAGCTACAAGTTACTTAGGAAACATTTTCATTTGGCGAATGAAATTTTCTCCGTATTTTGTGAAGTGAAAGTATAGTTGTTTGACAAAGCTATAATATTATATTGTCAATATTAGGTACATGGTTGTCGTTTACGGTGAATTTATGGCTTTACGGACTGGGAGGGACTGGGAGTACCCGCAACTAAATCGGATATGTTGAATAAGCAATTTGAAATTTATTATATAAAAGCTGCTGTTAATGTAATCATTTCTACGAATTATAAAGGCCTATGCTTTATTTTGAAAACCTAGATGGTTCAATGGTTAGGATGCGTCAATCTAAACCGAATACTACCGCCATACAGACATACTTAGTATTGTTGTGTTCCAGTTGGAACACAACTATGCATGGCGGAAGTCTGTATGGCGGAAGGTCGCGTGAGTCAGTGTAACTACAGGCACAAGGGACATAAAATTTTAGTTCCCAAAGTTGGTGGTGCATGGAATGGTTAATATTATTTACGACGCCAATGTATATGGGAGGTGGTGACTATTTAACGAGGCGGTCGCCTGATGTTAAATGGTCATCCTCATAGGTAAAAAAAACAAAGATTACGGGTTCAATAATATTGAATGCAGAAACTTAATGTATGTTTTTACTTCAAAGTGGAATAATTTCTAACGCGCTATCATCACGATCTACAACTCCGATACGAATAATATCTTTTTGCCTTAGATATTTATTGAAAACAATTTATTGACTCTAAAATCGCACTACGCCTCACTGGACAGCCATTTTTTTATAGAATAAATTTTTGTCAGTAATTGAAATAAATAGCTTTTTCAATTCCAAATTTGTTATGCACAACAGCCTTTTACACATTTATTTATAAGCTTATAAAGAAACCCTACAAAGTAATTTAGTTAATAGAAATAGTTATAAGTATAAAATTAGTAAAGTAAACTTTTCATACTATGCCGTAAAGAATTATAAAATATATAACTATGTACTCATTCTATTTTCTTCAATATGAGTCATAGACAAGATCCCACGTCAGTTTTTACAATGCTCGCATCAAACAATCTGGCCACAGTAAACGGTGTTTGCGTTCAACAAATATTTTTACACGTTCAAACGGTAAACTTTTTGTGATCACTTGAAACTCCTTGGAGAGTAAATGTAAACAGAAATTATACCTCCATTCATAGAGCACGCGCTTTAAAAGGATTAAAAAAATAAGTCTTAGACCGTAATGTTATCATAAGCGTATGAATATTTCATTGAAGAAATAGTCGAGATGAGATGAATTTATTTGTTTTTATATTCATTCTAGCCATTTGTTTTTGTTTTATTTAAAAGCTGAAGTAGATTTTTTAAAAAGAAAGCCGATGTCTTTCTCTGAGGTCGAGTTCCCAAAATTTTTATCTATACCCGTTATATTATTCGAAGAAAATAATTATGTACCGTATATAAATGAGTAGACGTTTTATAAAGTCATGTATACCAACTATACTACAACAGCAGCTGCTTACACGCGCTTTTGTAATAATCACAGATTATATAAACAGACAAAATATAATTAAGCTCTTAGAAAAAAACATGTCGCTAAAAATCGCTTTCTATTTAAAATATACAATATACAACACTATCATTTTCCTGTAAATAATAAATGTGAAATAATTTTTTTGTTCATTAATATATGTATTTAATAATTAAATTTGTAATTATATTTAATTTGTTTTTTTTTATTCGGCAAACTATATAAAATATAGCAAAAAAATTTCAAGTGAAATGATCGTTTTGAGAACTACGATAAACTTCTCAACGAGATTGCATCTCGTATAATTGCTTTTCTACTTATCAAAATTCTACGTATTCTGTTTTCAATTACAGAAGGGGTCATGGTCAAAGTAAATCCAATTATTGCAGACATGTTTGAATATCTTACTGTCACATGAGGAGGTTTCGCTTTTATATATATACACATCTATACATATAAAAATAGATTGAGAATAATATACTTTATTTGACCGATTAACATGAAAATTGGTACATATGTATATGTTAGTACACGCCGTTGCAGTACATTAACTTTTATACCGTTCATTATTGATTTCATTTGAGTGCGAAGAATATTTAAGCGCTATGTAAATAGTGTTGCTTGCGAATATAGATGGACATTTTTTTGAATACAGAAGTAAATAAGTATATATATAAAGGTATGGTAACATCACGGTACAATAGAGGATACGTGTGTCATATCAATAATAAAAAAACGTGTCAATTTATTATATTATATAAAACAATTTAGAGGTTCAATGCTACTATGACAAAATATATACGTACTCGAAATAAAAAAATACTTGTAAAAGTTCTTTCCTAAATATAACTTTAGCTGTATCCAGCAGCAATTTTGGATTGCGATAATATTTACATAAAATATACTGTTACTAGTTTCAAGGGTAAGATTTCATATCAATTGGCTTAGTGAACTTAGCTTGTATATGAATATTTTATTCTGAATATAAAATCTTGAGAAAAAAAAATAAGATTTTTATCAATATATCCAGGCAAATGCACTGTCGCAATAAAAGGTCACTCGTTGTGGACATAAATATTAAAATATAATGTGAGAATGTCGACCGAGTAAGGATAATGCCGAGGAACACGACAAGTAATTTAGAACAGGCTATAAAGATAACAGTAATATGTGTGTAAAATATGTACCAAGGGCGAATAACATAAAAATAACCGCGATCAGCACTTAATAAAACACTTAAGAAGTTCATTAGGCGCCTTACAGAGCAGTTTGATCGTTTTAATGTGCATGATACGGGTGCATTCGTCTCTTGTCGAAAATGTATCGTTAAAACTTTAACATCTAATGGAGTTGTCAGATTGCGCAAACCGATGGGAACTTCGTGTTCTGCGTGGGTTCGGCGTAGGGCTGTCGGCTTAATGGAAAAAAAAATTTGTCAAGTACAATTAACATCAGAAACAATTTGCTTTAGAAGCCGCTTAAGTTAAAGGTTACATATAGAAACGTTGTCAAATTCGACGAAAAGTTTTCTTCTTGTATGTAAAGCTAATTTAGGTACTATGAGAGTAAAATTGTTAACGTAGAATATGTGTGTAACGTTTGACTGGAACGGCTTCTGACACAAGATGGTTATACGGGTCAATATTAAGTGTACCCAGTTTTTTCATTATTATTTGTTGGCATGATTTGAATGTTGGAAAGATTTTTATCCGTGTTATTACTATAGTAATTCTCGGCCTTTCTTATAAACGTTGCTTAGCGGCTGCTTAAACATTGATTTCTCTCTTTCTGTCATTATTGATTTGACATTCGAAAGAAGAAGACATAACATTGTATAACTCATCACCCGCTATACAAAGTATGTAACGCCATCTTTTTTCTGATTTGCTATCGCAGTAGATGACTATGTTAACATAAAAATATTTTGAAGATTAATTTATGATGTATTTGGTGTTTTCAAAATAAACCATTTATAAGCCATAAACTCTATTAAATACTATGTTATTACTACTTTTTTAATATTATAAATGTTTATTATAAATTATTCAATGTTAGTACGAATAATAAATAAATTTATTTCAATATACTAAGGCAACCCTATTTAAACAAACAAGACAGGAAAGTATTGGACACACAAAGTATAGTTCGTCACCCACGGACTCATCTATTAAGTTAAGCTCTTGTTTAGTTTAGAACAATGAAGCAACTTTTAAAAGTAATTAATTTATATTATAATTATCTTTGGTCTAAGGCTATAATACTAGAGTAATATAAGAAATGAAGGGCCAGGGCATAGTCATGAAGATTATCGACATATGATGAGCGGTTATAATCCATGTGTGATGTAATACTATGAAAATGTTTTTTTTTTATTGGAATAATTTTTTTTTGTGAATAGTAGATTTGTAAAACAAATATTAGGATCAATCTTCATTAGAAGAATTGTTAGTGCTCATTACGTTATCCGTGAGACCAGTAAGTATATACAATAATTTTGAATATTGTAACTCGCTAAGCAGATAATTAGAAAATAAGTGACATTATTTTCCGGTTTTAATTCTTTAAAGTTTTTCAAACCTAAATGTGAGTGTTTCATATGAATTTTTCTTAACGTCGTATTTTGTTCGATGATATTTAATTACGGTTACTTTTTCAAATTCTAAAAAATATTTTTCGAAATATTTTTATATGGTATAAACAGACGGTCACAGAACGGATTAATTGGTTACAGTTGAACATTAGAACTACATGAAATATTAATGGCTTAACTTCAGTCATTGTCACATAATAATAATTAAATCATTTATGTCGACCAAACAGGGATCATAAATGCAAGGCAATAAATAGTAAAAAGACAAAAATTACAATCATAATATTTTACAGATTTTACATATTATAAATTAGATTAAATTAATTAGAATTAAATTATAATAATATGTATAAGTGGGACGATAATTAGTCGTATCGATGACATAATATTTCCTTACTAAAGATATTTTAGAACATATTAACATTGTTTCCTGTAATTTCTTATTTTCAACCAAGATGATTTGACAAAGAATATATATTTTCTTTCGCTTCTTCACAGCAATTTAATGGACAAATTATAATAATTATTTAATCCATTTATTGTGTCCTCTCTTTCGAGAACGGGAAGAACATGCCCTGAATACATTATTTGCATTTGATTATGATAATTGTTATAAATATTGGTTAAAACTAAATGCAGTTTATACATTAAATCTATTTTTAAAATAACCTAGAGTAAAAAAGAAGAAATTTAAAAAAAATGGAAAAGAATATTTTATTTATAAAGTTCATCATTCATCTGTCTAGTGGATAAGCGTGGTGGCACACGCTCTAAGCCTTCTTTTGAGCGTGGGAGGGGAGGTTTTTGGCTAACAATGGGACAAATGAGTGTTATAACGTTGTTATATAAGGATATTGTGTAACGTTTCTTTATATGTTTTATAAATACAATAATATCGTCTTTTCAGGGTCATTATTCTGCAGCTCTCAGTCTTGACGATGGCGGCAAATATGACGAATGATACTCCTGAGGTAACTATACGTTTTTTGTATCATTTGCATTTGCAATTATAAAACATATACATAAATAATTATTAATTTAATTAGTTCATCAATTATTTCGGAGTTTAGATACTTGGTCAATGATAGAAGCTAATTACGAAATAAATATTTTTTTATTTTAATTTAATTCATATAAATATGATACAGGTACATATATATTATGAAATATGATTGATTTTTCACTTAACTAATATGGGCTTTTAGTTAATTATGTACTATGTGGTTGAGGATCTGTATATATATAATTATTAATGATTCAATTCGATTCGATTCGAATTATATAAAAATGAAGGTTTGCCCACACGTGGGATAGTTATAGATTATAATATAGATATATATCGATATATATTGTCATACATTCTTATCCAATTCCAGATAACGGAGGAGCCAACAATTGGATTATATGCTTGGAGCTCGTGGGGCTCTTGGAGTCCTTGTTCTCGGAGTTGTGGTGGTGGAGTATCAGTACAGGAGAGACAATGCTTACCCAGGTATAAAATATAACTATATAGAGTTAAAAAAAAAAACTTTTTGAGAGAACTATACAAGACAATCTAAATTACGTAATGTATGTTTTGGAGATGTTTTTTTTTTCTATTTTTTTTTTTTTTATAGAATAGGAAGGCGGACGAGCATATGAGCCACCTGATGGTAAGTGGTCACCAACGCTCTTAGACATTGGCATTGTAAGAAATGTCAACCATCGCTTACATATCCAATGCGCCACCAACCTTGGGAACTAAGATTTTATGTCCCTTGTGCCTGTAATTACACTGGCTCACTCACCCTTCAAACCGGAACACAACAATATCAAGTATTGCTGTTTTGCGGTAGAATATCTGATGAGTGGGTGGTACCTACCCAGACGAGCTTGCACAAAGCCCTACCACCAGTAAATTTATAATAATTTATGTATTTACCCGAACTTTGATGTCGTTTCACAAATCACGAAAGAAGTAAAGCCTAACATTGTGATATTAACAATAATAATTGTAATATTTTAAGGATACGCAGCCAAATAGCGTATCACCGTAAGTCAAGTGTCAACATTTTACGAGTGAGATATGTAGTTTATTCTTACAGAATAGCACTGCCAGTTTGTTCGTTATAAATAAAAAAAACATATCATAAGGCATACATGGAACGTTAAAAGTGTAGGCAAATTAGACATAAGAGGAAACATTTTATTTGGCCCTGTTTATTTAAGCCATCATCACATATTTTACAGCAAAGCCACAATACTTATTATTATTGCTTTCCGGTTGCAAGAATGAGTAAGCTGGTAAAGCTACAGGCACAAGGGACATCTTCGTTTCTAAGGTTGGCACTTTGACGATGTAAGAGATGGTTAATATTCCTTTGTGTCAATGTATATGGGTGGGGTTAGACACTTACCATAAGGAGGTCCGTTTGTTAGTCTGCCTATCTAATTGAAATAAGTTATTAAATACGTTAAACTATAAATTGCTTCTATTAGTATATAAATTCCCATTTTACTTATTTTTGTAATGGTAATGTTTAGTAGACCAGTAGTTGTTAAGTTTTAGATTATATTGGCCTTTTTTAACGCTGTAAAAACGCGTTACGCGTTTTCCCCACGGGAACAGTGGTGGGTATGTGGGGCTCGCCGATGTCCAAGGCGCCGAGTGCGCCTTGAACATCGGAATACCAACTAAAAATCCAGCGGGTACCCTTTCGCCACAGGATCGCTTGCGCATGCTACCGTGGCGCTCGGACTATATTGGCCTATTTTAACGCCTATAAAAACATACTTAAAATTAGTATAAAACGAAACTTGTATAAATTTTTTTTTTCGTTTCGTATACTGTCAAATATTATTGAATTATTCTTATCTAGATGTTTAAATAAAACAATATTTATTGACTATTAAAGTATCAAGCTAATTTATTGAAAGTCATAAAAACAAATTCAACGCTTCGTATAAAATATCCAGACTTGAAAAGAACCGTTTGAAGAAGTTCAGAGGGTAAAAGGAAGGTTACAGCCAGTAGGCGTTTTATTCTTATGTGTATCATCTATGAAATTACTAATCGTATTATAACCTTTTACACACAATAAATTCTTCAGAGATTTTTTAGAATTTATCAATCTACAATCAACGTAGAGGCAGTGAAGACATTTTCCTATTATAGAGAAATTTATAGACCTGTGAGTCTATGCAATCGAACAAGAGACGTATCTAATAAGTTCTTCTGCAAGTTGATTATCTAACTTATTTTTTGATATAATGGCTTTAGAAACACCGGATTAGAATTGACTTCATATATCTTATATCTTGATAGTGAATATTAATATAACAAAAGAGCGTCCTCAAACCGTTTTAGATGTTCACGCTGAACAAGGCGTTAATCCGCTTCAGGCAATGTATGCGATAGAAACGAAATCTGTAAATACCGTGCGCATCACACTTATGTCCATTACCGTAATTCCCTTTAACGGGCTACACCCTCGAATCGAAAGATAACCATCAACGATTACTCTAAAGACGTCCGCACTTAGTACAATTATTTTTTCTTCCGTTAAGCGTTAAATATTTTAAAATTGTTGCCACATTACACACAAGAAAATCCAATGCACAGAGTATGATTATTTTTATCTCTTTGTATGTAGTATAAATGTACCAAGCTGTGCCTGTAAATACATGTTTTATTTAATAATGTCCCTAAGATTTGTTCGCAAACACAATTTTGTTGAATTTTTTTTATGTCTGTACTAGATGTATAGAGGTTATTAGTATCGGTTAATCAAAGAGACAATTCAGCTGTCTGTTTATGCGTCACATAAAAGACCGGAACTCTCCTTGAGTATATACCTTTAAAAAAAACAAATAACAGTGTATAAATGTTCCTATGTTGAGGCCTTCGGCTTCATCTCATAGTGTCAAGACGACGTTAACGCTTATAGCATTGAAACTCATACTCTGCTGCAATGCGGTTAATATATATTTTTATATAAGACATTTTCCTTATTAGTGGTGACTTATATATATTATATTATTTCATTTTTATGTTTGCAATGAACAAATAATAAATAAATGTGCTGTCGAATTGGAGGGCGTTAGTAGCTACGACACAGTATTATAACATTGTAATTACTATCGTATATATTGTTTAATATATGAATAATTTTTTCAAAATAAATAAATAAAGACTATGAGACTGAATTTTCGTATAAATCTTCTGGTCAGCTTCATTTAATATACACACATAAGTACACGGACAAAAAAATAACGGAACTTTTGGCAGCTTAACATTTAAAATAGTCATTAATTTTATTCGAATGAAGCGATTAATAGGTTTTATGGCTGATAATTTAATCATTTTTAATTATTTGTTTGGTGTATTCTAAGTGGAAAGGTGTAATTATAATCATATATATGTATTTAGTAAACGGTATAGTTGTTAAGTTTAATTAGTAGGTGTTTAAGCAAAACACTTAAATCTTTGGTTATGGTATTGCGTTTGTAATGCGCGTGAGTGTCGAGGCGAATGGTGATGAGAACTTTTTTTATATAGAATTGGTAGGCGGACGACCATTTGGATCAACTGATGGTAAGTGCTCATCAACGCCCATAGATATTGGCTTGTAAGAAATGTTAACCATCGCTTACATCACCAATGTGCCACCACCCTTGGGAACTAAGATGTTACGTCCCTTGTGCCTGTAATTAGACTGGCTTACTCACTTTTCAAACTAAAACACAACGATACCAAGTACTGCTGTTTTGCGGTAGAATATCTGAAGAGTGAGTGGTACCTACCTAGACGAGCTTGCACAAAGCCCTACCACCAGCAAAAAGAACTATAACACGAATGTGCACATGATCGTCATGGGCCTCGCTACTTACTCAGCAGTTCTTCAGTTTTTACATAAGCAGTTCTTGGACGTGAGTCAAAATGAGATGTTTTGATTTGAGGATGAGTTTTGAGATTGAGAAAAAAAATATTTAGTATATTAAAGATAAGTTCTTTATCATTACATATTATATATAAAAAACAAACAATTCCGTCTATCTGTCTGTCTGAACGCGATTCATTTAAAAACTACTAAACTGATTTTCATACCGATTTTACTAATAGATGGAGTGATTCATGAAGAAGTGTAATTACAGGCACAAGGGACATAAAATCTTAGTTCCCAAGGTTGGTGGCGCATTGGCTGTAAGCGATGGTTGACATTTCTTACAATGCAAATGTCTAAGGGCGTTTGGTGACCACTTACCATCAGGTGGCCCATATGCCCGTCCACCTTCCTATTCTATATAAAAAAAAAATTTTTTAGGTGTATAATTTATTAAGTTTTAAATAAATTGTCTGAAAAATGACGATTGTTGATGATATCAGAAAAAAATTTATCGACCAAGGTCAATAGAGTTATATGTATTACGAAGTAAATGTTTTTTGTGCATCTTTATGCTACACATTCAAAGCCGGTTCGGGTTGCTTTGTTTAGCATTTAATCAAAAAGCGTGTATCATGTTGATTTCAATATTTAAATCGTGAAAATCTGTAAAATTTATATAGAGTAAAGTAACAGCCTGTTAATGTCTCACTGCTGGGCTAAGGCCTCCTCTCCCTTTTGAGGAGAAGAGACTTAATAGTATTAAGTAACATTCGCTGTATAGCGAATAAGATGAAAGTGTGTCGAGGATTTTGTCTATATTAAATCAAATTGAAAATATTTAAAAGCTAAGTAATCATGAAATAAAAGCCACCGTGTGCAACTCAAGGGTTACATATAATGTACGACATATGTAAATACATCGAATCTCTTAGTTGGTAAATGTACTTTAATTCTTATGACCTTTCAATGAAATTTACTAAAGACACCCTAACTAGCCTTTCCGCTGATCATCGTTCAATGAACCTTGATAATAAAATAATTTTAGATCTTAAATCACTTATAATAGAGGTTAATTTTGCTTGGAATGAATTTTTTTGCGTACAAAAGGTTTAATATGTAAAAGAAAGTAATGGAGCCATGAAGCTTGTAGCCAGCTGTTTGGCTCTGATTGTAGTGATCGTGATTGACACGCATCACGATGTAGCTCGCTAATGAGCTAGCAATCGCTAGCCATTTTGTATAACAATTGTTTAAATATAAGCCTTTTAACGTTTTGAGAAGCATTATATTAAATTTTCAATAAAGCTTAATTTCAAATAAAATTTCATTTTAAAAGAGTACGTTATTATAAAATATTAATAAATAAGACTTATAAGACTAAAAGAACATGGAGTTAATGTTGTTTGATTTTTATACAGATAACATAACTCTAATTCAATTTGATTATTTATACGTATCTTTACTATTGATGAAATAGAACTTAGTTTTTTTTTATAGAATAGGAAAGCGGACGAGCATATGGACCACCTGATAAAGTGTAAGTGGTCACCAACGCCCTTAGACATTGGCATTGTAAGAAATGTCAACCATCACTTACATATCCAATGCTCCACCAACCTTGGGAAAGATTTTATGTCCCTTGTGCCTGTAATTACACTGGCTCACTCACCCTTCAAACCGGAACACAAAAACTACCGGAAACCGGAACACTGTTTTGCGGTAGAATATCTGATGAGTGGGTGGTACCTACCCAGACGAGCTTGCACAAAGCCCTACCACCAGTAAAATTCAGTTTTCTGTGCCGAGTTTCTTGCCTGTTCTTTTCGGTAGAATCTATAACCCGAATGGCTTATAACTTTACAATAAACACATAGTAGCAATGTTTATTGATTTTGAATCGAGTTTATTAAGTTTAACCTATTTATTTAATGTATTAATAACTAGTTTTTTTCTCGCGGTTTCGCCTGAATGTTAAGGGAAGGTTAGGTATTAGGTAAAAAAAGTAGTAGTCAGCTAGCTTCATACCAAATTTCATCAAAATCAGTTCAGTGGTATAGACGTGAAGGCGTAACAGACGGACAAAATTATAAAATAAGTAATTTTATAAAATAAATAAGGAGCTATTAAGTTTCTTGATAGTTTATCTATAGAATACAATTTCCAAATCTGTGATAGCTTAATTTAAAAAAAAATACAATGACGATTCAAAATTACTGCGATTGTTTATTAGAATATTTTTTTTTTATTATGATGATAATCGAACAAGCTTTTACTGTTTTAAAACACTTATAATTATTATAAAGATAAAAAGAGACAGTTGTTTATGCATCGGGTAATAAATCAATATGGTAACTGCCTTCCCAAGATCCCATTCATAGTTACCAGTGTCCAGGTATTATATTTCGCGAGGCATTGTCGTGTACATATGACAGATATTAATGAATAAAATGAATAATTTTGCTGTAAATCTTCTTGCTGTAATAAGAATCTCTAAGCTAGCTTAACGGCATATGACTAGCGATGTGAGAGTCGCAAGTTCGATCCTATCCTTTAAGATAATCGGAATAAACGAACTTTTTATATTTCAATGAAAAAATGGTTTATGTTCTTTAAAATCACTTAAAAACACCCAGTAAAGAAGGCTAAATTTGTATATAATTATGTATGTAATATTTTTGTAATAGTTGAAACAGCTTTGGGCACGATATGCGTAAAATATCAAGGTAGAATTGGAGTAAAAAATTCTGACGAAAAAAGCATCATTTTATGATACGTGTACAGAGTTAAACGCGTTTTAGAGTTTATTTATAAAAACCTGATGTTTTTATTGGCAAAGGATTTAACTCCTGTTGTAGAGAAGCAGTGGTGCTTATTTGCCATGCTGCTCTAAAACAGGGTGGATACGTATGTGGTAGGATTTTATTTGACACATCAAAGTTTCAGCACCGCCGAGCACGAAATAAATTATAAACAGAAATTAATAAAGCACATGAAAACTCAATGGTGCTGGAGTTGAACCCGCAATATTCGGTTAAGATTCACGTATTCTACCCACTGGAACATCGTGACTTTTTTGTTAACTTGTTTAGTAAAGTAAGAAAAAAAATATCTAATAAATATCCATATTCCTTAAAAATTTTGAGACAAGTAATCTTTTGGGTAATGTACATATCATAAGAGCTGGTAAGAGCAAAACTTTCCGAGGTAGGATTCTTTCATATTAAGAAGAATTTAGAACCTAAATTAGTTTCCTGCGGATCGGTGGATACAAGTCTACGAATGTGTGCAATTTTCTTGTTCGATTTTTCGATACCTGTATATTTCAACACGATATTATTTTATTCCTTAAATCTGTTTGATGCTTACATAGATTCGAACCAACGACATTCAAGTAAGTTCTACAATTTTTAATATATGTATTTTTTGATATATTTGAAATGCTTTACTAACTTAAACTATTTAGTATTTCTAACGGTTATTTTAACGAGTCAAAGCTATTTGCGTACAAATGAAAGCCCACCGTTGATAATTGTAAAGAAACAAGGAGACAGGATTAATACGGCCAGTTCGAAAGTGCTGTTATATAGATAAGTAGGTAATCAAAATACAGTCACTCTTAATTAGGATGTGTGGCACGACTGCGAGATAAAGTGAACGAGAATCGGGAATAGACAAATGTTTAATCGTTTATATATATATATAAAGTATAACATGTACTTGAATGTTTATAGCAATCATTTGAAATTATCCTAGAAATAAACATTTTATATATAAAGTTTTATGTTAACCATCGTTTACATCGCCAATGCGCCGCCAACCTCGGGAACTAAGATGTTATGTCCCTTGTGCCTGTAATTACACTGGCTCACTCACCCTTCAAACCGGAACACAACAATACCAAGTACTGCTGTTTTGCGGTAGAATATCTGATGAATAGGTGGTACCTACCCAGACAAGCTTGCACAAAGCCCTACCACCAGTAAGGTTAGAAGGGATTTAAAATTAAGGGCATTGTTTAGGCTTTATTTATTATTTTTATTTTTTATTATATTTGGGAAACAAACAGTATACACCACATACATTATACAACAAATTAACTCGATCACACACCAATCAAGTTTCCACTTAAAACTAATTCATGTATGACAGTAAACAAGCTATTTTGTAAATTATAAATAATAATTATTAAGATTTAAACAGTTAACAACAGCAAAACAATAATATATATATATATATATATATATATATATATATATATATATATATATAATATATTATTGTTTTGCTGTTGTTATTATATAATAAAAATTAAATAGATAAAATAAAAACATTGACTAAGTTGACAATGTTTGTACTGTGAAATTTAATTATATTTCCGTATGTGTAAAGATATTATTTTAATATTTATATAACACTTGATAGATAAATATAAATAATTAATTAAAAAATACTTTATTCATACTAGCATATAATACAAATAAATATACTGTATAATAAATACTGTATGCCATAGTCTAGTTGCGATATATACAAAAAAATATACAGTTATTATAAAAAAAAAGTCGAGATGGCCCAGTGGTAAGAACGCGTGAATCTTAACCGATGAACGTGGGTTCAAACCCGGGCAAGCACCTCTGAATTTACGTGTGCTTAATTTCTGTTTATAATTCATCTCGTGCTTTTCGGTGAAGGAAAACATCGTGAGGAAATCTGCATGTGTCTAATTTCATCGAAATTCTGCCACATGTGTATTCCACCAACCCGCACTGGAGCAGCGTGGTGGAATAAGCTCCAAACCTTCTCCTCAAAAAGGGAGAGGACGCCTTAGCCCAGCAGTGGAACATTTACAGGTTGTAATAAATATATATAAATAATATATACAGTTATTTATTTCATTTGTATATGGCACTCATTGATTTTTTTGTCATTTTTCTAGAGAACAATAAACTATAACAAATACAATTGTGAACTATTAGAATTGTTACATCAATTACCAATATTACGAAATTATTATACTCGTATCCCATTGACTAAATTTGAATTTAATGATAGTTCAACTAACGGCATATATTTATAATATTATATGACGATAAAAAACAATTTAATTGTTAATTTAATTTATTAATAAATAACCCAGTACGAGTAGGACCGCCGTCAATTGCTTCCAATTCATTATCGTACGAAATAAATTATTTAGATCACCTCCAGGGATAAAGTTCCTTCATTAAGCACATTCTCGTCCAGTATCCTGCTGATAGGGCGGTGTGTTACAAACCGGACAAATTAGCTTCGACCTCATTTGTCATGGCTCTTATAACGACAGGAGGCACATTTCATTGGCCGTGTAATAACAGAAATGAAATATTACATTTTACTAGTGATTTGAATCACAATTGCTTCATAGCTTCTACTCTATACATATTAGGCGATACTTTAGAAATGTTGTCATATTTATTTTTATGAGGGAAACGCAGAGGTTATAAATAAATGTGTTAAAAAGGTGATCAGTTTTAAATTTTGATTATATTTTTATATTTAAAAATGTTAGTATCTAGTAGTAGTAGTAAATGCTACAGATTATATTAAGTGGACTTTAGTGATATTTTTTGTTTTTCATATTTATCAATAAATAGCTGTGCCCGCGGTTCCACCTGCGTATGACAAAGAAATCACTAAGATCAGACTTATATTACTGACTTATATACTTTCATTATATACAAAAAAAATTTAGTTGTATTTTCGTGGGATATTAGTATGTATTGGTTTCCGGATCTAGATAGGGCAACATACAATTGGCTATGAGAAAAACAGCATTCCCTTAAATCTATTCCGACATACTTGAATGTTTGTCCCTGTGCTTTATTTATTGTTACTGCAAACGATACCTTCGCAGGAAATTTTATCCTTTGAAAACTGAAAGCTAGATCTGTGTTTTAAAAAAAGGTACTTATTATCAACTAACCATTAAAAACCGATTAAGTATAAATTTAACAAAACAACGAGAAAAAAATCACTGCGGCAACGACCTATAAATTTTATTTTACAAAGTTTTTTTTAATTTACATTTATATAATAAAAAAGTACGTGTTCTTGACGGTGTTTCTCGGATATAGAATATACAATTTAAAGGGAAGTTAGCTTTACATTATCAAAAATTGTCGATACAAAAATGCTCATCGAACAAAGTAAATTTTGAAAATGACATTGGTTTTAGACAGCTATAAACATTGTCGTTTCTCGAAAACGTGTCATTTCCGGGAATTTGATTCATTGATTGATTAGAGTGGTAAGTGGACAGATAAATATTATTTACATAATTTATTTCTATTTCGGTGATAATTTTCACATAACTTTTCAAAGTACAATTAGATTCATTTCTTTATAGTGTGACATAAACATGGAGGCACAAATTATTTCGACAATATCATTTAGTATGTAACAGAAACGAAAGGTGATTGACCCTTTGACAGTTTTGTTATATTAAAATTATGAAGATAACTATTTATCAATTCTTTGTACATAATTATATTTAATTTTAAAGTATATAATCTATAGTTTCATTTTATTATTCAATAAACGGTTAGTAAATATGTACGTTTATCCATAATAATTATGTGTTACATATTTGTAACAGGATTTTGATTTATATTTATTGTAATACGCTGGTGTAGCGGCGATAACATCACACTATGGTTAAATTAGATTAACGGGTCTGGAGTTATTTGTTAGTTTCTTTCATGTAACCGCCCAATGGTTTTATTTTATTATTTTATTAACAGTCTGTTATTTATGATAAGAAATACGATGCTGTGTATTTTTTTATTGTGTTTATTTTTCTTTGTTCATTGTTATTACCTAACTAATTAATTGTAGTTATTGTTTATTGTGATGAAAATATGTTTTTTTTAATTTAAAAAATATTTTGAGACGCTTAAAAATTATATTTGTTTAATTATTTACAATACCTTAAATAAACGTTTGGTATTTGAAGCATCAAGATATAATATTAAATCATCATTCGTATATTCTTGAAATACATTTGAAATTGTCTTGAAATTTTAAAATGACCTAAATGTAAAAAGAGAAAATTTCATGTGCAATAAAAAAGTGGAGAGATCCTTTACATTTTTATTGCATCGATGAAAACTTAGTGATTCTTGCCCGGGTATGATGCCGTAACTATCGAATAAGATTCATGACTTCTAGCCACAGAGCCATCATGGCTCCATCCATGAATGATTACTTGTTTTATTTCATAATGTGAAATTATTAATTTGTAATAAAATATAATTTGTTGCAGATCTCGTAATTTAGTTAACAATGGGACCTTAACGTCAACGTCTATAGACAGACAGACAAGACAAGCTAACCCGGACTGCTATGGACTTGATAAAAGATATCACGAATGTAACATACATGTGAGTTTAAGAATTCGTTTTCACCATTATTTTAATAACAATAAGAATATGATAAACTATATTTAGTACAAAAAAAACTACCTTACTAAGCATATATATATATATGTATAGCCGAGATGGCCCAGTGGTTAGAACGCGTGAATCTTATCCTATGATCGTGGGTTCAAACCCGGGCAAGCACCACTGTATTTTCATGTGCTTAATTTGTGATTATAATTCATCTCGTGCTTAACGGTGAAGGAAAACATCATGAGGAAACCTGCATGTGTCTAATTTCATTGAAATTCTGCCACATGTGTATTCTACCAACCCGCATTGGAGCAGCGTGGTGGAATAAGCTCCACAACCTTCTCCTCAAAAAGGGAGAGGAGGCCTTAGCCCAGCAGTGGGACATTAACAGGCTGTTACTGTACTGTAGTACAAAATCAGTAAAAATTAAACAAAAAACAAACATTTACAAATAAATCTAAAAAAAAATTATTAATTAAAAACGTATATTTATAGAATCATATATATTACAATGTCTTTTCCAAATAGAAATACTATTCAGTCTTTATATTGATTTTGAAAACCCGAAATTTTCGTTGTTCTCTTTTATGGGTTTGGCGAAAGTATTAGTAACAATAAGTCTTCGTGGTTTGAAATAACTATAGTTCAATCCACGAAGACGATTAAAAAAACGATTAATAAAAAAAATGTGGGGCATTTCATTGTGTATTGGACTATCTATACTTTGTACAACCACTTTGTGTGTAGAACCCATACAATGCTCCTTCATAAGTGTTAAAAAAGGATTTTTAAAATTAAAAAAAAAAAAAACTGTTACAATGTATTCGATTCGGTTACATTCTATGTAATATTTCTAATATATTTTGCTAAATAATTGGATTTGTTTTTAATAAATAGAGTAATAAATTGTAGCTTGCCACTTATTTTTTAATTAAATGTAATGTTGGTTGTAAAAAAAAATAGTTTTATGACTGTTGAGGCTACTTGAATAAGCTTTGGGGTTATTCTGTATGAACAAAGTCGAAACTGCCCGCAGATAACGTTCGTGAAATGTCAGAAAGTGATATGCGTCTTCGAACATAATAATTATCATATTTCAAAAATACACGCAACAAAATAGCATATCACCATAATTCGGTTGTCAACATTTCATGGGAGAGTAATGAAGTGAGTTCATACAGTACTGAACATAGTATTTTAGGATACGGATGTATTATATGAAACGCTAAACGTGTAGTAGGTCCTACACACATAATTAAAAAAAACAACATAATCTGAAATAAAAATTGACGAGCCGGTTGGCGTGGTTGGTAGATACTTGCCTTTCACGCCGAAGGTTGTGTGTTCGAGTCCCACCCAGGACAGGCATTTGTGTGCATGAACATGTTTGTTTGTCCTGAGTTTGTGTGTAATTATCTATATAAGTATTTATTTACAAAAGAAAAGTAGTATATGTAGTATATCAGTTGTCTGGTTTCCATAGCACAAGCTTTGTACAAGCTTAATTTGGGATCAGATGGCCGTGTGTGAAAAATGTCCCAGGATATTATTATTATTATCTGTTTGTTATAATAATATAAATGTTATCTAATTAAAATGGTCCGTTTCTATTGAATGATTTTATATCACGCTAATGGGATCGATTTCCCGTGACGTGGTACGAGTACATCCTTAATAACCCGTAATGATTGTTCAGTGGAGTTGTAAAGGACGGAAGTATAGAGTAATTGTGTTTCACGATTCGTGTTTAATTATCTGTTTATAATCTTATATGTGTGTATATCTATATAAATAATAGTTTTTATATTCTATGTCGAGCCGAGATGGCACAGTGGTTAGAAAGCGTTAATTTTAATCGATGATCGCGGGTTCAAGCCCAGGCGCACCACTGAATTTTCATGTGCTTAATTTGTGTTTATTATTCATCTCGTCTACGGCGGTGACGGAAAAGGTCTTGAGAAAATCTACATGTGTCTAATTTCACTGAAATTCTGTCATTTCATACATCCATCTTCTCAATCTGTTACTTTTAATTTTTACATTTCCTAGAAATATATACAATAAAATACCATTATAGGTATAGATATAATAACATTTTGTTTATAATGTTTTAGTTTTTTAATGATCTATTTTTGTAGCAATGTGCTGGTGGGGCGCAAGACATGCGTGCAGTACAGTGCTCATCGTATGATCGCAGACCATTCCGCGGTAGATTTTACACTTGGACACCCTATATAGACGGTACGAAACCTTAATTAACTTTATCTCTAATGGCTCACTAGATAGTAAGTGCAAACAAAAATCGCTGGTTCAAAGACAACCTACTACGTTTAATTTGTGTTTTTTTGTTTAGCTGTGAATTTCGATCAGTAATAAGGCTGTGATGCAAAATAATGATTCTAATTGGACGATAGGATATAATATACATTACCTAAATAACCTTACTTCAAGCCCCGGGTCAGATAAATAAAAAGTTATTGAGTTTTTTATCAAAAATTTCTCAATAGCACGAAGTTGATAACACCCTCGTGCGTCGAAGCGGACGCAAAGCTATCGGTCCTACGTTTGAACTGTCTTCAGTCTTGTTGGATTTCCGCATATACCAGAGAGTATAAAAAGTGAACCTGTATTTGCGCACATATTTATGCACTATAAATGTCCTGCGCAGTCGATAATATCACCTTTGATATTGGTGTCCATGACCAATCATTTTAGTGGATATCAAGAGAACATCAGTATAAATGTATTATTTATTATAATTTAAAAAATGTAATTACGACGTTTTAAAGTTCAAATTAACTTCCATTGAACATAAGACCTTATTGAAACAGAAATATAATTAATTAATCGCTATATTTATGCACGTCTCTTGTAATATGTGAAAATTAAAAAAAAAAAATACTTTTAAAATTAGTATTCATTGCAACTCGTAATCAGACAGGTAATTTAATTAGCATCCTTATAAAATTAAAATCCAGTTAATACTGGTTTAGTCGGTGTCCCATTAATAAGGGGAATAACGGTAATGTTAATTTCAATAATTAATATCAGCCGCTAACTGCGTATAAATTTATATTTGCATTGGACATAATGTGACTTTTATTGCAGTTCATAAAGATTAGCCTGTTTTAAATGTATTACTCATTGAAGTGATTTTAAACTAACAAATGATATTGACATAGTTTTATTTCATCTTTTGTTATAATTGATCTATTCTAAATGTCATTTTACTTGGTGGTCTGGGTAGGTTCACTCAACACATTTTCTACCGACACAACAATACTTATTATTTAAAATTACTGTTCCTGTTTAAATGGTGAGCCAATGTACATGACTTAAAACTTAGTATCCAAGGTTAGGAACGCGTTGATATTTTCTACATTTAAATGTCTATGTGCGGTGACCACTTACCATCAGCTAGCCCAAGTGGCCGTCTCCCAATATATTTTAAATTGTCAAAAAATGCATATTAGACAAGTAAATTTATTACCTTAGATACCAAGATTGGCAACGCTACATAAATATGACGATGTTCTCCTGATCGATTTCGGTCACCGCGGCCAATCTCAAGAGAAATTAGTCAACTGCGCAGGACATTTCATGTCGCAAGAGTGTGTGCGCAAACACAGGCGCACTCTCTATTCCCTCACTCTCATAATCCGTTGAGACCGTTGAGAGTTTAGGTGCAGGACCAGCGGCTTTATCTACTTTCCAAGGCACAGGAGTACTTCCAACTTCCAGTCTACGGGTATCTACTGATAAACCCATTAACTTTATATTGGTCCGACGTGGGGTTGGAACCTCGGATCTCGGGATCTTCGGCCCCATATCCAGCCACTAGACCGACGAGGTAGTTTCAAATTTGTCAACGAGGATTTTTTTTTTGCGATAGGTGACTCACCCTGCATGTTAAACTGCAGACCGCTAGGACAGCAATTCTATGCGTCGCTAGCGCTTGTAGTGGATGGCACGCCTTGCACAAAACCGGGCTACAGAGCTATATGTATTCAAGGACATTGTAAGGTTAGTAATTCATTTAAAACTTTATTATACGTACTATAAATAGAACCTATACTAAAAAAGAACTTTTTTTTTTTTATAGAATAGGAAGGTGGACGAGCATATGGGCCACCTGATGGTAAGTGGTCACCAAACGCCCTTAGACATTGGCATTGTAAGAAATGTCAACCATCGCTTATAGCCAATGCGCCACCAACCTTGGGAACTAAGATTTTATGTCCCTTGTGCCTGTAATTACACTTAGTATAAATGGAATATCCACGCAATTCCCTTAAACGAAAAATAATTTAGGTAATGAAACAGAGTAATTCAAAGAAGCCATCGACATATGATTCGAACTTTCGCATGATTTGCAAAAGTGAACAGTTAAAAAGATTGCGACCAGAATATTAAATAAAGCGTCTGTTATACATATGTATATAATTACATTTGAATTGCAAAACCGTTGCATTAAAAACGTAAGTTAGCCGATGTTATCAAACCGAATAAGAAATAGTTATCTTTATTCAAGACGAAGTGAAACATATCTCATGGTTATGATAACGTCGCGTCGTGTCATACAATATAAAGTTAAATTACCACATTTCCGCTTACTTCGAATCGCGTATTAAAATGTGATAATTAATGATCTGTTCCTCCTATCAAGTATAATATCTTCACCTCGGTGGACGCGTTACTTCTCACATTACAATTTTAGTATCAAGTCTTGCAATCAACTCATAGTTGACTGTTATTAACCCCCTATATTTATGACAGCTCGGTTACAATTTCCGTTACGTCCTTTAAGTAATTTAGTACTTCATTCTTAATAATGTTTATATATATTTCTGAGAAACTTGCATATGTGTTAATAGAATCACGACAATATTGCAATGGCAATATCAATTGTGATGTGACTTGTAGCAGTTACAGATTTATAATATATGTATTTTTTTCGTACTTTTACAATGATGACGTCTACTGAACGATTTCGACGACGGTGGTTCTTAAAAGAGACTAGCCAACTGCAAGGGACATATTATACTACACAAGTTTACGTCATATTTTCCATTTTGTTTGTTCCATATTCAAATTAATGTCATGTGAAATGAAACACAATTGATAGTGTGTTATTTTCAATTTTATTTGAATTATAATGAAGACGTAAATAATAATATTTTATATTTAGTAAAACAAAACTTTATTTTGTGAGTAAAATGATTTTAATCTCGCTAATATGACATTAACACGATTGAAAATTTCAAATTGTTTGTAATATTAGAATGCTGTGACAAAAGTTATTAAAATTCAGGTCTTAAATAAAACCGCGTAACCACGAAACTTAATCGCGACCGACAATTTGATGAATTGCCATATGAAACATTGCGAAACAACACAACACAAGACAAACCTATTTGCCAATAATTCAAAAATTGACGTCTTCTATTATTTGTAGTAATAAAATGAATTGTCTATGTAAGGCCATGTACACACTGACTTAAATAAATATGAATTTACAAAACATATGAAACACAAAACATAATAACGAAGCAATTGGGATCCATTGTTAACGTAACAAGTGTTCGATAGTTACAAGTTGTAGGCAGTGGTACCATGTATTATTTAAAGATGCTGAAGATTGTATTGATTCTTTGTAAAGATCATTGAGGAAAAATAAAATTTGCCATCTTGAAATACAACAGAGTGATGTAACATGACCGCTTACAAGTTTCATCAGCTTGTAAGAAAATTGTTGTTCGTAAAAAAAGCCGAGATAGCCTAGTATTTAGAACGCTTAAATCTTAATCAATGATCGCGGGTATAAACCCAGGGTAGCACTACTGAATTTTCATGTGCTTAATTTGTTTTTATTACTCATCTCGTGCTCAAGAAGGAAAATATCGTGAGGAAACCTGCATATTTTGGGAATATTCCAGCATTGGAGCAGCGTGGTGGAATAAGTTTCAAACCTTCTCCTTAAAAAAGTAGAGGAGGCCTTAGCCCAGCAATTAGCTGTTTCACAAAAATACTGAAAATAATTGTTCACCCGATGGAAAGTGAGTACCTTTGTTAATAAAATATTGATGGTGTTCGATAAACGAGTAGTTTATAATATGAATTTTAAGAAAAGCTGCTGTAAGTCTGTTACTAAATTATCAAATATGAAAATGATTATCAAAAAGGTAAAAGCTTTTGAATAGAAGAAATAAGTAAGCCTGCATACTATCGAATATTTTGTGCTGGGCAAGCGACTGGTTCCATCAGATGAAGATTGTTTTACACAAATTCAATACGTAAAGAAACCAAAAAGAGCTAATAAGTGTTGAACCTGAAACTTAGCCGTCAAGATCCATTTGTTCTATCAACTAGATCACTTCGGATAATAATAATTTACATTTGATCTACAGATAAATATTACAGATCCGATACTAGGGTTAATGTATAATTTTATTAAAAAATATATAAAATTAAATATGTCTAAGTGGCCAGTTACAAGTAATTCAAGATGGTCGTGCAAATGACATACTGTTGAAACAATTGCGATTAATTTACAAGACCGTGGCGATACCGCGAAACCAATCGTTGGCTTTGATCACATTCTATTGATTGTGGAGATAATAAACTATGTTATTTATCGTTTTATTTTGACAGTCATTATGTTGTGTCGTTGTGCCGTCTAGACGAACATTTACATGTTTTGTCTAGTTAGTTATACATTTCCCTGTAATGAAGTGTACTTTATATGTATTCTTATATGTTGGTTTTGTCTTACTATTCATTACTTTCTATTGTAAAACACTTTCTATACATTATCTAGAGATTTAAATTAAGTTAAAATAAGATACGATAAAAAGATGATGACTGGTTACAATTGTAGTATTATTAGACGCAAATCTATGACATCGTGCCATCACCAGGACATCGCCTAATAATATGCTGGAGGTGTATCCCCCACGAGACGTGAACAGTTATGTCGCGATGTATGTCTAATCGGTGCGGAGGGCAGTAGCTTTTATTTATGAGACTGTGGTTCAGAAAGAGACGACGATGTGGTATAGTTCAAATGCTCATTCCCGGACCTGATGACTGGAACTCAAAATTGCACGTGCATGCGTAAGGTGCACACATACCAGTCGTCTGCCTAACACCAAATTTCCTTCCGAATGAATTCTTTTGCTGGTGATTGCCAAGATTTTTGCCAAGATTTAGATAGTATCACTTACTTGCACCATTGTTGTGCTACATAAAATTGCGTAATACGGCTCTGACTACACTTAAAAATTTATATGCCTACATATATGTAAACACATCGTGCAAAACGTCCGAATTTAAAACTAAAGTCGGAGACGCGTGCTCTATAAAATAATTCACAGCAACATTGTAAAGCCAAGGACAGTTGAGTCTCAGTCGTAAATTATTCCAAGTATTGTTAAGTTTACTGTTGTGATAATGTTCTTGCAGTTTCGCGTTTATAGCTTATTTAGCGTGTGACATTAGAGTTCATTTATGTTCCTATTTGAATTGCTCCATCAAGTACATAGCGTACTCATATGAGAAGTTTACATATCAATGATACGTTGAGAACATCAAATAGCAAATGTTTAATCATAATAAATGAAAGTTATGTAATGAACAGAATCTTTAAACATAAAAAATTTGATATAATTTGATTTTTATTTAAAATATAGTATTAAGGGAATCGTCAAAATATATAACAAGAATGTGCATGTACGTATTGACAAATTATATTATTTGAGGTAATTTAATAGTACAATACTCAAATGCCATTTTAAAAACAACGATTAATGTAGTATTTTCGTAAAAGAATATCCTACTAAATCAAATTGAATATGACGTTAAAGGATGGGGGGGGGGTCATATTACAAGAAGTATGCTACGTATGAAAGTGCAAAGCCAAGAGAAGACCAAAAAATTATGGGTAGGATGTATGAGGGATGACATGTTCAAGAAGGGAGTAACTGGTGATACGACTAGAGAGAAATAGAAGAACAAAGAAATAGAAGAAATAGAAACACATTGCGTTGGCACCTACTGAAAGGGATAATAATAAGCCGAAAGTAATGAAATAAATTGAAGGTTGACAGAAGAAAAAAGAAGTAAAGCCAAAAGCAAATTTACTATATATATTGTCTTAAGCTAAGCGTTGTGACAGTATGTGTAACATATGTATGTGTGACAGTTGTGACAGTAATCCAAATAGTTACGAAAATTATTACGGTGGAGTAAGCTTCGTTTTCTACCTCAACAGAAAAAGAGTCCGTGGGCAATTGCGAACTATTATAATTTACTTCATTTATATTGTCAATTTTAATATATAACATATTTTATCTTTAACCAACATCTGTTAACTATAATTATTACTAACTCACCTCATAAATTCTGTATCGTGGCGCCACCTATGAACTCATACCTTATTTGGCGCGAAAATTGCTTTTATTTGCAAATGGCCGCCAATTTGGAGTTATTTAGTATATAGTTATATGGTAATTGTGCGGTGCATTAAAGGGTTTCTTACGTCGGTATTGGATGTTTATTACCTTGTGTTTCAAATGTAACAGTTTCGTTGCGTTTATAGTAATTTATTTTGTTGTTGATGGATGATTTGAACTGTAAGTATCCAATTTGAATGGAATAGATTAAATGTGACATTCACTATTATAGACATGCTACTTTTCGAACGCGGCTTCGCCTGCATATTGGAGTTTGGGTAGATGTTAGGTATAAAAAAAGTCATTCCTTGGGGTGCAAGCTTGCACATACCAAATGTTATCATAATCGGTTCAGTGGTTTAGCTGCAAAAGCGTAACAGGACAGAGTTACTTTCGAATTTATAATATTAGTATGTTCTTTTATATAATGCCTAGCAATGTTGTGTGTTACATACGTGATGTTCATAAAGTGCATCTCATTAATTAAATATAGCACAATTTGTTGGCTTAGTTGGCTTTTATGAATGTCCTACTATATATAACATCATACTAACCAGTATCATGGTTAGTATGATTTTATATATAGCCTATAATGTAACTCAATATTTTTTTGTAATCATAAAAAAAAGATAAACTGTGTATAATCTGTAAAGCCACTGAAAAAAAAGTTTATAGTTTCAGTAGACAAAATTTTACCCAGGATTATGTTTCCGTATTTAAATTTTTATACTTACATAGAGGATATTGTAATAAGGTACAAAAAAAACTGACTTCCATTACCGTTTTCCGGTATGAGTGAGGAAAATAACAATGGAAGGCATGGCTACTTACTATTAAATGTACTCGTTCATAATTAACTAAATAAAGGCGCGTTTAGTTCACTTCTAAAAAAAATAACTCAAACGTTTCATGAAGATACGTTTCTAAATTCGACCTTTAAATTATTAAATTACTCTCATTTATCCTAAATAAGTTTAACTTCGGGAATAATACCGTTTGAAAAAATAAATTTAATTGAACAAGTTATGATGTATAAGGCTGGTTAAAGAGAAACTATCTATTATAATTGCGACGACGCCGGCGCCGGTCAGCTATCACCCATCAGTGATTACACCGCCTAGAGCCCTATTCTGGCAACGATAAATTAATACGAAATTGGTGTTAACTATATTAAACGTTGTCTCGTTTTCTTATTGAACTTGTAATGATATGACGATATCGATTCGGAGCTGAGATGAGCCATTGGATAGAAGTTCATCGCACTGATGTTAGCCTGACCATCGCGGATTTTTAATGTGCTTCATTTGTGTTAATTCATCGGATGAAACTGCCACACGTATTGAAGGGCAACATCCTGGACTACGCTTGCAACCATATTATTTATTTACGACTATTTGCTGTTGATTTTTGTTATTATTATTATTGTGTGTTTATGTAATTACTCGTCTGCTGTAAAGGTAAAATCAATTTTTTATTTCGATAAATTATTTCTAATCCAATGTTTTATTTATAAGCCATGAATAAAAAGAAAAATAAAAAATATGGTGAAAACCAAAAATACAATTATTAAAAATAAATTTGATCGAATAATTAAAAAAGAACAGCATTATGACAGGGTCACCCCCGCGTCCAACTATAACTAAAAAGGAGAAAAATTACGAACACAGGCATACCGATATTTTATGTAGAAAGATTTGCATTTACTTGTGTTTTATATCAATGTAGAAACTTTGCTTTGCTTTTCTATTTAAATAATTGTGTTGTGCTTGTAATTTATAACGAAGGTTGTTCGTTTTCCAATTAAATAAATTAATATTACTTAAGTACAATTTGTATGTGGTTAGTTTATGATTGTCCAAATATAGATGCAATAAAGCTACAATAGTGTAAGTCCTAACACTACGAGTAACTTTGTAAGGAATTTATTGTTAAGGTAATATTGTTTGTAACAAGATAGCTTCATAAACAAGATTTGAAATAATTATTATCCGATAAATCGTTTTCAGGTAAATATTTGCTAAAATACATGCATGAATTATATATCAGAATAACAGTTGTCTGGTTTCCATAGTACAAGCTTTGCTTAATTTGGGATCGGATGGCCGTGTATGAATAATGTTCCAGGATATTATTTATATAAAATATAGTTTGCTATATGAATAATTTATATATAACTTATGTATCGCTCAGACTAAATGGGTACCATTCCCCTCGTCACTGAACAGAATTACTATATGCTGTGTCCGGTTTGAAGGATTAGTAAACTAAAGTAATTATTGGTAGAAGGGAAGTATCATAGTTCCGATAAGTCGTGGCGTATTGACGCATTGACGTATATCAAGGGCTAATATTTCTTACAGTACCGATGTATGTGGGTGGTCACGACTTACCTACATACTTACTTACATTTGCCTCTCATTTAAAATTAAAAAATCTAATGTACAAATCGACAATTGCTCAATATATATGTATATCTCAAAATATAGTTTCGTATAGATGTTAAAACGTTAATATAATTAAGTTATAAATTAGTTTATAAGTATCTGCGTTCGGAAATTTGTACTACGAAACAAAAGAAATATATTATATAAATAGTAAGATATATTTAAATTTGATTAAAAAATTTATTTTTGATCAGAATACGTACATTCATAGTGTTAAATAAGAGAAAACTCGGCATTCTTCTCTTATTTATGTAAAAACGTATGCGCTGGAATTCGTTTGACGCGACTTGAATAGGATTGCATCGTGAACTTGGTGCAAGACTGCTATCTAGATTGTAATTACGATTTGAGCCGCGGTTATATAAATAGGTTACATACCATGCAGGGTAAACTAACTTTAAATTTAAATCTATATAATTTTTTTTTGAATCTCGATTTATTTTATTTCGAAACCTACAAAATAAAATGATAAGCGTATGTCACTTGAAAGTTATTTGATAATATTTGAGGCGTAGGTGTTAGTATAACTACAGTCAGGCTACCTATGTCTATCTATTTTAAATTAAATAAAGAGTTTCGAAATATAAATATGTTTTTATTATGAAACATGAACATGAATTAGCCTGTTTGATTGTTTGTTTTGCTTTCACACCTCGACACTTCAGACGATCCTTGCGTGTCACATGGATAGTTAGTCATGAAAATTAAGCCAATATTTAATCAGCATCAGCTTCGTTGTTCACGTAATGAGCTTATTTTTATATATAGAGTATTTTCTGTCAAGTAAATATTAATAGCAACTTGGAATTTACAATCAGTAGTATTACACTTAAATACCCGTAGCTTAAAAAGTACATAATGTGTTAACGTCTTCCACCAAATTCCAGTACGATTGTGCTTAGTTTCGATCCAGCCATCCGATTAGGATAGAGGAACAGAGAGTATTTCTGTTTTTGGGTTAAATCTTGTGCACTATCTCCAGCTAGCAATCTTATGATTGGCCGAAACTCCTAGTCGAATTTCAGCTACAGCTGAATGAGTCATGTATATGAAATCATTGTGACTGATATAACTAATGTTTCTATATTATTTTAAATTATAATAAAAATAAACATTTTATAAAACGTTTTATTAATGGAATATTTACGACCGCCCTTGCATCAGTTGTATGTTACACAAATACAAATGATTAACCTTTGAAATCCATATCTAAAAGATTTCACTAGTAAAGTATGTATGTCAATGGCCTCGTATTATATTTTATGTATAGCTATAAATAATAAATGGGATTCTGCTAACATTGCTCCAAATAACTAAATTAAAAATCATTTGATTTAAAAACGACACATTCATTTGGGATCGTTTCTCAATTACACCGCCACTAAAGAGGATAATGGTTTTACCTCCGTATATAATATGTAATTGCTTTATTTCTTTTAGCTTTCAGTTGCATAAGCAATTGCTTAAATGATGTGTCTCTATTAGATTCGTAAAAGCGACAAACATCTATGATATCCGTTGTAGACTGAATTAGCTATGTGTTTTTTTTTATGAATTCGTAGTTTTTCGGTTGTGAATTTACATATGACATAATGTTATCCTTCACGAAACTCAAATGACGTCAGCGAATTGGTTTGTGTTCATATTGAACAATTAATAACTGAAATATACTTTATACAAGTAGGCTCTTACGAGCATTTTAAATCACACATAATAATGATGTCCTCCAGACCGATTTCGACCACGGCGGCCAATTTATTACGGCGGCAGGTGATTTTATAGTGCACAAGTGTGTGCGCAAACACAGGTGCACTCTCTATTCCCTAACTCTCCGATGGGACGGCAATCCGACACGATCGGAAAGAGTTCAGGCGCAGGACCCACGGCTTTACGTGCTTTCCGAGGCACGGGAGTTTACACACTTCCAACTTTCAGACTCCGGGCTGCTGTTGAGAATTTTCTGACAAGAAAGCCCAATACCTTTTTTTATTGGCCCGACCTGGGAATTGAACACAGAACCTCCGGGTCTGCGGCCTTATATCAAGTTACTAGACCAACGAGGCAGTCACACACATACTACCGTTAAGAAACTCAGTAGTTATTCTTCTTCATCAGTCAAAAAATATATGTGTTATAATCATATACAATTATAATTAAATTATTTATGATTCCTGTTTGAAAATCGAAGAATACTTTGTTTAAGAGTACATTAATAGAACCATTATTTATTAAAGTTTTAATATTATGAAATACAACGAAATATAAACAAATTTAAGTGCATTATTAGTGACGTCATTGTTCTAAAACCGTTTAACGCGCTGTCTAAAGACTTCGAAGAATCTACACTCCAGTTATGCAATTCAATTATTAATAACGTTCATTCCGCATATAAAATCTATTAATATAATGTAATACGTCATGCTTGAAACAATTACATTAACTTAAAATACTTTTTTTTATTATTGTGAGCTTAGAAAATATTTAAACTTTTGCCCATATTTATAATTCCTACTTACAGAGAGACATATAAAAAGATGCGAACACAAAAGAATGATAGTTTTTGTTATTAGGTAGCTTATAAAAAACGTGATAGTTTTTTATTGTAATTTCAACCGCAATATAGTCGAGATGGCTTATTGGATAAGAATACATTAATCTAAACCAAAGATCGCGAGGTTATATCCGGTCCAGCACCTAAGCGCTGGACAGGATATTAATGCGCTCTTTAGCGAACAACATCGTGAGGAAACCTGTGGTTGAAACTCTGCATTATGTACCTACCAACACGCTTTAAAGCAGCGTGTTAGAATCAGCTCCAAGCCTGCTGCTTACGCGAAGAGGCTCTTGTTCGGGATACTTCCGTAAGTCGCAGCTGTTCTAATTTTATATTATATATCATTTATGTGTTTGTGTTTCATTTATAAGATTAGTAAGTTGATCTATATTTCATAGGAAGATTAGTATTAGTGCAATTATATGCAATTTAATTTAACGATCGACAGTACTGAGCTATTGAGTGAACATTACCGTAGTAAAATTCAATACTAAATCATTATGACTAGTTTATGTCTCCTATATATACATAGGTATAAGTTATGTAACGCGATAAAATTAATGTTTCTTTACTCTCCTAGAGTTTTCATACAAGGATTTATGTACATCGAGCATAATTGGATGTTTTTGTACAACGTGTTCCCCTGGTGACAAATAATTGGATATTACAGTATAATTTATTCGAAGCACGTTTGAGTAATTATATTACAGTTTCTTATTTATTACAATCGTGCTGTAATCCGCAATGGGGTTTATTTTATCGTAGTGAACATTAAGCTTATCCTAGACAAGATAATATTAACCTCAAAGGCTTTTAGCAACATGACTAAATATGATAAGCTTGGTTCGTGTATTATATCATCAGTTTTCGTAGATTTTTCTAATCTTTAATAGTTCTGCAAGGAGTTTTCACGCTTAAATCGTTATTGAAAATATAAATTAATCTATTTTAATTAAAAATATTTTTATATAGAAAAAAATATATATTAATCACTAAATGAATTTTTAACTTACAAGCATAAAAGAATAATTTATAACACAAAATGCTTAATAATTCAAAATATTTTTCGTATTTGTCAACAAATAAAGATTAAAAGAATACAATCATTGTTGTTATTTGTTCTATCATTGTTGTCTGCCGTTTAGTTACACGGCTTTTCTCTATGCATCCTATACCGCTTTATGAATTGAATGTTGTACAGATGTGAAGCTGGTCACGAGACTTGATGTTTGTTCTAACGATAAATATATGTAATATACAAAGTTACTAAAAGCTGATCATTGAGTAGTTCAGTGTGCAGTAGGCTGATCATCTAAGGTTTTCACATATGAACGTTGGCGCATAGTCCACGCCAGTAGTGCACGATCGCTCTGCGACATCGACGCGTATCGGAAAAACCGTCAACCGTGATTTCAATTAATTCGAAATTCGAAAAGACAATCCGATAATCCAAACAGCCAGTTTTTATCTGTGTTCAGTGAATAAAATAGGTAAAATGTGTTAACAGCTGTGTTAAAAAAATCAATACTCATGATAAATTGTCTCGTACCTTTTGATTTTGGATTGAAAAATTTTAAACACATCTTATATTACAAATTTAAATGTTTAAGTTATTCGAAAATTAAAATCAATATATAACAATTAAAAAGAAATAATAAAGTGGTTTATTTTCCACAATAACAATAAATATGATCTTGTTAATAAGTCCCATCCCTTCAACGTAGGTGTGCGATCTAAGCAAATAATTTAATTTCCGTTAAAAATCTCTTATCGTCGCAATTACGGTTCCGTGTGAAGTGATGTAACACAATGACAGTTCGATGTTAATTTGATGACTGTCAAACATGTAATATCGACAATACGGACTGCATTCTCGGACGATAAATAAAACATTTATATATTTTCATATAAATTAAAATCCTAAAAAAAGTCACTGTTAAAAAAATATGTCATATTCGTTTAATAATAGATACAGACGTCTTAATGTTTATTAAAAGTACTTTAAAAAGTTTTCAATTATTTTTAAATGTGTTTAGCCAGTGCTAATTAATGTAGGTCACGCTTCCTAATGAACAAGGATTGAGATGCGCTTAACAGGATGCGTGTTTCATTAAGATTACAATGGATACGTTATTTTCTAAGAAGAAATTAAGATTCATGTAATTAATAAAACATATTATAATATATATGAGGTATTTAAATTTTAATTATTTTTATACTCCAAAGCTAGTTGACAAAACAAATTTTTCGTTAGTTATATTGTTTTAATTTTTATAATATTGCATGGATTACTGCGTTACATTTAATTATTACTGCGTTATATTTATTTGAAAATCATGGATAATTTTTTTTTAAATTTTAAGTTTTAATAATGTCGAAAGACAGATCCTGATTTTTTAGTACCTACATCATCGCGCAATGTGCTTAATAAACAATTTAATTTGCAATTATTCTAACCATTTTCTAATATTCAAATATAAATAATTAAAATATTATTTTTAAATATTTGAAAATATTTCATTTGTTTGTTCAGATAATTGTCATTTGATTTAGTTTATGCATATTTAAAATATAAATTATTTGAATTGAAGTTTGTGCTTAAATGGTAATGAAATATAATAAGTATCTTTAAATTTATCACACTATATTACAATACTGCGAATATATTACGTGGTAGCGCTTGACCGTTTAAAAATCTTCTTAAATTCTATTTGAATAAAAATATTTTAATTTAATTTGATTATATACTACTATAGAATAATAAAACAATAAATGGTCAGTTATGTTACAACAATGAAATGGAATAAATTAAAAATATTATATTACGATAAAAGAAGCAAGTCACAGACAGCAATTAAATCACAATTACAGATATAATTTTCTAAAAGCGTCAAATAAAAAAATATATATTTGGAAAAAAACATTGTTGCGAAAGATTGTTGACCCTAAGAACGCAGTTGATACTTGAACAATTATGACATGAAATCGCAAGCAAGTATGTAAATCGGTACCATTTTGTAGCAATCTATAATGACTTTACCGACTCCTTAACCGAGTCGACTTTCGTAGCTCCGTACGGTAATATGAAACCGTTTTAACGAGACGTCTCCCCATTTAGTTCACGTTTGTTCCTCTTTTTGTAACACTAATCGAATTACTCCATTCGTTTGATCTAAGATTACTTGCTATTTTTAAAAGTGCACTTGTTTTTTGTTCAATTAATTTTGCGGCTTTTAAGATATATACAGAAAATGGACTTGTTAGTAGAGCTTTGTGCAAGCTCGTCTAGGTAGGTACCTCTTAGTTCCCAAAATTGGTGTCCAGACCACCTGTTTTATTATAAAAAAAATAACAAAATTAAACTTCAAAGTGCCTTTGTTTGTCAGAGAGAAGCTACGTACCTGATCTTTTGCTCTTAATTTTAGTCCATGTATAATAATAAACATCTACATTATCATATAAAAAAAAACTGTTTATTTGTTGTAAATACGGTTTTTAAAAGCGAACAGAACGAATCGGTTCGCTTTTATATTTGTTCCTTGATCTTCTGGGAAGTTTATAAGCCATTCATCGCAAGCAATACCGCGATAAACAACATGTGTTTTTTAATTGGCTAAATTCTTCCAAGATGTTTTCTTGCTTAGAATAAGAATTTGCTATGAACGAAAATGTGTATTAATTCAGGTGTTGAATCACTCAAACCAAGAAATTTTTTTGTTACATATATAATTTTCATAAGTATAACTTTTCTGTAATGGCGACGTCATTATATTAACGTTGACATTATTGAATAATTATAATATAATTTAAAACATAAATCATAACACTACTTGTTTTTTTAGGTCGCCTAGCTGGTGTATATATAAATTATAAATTATTTAAACTCTGATTTATAGATGTGAAATCGCATAATTATGTATTAACATCTGCATTCTCAATCCTTACTAATATTATATATGAGAAAAGCGAGTTTGTTTATTTATTTGTTTTTTTTTTCGTTTTTACGTCGTAACCACTCAACCGATTATGAAATTTTGCATGCACGTTTAGAGGTACAAGAAGGAAATAGGACATCTAACACTTACACCTCACCTCACAAGCGCGCAAAGTCGCGGTCGGAAGTACAGTAACAGCCCGTTAATGGGCTAAGGTCTCTTCTCCCTTTTGAGGAGAAGGTTTGGAGCTTATTCCACCACGCTGTTCCAATGCGGGTTGGTAGAATACACATGTGGCAGAATTTCAATGAAATTAGACACATGCAGGTTTCCTCACGATGTTTTCCTTCACCGTCAAGCACGAGACGAATTATAAACACAAATAAAGCACTTGAAAATTCAGTGGTGCTTGCCCGGGTTTGAACCCACGATCATCGGTTAAGATTCACGCGTTCTAATCACTAGGCCATCTCGGCGGTCGGACACTAGTAACTTAAAATTAAACTACGAAGATAGCATAAAATATATAGAAAAGGCGAAAAACGTACAAATAGAAAAGAAATGTCATTAATCGATGAAACGACATGTTACATGACGTAAGTGTAAACTAGTCTAGTCATAGAAAATTTTATTTTCAATATTCGTGTTTTTTATGAAATAGTGTCGATTTACGCAAATCACATTTTTGTGATATAAGACAAAAAATTACTTTATTTATTATATCAATATTCATGAGCACAGTTTGTCGGCAATTGCGACATCAAGGTCATTACGGTAGTTTATTGTAATATTTCTCTCTAGATCATGTGTTAAATTATAATTATTGCTATTGCTGTTAAATTATAATTAGTATCATGTGAATATTTATCACGCTACGTAGTCTTAATACGACGTTATATGACAGTACCACCCAGCCGCTAGTTAATCTGACGCTATTCGGCAATTTAATTTCTGTGTTTCAAAAGGTCAACAGGCTAGTGTAATTACTGACAAAGAGAATATCTGTCTTAGAGTACGTGGTTGGCAAATCTTGGCAAATAAATGGCATGTTTGCCAGCATAAATATAACATAATTGCCAAAATAGATGTTTTATTATGGAAGTAAGCAAGCGGCTAATACATCGGTTTAAATATAGTTAAAGCGTGTCGAATGACACTTAAAAATTTGCCGTCGTCATTCAAGACAGGACTGTGTTAATTTTTCGTCAACATTTTATTAGAACGGCTATAAAAACTACGAGTGATCAACAAATTGAGGTTATTACAAGGTTGATTAATATTATGTGGGGTTGATAGGGCTGATAGTGTACCCTTTATTGTAATCTTAATAATTAAGACAGTTTTAATGTAGATTATAGCAATCAAATAAACAATTGATAATACGACAAAAAAATTGTTTAACTGCTCAAGCTGTCTTTTTCGCCCCCACTGAAAAAAATAAACACTTACATAACTGTAAGATACAAATTTAGTTTAAAGTCATTAATATACATATGTGAACGCAATGTAATTAGCCTAACCTGTTATTAAAATGTTGTCAACGTAAAAATATTGTAAAAACCGTATTGTATTTTACAAGTATTCTATTGACTTCTTAGATAGCTTTCTTGATTAATTCTTCTCTGTGTCAGAATTGATATTATCTTTGAATGATCTACTCAAATAGCGTTTCTTTCTTTTATATAATATTTTTCTTGCAATTTGTGTTAACAAAATGAAATAGTAATATCATGAACAAATTGTGAAAACATGTTTTTTTATTTGGTTGTGAACAAATGCACATCGATAAATGTAAAAGCCATTTTACCTAAGACTCATTATTTTTATAAGGTTTGTGAACAATTAAATTATTTCAATCATGAAAAAATTAATTTCAAAATAGTTTTTTTTTTATTTAGGTTTTGTGTTTAAGAAAGTTATTTTTCGTGTATAAAATTGTCAGCCCTAAATGTCATGTCATAATTGGATATAATAGTACATCTTTGTTTCGATGTATTGTCATTAATCATAATTGTTCTTCGTCGAAATACGTAATATCTGTGTCATTCAAACTTCGACGTCTTTCAACTATTGTAAATTTTAATCCTATCTAACATAATCCAGGTTAACGAAATGTCGATAAAAAAATGCGCTGCTTTTTTTTATTGACTACTTATAATACTCTGACTGTAACTGCCTCGTTGGTCTAGTGGCTTGATGTAAGGCCGCAGACCCGGAGATCTTTGGTTCAATTCCCAGGTCGGGCTAATTAAAAGTTATTGGGTTTTTCTGTCTGAAAATTCTCAGTAGCAGCCCGGAGTCTAGAAGTTGGAAGTGTGTGCACTCCTTTGCCTCGGAAAGCACGTAAAGCCGTTGGTCCTGCGCCTGAACTCTTTCAGGTTGTGTCGGATTGCCGTCCCATCGGATTATGAGAGTGAGGGAAGAGAGAGTGCACCTGTGTTTGCGCACACACTTGTGCACTATAAAATCTCCTGCGTTAGCTAATCTCTCTTGCGATTGGCCGCCGTGGCCGAAATCGGTCTGGAGGACATTATTATTATAATACTCTGATTTTCGATTTTGGGCAAGAAAGCTATTCTCAGAGGAGACTAACCGCCTGCGTAGTACATATAGTAAACAAGTGTGTCCGAAAACATCTTCATTCTCATAATTCGATGTTAGTTAAGGTGCCAGGCCAACTGCTTCATGTACTTTCCGAGGGATTTGTATCTATACCTAGTAACCTGCGACTTTTTAGTTAGACATTAGACCAGTAAAATATAATGTTATATTGTACACTAGAATATGAAATTGCTTGTCACATCAATAGTCTAAATTTCAAGCAGGTGAAACTGCGAAGCGCAGCTATTTAAATAATAATATTATAATATACTAAAACCTTTTCGAAAAACGTTGCATCTTCTGGTATAAATTTTATATTTATTGGTTTAGTAGTATTTTCAGTTAGGAATTCCATAGATAACGTTCCCTCATTTATTTGTATAAATTGAAGTATTATAAACAGGTTTTATATACAAGTGATTGTAAAATACAAAATGTTTTTTTAAGAAACATATCGTAACCTCTTCGTAGACAAAAATGTGACGATTAATCTTTTCACATGATGGTTTATAGTCACACGATCATGTACAATTTTATTATATGTATGTAAAATATTAACATGTATTCCATTATTAAAATTCAAATATGATAAGTAACGACAATTATAAAATGGTTGTCTAATATCAAAACATCGTAGATTTATGACCGGCTGGTCCTTTGGACCTATTAATTTCTTTACATAATGGACTCGTAGCCTCCTACATGTCAATTCAAATAACCAATTTATGTAATATGCATAATAAAATTATGGGTGAACTTTACAAATATAGTTTATGATCTCAATTTATTTTTATCATCCTTGTTGTTGTTCCGATAACTATTATTAAAATGTACAGAGTAACGGTTCTATAATATGATTTCTAACGGAATTTGTATAAAAACAGTCTGATTGGAGAAATATGTATAGAAATTACTACACTAGGTGTTGTCACTTTTACCTCACGTAGGTTTGTGGGAAAACACAGATAACTCTACTCTTTAACTCTTGTCATCCGATGGGACGGAAATACGACATGACCGGTGATAGTTCAGGCTTTATGTGCTTTAGGCACTGGAGTATAAATGGCTTGATGTGGGTTTGAACCCAGAAACCCGCGATATGCCACTAGATCTAGAGCCAGTCGACGTTATAGTGTGCCACAGACGAAGTCGCGCGTCGTTGTTAGAAACACTAACAAGGAATAAATCTACTAATTTAATTCTGTTATGGACTTATTGTAAATTGAATTAATAATTCAATTGTTTTTTTTTTTAAATTAATTTACTATTATTATTATTTTATTAATAGTGCCTTACTAAACGAACTGATAGTGTCTACTTACGATTTCTTTACACGCATTGTGAAAAATTA
Organism: Nymphalis io; assembly: GCF_905147045.1. Classification (NCBI taxonomy): domain Eukaryota; kingdom Metazoa; phylum Arthropoda; class Insecta; order Lepidoptera; family Nymphalidae; genus Nymphalis; species Nymphalis io. Next base: position 5,721,209 of record NC_065904.1, read on the forward strand.
TAGTTTATAACTTTATTTTTGTAAAATAATGTACTGCTTTTACTAACTGTGTCATATATACCAAATAAACACAATAATTAAGAACATGGTTTCTCGTCTATCGAGGGTTAGTCATTTGATATAATTGACATATTTAGTGATGGAACATTATCACATTAGGTTTAAAGCGGTTCACACAAATTGATTTATGACTAATTTTAATTACATTAATCGCGTCATAGGGAAGATGTCCGTAACTAACAGACACATAAGTCGGACAAAGAACTCGCGTAGGGATTTAAGTTGAATTATATTATTGGTTTTTACAGATTATAGCTTTTTTTAATTATTTGTTACGATTACCGCTCATTGGCGCTTTATGAAACATTCTATAAATATTCTTTAACTATTATTTTTAACTAAGAGAATTTTATTTGAAAAAAAATACCAGTCCCATTGTTATGATTTAATTTTAATAAAGTAATACAATTTGTAGTTTGATTTGTAAATTGCGTTAAAATTGGAAACAAACGAACGACAAAATAGAGAGAGCGCTCGATATTCTTTTCTATTTGATTTTCGATTGATCGATTGTAATTAGGTCACGGTCGGGGCGAAATATTTCTTATTAATTGTACTATGGCAAATGAGCTAACGGATAACCTTCGTCATTTATTGGTAATTGATGTAATATCTTTAATTGTCAATACGCTGTCGATGTACGCTTCTTTTGTATCGTTGTGTCTATAAAAACAAATAATGAATTCTATGAGATTGTTCTCAAGTCATTTAATAAAAATGTCATGTTGGAGAGATACAACATACATATCGGGGGGTGTATACAAATTCCACGGACAACTTCCTATAAGCAAATCGAATATATACACTTATATAAAAAATATAATTAGCGCTAATTTAGAAATAAACTGTGACGTCACATGTGATTGTAATTTTAAGCATTGTTACATTTTCGTTACATTCGTTTTACGTTTATATATTTCATATAAACAAAGATAATAATAACAATTGTATCAAGATAATAAATAAATTTGTTTTATATGTACCTTAGATTCTATACATGTTATGACAATTACATTGACAAATGCACGTTCCATTTAAGGTTTTATAATCTTGTATCTACAAAATACGAGATGAACGAAATCTCGCAGTTACGACGTTTTATAGCGGACATCAATCCGTTCTTATCGTGACAGTGTTATTTGTTACTGAGACATGTCTTCATAGCGTGACAACGAAATTATTTGATTGAATTAAATTACAATTTAGTTGGTTTATTGCGTGTTTGAATTAATTTATCCTTTTAATTAAATGTTATCGATTTAATATATTTTTTGTTGAAGTGAAACGAGGTGCGGAGATGTGAAAAAAAAATTGAAAATTGATTTTGGATTTTTGTCGAAAATTCGGTGTTAACACATTATTTTTATATTTAACTGAAAACTATTTATTTTAGTGTAACATAATTTAAAGAATTATGTTCTAAAAAGAGCATCATAATACTTTAACTGAGTATTATAATAGGTATTTTTGTGTCATGTGTTAAAAAAAGCCGAGATGGCCTAGTGGTTAGAACGCGTGAATCTTAACTGACGATCGTGGGTTCAAACCCGGGCAAGCACCACTGAATTTTCATGTGCTTAATTTGTGATTATAATTCATCTCGTGCTTGACGGTGAAGGAAAACATCGTGAGGAAACCTGCATGTGTCTAATTTCAATTAAATTATGCCACATGTGTATTCTACCAACCCGCATTGGAGCAGCGTGGTGGAATAAGCTCCAAACCTTCTCTTCAAAAGGGAGAGGAGGCCTTAGCCCAGCAGTGGGACATTAACAGGCTGTTACTGTACTGTATGTGTTACCGTTCATTCTTTCCTCTGTTATAAATATTTATTAATTAGATTGATTCTCGATATATTAATATGAAGTTATCCTTAAAAAACATACAGTTACAAATACAAGTGCAGAATTTTTAAAATAATTCAAAGCACTCTCATAAAATTACACTAAGTATTACTTGAAAAAATTAATAGAAAATTAAACAGAATTCAACGAAACAAGAGCAAAATATAAAATTAAGATATTGACATTAAGTATATATACATATATACAATATTAAATGAGCAATTCTTGTATGTAAATTTATTTCGTGTATCTCGAAAACGACTCTAAAAATATGTCTCAAATTTTGCGTTCAGATAAAGTTTTGCTTTTTATCTACACACACATGTGTATTTCCTGAAAAACCGTCATTATACACAAAACAAAACTATAATTATATCCATCGTTTGTTGCTGCGTTTGTATCACCGATTCTGATATTTCTTTCCGAACGATTGGTAGATTTTTGATAGTCAATAAGCAATTGCAACGGTTCTATATTAAAGAAAACATTTCGACATTCTTTACGGCCGCCTGTACATCTTTCTTGTCTATGTCCTGTGTACAGTAAAACGTGTTTGCATTATTTTGTAATCGTATGTGTTTAGTTCATGCAAATATATTTAATTCGAAAGTTACCCATAAAATGTATTTAAGCGAAATGTCTTTACCTTTGAACGGCTAAGATGATCTCAATATTGTTACATTTCGAATTATCTGCCCGTTACAATATCCCAGTTTCAATGAATCGTGTTACAGCTGTTGGCGGCCCGCCATCAACGGTTTTACGAGCTTAAGAAAATTCGAAGTATGCGTTGAGTATTCTTCTTAGATGTGTACTCAGCCTATATACGAAATTAACTGCAGTTAAAATGCGTGTGTTTAACGGTTATAATTTTATTAAGAATTATAAAATTCGAAGCGTTTGATGAATATACAAAATTGAACTACCTTGATCTGTTTTCTTCGAAATGCAGTTTTCAATTATGTAATTTATGTGCGAATATTTAACATTTAAAATATTTAGGTTAATGTGCATCTTTGTTTGCATTTTGTAGCAAAAATCAAAGAAATGCATAAACAATTTTTTTTATTATGTTAAATATATTCTGCACTTTGAAGTTAGTAATCTTTAATCATTAAATTAGGAGCTTACTCTTGTTCTTTTTGATGTCTCATATAAAATAAAATAAAATGAGCCGAGTCTTATATTTTATTAGACATTCTTTATTTAAAAAAAAAACATAAAAAATATTTAATTTAAACTTTGCAAAACAAAAAAGCCGTGAAAATTATCAGCTCATTCTGTGTGGTAGAAATTAAATAACATTCCGTCGTAAGATTTAACTACGTACATTAACAAGTTGATTTAAATAAAGCATGCAAAAATATGATTAATATTTTGTCTTTATATGAACAATAATGAAAACACGGGAATACTATATGCAATCGGAAGAATACCATAATAATTATTTAAAAATAGAACAAAATGATTTCCAGCAAATATTTAATGAAATTAAAACTTAACTAAAAACCGGACATAGCAGTTTCTATAAAATAAAATGACATCAAAACGTAGGCAGCTAAAACATAAGTTCCTTAACGTATTACAATAATCTTGAAATACCCGTAATTGCATTACACACGGCATGCAAATCAATCCGACTGATATATGACAAATTAATGATAATGTTTTAATCCGAAGCGAATGCGAAACATTTATACCCAGAGGTCGGTATAAAGATATCAATAGGGATTAAGTTTGGCTTCGAATCATTCGAGATCAAAGCTGATATTTGAACTTGGCAGTAATTATGATCCACTGCAATAATAAACTTTATTCATACACAGTAAGGACGCCTGTCTACTATTTGCAAATCACGTGACATACTTTAATGATTTAGAGCCTTGTATAATTTGTTATTATGATTTCTTTTAACGTAGACTTTGTCATCGAGTTAATTTTCTGTCGCTTATGAGAAAGTTTTAAATTTAAAGCGAAGGCATTCCATTAATTCCAGTATTTCCCTTGTGAGAAATTCTTGGTGGAATATACAATAATATTATAATATTATGTAACTTACATAATAATTGCCACCCTTATAAGAAAAAGTATAACATGAAAAAATGCAAGTTATTTATGCATACCAAAAGAGATTTTATTTCTATAAAAATACTTATTTTAAACTTTCTATTTGAGACAAAATAACACATAAATATGAATCAACGATCTAAATCTTCATTCAATCGTTCATAAATGTTCAAACGATATCAGCTTAACCTTCGCAATCATTATTTTAGATTACACTGAGTCTAGATGTAGCAGTCGGGCTTATACAATTGAATGATCATAAATAGCTTAGTGGTATCTCATTGGTCTGTTTGGTTTGGCTAAAATATATTGTTTATAAATCTTTGTTATAATATAATTAATTGTATTAATAAAATCAATAGATACGGCGTTTTCTATACAATATTATATGGATGATAAAAAACTAATGATTTCGTTGAGTTTTCCCAGATTTTCATTACAACTAATTTTAAATAAATATGATATTTTTCAATAAATTATGTTTTGATATTTTATTAGTGTCATGTATATTTCCTATATTTTAATTTATATATTACGTATATATTAGAAACAAGAGTAGATGTCCGTTTAAACAATTATTAATTAATTAAAAAATATTTATAAAAGTCTTGTTGAAGGCGATAAAATAAAAATCAAAAACTTAAATGGGATATTAAATTCTCTAAATTAAAACCAACGTTCACGTAATACTAAACGATTTTAAAAAAGGTGTTTGAAAATATGAAATTATATTAATAAATTATGATTGACTGCACAGTTTTATTAATATAGGGAAATGTGTCCTTAATCTGAAATAAATTACCTTCGTGGTATAACACGGAAACAAGAGAAGATGACGCTTCCATCTACAACATTCATCGTTCTTCTGATTACGGTGAGTATTATTTTATAAGCCAAGTAATTTTAGCAAATAAGTGGTAATATTAAAAAAAAACTAAAAAAAAACAATTGAAAATATTTACTTGAACACTTGAAATAAAAACTTAACAATGTCAAGTATCTACGAATTGGAGTTTGAACCACCTCTATGGAGCTCAATAAAAAAGAATTACCAAAGTTGTTTCATAAATAAAAAAGTTATACCCGAACATACATGATGATGATAATGATGGTGATGATGATGATGCTCTGACCGATTTCGGTCACGGCGGCCAATTTCAAGAGAAATTACTCAACTGCGCAAAGTGTGCGCAAATACAGATGCAGTCTCTATTCCCTCACTCATCCGATGGGACGGCAATCCGACACCGGAAAGAGACAACGGCTTTACGAGTTTTCCAAGTCACTAGTGTTCACACTTACAACTTCGGGCTGAAAATGAGAGTGGCTTAGTAGATTGATGACATGGATTCTAATGAACTTCATATTCCACGCAAGGATCACTGGAAGTGTTTGTTACAAAATATGCGGGTAGAGAAATATCTTAGGGAGAAAATTATGTGTTAGAATAGAAACAAGGACCAGTTACTCATTCATATTTCTACATTTCCGCGTTTGTTGTGAATTCTGCACCTTATTTTAATTATATTTGGTGGTAGGGCTATGTGCAAGCTCGTCTAGGTAGGTACCCCTAACTCATCAGATATATCGCAAAACAGCAGCACTTGGTATCGTTGTGTTCTGGTTTGAAGGGTGATTGAGTTATGTATCATAAAATAAATGAACATTGATTTTTAAATATTATGATAAGTTGTATCATTGTGTTAGTAGAATAAGAAACGGTTTAACGGTAACGATTACGTTTCGATTCGATTGCGAGAATGTATGAATAGAATTGTCTTGATATCGGGTATACTACTTCTGATGCTAGTTTTTACTAACACACACGCTCCGTTAAATAAAAAAAAAAGATTTTTTAAGAATTTTTAACTATTACAGTAAGAGCCTGTGATGTCCCACTGATGGGCTAAGGCCTCCTCTCCTTTTTTGAGGAGAAGGAAGGAAGGGGGAACTACTAATTTTATACATTTTAGATAAAATAGCGTACCACTATTTTTGTGAAAATATTAGTAAATAAAGATATGTCATTGACAGTTTAATTTATAAATTTATTTAAAAAATAACAACGGAAGTGACTTTGTTTAAAGAAAATTGATATTTATTATAACAGTGAAGTCGGGACAAGTGGCCAGTTTTACGTAAATGTACAATACGCACGATTATAGTTTATATAAAAGATTACACACGACAGAGAATAAAATTAAATAATTTAATAAGAAATACGTTGTTATTATTCAAGGAATTAAATTAGTATAATTTCAAGTCTTTAATACAGAGTTATGGCTATGATTTGAAAACGAGGTGTTATGACAGATTTGTGACTTCTAATTGCTGTGTGACCTTTTATTTGCTTAACTTCGTGTATCGGGTTAATTGTGTTTAAATCTTATAATTAATAATATTTACTTTGTAATGTTAAATGCTTAGAAATTGTATTATTGAAATCCAATTGAATACAGTTATGCTTAGAATGTTTTGTCCCAGGATATTATTATTATTATTATTACAACCAATAAGTTCAAGAAATATTTTCCAAACTGTGTACAATTCATAGATCAACGGTGACTTTAATTATTTTATTTCGAAAGAAAAACACCCATCTAGTCATAAACATATTGATACTCTAACTTGATTACACTTTAGTACGTATAATAAAAGCTAAGTAAGCATATTGCTCTGATCCATTAAATTTATATTAACTTAAATGTCTGATGTTATTCATCTCATTAAAAAAACGTTTTAAAATTCTTATATTACTGAAGTATAACGATCATATAATTTATCGTTTATATTAATGGTGACAGCTACGTGTAAACACGAGACCGTGGGCGACGACCGACTATGAAGTCTTAATTTGATTTATAACAGCATTAGTTTAATTAAGGATTTTGAACAATTACGCGGAGTTTTTATAATTAATACTTGTCACCTCAATAGTGTTAATAATAAATTTAGTTTTAAGCTATGACCACACTGACACATAAAATATGTGACGCACGCAAATTTTACTTTACAGTTTATTATTGCAAGAAAAATTGTATACTCAGAAAAAATAAAATCAATCTTTGTCAATTTTTTTGTTTATTGTTAATCAGTGTTTATGGAAATTAATTCAAGAATAGATTTATATCCCTCCAATACTACTAATAACACAGAAATTATTTTTACTTATGTAATAAAAAAGGTAATATAAAAATACGCATTAAAATATGCAAAAGAAAATCAGGCTTCAAGACTTTATCGCTAATATAGTACATTTATAACACATTTTATTTTATTCTGTGAATTAAAATTGTCTTTTATTTTATACTAGCTAAGCTAAGACGTGAAATTGTCTTTTATTTTATACTAGCTAAGCTAAGACGTGAAATTGTCTTTTATTTTATACTAGCTAAGCTAAGACGTGAAATTGTCTTTTATTTTATACTAGCTAAGCTAAGACGTGAAATTGTCTTTTATTTTATACTAGCTAAGCTAAGACGTGAAATTGTCTTTTATTTTATACTAGCTAAGCTAAAACGTGAAATTGTCTTTTATTTTATACTAGCTAAGCTAAGACGTCCTGCGTGTTAATATATGTTATATACCTTCCAATATATTCCTCGCGATCGGTTGAACGTTATAGAATTTAAAGTACTATAGCGTAATCTCGCATTGCTATCTCGTAACGAGTAACAAAGGTTTTTCTCCTAAAATCCTAATTAAGTTAGATCCTTAACTATCAAATTAGATTAATCAGAACTAAGAGACTAATTAATAATATAAATAATTGTATGTTAACTTCATTTTATTTTTTTACGGAACTCCAACACACATATATACATCACAAGCTCACATTACACATTACACTAGAGTTATATGCCTATGTGCTATATATGCTATATAATATTAAGTATGATTTCTAATACAATTATCGAAGAATATGTCCATCGGCACTATTTGAGCTATTGGGACTTTGTTCATGAGATTTCAAGCATAACGTAGGGGATGTAACACTATTTATCACTAAATTTTACTAACTTTAAAGGTTTAGTCAGTAATTTGGTGTTGTCAAGGAGCTGGATAACCTCAAAATTCATGTGACAATGAGGTGTATTTTCGTGTACCTCTGCATATTTTTTGCACAATTCGGTTTTCAAAATCCATCTTAACAACAAGAAAGTGGTTGCATAAAGACTCTTTTGTATTAAAAATACGCGCATGTTTCAACTTTCTGATCGGTCAATCGCTGTCTACCTATTGATATCAAAGAGACATACTTCATCCGTTTTTATATTATCGATGTATTAAGAACACCTAGAATTCTAACATCAACTTACAAGCGAAAGTCATCGTAATTTATACCACAAAAAATATTTAACGCTTCATATGTTTGAATTTAAAAATGTTTTGACCATCGTTAAAAACTTACAATCAATTTAAAAGTAATTTACAAATTAATCTTAGATTTATTAAGAACTTCTAACCAATATTTGTATCCAATATTGATAATATATATTAATCACGAACTTACGTTCAGCGACAGGTAATTCGTTTCACACTTAATTCTAATTAATGGCCTATTAGTGGACGTTTTCAATTACATATTGCGTTTGATTTATAAGTCAATACATTACTAAGTATTCGATGATTAAGAACTGCGAGATTACGGTGATCATATTGTAATCATTTTTTTATTGAAATGATTATAAATATATATGTTACAGTCAGAACATAAGTGATTTTCTGTAAGAACTCACATAATTACTTAAACGTGAAATGTTGACAAGCGACGTATGGTGATATAGTATTTTGATACGTGTATATTTATACTGGTGGTAGAGCTTTGTGCAAGCTCATCTGGGTAGGTACCAACCACTCATCAGATATTCTACCGCAAAACAGCAGTACTTGTTATTGTTGTGTTCCGGTTTGAAGGGTGAGTGAGCCAGTGTAATTACAGGCACAAGGGACATAAAATCTTAGTTCCCAAGGTTGGTGGCGCATTGGCTGTATAAGCGATGGTTGACATTTCTTACAATGCCAATGTCTAAGGGCGTTTGGTGACCACTTCCCATCGGGTGGCCCATATGCTCGTCCGCCTTCCCATTCTATAAAAAAAAAAAAAACTTGAAATGTTACAATTATTTTGGTCAATTTCGCATATCACTTTCTGACATTTGACGTTCTTGCATTACTTTCGATTAAATACTCGTACTTAGGTAGATCGGATTAAGTTTATTTGAGTGTGTTGTCAAGTCAACTGAAAGTTGGAACCAACAGGTTCGAATGGTACTTTACTAACTTTACTACTATGACACACTACGCTTGTATACACAAATACCGCAAATTTACAGAAATACGATTAAATACTACTAACCTAAGTTACATATGTTCTATATATTAGTAATTTTATTGTTTTTGCTAGTCAAGTTTTGTTTTGACCGAAATATAGTTTGACTGTAACATTATTTAATATTATATATTTTACATTTATACAATATCATTATATAGTTAAAAGTAACTTAACAATGTATTACCTTGTTGTTACCTTCAAACGTGTTTATTTGTTGGGTCCTTGTACAATGTTAAAATAAAATTTTATTTGTGTATACTCTACTATACCCGTAATTACTTACTTGAATTCTTTAAAATCGTTAAAGATACATATGTTTTTACATGTCCGTATCAGTGTTGGAATGAATTTAACTATTCTTTCGATGGTAAAAGTTATTGCTAAGGTTAAGTGAATTTTGTGTATATTTTTTTTTATATTCGCCGGGAGGGCAAATGACTCTACTCCACCTGATGGTAAGTGGTAGTAGAGTCCAAACGCGACGACGGCCAGTACAGACGGGAAAAACGTTCTGCACTAGCCGCCTTCGCCTTGCCGGCCCGCAAGATGCCTCTTCACGCCTCGTTTGAAGAAACCCGGGTTGTAAGAGGAGGGGAACACGATAATTATATTTCCAAATTATATTTAATACTTAATTAAACAAGAATACTTTAAATTTCATAATTCCAGATTCCAGTTATATAGTCTTAGGATCTCGTCATAAGTCATTATATTAATTAATATTAAGCCTTTCTCATATTAAATAGGTAGGTGGAATGGCAAATGGGACATCTGGTGGTAAGTTGTCGACGCCTAAAGATATTGGCGTTATTATAAATAATAAACATTTCTTACATCACCCTTGTGCCGCTAACCTTGAGATTTAAGATGTTATGTTTCTTGTGCCTCTAGTTACACGGGCTCACTCGATGTTCTGGCTAGAACACAACAATACTAATTATTACTGTTTCGCGATAGAATATTTGATGACTGTTGTATCTATCCAGACGAGTATATACAAAGCCCTATTAACAAGTAGTTTTTCCAATGTAGCCTTTATGTATAAAATATTTGAAATTATTAAGTTTTGATAAATTATTTATTTTCAAAGGTAAATAAAAATAAATACAGAATAATATTAGACACAATGTGTACTGGGCCTTATGCCATAATAAATATGTCTTAGTTCATTAAAATTCTCAGGCATATGACATTTTCAATGTTGGTAAAACGGCGCCGGCATCAATATAAATTTACTAGCTAATTTACATTTGTATAAAGTCATTAAGCAAAAATAAAGAGAAGGCCTTTAAGGATGTTCTACAAATATTTAGTTAATACTGCCTGACCATTGACCGACTTGTTTGCATGTTCTTTATACATGGAGATACATTTCGTCTCCATGGGTGGTTGGTGACTCCAACTCCATTTCTTATTCAATCGCCAAACATTACTCTGCTGTGTTCCTGTTTGAACGATGAGTAAAGTGCAAATAAAAGTGCTAAGCTTAAGGGCCTTCTTTTGAGGAGAAGGTTTTTTGAGCTTATTTCACTTCATTGCTCCAATGCGGGTTTGGCTTGGCATTTCAGTGAAAGTAGACACATGCATTTTTCCTCACTATATTTTCTATTCCGCCGCGTGCGAGATATAATTCATCTCAAAGCACAAATTAAGCACATGAAAATTCGGTGGTGCTTGCCTGGGTTTGAATCCGCGATCATCGATTAAGATTCACGTGCTCTAAATACTGAGCCACCTCGGTTTAGTGGTTTGTGGCTCTTTATTTTTCTGTTAATCCTGGATAAGCAAAAAACACACTAACTTTTATTAAAAGCTATTCAATAGCTTATCCATGAGTGATGGTTATGACTCGTAAATCTAAAAAAGTGTTTATGAAACAATTCCCCATACAAATACACACTCTGTCATAAAATGTGTTATTTATGTAGTTAAACAGTATTTTAAAAAAGTGTTTTAAAAATTGACATTAATTAATGAACTCTTACTGCAAAATGCAAATTCGTTTCGTGATAATATTTTCAATTAGCTTTTGCGATTGCAGACACTATCTCGTTTAAAATGTTATTAAAAATATATAATCGTAAAATATACAAGTTTAGTATAATGTTTTTGATAAATAAATTATTTCCTCAAAAATAAATATAAAGGCGAAGGTTTTTTAGCGAGTATTCACTAAAAACTTTTAATTTTAAATTATTTATAATCTGTGAAGTAATAATAAAAAAAAAATAATATTCATACAAATAGCCTCGACGATACAACATATTTCTACCATTAAAATTTGCTAAAATTTTGTCTTCAAAGTACGAATAACCATTAAATCATAAGTGAAAATCTATTTTGAAAACATCTATCGATTTTGAAAACGATGTTCTCGATCACCTGAGAAATAAATATATCTTTTAATACACCCACTTTGTAAGAAGTAGCAATAAAAATAAAATAAATTCAACGGACTCGAGATCACTTTTCGATTCGGTCGGAACCGCGAAGAATATTTAGTAATTTATATAAATAATGTTATAAGATATAATTTTAATGACGTGATGTAAATTAGTTCCATAAATGTATTATAAAGATATCATAAAGCTCGTTTTCGATCGTAAAAAATAATCACAAAAGTAACATACACTAATGATATTATAATGAAATAGCTAATAAATATATTCAAATAGTTATTGGTTGGAAATTAGGTTTTTTTTAAAGTAATAGTCTTTTTTTTAATATTATCTGTCTGTATTGCGATGTTATGTTTGTACTATACGACTATATATAGCTTTTTTTGTATGTCCGGATTAAACTTTTTTTTTATAATATAGTTAAGCGGACGGGCAAATGTGTCACCTTACGTCGCCAATGCGTCACCAATTGGGAATGAATATGTTATATCCCTTGTGCCTGTGTTTCAACTGGCTCACTCTCCCTTCAAATCGAAACATAATACTAAGTATTGCTGTTGTTGGTTGAATAACTGATGAGTGGGCTTCCACCCAAACGGGCTCGCACAAAGCCCGTCTAACAAGTAAAAATATATTTTTTGTATACTGACGTACTGTTCTTGCTGTCAAGATTTTATCGTCGACAAAGGCAAACCTGTACATATGTTCTTTCATATTTGACTCTATCACATAATTTTTTGATTTCTGTTACGCTAAAGTTTCAATATTTTAGAATCTATTTGAATTTAAATAGTCAATTATAATAATCGTCAAGATTTCCTTTAATTCATGAATATAAGAGTCAAATTCGGAATCCATACATCAGTCACACGCTTGACAATTATTTTCATATTTATATTTATATTTTTTTGAAGGCTGTGATACACAAAAATATGTATTTAACACGTACGCAGTCGGGATGGGCAGCTAGTTGATTATAATTTAGCGACTTTACAAGAACGAATATTATAATACTCTTGACATATGTCTTGTTGAGAAGACCGAATTTAATGGATGAATCATTGAAATACTTTGCAACAAATCTATTAAAAAGTAATAAAACTATAGACCATAAATTTAATGTAAAATTTCGTAATCATGCTTTTATCTGACTCATCTCCTGAACAGCATCCTTGATCGGTGTGTTTGTAAGCGCCGGCGCCTCGACCATCAACTTTGTTGCTACGACTATATTATGTAAGCAAATGTTAGGTACATTTGTAGATAACAAATATCGTAAAACTATACTAATATGATGATATTTAAAGAGGTTTTTTTTCTTCGATTTGTTGTGACGTCAGACGTTACGACGACGGATATTATTAATGGTTCTAAAGTAATAATATCGAACAATATGGATTCAGTTTAATGTGTTAAATTAGTAATATTATCGTGGTTGTAATGCAAAGGTCAGTTTTGTTTATTTGTTTAATACTGAACCGCGTAAAGTTTATAATTGTTACATTTACATTTTGATAGTTTCAGGTCAGATATATGCTAAATATAGTTTGTTTATGAGTTGAATATTTTTCGAGATATAGTTAATTTAAAAAAAAAACGTACTGAGATCAACACCCATGCGATGTCGGAACGAGCTAACAATAAACTATTTGTTTATCTTTATGGGAATATTTAACATTATTGTGAATATTTAATATGATTGTGCCGAGATAGCCCAGTGGTAAAGCGGGAATCTTAACCGATGATCATGGGTTCAAACCCGGGCAAGCACCAGGGAATTTTCATGTGCTTAATTTGTGATTGTAATTCATCTCGTGCTTGACGGTGAAAACGTCGTAAGAAAACTTGCATGTGCATTCTTTTTTTTTCACTGAAGTTCTGCCACATGTGTATTCCACCAACCCGCATTAGAGCTGCGTGTTGGAATAAGCTTCAAACCATCTCCTCAAAAAGGGAGAGGATGCCTAAGCCCAGCAGTGGGACATTCACAGACTATTAAAGTGACACAAATATCACATTCCTTAAAATTTAAGCAACCATACAAAGTAAGATTATGACAAATTAATAAATTTATCAACATATTCTCTCTAACGTTCTATTGTTATCGAAGTTTCTATGGATATCGAACAATAGTATACAACATATGTTTATGTTTCTAGATCTTTCGATATTTAAATCAGGGTCGTGTATCATAATGTGTTTATATACGAGTATGACATTCTTCTGAACAATACGTAGACCTATTAGGCAGATTGTATTCTTGTTCTATCAGCGATTAAATGTCGCCGTGATGTCGCCATATCGATGTTCTTCACGCTCGACTCCGTGCTAATGGCGATATTAATACAAATTCCTAACTTGCTATGACAATATGGGTAAAGGAGTATCGTGTTCTATTTAAGGATCAGTTTTGGTAGCTTTCGATGAATCAGAGACATTTTTTAAATAACTTAATACATTTTTACCTTATATATATCATTCATAGTAAACAATCAATCAAAATTCGAAATTTTAGGTAGGTTTATAACCTACCTAAAATTTTTATAACTTACCAATACAATAGATTTGACATTTAAAAAAATATTACAAATGATTGTTCGAAATTTGAACAACCTTTGATTGAGTTTAAAATGCTTTATACACTTTCAAGTTTATGTATAAATGTGGCTTAGCGGCTGTTTAGTTAAACATCCATTTCGCTCTTTTTGTCATTATGGATTTGGCATTCGAATGAAGAAGACAGCATTGCTTAATTAATCACACGCCAAACAACATTTATAAGTAACAACAAAAGTAAAGTTAGTTAATTTGGAATATGCTTATTATGAACAATCGTTTATTTTGTATATTTTTTTACAAAATGTATATTATCTAAGTCGATAGTGTAACGAATTCTTTATTGCTAGTTTCGTTTTTAGTATAGCTTTATTGATGAATTTTGTAATTATTTAAGGGTATATGTACTTTTTTTTCCTAAAAACACGTACCTTTACAGTAATTCCTTCAATACCTTCCGTGTTAAAGTAATAAAATAAGATTATTATTATTATTTCCTTATTAGAGTCCATTTTTAATCGCCAGTTTCCAGTTGGTTTTTGTTACTTTTTTAAAACTTCAATGTTATTCTTTTACTTTAACTGATTATTGAAAAATCGGCCCTCAAATATTAACGTCAAATAATTTTTTTACGGTCTGTTTATCTTAAAGCTTTTGTTACATCTTCATGTCTATTAATGATTTCTATGGTCAAATGAAACCGCAGGTGGTAGGCCGGGACGTGCTTTCGGTGGCAGGTAGTCGCGACGTGCGCTGCGGACGGCGGTTGGTGTCGGGCCTGTTCTCCCGTCCGCGGTTACCTCTCGGCTACTCCTACGTTACAACGGTACCCAGAGGCGCCTGTCGGCTCAACGTCTCAGAAATCGTATCCAGCGATAATTATATTGGTATGTTTTATATCTGCTTAATATCACTCGTTTGACTTCTTACTAAAGCTTGTATTTAATACTAACTTACTAAACCCGCTTATTTCCCTAGATGTAAATAAATATTAGTAATTTTTTTTTATATTTTAATAAATGTATAACAATATACTTAAATAGTTTTTGATATTATGTTTTCTTATAATTGGAATTAAAAGCTAAATGTCAGTTGACCATTTCAGGAGTAACAGTCGGGCAAAATAATAAAAAAATGTAAGGTTGCGGTTAAAACCCGACAGCTTAAAATGTACCACACATTGCTTTTTTTTGTAAAGATGATTGAGGTTCTATTGTCAAAAACTTTCACATTTGTTTTTGATGATTTTATATTGAATTTATTGTTAAATTTTTAACTAACATTTCGTTATAGAATACTTATACTACAGTTTTCTATGATGAAGATAAAGTTGAAAAAAACATTAGTAAATAAAATGAGTTATATCGTTTTAATTTGACAATACATAATATTTATTTAAGAGCATGTGATAGCTTATTCAATTTGAGCCGTTGAAAACATCATTACAATGACAGATGGATTCCGCATGACGGAGTTCGCATTCGCGTTAGACATTCATTTGTTTGCAGTCAATGGTCCTTTGATGAAGGCAAATGGGCCGCAAACATTAGGTTAGTTACTTATCAATCAATGTTGTACGTCTGCTTGATCGTAAATCATTCGTAAATGCAACAATAGACGCCTGCGATGTCCTGCGGATTATGAATGGATCTGACCTTGCATTTGATTCCGCATTATTTGAAATCAATTAGTCAAAGTTTCGATTCGAACGCTCCGCCTTTAGCTTGACTTAAATATGCCCAACAATAACTTCATTACTGATATCAGAGAATAATATGATGTTTATTTATGAATTTGGTTTATTTATTTTAAATTTTACATATTATTTACTAATAAGAGATATTACATTCTATCGTTAAACTATTTAAAAGACGTGCATTGTACGTTACATTGAATAACGTATTTTGTATAACATTTATTAACTCGATGTGTTTGAACCAAGGCCAAAGGTCGGGGTCAATGCATAAGATACAAGTCGGTAAAGCATTTAATAATTCTTGAGCTTGTAAACTTAAGGTACGCTAACAAGCTATGAATATTGCGAACCGCTTAAATACGCTTAGACATGCACAATGTACTGATCTTATGGCTCTAAGTCTGCGAGTATCTCTTTAAATAACAATAAAATTATAGACGCCTACAATTTTACTGCCTCAGTAAAATATAGTTAAGATTATTATTATTATATTTGAATCAGTAGTGAATTTGTTAGTGTTTATATAAAATAATTTAACGTCTTAATTAAACTATTGAAAGTAAATTGTAAAGTTGTTTTTGGTAATCATATCTTAAATATGTTCGTCATTATGTAAATTTAAATCTTTTCATCTTTAGCATTGAAGATCACGAATGGCTCTTACATTATGAATGGAGAATTTGCAGTCAGTACCCCAGGGACATATGAGGCTGCTGGTGCTAGATTTGTTTACACAAGGGAGGCTGGTCTTGACTCAGTATTTGCATTGGGACCTACACACAGTGCTATCGATATTATGGTATGACAATCAATTTACAAGTGATTGTTTCGTTTGTAAAGTTAATTTACAAGTTTGTTATTTCATTCACGGAATAATTATTGCAGATTTTGTACACGCAACCGAATCCTAACATAAAATACGAATATTTCACCGAATCACTACCAGGTGAAGTTGACTTGGAAACCGTAACAAAAGTTAATTCACGCGAATCAACGATTACTCCCAAGCATACAAGAAGGCATCATGGATTCGATGGCCATCGAGCCAACAATCCAGGACATTTAGACTCAGCTGGATTAATCAAAGAATCCAGAGAGAATGGTATTGAGGAAAATACTGTTGGTGGAAGAAAATTCATGTGGAAAATACTTTCCTATACACAGTGTTCAAGAAGCTGTGGAGGTGGTATACAGGTATGTCTGTCGTCTTACTGTTATAAAAACTTAGGCAATAGCTGCTGATTTTAATGCGATATTTGAGTAAAATATTATTTTAAGCAATAATGTAATTTAAATTCTTGGTAACGTTAGGTAGGCAAATACAGATGTATTGAGGCAAGCTCATCAGGTGACAGAGAGGTATCACCAGTACACTGTGCGGTATCACCGCCACCAGGGAAAAGACGAAGGTGTGGTAGCTTACCCTGTGCTCCAAGGTGGAGGGCGGCTGCTTGGTCGTCATGCCCTCAATGTGGTCCTGCAACTAGAACTAGGATAGTCGGATGCGTGCAAGACCACTCTCGAGGAATAACTAAGGTTTGTTTATATTTATGATAATATGTCAGTAATATTGTAATTTATTGTATATTTATTTAACGCAGTATGTAGTGGAGACTTTAATATATTAGACAAACATTTGCTTTAAAAATATAATATTCCTTTTTAAATAAACTTTAAATTAAAAGATTTTTAACGATTATTTAATTACCGTAAATCTTCAAAATTGATATTATTATCAGATAAGCGATCAAAAATGTCCAGCACCAAAACCATCAACGACAGATACGTGTAATGTACCAGATTGTGGATTAAACACGGGAATAAGGCACGTAGACCGATTGAAGTCACGTGTTCAAACGGATACATTTAAAGATGGACCGATTTATACGATAGCTGTGAACACATCTGACGATGATCTCGGACCGGAATATAGCTTCAGTGCTGGTGTGGGCAGCTGGCTTTATACTGATTGGTCTGAGGTAACTTATTATTTAGGCGTTATAATTTTAATAATTATTTAAATCAATTTAATCTTATAAACATATATAAATAAATATAAAGCTTGTTGAGTTGTTTTTTAGATTTAGACATTATCTGTCGCACTGCTCACGTATACGTGCATATACATTCAAAAAACCTTTACTTCATAAAAACACACACACACATATGTATATGTGTGTATAATGCGTAAGACATGTGTCTGAGGAATGTGTGGTTTGAATAATTATTTTTATTGTAGTGTGTAGGTTGGTGTGTAGGGGGTGGTTTACAAACGAGAGCAGTTCGTTGCGCTGATCCCTCGGGCTGTCCCCGGAAATCGCCTGAATCGTCACGCAATTGTGCTCCAACTCTGCAGTGCGAACCTCATGACGGACATTGGTTTATGGGTATTTTTTATGTTATTTTAAATAAACATTATTATGTGTGTTTGTAATAAAACCTATTACATGTTTACGTACTATGTTACTTACTTCTTTGTAATAATGACGTCATCAAAAATATTTAAATACTATACTATTAGCACAATTACTGCACGCTAAAAACATTGCTCAAAAGGTGTTTTTGTAAAGGTTTCTTTATTTTTGCTATAAATTAATATTCATTGTGAATTGAAAGTTGTAATAAAATATTGCAAAATAGATTTTTACCATTTTCAATTCATTGTTAGCTATAACAATGGGAGCGTTTTGAAAAGTCGAACTCATAGATATTTTTTGTTTCGGTTTATGTCGGTCTAGTGTTAGTTTGTATGTTCATAAAAAAATCTTTAATGTCACGTTTAATAATTTATTTGATTATATAAAGAAAGGTGAAAAATTATAACAATTATGAGATGAATCATTAATGAGCTTCAAATATTTTTTTAAACCATAGGCGAATGGTCACAGTGTTCATCTTCATGTGGAGGAAAGCAGGTTCGTGGAGTTCTCTGTATTGGGGGGAGTGGGAGACATCTTAGAGATTCAGCATGTAAGGATATTAAGCCTGAGCATGAAAGGAAATGTGGAAACGAATGTCCACCTGCTTGGTATTCCAGCGAATGGGGTCAGGTTAGGACATTTTTAATTGTTTTCTCACCAATACTTAATAACTTACTTATTTATATCCTTAAAATATGCCTTCATTTTAGTGTACTGGTAACTGCACACTCGGTGTGGGAATACAAAGACGTACAGTCGTTTGCGCACGCGGGGACGGTAGTGCTGCGAGTGACGACGACTGTACCACACCACGTCCGCATGCTAATCGCGCTTGTGAGCCCAAGTGTACTGTTGAATCGTCTATACCACCTGATTTAACTATAGGTAATATTTTTGATTATATAGTAATGATATTTTTATACTTAACATCTTATCATTAATGTGGTATTAAAAATATTGTGTATTTTTGCTTAATTATATGTTAAACATTCAATGTAAACAATTGAATAACATTTCTTAATTAGGTAATTCCTTTCGTATAGTATATGTATGTATAGCTTAATTCTACATTTACTGTATATATATTATATATATATATATATTTCAGAGTCTCAAAAAGCGGGTACGGAACCAACGACGACACACACACCAACGTCCACTACACAAAGGAACATTAAAACATTTAATGAAAAAAAAGGTATGTAGTAAAATATTATATACATATATTTATACTTTATTTACTATTTGTTCGCTGTTTTGTTTAATCCTTTATGTTCAGCTTAAATAGTCAGCAAGCGAGAATTTAAATGTCCCTCTGCTGATCTAAAGGTGTCCTCTCCTCTTGGAAAGGTTTGTAAGCTACCATAATGCTGCTCCAATGAGGGATAACTATTTCGCAGATGTGTTATCCGATACTTGCTGGTGTGTCCTCACGAAATTACATCACGGAGCACAAGATTAATTATAAACACAATTAAAGCAAATTAAACCTCAGTTGCTAGGACTCTAACATAGTATAAATGTTTTTCAACGTTTTAAGTGTACTAAGAATTATGGGTGATTTAATATTTTTTTATTACAGACTGCGAAGACAAACTGCCAAACTGCTCCCTTGCAGTCCAAGCGAGACTTTGTCACTATAAATATTACATTCAAAATTGTTGCGATTCCTGCAAAGTGACATGATTATTTTAAAATTATATCGATTAAAATTTGAATATCGATTAATCTATATTCGATTAAACTAACGTTCGAAGAGGTAATATATACCCGAGCCTTATTAATTAGTATTACATAAATAACTCGTAATAATTATGTAAGCGAAAAATTAGTTAGTTTTACTCATATTGTTCGGTGTGATATTTATTTTCTATTAAATTTATAAGCACTTAAGTATTACGACATTGTATTGATTTCATAATCAATGGTTCATACAATATTTTGTACGTATAATGTAAATAAAAAAAAAAAAACAATAAAAATGCGTTACAAAAACTCAATGAATTTTTATTTTTATTATACTGTTAAGTTCCTTGTACGTTTCTTTCAGTAGAATCCAAATACTTTATAGAATATATGACGTCTGCCCGTTACAATTTTATTATATGTATGCATATACATAGATATGAATTTATACATTGGGTTAAATAATTTGAAGTTATCAAATACTTCGATATTGAATATTTTTAAAAAAATCCTGAATTATTTCAATTATTTTCACGTCGAAGTCTTCTTCTGCACAGGATCTCCTGTTATAGTTCAAGAGCAGTCTTTCACTTTCAAACCGACACGCCCAAGGAACCAATTGGGAGCAGTTTCTTCCAACTTACAAAGTCAGCGCTACAACAGAGCATGACACGGTATTTGAACCCAAAACCTCGTGATCTAGAGCATCTTACTAAGACATAAACATAATTATCAAAGGTGGAGTTAGATTTTGTATAAAATAATGTTTACGTTTAAAACATATGACCATGGCGGTAAAATATTCCAGTACTTATATTATCATACACGACCTATCACTCAAAGCCCACAGAGTCGCTTTTCATTAACTTGCATCATTGTATGTCGCCAAGCCTGTAGTGCAAAATGTATCAAGGTATTCATTTTCCTAAAACTAATACTCGATGTAAATAAAGTATTCATTGCATTTTTTTAAAATTTCGAAGTAAGTTTGTGATTTTTTTTTCTATGGAGAAAACTCATAGCAATAGTAATTTCACAAAATATAGGCATTAGTAAGTAACCTAAACTTTACTGTACATTATTTAAAAAGTGATTAATTGAAAGTTTGTCATTGTTATGCGGCATCAAAAAAAACTATTTGGAGTTATATAGACCCTTTACGATGGCTGTATAGTTCCGTTTAATTATTACGCTATAGACACTTAAAGCAAATGATCAAATTAATTTTCTAATTTGCTTTCAAAGTTATATATTACGATACCCAGTAACTATGTATAAGCGACTTTACCAATATAATCAGCATTAACTTAGTCCTCGTATACAATGTGTTATATAGTGGCGTTGGCTTTATTGTATAACAATACCAATGAACTATTTGCTACAAAACATACAATAAACATATCATTGTTTGTATGACGTCATTACGAATGACGACAGATATCCCGGAAGCTCAAACCGCTAATATTATTTTTAAATCATTTACTTATATGGTGACATCATAATTTATTTCCTATATTTGTATTCAAAATGAAACAAACATTCACGTTCAACTAGCAATCATTATGGTTAAAATAAAATATAGATAATGATCTTACTATTTGAACTTAATACCTTTTTTCTAAACTTATCAAACTGATAGCTTTGTTTGTTATTTTTGTTATGTATACATCGATCTGGGTCCCACTTGACACTGAGGTTGTCCATGGCCGTACAGCGGAAATGCGGCCTTCATTATGGGCAGCTTTGCGTCGGGTGGGAATCGGGAGGTACTATTTTAAATTTTACTAAAATAATAAAAAAAATTGTCATTTACACGTTAACACAGAAATATATCTAATATTTCTGAGTTAACGTGTAAAATATTTTAACTTAGATATAATATTTATGTTTCAATGTAATATTAATTAAATTGTTGTAACATTAAAAAACTGAAAAATAGGTAAAATTTTAATTAATTTTTAAAATATAGTATCTCTTTTTTAGGGTGGGCCATTTATATTAAGATCAACATATTTCACCGCTAAGGCTACTTATGTAGAGGCCTAACAACAAGAGGCCAACATTCAATCAATGAGCTTAAAAGCGCATATATGATTTAAAAATTATAAATATATTATCCCTAAAAGGTAAAAAAAATCGATCCGTTTCTTATTGGTAAAATGAATATTCCATACCAATGATTTTTTCGTGGTTTCAAAAGTGCATGTAATAATAATAAGCTGTATATAATAATAATAATATCCTGGAACACTATTCACACACAACCATTTGATCCTAAATTAAGCAGAGCTTGTGCTATGGAAACCAGCCAACTGATATACTACATATACTACTTTTCTTTCGTAAATACATACTTATATAGATGAAACTCAGACTCAGGACATACAGACATGTTCATGCACACAAATGCCTGTCCTGCGTAGGAATTGAACCCACAACCCTCTTCCCCTCGGAACATGTCTACGGTACGGCACCGTCCCCCGCGTAACGGTAAGGCGCCGTTGCTACTTCGAGCCGGTGCGGCATCAGGCGTCGATTGGAAAGGATGGTTGCTGCTATGTGCCGGCGCGGCGCACTGTACAAGACACCGTGCTGCGGCACGAGGTTACGTAGACATGTGGCGTCGTAAATATCGAGATACGGCCCAAAATGTAGACGTGCAGAGTGGTTGTTTTACAAAATAATTGTTACTTAAAACCAAAAATATGTAGACATAAATGCACATTTCTTCGACATTGGTACCTTTGAGCATACCACAATAACGATTGAATCCGGCAACAATCCTGCGTGCTTCGGTTATAATAATAAAAACTAGCTCTGCTTTAAAACCGACCTTCTTGCACCTCAGCGGGCCTGGCACCTCAAACATCCAATAATAACTATTGAGTTACGTTTACGAGTTTGCGTTTCGACCTTATAAACTAGCAACGTTTGCATATCATATTCAGCCTTCGTACCTGTGAGTTTACCGCAATAACGATTTAATCGTAAACGCTACATAATGCTGCGTACGCCAAAAATAATATATGCATGCTAACATCGTGGATGTCTCCGTAAAACAATGAAAGAGCAAAAATTACTTCTTCTCTAAGAATTATAGGAGACTCATTAACATTTCTCTCTTTGCAATAAGATGATGACGAAAAAATGGAGTGTCACTCACACTCCATTTTTTAATAAAGAGGTTATCATATTATATTTTAGAAAATAAAATCGAGGATCTCCTAAAAGCAAAACGAAAATGTTCCTTTGAAATAAAAAATATTCCCAAGATGGGAAGTGAATCAAAAACTTAACACATACAGAGGACTAACATAATGATTGATAAATACAATCTACAAATTAAACTAATAAGCTAACATCACTTAGGATTAAAGCATGGCGACATTCCCCTATATCTATCCGATTATCTAACTAAAAAAGTTGTGGCAAGGACTACCAGAGCTCGAAAATACAAATTTTGCTGGACTTCTCTTCGAGACGTGTTGGCGAGGAAGGACGAGATCAATCATTAAAATAATTCAAGAATCATAAATCAAGTGTATGTATGAAACGTTAAAATGACGCGTTTATTTGTAACAAATGTAATTGTTATTGCATATGTTAGAGGTGGAGGAAGAAAATAAAACAAGATTCGGTGTTTAAAGCTTAATATTTTTGTACGTTGTTATACGCGTTATTAGTACAGGTAGAAATGCCGTCACATTAGTAAAACCAATTTAATAATAAACATAATTGTGATGGTACGGTATAAGTTATTGTGTTTGTTACCTAATACATAAATACTTACAGCCGGTAAATAAATGCGCTATACAAAATAATGTAAATATTTACATGAAATTTGCTTTAAGATCAGCTCCACGCGTAGACAATCGGTTGATAAATTAATTTGAACAAAAAAAATACAATTAATTAAATATTTTTAATTAATTATAATATATATATATATATATATATATATATATACAATCATAGTATATATTGAATTCTGCTTAATTATTTTATTTCACATGTAATTAAAAAAAAAACATTCGTGACATTTGATTGTCACTTACTAATTAATCACGTGTGGCGCCGCCTTAAGTGCCTATTTCTTTGTTCACACAATCAGAATCAATAAATAATGAACACAATGTCATTGTTCCTTAATTATATTTAGAAACATATTTTTTAATTAATAATGAATACTATAAAACCCTAAGCTAACTCGTAAATTAAATTTAATGACTAATCTATAATATAGTTTGAATGGTTAACTAAATATATTTTATAATACATTTTTGAATCTCATATTGAATATATTTCGGAACTCAGTAAAGTGATAGAGGCAAAGCTTATACAATTGTGATAAAAGGATAACATGCTTTAATATTATAGAATATATTTTAATGTATTACATTTTCTTGAAATCATATTAGCCTTCTGTGACATCAGTTTTACGACAACTTGTATTTATATTATCTCTTTTTAATAAATTATCGCAAATGATTAATGTCACGAAAGACGAATATCATGTTACGTCTATATTCTGGAGATCATAAAATTAATTCCTAACTTAATAGAAATACAAATGAACTTCTAATTATTGATAAAAATAGTTTTAAATATTGAAATATATTATATTTTTTACTATTTAATTGATTAGAGGAAAAAGTTCATTAGCCTTATGTGTTTACTACTTATATGTAATATTTTTTGAGTTAAAAAGCTATTTTCAATGTAGTTAATTACATTTTTATTTATTTACTGAAAGTGAACATATGCTTGACATATACGTGATAATTTGTACATTTGTTCACATTCAGAACATTTGTATCACAATACTATGAGTCGTAACTCCTTTGCTTCTAACGATACCTGTAAACAAAAAAATATATAATGGTTTTTTTATAATATCAATTGTACTAATAACTTTAATGCATATTATTATGAATATAACGTATCATAATACTTTATAAAAAAGTTGATAATAAATATACTACAATTCATTTATTCAATGCATTAGTTTTTTAAATTACATTGTATATTCAATACTCACCGTGGTTGTTTGTCGTTTACCGACCGTGGCAAGAATGGCAACAGTTATCGCCATAATAGTGGTAGTGGCAGAGGCGTGCCTGCACCGCCAGCGCGCAGTTGCTGAGCTTGTCCACGCATGCTCCTGTACACATATTGTATAGGTATTTTTGGTTTTATATATTACTAACGGAGACGAACTGCGCAGGAAGCATATTAGTGCACAAGTGTGTGCAATAATTACATACATTGTCATTTTATATATACTAATATTGAAAAGCGTTTGTGCAATAAAGTAATATGTACATATATATTACAGGCTAATCATCAAAAAGCTACTGCATTAGATATATGTAGTAAAATATATAAATTCACGCCATAAATACTAAAAAATCCCCCGAAACGTGCCATATCTTCTGGTATAAGTTTCATGTATATTGGTTTAGTGGTTTTTTCAGTTAGACAATACAAAAAAACGTCACCTCATTTATTATTATAGAAGATTATTGTTAACTAGCTATCTCTTTTCCAAATGATATCAAAATCCCTTCAGAAGTTTTTGTGTGAATGAGTAACAAAGATCCATCAATACATTCCAAAAAGTTTCGCTTATACATTACAAGAATTAAATATAGAACAGAATAGCTCTGAAATTTAATATGATTTATTGTCTTTATAAATACGATAATTATTGTGATAATTAAAGCTTACCTTTGCTAAATGAGCGTTCTCTAACGTTCTGTGTGTTTTGGCTTTGGTGTCGCGTCACACGTTGCTGCGGATCTGGAAGAGAAATAAACATTTTTCCTTTCACGAGGGCGGCATAAAGTGATTATGTTATTTATTTAATACTTTATTACACTAAAAAATAAAACTAATACACAAATATGACAAAAGGGCTAAGCACAAAAGGCATGCTTATCTGTCAAAGATATTTCTTTCAGCATTCTCAAGAAAAAAAAAGAATTGACACGTCCAATCATATAACTTCTAAATTATACTGCACAATAAGAAAGTAAGATATATCCTTAAGTAAGTAACAGCCTGTAAATGTCCCACTGCTGGGCTAAGGCCTCCTCTCCCTTTTTGAGGAGAAGGTTTGGAGCTTATTCCACCACGCTGCTCCAATGCGGGTTGGTGGAATACACATGTGGCAGAATTTAGACGAAATTAGACACATGCAGGTTTCCTCACGATGTTTTCCTTCACCGAAAAGCACGAGATGAATTATAAACAGAAATTAAGCACATGAAAATTCTGAGGTGCTTGCCCGGGTTGAGCCCAGGTTCATCGGTTAAGATTCACGCGTTCTTACCACTGGTCCATCTCGACTTCCTTCATCCTTAAAATATAGATAAATAGATATAGCTTTATAATACATTACAAGCAAGTACATAAATACTATACATATATGTCTTTGTCGCAAAATATTCTCACGTTAAGATAACTATAACTTTTCGTAATTAAAATAAAAACATTTCTCCACCAACCTCCAATGGGACAGTTTCTCCCAAGAAGAAAAGTCTTAGGCCCGTATTACAGAAAGTGACTCAAGTAGCGTTTAAACTCTAAACATACAAAACTAGTTTTAGGTAAAGTTTTTAGTTTTTTTCGCCCAGCAGATCAAATCAATCGAGATTTTTTTTAAATTTATTTTATTCCCTTGGTAGTAAGAAATACTAAGACCACCCGAAGCGTAGAAGATATACTATTTATTACGTTCTATAAATATCCAAGCCATTTTAATACTATTTGTATGTGTTGTATAAAACTATCGCAGTTGATTTATAGTTCATCTGTTAAAAGTTGTAAGAGTCAAGATCGTCTTTTGGTTATTATTTTCATCTACAAGTTCCTGCCTTCAAATATTTCAATGTACTTTGCAGTGTA
This sequence comes from Nymphalis io, assembly GCF_905147045.1. NCBI lineage: Eukaryota > Metazoa > Arthropoda > Insecta > Lepidoptera > Nymphalidae > Nymphalis > Nymphalis io. The sequence goes on from NC_065904.1 coordinate 5,748,178, forward strand.
TTTATAGATATCGTGTATGTATATATATATATGTATCTGTTGTCAATATCCTTCCTGTATTCTTTAATTATAGCGGTTTTTGTTTATATTATTTATTATTATTAATCTAAGTATGAAGAATTAATATGTATATATCTTATAAGTAGAAGTGAATACTACTAGCATAATGAATAAGCATTGTTCATTGTTTTCAACTGATATCTTTTGAACATCGATTGATTTGTTAGAAATTTAAATAATTACATATTTTGTTCAATTCTTACCTGTAGCCACAACACTAATGGCAGGCTTGACGACTGGTCGTGTGGTGCAGCGCGCGGGCACGCACGAGCGCCGCGCGGGCGGGCGCACGCTCGCACAGTCTGCGTCTCGAGCCGCACCACCCGCGCCTTCCTCCCCGCCCCGCACGCACCATACCGTACGCGTTTGGATACCAGCTTCACATGGACCGGTGCACTGAGTAATATACATAATCATGCTAGCTTTTTTATTTTTATTAAAAAAACGTCTTTTTCTAGCAATTACGTAGCGTAGCTCTTCCTGTCCATAGGCTTCGTAACAGTAGCTCGCATGTCGTTATTAATGCAATTATAAGGTATATTATTTGTGTTGGTAACTACATTGGCTATTGGATCGCATGTGAATAGGCATGGTGACTGATTTTGAAATAACCTTCTATAATGTGGGTACACATCTACTATTACTGAAAATTATTTTATTTCAGTAATAAATCAATTGTTTACGCAAATAATTGCATTTTCATTTACCTACTTAGAATTTCGTTCGAAAACACCCGCAGATGTCATGGCGCCTGCACTTGACATCACGCCTCAATAAACGACAGTAAATGTTGAATTATGTCTATACTCAACGACTCGACTAATTAAATGATGCAAAATAATTTTGAAACGCGTAAACACAACAACTGTTCAAGAGAAACGGTTATAGATACAGAGGCGTGACGTCATTTGCTCTGATTGGTGTTTCAAATAAAATGGCCGATTGCAGAATTTTATACTTTTATTTTATTAAAAATCTTATTAATCTCAATGTGTATATTAAAATGGGATAATTTTTCAGAATCCTTTTAAAATAGTTTCTTCTCTAAAAGCATTTATTTTTTAATTCTTTAATACTGTCATCATGCCTATTATACGAAAAATAAAATGGGTATGGATTGGGTCAAATCAAATCAATAAACTCGTAGTTGAATATTTGCTCGGTTAAAATACAATATTTTGTAAATAACCAATAGGTATATACATGTTTATGGGATTTCGGAATGTATAAATTGATGTCTGTATAGTTAAGAGTATAAAGTTAACCGAAATAAAAATTTAGCAGTTTCATTCAAGGGTTACTTGATACATATACATATTCAAATGTGTTCAAAAAACATAAAATAAATATTGTAATTATTAAAGAATAAGTATAATATAGTACTTACCTCCCCCCAATCACTGAGATACCAAGAAGGAGCACAATTTCCTCCACACGCTCTCTCTGATTCAGGTTTTGTTGTTTTGCACAAGTTATCACGAAGCCGTCTGCCGTTACCACCGATACAAATCACTCCTCTAATCTGGCGTCCACCACAAGCCGCTGAACATGCTGACCAGTCACCTAAACAATGATTTCAGATGAGTTTTTGTTTTAAAAGGAATATTAATCAATATTTTCTGCATTATTTTTAATTTACCAGTAAACCATTGCGCGTCACACTGTTTCCTTAAGGAGCATGATTGAGAAATATGAGGAGCTCGGTGAGCTGAACAACCGTCAGGTTCTGCACAGCGAACACCTCGTGACTGTACTCCACCTCCTACACACCAGCCTACGCACTGCAAAAAATAACAAAATTTGGTAAACACAATACAATGCAAGAAACTTCGATGGTTTTTACTAAACGATTTTTACCTCAGACCATTCTGTATAAAGCCAACCACCAGCGGCGGTGAAGCTATATTTGGGTTCATGTGTGAGACTTATTTCATTATCCGATACATTAGAAGCAAGCGATATTACAGGTCCCTCGCGGAAGGTGTCAACTCGATCATTTGGACGAACTTGTCGTCTTGCATCAAGTCTCGGTGAGACTTCTGAGGCAGGTTTTCCATCACAGTTTGGAATTTCACAAGCTTCTTCACTTGGCGGCATAGGTAAAGGACACTTTTGGTCACTTATCTGTAAAATGATTATTTATTACGAATATCAAACAAAAGTTAGTCAATAACATAAATAAAGGTAGAACCCATAAAATTAATATTTATACATATAATATACTAACCTTTGTGATACCTCGAGCATGGTCTTGGACACATCCAACTATTCTAGTACGATGAGCTGGACCACAGACTGGACATGGTCCCCAAGCAGCAGCTCTCCATCTAGGAGGGCAAGGAGCCACTCCACACCGTCTGCGTCTAGATGCAGGTGGCGTTCCAGTACAATGAGCCGGGGACACTTCACGATCCTCTTTACCACCAAGCTCAACACATTTAAACTTTCCAATTTGAAGACCACCTCCACAAGTTCTCGAACATTGCGTGTATGATACAATTTTCCAGACAAACTTCCTGTCACCGATTACGTTAGTGTCTAATTGATACTGATTTTCAATAGAGCTAAATTCTGGTTGCTTGGACAGTGAAGGACCGGATTTTTCTAAAGCTCTTGTGTGAGATTCGGCGTTGTGGTGTCTATGATGCCTTTGAGTCTGATGATGATTTTGCTCAGGTTCAATATTCGAAGTTGGAATATCGTTACTGGTTTCATCTGACAATGAATCCGTAAGGTATTCGTATTTTATATTCGGATTCGGTTGCGTATATAAGACCTAAAATATAAAGATCATTTAAAATAATGTTAAAAACATTAAATATTATATTATCCATTCGATCATTTGTTACCATAATATCAACAGGATGGTGAATAGGTCCCATCGCAAATATTTTGTCCAGACCAGCAGATCTAGAGTAAATAAATCGTGCGCCAGCTGCCTCATAAGTGCCTGGAGCGCTGACAGCAAATTCGCCATTCATGATGTATGAGCCATTGGATACTCTTAGTGCTAAAAATAAAATAAAACATGTCCAACGTTACACTGACAATATAATTTTACAATGATATTACTAAATAAATAATTTAGTGCCTATTCTGTTTTAAAATTATAACATTACCTATATAGACTATTTTTACGTTTATGATACGTTTCAAATATTTTGTAGTGTAGTCAATACGTTAAATGTACCAGGATTGATCTCAGTGTTTACGGAACAATCAGCGAATTGTTATCCTCGAGCATTGGCAGTGCGTCATGCAAATAATTACTCGCCAATTGTAACGGCGGCTATCTCCATTTATCTCACAATTTGCGGCGTAGGCGCTTCTATTGAAGCGATGCGCCAGCGAACTGTACGCGTGCAATTCCTATAAATCGATTCGACATCGATCTTTGCACTAGTGTGCTCTTCATCTCTCTATTAAAATCTCGATTGACCCAATATTCAAGAACCAAATAACTTTAATAAAAATTGATACATATTGGCTGGCACTATTGTGACCGAAAGCTTTAATAAACGGCCTTGGATCCAACATCTGCTCATTGCTAATTTACTACTAAGTATATCTACAATTGAACTGGTATGACCGAGTTCAATCAAACCTACCTCGAGTCTATGAAATTATTTCTTTAAATTTGACCTAATTTGTAATGATTTTCTTCATTAATTTGTCATGACCTATTCATAGATATTTCAACATACTGTGTCAGTACTTGGACTGCATTTTATTGACACTTGTTATCTATCTTGCGCACCTGGTTATAAGGGTATTAACATTTGCATCTAAGTAGATAATAATAGGGAGATAGATATTTAAGATAACCGTTATGGAGCAAGAACTTTAAAGGTCTCATATCTGTCTTATCTGATATAAAACAAAATGAAATCATGATAATAATGTTTTTTAAGAAAAAATGTTTTACCGATGTAATTCTCGCTGGTGACGATTTCTGAGACGTTGAGTCTGCAGGCGCCGCGCGGGATGGTCGTCACATAAGAGTACCCCAGGGGCAGGCGAGGCCGAGAGAAGAGTCCGGACACGAGGCGTCGACCGCACTGCATGTCGCGATTAGTCGTCGTTGCCAGCACGTTCTCGCGGCCCACCACCTAAGAACGAAAAGATTATATTTATTTTGTAACATCACTGACATAAAAATATAGTGATATATTTATCACTAGGTTAAAGATGGTAATAAATAATGTAAACAAATCGTATATATTCTAAACAAATTCTTTATAATATTGTTAATGATTAGTAATTTTGTATAATATTCGTAATAGTTTATCGTAAATTAACCATTAGTATGTAAGATGAACGACATATTACATTTATTTTTTTAAAACTTTTCTAGAAAGTTCCTTAAATAGCGATAAAAATAGACAACACACTTCATTTTACGCAAAATTATATTAGCCATGGTCATTCCCATGAGATGATCTACGTCCAGCAACGCAGGGTACGGATTAACACGTCAGCATATTACACGGATGTCGTCGAGAGACCGCCGGCATCGCGCAGTAATTATAGTAATGTAGAAATAAGTGTTCTTTTCATCTTGTATTTTATCCAGTCGGGTTATGAGTCGAACATTATTTTGCTAACATTATATACGTTAGAGTTTGTACGTCTGGATGTTTGTTACAGGTTACTCAATCACGCTGTGCGAATTAAGACGCTGTGTTAATAATGACGTTGAGATTTGACTCTAATTTTTAGTATACATATTAAAAGTACCTTCAATATATATTTAGTTTAAGCCAATGAAGGTGACAATAGCTATATATGTATAAAAAATATGTTACGATGTAACTGAATTTTCAGTTACTTTGGTTCGTACACTTTTAAAAGATACCGGCTAAGTATTGCGATGTGTGGGTATTGTACGGGATGGTTATGATTGATTACAAAAATTTATCTATTATTTAAATATATGAAATATTTAATCAATTTGAATAAAATGTGGTAAAAGTTTATAAGCTATTATGTAATTTCGGTTGTTAGTATTTGTCGATGAAATCGTGTATCTGAACTTTACCCTACAGATTGAGCTAAAATTTTCCACATTAATTTTCTGGACAATGTAAGATTAAATAACATTTATTTAAAAGGGATTTCTTATGTAATAAACTCATAAATATTCTAAGTGTCTTTTTTAAGCTACACTGAAAACACTTTGATAGATAATTCAACATCCAATTTGATATTATTAATTTGTGATGCTAAAACCCTTTTATATGTAGCAGCTACATATATTGATATGATGATGTTGAGATCATTGCGTACAAAATAAATTATAACGTAACAGTAGTCAAAGTTTAAAAGCTATATGATGTGAAATGAACATACGTCTTTTGTCTTATAATAGACCGCCATACAAATCTTTATTAACTTAAATATTCTAAATGTTTTCCAATATGTAGTAAGATTAATGACTAGGTAATCTGTATGTGACTAATTGATCAATCTAATTTAAATACATACGATGTATTGATGTATTTTCAATTTAAAGCTCAATGTTAAAATTCCTGTTTATTTCAATCTGATTTAATGGACACATAATGTATAATATGTTACAAGGTCACCTCTTTCTAATGAATATAGAAATTGAAAACTTATCTGACATTGATCTTTTTATATATTTATGATATGTAACATTTTTAATGAATATAGACAAAATATATTAATTTTATACATTTTTTTTGGCATAAGAAACAAAGACAGTTAGTCAGACAGCCGATTAAAATTTTTGAAACGAAAATGGTTTTTTTGTTTTAATTTTTTAATTGAATTAATATATCTGTAAGGAGATAGTCAAAAGATGAAATAATTTTATTCAAAACGTCTGGAAGAATAGCTATCAGATTAAATGGTATATCTAATGAATCGTTACTCTGTGGGCGACTGCGATGATTGAAACATGATATTGGCAGGCGTAGCAAATATCTACAATTTAAGCTACATTCGCATTGACTATTCTTAAGCCCGCAATTTAAGATAATGATTCATAGTGCATTCTACCCGCTCATAATGCACAAAATTAACCAATTTTAAAATAGGAATTCCTGATTCGTAATAACATGTAAGATGTAAGAATTATTAGAAATTGAAATAAAATATTACAATAACCCGACACGTAACACGTAACATAATATGCCTAACGTACGTAAGTTTCGATGAAAGTAATGATGGTTGAATTTGAGCGTATCGTTTCTTTCGTACATACTACAATGTTTTAAAATTAAAAGTTCCTCACGCGTTATAAAAATAGTTTCACTTTTATCACGTGTACTTATTTATATACCCTCTTTTTTATTTTCTTTTTAAAACAATTTATCACAACTTATGTGGGTAGTATGAATAATGCCCGTAATGTCATATTTCACACATATCGATCGAGGATTTATTTCTTTTGAAATTGATAGTAATTGTTCAAAAGTTTGATTATTTCAAGTCTATTAAGTAGTCGTCGTTTATAAATTAATTCGGTTGTAAATGTTAACATATATAAGTATACTAAAATACCGTAAATATGAGGGGATTTGACAGTCGCTCCGGGTCCTACTTGGCCCAGAGGTTGTCCATTGCCGTATAGCATGGAAATGCGGCCTGCATTATGGGCAGCTTTGCGTCGGGTGGGAATCGGGAGGTACTATTTTAAACTTGATTTAAAAAAAATTGACATAGTATCTTTTGTAATAAAAATTAATTTATAAAATATAGTAAAATAAATAAAATTATTATATATAATATAATTAATGTATTAATATCATTTTTTTAAATACATTACAGACAAACTGTGTTAAAGACTTTTGTGTTTTCAACACGACAAAGTTAATTTCACGGTTAATGTTTCATTAATTAAGTCGTTAACAAAAATTGTAAACAAACGTCAAAACGTACACGTGTTTCAGTTGATATCAGTTTATTTAAAAAAAATTTGTGAAGATTTATAAACTTAGTTATTTGGGAATTGGGACATATTGTATTTTTATGACCTACGAGTAAGCTATATAAGGAGAGTGTTGTGAATTGCCTAAGTAATATTTACAGTGACATATTTTTTTTTTTATGACAGGCATTTTACGTTTAGAAAAGAAAAAAATACATATTTTATGTAAGATAAATAAATGTATGTATGTATTAATTACTCTATTTCTATTAGCAGGAGACTGCCTCGTTGGTCTTGTGGCTAGATATAAGGCCGCAGATCCCAAGGTCCTGGATTCAACCCCGAGGCGGTCGGGCCGATTAAAAGTTATTGTGTTTTTCTGTCGAGAATATTACCTACACTTATAAGATATTACTACAGTAATTAGGAATTTCACATAGAGCTTGGAATTAGATAATATTAGATAGGCAATACTATCCTTATTTTATTTTGAATTTTGAAACTTGAACAGCAGTCGTTTTTCTATATAAATAAATAAATGGAATCATTTATTTAGCTTATTTAAGCTTACAATCACGTACTGTCTATAAAAGCTTGCCACAGACTTCTTGACTCAATAAATCTACGCGGTTGAAGCCGTGGTTATAAGTTAATAGCTTAAATTGCGCGGTAACCATAAACGTCAATTCATTTAAAAAATTGTAGGTGTTACAGCGACGTCTGGCAACACCGATACTTCGGGGACAGTTCTTAATTCTTAATTTAAAAATCTTTTTACACAAGCTTTCTGTGAAATTTAACTGTAGGATCAATAAATATATACCATATTTGAGTCCGTGGGCTTATTGATTTTTTGTAGATATATAGGAAGGTATTTAGTTACTAATATGCACTTGTTTATACACTTATGATTATGTCATACATATCTAGGTGAAAACGCGTGACACAACTAGTGATGTCATATATCCTTAAATCAATCGCTAATTGTGATAACCTTGCAAGCTATTAAGTCTAAGTATTCATATATATCAAAAATTCGGCATTCGAAAGGCTGATTTAGATCTCGTAATGTAAAAAAAAATAACGTATTGACTTTCGACATTGAATGCATATTAGAACATGAACAGACAATATTGATTCATATACTTTTTGGGTTCTTAAGATTCTGAATGAATTATAAAAAATATCTGAAGAGTTTTTTTTTACATATTTTAATTATTATAGTCTACATATAACATATTACAATCGAGATCAAATCAAGTTACGATTTAGTTCTAAAGAATAACCCCGAAGATAAAACTATCAATCGCTACATAGTTGCCCGATCGATTGTAATCATGACTTCATAAAACATTCGTTTATGTCATACACATTAGAATCTTAACCGATGATCGTGGGTTCCAACCCGGGCAAGCACCACTGAATTTTCATGTGCTTAATTTGTGTTTATAATTCATCTCGTGCTTGACGGTGAATGAAAACATCGTGAGAAAACCTGCATGTGTCTAATTTCATTAAAATTATGCCACATGTGTATTCTACCAACCCGCATTGGAGCAGCGTGGTGGAATAAGTTCCAAACCTACTCCTCAAAAAGGGAGAGGAGGCCTTAGCCCAGCAGTAGGACATTAACAGACTGTTACTCTATACACATTTGAAAATAATCAATCGTATTATTAGGACTTTAACAAAAAGTGTACTTCAAATATCCAAAACCAATGAAATTAAGATGGAACCACCTTGGAGTTATACTAAACTTAATCAACAATAATAATCATCAAAATCGTTAGTAAAATAGTTAAACCTGAACATAAAAATACACAGACGAATTGAGAACTTTAAATTCGATTAAAAGTTCAATATAAAAAAAATCTATAAACAATACTACGTATCATTTCACACGGTATATTAAAATAAATAATAGATACTCATTTAAATTTACAACTTATAACCAGTTTATAATTTGTCTTATTGCTAAGTAAAGCATTATAAGCTTCTTAATAATCAATTATAGTATAAACATAATCGGTTTCAAAACATTAATTATATCTAATTATGCGTTCCAAATACAATCACAGCGGCTAACAGTATCTATAAAATAATTAAGTTGTTTTGGTTAACTTAACGACTGTAAAATATTTTATTTCCAATTTAATAAAGAAAGTTAGTTTATTATACCAATAATTAATTACTTTATTTTTGAAATAAACAAATATTTATAATATAAAAGAATAGGTTGACGTTTTTAATCTGTGGTGTTTAAGAAAAAATACTATACAGAACATTATCTGTTATCATTTTATAATACATGAACAATCGACAAGGGATAATAAATAAATAATTTTATTTAGGTTTCAGAGCGGTGGTAAGTATATTTAAAAAACGAATCGCTGTGTATACGGATAGTTTAATTGTCTCGATCTCGTCTTCATACATTTACCCTACTATCAGTTATTTGTAGCGTTCTGATTCGTAAATAGTAATTGGTACCTTCTTAACAATTCTTCTAAACGCAAGTCAAACAAACGTTTCTTGAATATAGTAACGGGAAAGACAAGACTTCAGTTTTTTATATATAATTGTGTGTAAATACACAATGTATTTGTAACGCTTATATAGGTTGTCTAATTAAATATGAAAAATAAATAAATAATATAGTCGATTTGATTATAACTTCACTTAAGATTAATATATCAAGTTGTCATGATAAAGCTTTGTTCAAGCCCGTCTTCGTAGGCACCAGCAGCACTATTCTACCACTACATACACATTTTGCTATTAAAAGATACGAATATATTTATGTAATACATTTATTCATTTGTTTTTAACATTCTGATTTGATTTGAATTTGAAAAAAAATAATGAATAGAATTAAATCGTACCTAATATACGCATTAAGAATCGTGTGACAAAAACATGTGTATACAAAGTCAATAGCAAGATGCATATGGCGCTGATTACGTCATTTCGTAACATTCACTGTGACACTAATGCGTGTGGAACATTAGTTGATAGTAATGTCAATTTTATGAGCCGAATAAAAGATAGCGACGTCTAAATCTCGTATAGAACGGCACTGGAATCGAGTTAATCGTTGAATGCAAAAGATTTTTTTTATTACGCAAACGTACAAGGCATCTTACGTTAGTCCAGTAAAATTCTTTCCACAAATAATAGATTCAACGCTGATAACGTTTGTTACGCGTTGTTCTAATTTGCATCCGAATAGTTATATATTCTTAATTTCAATTCATACGTGTTTAAATTTTTGTATAAGGATCTCATTTTTAATATCTTTGATCACTCATTTATATGTTGCATATTTTGCGAAAAAAATAATTAATCATTCAATAGATTTTAAAATTCAGTTTTTGGACGTATTTAATCTTGTAATACAACCTTTAAAATTTATTGTTGTTCACAGGAAATAGTAAAGTTAACAAAACAATTAAGTCTACGTGAAGAAAGTCATGGTCACGGAAATATCGCAGATGCTGTATCTGCTATATTTAAACGATTGAAAAGATTTTCATTTATTGGTGCAAGTAGGCCATTAGGACATTTACCTTTGATTAATTGGCAGATTGCTCACTGCAATTAGCTTGTATGCCAAAAGTATTGGACAATTCGAACTAATGAAAAAAAAAATGATACATACATTTTCGATTATATAAGAAATATATATCTGAAGGTTGTTAAATTTATAATTATTTAAAAATAAAAGTCACATGCATTATACACTAACTAACACTAAATTTAATAAATTGCTATCGTATGTATAAATTATTTTACTTATATTATACAAATCAAAATGATTATCCAAGGTTTTGCACTATTTCCCTTATAGATTAGGTAACCAAAAAAAACTTTAATTCGACTTGACGAGCCGGTTTGACGAGCCGGTTGGCGTGGTTGGTAGATACTTGCCTTTTCACGCCGAAGGTTGTGGGTTCGATTCCCACCCAGGACAGACATTTGTGTGCATGAACATGTCTGTTTGTCCTGAGTGTAATGTTCTATATAATTATGTATTTACAAAAGAAAAGTAGTATATGTAGTATATCACTTGTCTGGTTCCCATAGCACAAGCTTTGTACAAGCTTAATTTGGGATCAGATGGCCGTGTGTGAAAAATGTGCCAGGATATTATTATTATTATTATTACTTAATTATTGTAAAATTTAAAATACTTTCAAGATAAATATAACTTTTTGGAACTAAAACAGCTCGTTATATTTTATATAGGCAATAAAATAGTGCAGATCATATATTGTCTGCAGTTTTGACCGAGTTTGTTTCAAAAACGGTTTATAAATTATTTTTAAAGTTTCCCACAGTTGTCAATATCTTCAAAAAATGAAAGTCAAAATTACGCACGCTGAATATAAATAACGAATCAAAGGCGTTATTATATATCTACCAAAAAATACATATAACAGAAATATCTGAATAAAAAAGAGTATTATAATATTCTTCACACATTTAAGGCAAAAAGACACAGTGACGTTATGAATTTATGGTTAACAAGATTTTACAGGAGCATGATAACAACGGAGGAAAAGATCTGTCGGAAGATTTACAACGTAAACTGTATCTAAACGACTTATTCCGTTGACACAAGGAATTGGAACAATAGAGCATCCCATTACGATAGACTTGGATTTCCTTTAGCTACTAGGATTCCCCTGCGACTCCGCTAGCGGCAATTTTTTATTTAACGTGAAACGTATGCTGAGTAAGACCGACTCGTATGCCGTTACGGCAAACGGCATGACACTAACTTATGCCGTCATGCCCTTCACCACCGCTACTCTCCGAATCTTCTTTGTGTCAGCGTGGTATACTGTATACTTCGATACTATATAATATTATAATAAGTAGAAAATTGCTACATTATTTATAATAATAAGAAGGAATCGTAAATGCAAGTTTCTTAACTTTGATTAAAAAATACGACGCAGTCTTTGATTTCAAAAGTATTTCTTCGAGGTGATAATTTTTCTAATAATAGAAAAGCAGAAACGTTATATATTTTGTAAATCTTAATCCAATCAAAATTTTTATTTCAACTAAAGTTGGCTAGAAAAGGTAAGATGTTATCTATAAGAATGCAAATAACAATAAAATTAAGAGTGTAAGTTGTTTTGAGACAGACATACAATGGTGCCATGTTCATAATAGATGATCGAAAGCTATAAAAAAAAACTAAGTTTGTCTTAATTAAGTAACCGACTATAGAAAAAAAACCGTTTATGACATTTAAAGTGTGACAGTTCTAAGCTATTCTTGTTGATTGACGCGAGATTCCAATGAACATCAGAATGTAGGTAAGGTCAGTATTAAGTGTCAGATCGTAAAACAAGTTAATGAAACGAAGGCATCTGTGATACAGGGAGCTGAATAATACGCCCCCACATAAAACCCACTCGTTATACTTCGGGTGATTTTAACAGAGTATTTAAATATTTAAAATATTTATGAGATCTTGCGATAGAGTGACACGTCGTGAGATTTAATGTAATACGAAGGCAGACGGTCTTATTAATGGTAAGTGGTCCCCCGCCCACAAATACTGGCGCTGTAAAAAATACCTAAAAGCGTACCTTTAATGCATCTCCAATAATGGAGTCCAAGTAGAGATATCCTTTATACTTTTAATTATACTCATGGGTGCATAGCCAATAAGGCAATGGAAAATAACCGAAGTTCAGTCACACCAGATAATCTCGAAGACAAGCATCAGTGAGACATCGCTAAAACCTTAAGAGTCCTATGGACTGACATGATCATTGTAAGATCAGGCGCGGTGGCAGCTTTACGCGCTTTCGATTTATGGCAATATAAGCGTCTGCTATTATAATATACTACAAATTTAGTATCAGAGCAAAATAAACTTTCATTGACCCGAAAGTTTCTTATATACAGCCATACTAGCTTGTATTTGGGCACTGAGGCATCTTCTTATTGATGATTGAAGTCATACGTTCAGTCCCGTTTTTGTAAAATAATTAATTTCTTTAGTAAATTTAAAATTTCTCTTTTGCATTGATTTCAATTTTATATAGTCTATAATTTCTTAAGATTATTAGAAATAAGCTATAATATTTTATAGACTTTATAAATTATAAATGAACGGATATACGAGCATTATATGAGATTCATGCTTGAAATACTAAAATACTATTTAATGTTAGTATAGAAAGTTATCATTAATCATCGGAATGAATAATTATGAACATAAACATAATGAACGTAAAATAAAGTAAATGTCGCACCATCATAGAAGAAACCATAAATCCGGTTTTTTTTTCATTTTGAGGAGAAGGCTTGGAGCTTATACATGAGCAGGCAAGTTTCCTCACGGTGTTCACTTTCATCGACGAAATTAATGAATGAATATAAAAACAATGTTCGGTTAAGATTATTTTTTTCTAACCATCATATCAGTTCTCAAAAGAATAATTATCAATACAAGCAAATTTCAATTAAAATCACTTAATTTTCTTTTTAGAACACTTGAATTTGTACTGAATATATTACCCTTTTCCAAAACGTTCAGAAAAGTCCTGACATCGTCTGTCGAGGCTCGTAACTTTAAATTTCCTTGCAATTTATTTAGGTCTCAATGACACTCAAACATTTGCTGATTCATTTCTAAGAATAGCTGTTGATTCATCGTTTTCCTTAAAAGCGTAAAACTTCAAGGAGCTATTTTCACGAGGAATCAGCTGGTTTATTAGACGTGCCTACGTACGTCTTTATTACTTTCAATTGTTTGTCGTTTATGGCAGAGCTGAGCTTGAGCAAGGTCGAAACGTTTAGGGCATGCAATTTAATGCATACATAACAAAGAACAATGTGTCACTTTAGCGAAATATAGTCTTTAATGTACAATGGAAACGAAATCACAATCTCGCTGATATATAGAATGGCACACGACAAATCATATAATTAAAACAATAGCCGAGCTATTATAAATTACAACGAAGTTTCATTTATTAGTGTAACTAGACCAGTCGTTGACTTTCCATTATCATATACGATGAGGTTCACTACGTTTGTATTATAAATTTACTAGCTCCGTGACTCCCTCGGCTCGGATGTAATTCCGCAGTCTGAATTCAGCGTCATGAAGCTTGAAATATTCATCAATACATCAAATTGTTCGAGTGAATCTCTGCCGCAGTTGGTTCATGTCCATCTAATTACGCGACGGACATTTCTGGAAGACTTCAATCGTGATAGCTTTATGTATTTGTTTTAAACGTTTTTAATTAGATATCTAAATAATTGCCTTTAAGAAAGAGGGACATTGGTATAATTTAATTGTCAAGTTTGTTGAGACAATTGAAAATGGAAGGAATAAAGAGATGCAGCCGAATACTTTTATTGGAAAACTGTAAGATGTTTTTAAATAATAATATTAGGAATTTTCTACATATGACACAAAATTAGTATTGAATGTGACAACAGACTATGTAAACATAGAACAGAATAAAGACAACTGGGTCGCATCGTATTTATCATGAAACACAATATTAGTCATTGAAATAGTGCAAATATGTAAAGTATAACAATATGAATAATTATGTAATAAGTGCATGGCCACGCTGTTAGTTGAAATGATTTCTTATGAAATATTTCTTTTAGTAATCGTTTATCATTAAAACATAATACGATAGTAATGACCTGTGAATGTCCCACAGGACAAAGGCCTTCCTCTTCGAGGTTGGGTGTCTTCGACTAAGATTCACTTCTCTAACAACTAAGCAATCGGCTTTTATTAAAACTAAATTCGTTCAATATGAAACAAATAATTTTGGATTTTTTTTAATTATTAGCATGTGGACTGTCTGCATAAGGCTAGTAAAATTAAGTTAATTCCGTTTGCAACAAAAATAATATTAATAAAAATATATAAATTTGTACAAAATAAAATAGCCGAGATGGCCCAGTGGTAAGAACGCGTGAATCTTAACCGATGATCGATGGGTTCAACCCGAGCAAGCACCACTGAATTTTTATATGCTTAATTTGTCATTATAATTCATCTCGTACTATACTGTGAAGGAAAAAATCGCGAGGAGACCTGCACGTGTTTAATTTCACTGAAATTCTGCCACATGTGTATTCCACCAACCCGCATTTGAACAGCGTGGAATAAGCTCCATACCTTCTCCTCAAAAAGTATAAATAAAGGGAGAGGAGGCCTTAACCCATCAGAGAGACATTCACAGGCTGTTACTGTACTGTAGATTTGTATATTATTTAATAAAAAAAATATAGTATCAGTGATTTATTAATAATTTGTCATAAATATTCAAAAACGTTTAAATTTTACGACGGTAAGAGTTAAAGTAGTGTGATTCAATATAAGCGGTCAACAATCTAATATCGAATACAATAGAATTGCTGACAGCCCTTTTTATAAATTGGTTTAGTAAATTAAATTCAATAAAAAATAACCTTTTATTATTATTATTAGTATCGTATAGTTACAAAAAGAGATAATTCTGTATGTTAACTATTTATCGGTTATATAATGTTTAGTAGGAAAAATAGTATATATAATAATTGTAATTAAAATTAATCTATATGTATATATTTTGTAATATTAACCGAACTTAATAATTTCGTAAAAAATTAATAACTCACCAAAACTCGAATAGTTCAAATATCATATATTTTATCATTAAGTAACAGCTATATTCTTTATTTTGGGATACCCGAATGGAAAGTAAATGAAAACTTAAATAATACAATAGTGATTATAATATACATATAAAAAAGTGAGTTTGTTTGTTTATCTGATTTTTACGCTTTCACGACTGAATTACTCAACCGATCATCATGAAATTTTTCATAAA
This sequence comes from Nymphalis io, assembly GCF_905147045.1. NCBI lineage: Eukaryota > Metazoa > Arthropoda > Insecta > Lepidoptera > Nymphalidae > Nymphalis > Nymphalis io. Next base: position 5,763,997 of record NC_065904.1, read on the forward strand.
TGTCAGGGGTAATCTCACTCAAAACTCACTTATATACTTCTTAGTACAAGTGTAATTAACACTGTTAAAGCAAATTGACACAGAGCAATGAATTGAAAATTTGCAAAGCGTACGTGAGATCCGTTTTAGAGTAAATATCGCGATTGAGATGGCGCCAACATTCTTTATTAAATATAAACACGAAAATATAGTTAAAACAAACGACATTCGGCTCGTAAAAGAATAGCGAGTAAGGCTATATTCTCACTGTGTTCCGTTTTACGGGTTTACAATATGTTTTTTTCGGCGATGGGGTATCATGTATCAATACAAACACACAACGATATTCTAGACTCAGTGAAAAATATCAACCAGACAAAATATACAGCGGTCCGTTTGAAAGGTTCGTCAGTCATGTTTAAAAAAGGTATTGTAGATACGGTGTGAATGTAGCCTATAATGCTTTATAACCACTGTGGCGTTTCGTTTGACGATAATGTTGATTTCCTGGTACTAAAAATGAACTAAGAATTTCAATGCCGAACTTTACGACCGGTAAACGATGGCAGCACGTAAAAAATGCTCTTGATTCTGGTAAATTTCTGAAATTTCAAACTTTAACTGTATAAAATATAATTTATTAAATAAATCATTTGATCTTGTGGAATTGTTTAAATTGATTTATTTTAAATATTTATAAGCAAACATAACAAGAACGTTCCATAATAGAATCATGAATAATATATGCATCTGATATTACACAAAGAAAGTAAAACATAATGTTATTGCTTTATTTATTCATTCAATAAATATATTTAATATTGAAATAAAAACATCTTTGTATTGGATTGTTATTAACACATGAAATAATAAAGATAAGGTCACTGATGATATTTTAAAATAACGAAACAAAACTTATCAGAACTTAATTTATCGCTACTTCATTTCTATTTCTGGCTGGTTTTTTATGGTATAGGTAAGCGGACGAGCAAATGGACCACCTGATGTTAAGCGGTCACCACCGCCCATAGACATTGGCGATGTAAGAAATATTTACCATTATTACATCGCCAATGCGCCACCAACCTTGGGGACGAAGTTATCGTGTTTAGCGGTAGAATATCTGATAAGTGGGTAGTACCTACCTAGACAGGTTTGCACAACGCCACCTAAATACCACCTCTATTGGTTTATTTAGAAATGGTTAGTCGCTTATTTCAGTAAAACTATTTAAAAGCTTTGTAGAACGTAATCAAAATCAATGTAAAGAAGGCAAATACATACAATTAAAGTTTATTGATCGTTGAAAAAAGGTGTCAGATACAATAAGGCAGTTGACCCAAATTGACGAAATACAAATATGTTATGACGTTCACAAATTTTCTAATCAACACTAGGTGACCACAATGATTTAAAATTGAGCGTCTAGACATGATTGCAATTCGCTGTGATTTGCACGTAACCAATTATTGTTGAATATATTATTTAGCCGAGATTGTCTTATGGTTAGAACATCTGAATCTTAATCGAAGTTTACGTTCAAACCCGGGAAACCATTAAGTTTGAATGTGCTTAATTTATGTTAATAATTAAAATATTTTGAAGTCGTATTGAAGCAGCATTTGACGCGCGTATTCTGTGCCCTTAAGTGGGCTCCCAACATCCAGCTGAGTATTTTAAGACTTGCCCCCGCCCGGTGACGCTGTAGAGATCATTTTAGCCAACACCAACATTTAATACGAAAAAAGTGCTGGAATCTTAAACTGTCTCATCAAGGAGAGAGATAGGTCATTGCTCAGTAGTGGGACAAATACTTTTACTTTAAAGTGAAAAGTATATACTCCTCTATCATAGAAAAGAGCCGAGATAGCCCAGTGGTAAGAACATGTGAATCTTAACCGATGATCGTGGGTTCAAACCCGGGCAAGCACCACTGAATTTTCATGTGCTGAATTTGTGTTTATAATTCATCTCGTGCTTTACGGTGAAGGAAAACATCGTGAGGAAACCTGCATGTGTCTAATTTCACTGAAATTCTGCCACATGTGTATTCCACCAACCCGCATTGGAGCAGCGTGGTGGAATAAGCTCCAAACCTTCTCTTCAAAAAGAGGAGAGGAGGCCTTTAGCCCAGCAGTGGGACATTCACAGGCTGTTACGTTTTTTTTTACGTTTATCATAGAAGCTACTTCATTTTTACTGTTAGTAGGCCAACTCTTGCAATTGGATTTTAAGTGGGGGCATTTATCAACCGCAATTTTGGGCACATTTTTGACAAAATAATCTAGTATATATTCTTTACTATTTATTTATTTCAAAACTGTTTTTGAACCTTATTTTAAATCGGGTAAAATTTACATAGTGATTTTAATCTTCAATTAAATGTACAAATCAACAATAAATATTAATAATATGATATCGATCGATTGTCGTTAGAGACTATTTACATAATATTTTAACACTTCTACTTGTTTCAATATCAAAATATAATGGAACAAGGTTAAAAGGTACTAAGCGTGCTTTATGTAACACGTCAGTGCACGAACTTGATAGTAACTCCGATTATATACGAATTAAACAGGACTTCGGGTCAATCACGATCCTGGCAATGTAGATAAAACAGATACAGACCTGCACTTCTAACCTTTCACTTGAAATATATGTAATATTTTTTAATATTAATTTGTAAGTTAATATTTTCTAAAATGGCTAATTGAATTAATGCATAAATGCATTCACCAGAACCACGCTACTAAGGAAATTCGGAAACCTTATTCGAACTAATTTTAACACTTAAAAACAGTAAAATATTCGTCACGAGCAGGATCGATTTTACGACCGCTATTATATGTCTAATTAGAAATAAAATTTGGTAGCAAGATGTCCTGTGTATATACAGCATTTGCCACAGCGATCGATTGGACAGTATAAAATTGAATATACTGCAGCGCCATCCATCGGTGAGTTCCAATAATGTTGTTAGTTAAAAAATCTCTAGGAAAAAAAAGAAGTATATATGCTAACTTTCACGGTGATCGGTCAAACGCTGTCGAAGTATTTTACTATAAAACCGATATACCAATAACCCATTTCTATATTAAAAATTCGACCATTATTAAAAAGAGGAAAACATACCAATATAATTTTCATATTAAAAACATTTTTTTTCAAATCTTAATTAGATTTTTTTATTAATAATACTAGAGCTCGTCATTCATTACCAAATAAAAGAAAAACGATTAACACGGAGAACATAATACTGATTTGTCTTTCCGTATTTATATATAAGATAGTTACTAATATATACTTACTGCCATGGTGACCATAAGAAGTATCGCTGCTGTATATGCCATAGCTCAATATGTTCACAAAGTTCACAAAACTTGTATAGTTATATTCACTTCTTACACAAAACAAATATTAATTTGTCAGCAAAGAATTGTTCGAAGAATATTATCACTGTTTTTTTTAATTCTGCATAAATGTTGTTTATCATCTGTGAAATCACATTTTATAAAATAGTTATAATATATTATATGTTTATAATATATAGGCTTAAAATATATGTAATTATTTATGTTTATAATTATTATTTTGCTTTGTGAGGCTATTGATTCTTTTATGAGGCTTTACTTTATCACAAAGCACTGAAAGAATATGGGAATATTTTAAAAAAATCATGTCAATCTTGCGTGCAACGTCTGCGATTTATTGGGACCGACGTAAGTTTTCCCCGAGGTAACAAATAATTTCTCGATATGAAAATACGAGAAACACGTTATCGATATCCGAGTTTACGATTTCTTAATGGCAATGATAACCTTAATACCTTTTTTTTATTATCCAGTCGGCTATATAATTTAATACTTGGACTTCAAATATTAAAAAAAAATTTAAACACATTGTAGATTGAGTAATTAGTGATGAGTAATATATAAATGAAATCTATAAATGAATTATTTTGTTAGGTATTATTTATTTTTATACCACTATCACAATGGTTTTATGTTATCATATGACCAAAATTCGATCGACATAACTGATAAAACGATCATGCACTTAGCCAGTTGCTATATTACTGGCAATTAATCAATATTTAAAAACGTGTATTTAGTTCTATTTTATTGATTTATATTATTTTTAAATAAAGAGTATATTTCTGTCTTGCTTTATTAATATGTGTACGAGTGTAAAGGCATATATTGAATCTTGTCACAGCTTCAGTGTCGCTGTACTGCTCACACAATCATTTTTTTTTACTTTACGTCAGTTATCAGAAAGCAAACTATACGAAATAAAGTAATTATTGATTTAATAAATATTAGAATAATATGTTTCAAATCTGAAATCTGGCAACATTACGCTTGGTAAAAAGTAAAATTGGTAATCTTTTATTTGATTTTGTATATACATTTTATTTTTACGAGTAAAGTTGTGTTTTATTAAAAACATAGAAGAATAAGCGCGCACTCTTAAGGTGGATACGTCATTCACCTTGCTTTATTGGGCGTTACAAATAAATATGTGACTCGGAGACCTCACAACTCCTGTGCCCTGTGTGTCGGAAAAGTATCACAGGTTTTTCCAGCCCATCGTCTCGTTCCGCATTGATTTATTATTAATGTATTACTTATTTCTATTCTATTACTATTTATTACTATTATATTCTACTACTTTCTATTACTTTATATTGTTTTTAATTTTACTACTTTTTTAAAGATATATTTATTTAAACTTAACGATTACAGAGAAAAAGAAATTGTTGTATATCAAATGATTTGCACGCATATCAAGGCTTCAATGAATTTGATTATTTATTTCCTAGTAAAGCATATCTAATAAGGGATTAGTTTTATTCATATCTGTATTATGGAGATAATTGTTTTTTTTAGTTATTGATAAGATTTGATTTAGATTGTAGTTTTTCTGAAAGTCCAAATCTTTTATAAAAAATATATATTACATTAATATTATTAGTACGATAATCACTTGGATCAACTACATATGTCTTTTTATCGAGGCTTATTTCAAAAACCGCTTTATGGAATTTCCGGTATTTATTATAATCCTTTCCTGATTTTAACATCACAAGCCCCATCAGGGCTCCGAATTTATTTTATCTACGGAAGTATGAACGAAATGTCATTTGAATTTGAAAAACAAATGCCGGAATCAAACCTTGGCACCATAATGTCCTTTCGTAATTCCTTATGCTCGCAAATTGTTAAAACATCGAGACAGTGTAAACAAAACTCTAAGATAAAGAAAATAACAGAGATACGGCTGTTTTATGAGAACATATGTGCAATTTAGATTCTTAAAATTCTTAATTTGTAAAAATTAAAGCTAGTCATCTGTATAAAATAATACTAGCATTGTAAAGAAACATATCTTATTTAAATTATGTTAAATTCGTCTATGTATAGCAAAAAAATGCGTTATTTGTTCTGATGTATGATATTGTGTCATATTTTTTGTCCCGTTATTTGAGCTAGAGAATAGAGAGTGCACTTGTAAAGGTGCACATACTTGTGCACTATAATATATCCTGTGCAGTTCGCTAGAGACGCTTGAGAGTAAAACATATAAAAAAAATTGTCTTTTCTCTTGCTTACTTATATTTCAATCCACGAATCCGGTTAAGATCAAAGTTATCTATTCACTAGGGTATCTTGACTAAATTTTAAATCATGAGATAAAAACATAAAACTGAGTTTTTAATTATAATTATAATTGAAAAGAAAATATGAAATGTTACTTTCCTCCTTCAACGACACGCGGAAGCAGCGTGGCCTAAATAAAATTAATTAAAAATAGCATTCCATACTGTCCATATGTATGTTACGATTTTTAAACATGATGAATACCTCAAAAGAACTCATTATTTACTTTAAAAAATAATAAGTCGAGATGGCTTAGTGGATAGAGCACATGGATGTTAACTGGAAATCTCGGGTTTCAATCCGGACACTGGGTTCCCATATGTTTAATCTGTCTTTCTAATCTCGTGCTCGGGGGCGAAAAAATAGGAGTACATCGTGAGGATAATAATAATAATAATGTCCTCCAGACCGATTTCGGCCACGGCGGCCAATCTCAAGAGAGATTAGCCAACTACGCAGGAGATATTATAGTGCACAAGTGTGTGCGCAAACACAAGTGCACTCTCTATTCCCTAACTCTCATAATCCGATGGGACGGCAATCCGACACGACCGGAAAGAGTTCAGGCGCAGGACCAACGGCTTTACGTGCTTTCCGAGGCACGGGAGTGTACGCACTTCCAACTTCCAGACTCCGGGCTGCTACTGAGAATTTTTCTGACAGAAAAACCCAATAACTTTTTATTGGCCCGACCTGGGAATTGAACCCAGGACCTCCGGGTCTGCGGCCTTATATCAAGCCACTAGACCAAAGAGGCAGTCATCGTGAGGAAACCTGCATGTGTCGTATTTAATTTTGTCACATGTGAAACCACTAATCTACATTGGAGCAGAATGGCAGAATATGCTCCAAATGTTTCACTTTAAGAGAAGAGAAACCGGACAGTTATATTAATTAAATGTTTCATTGCTAATAGAAAAGATGGGGCGATGGTGTTGATGAAACGTAGGTCTTTGCCCATATATGAATCCACCACCTTGGGTTAAAATCCAATTAAATCACTGGACCATTACTGCATTGTTAGTCCTGAATTTTCAAACATCTTATGATAGAAACGAAAATAAATTAAATTTAGTTTTGTTTCGGACACCAGATTTCATGTCTCAATATGATCTCAATATCATAGTCATAACTAAAGCTTCGTATAAAATATTTTAAAAGCCATTAACGTAGAAGATGTGCGTATGTTTACAATATCATTTTCATGTGTTTTAAAATTGTATAACCTTAGTCTCATTGTTAATTATAAAATATTTTACTTTAATAAATATTTTAACGTGCTGTCAAGTCAAGTTGTGCAAGAAAACATTTGTAAACTCATATATACATTCGATATTCAGCTACTTCTAAGAGACAAACTAGTAGCGTTTTGTAACGTTATTTCTAAACACATAAATAATTTACAACATGATGTATGTCTGTCTAAACCTTACCAAGGTCGGGTCGTATATAAAACAAACATTTCTATATTTAAACTGTGTCTGCGAATTTGTTTGAGTATTGTTAGGACAACTATAAAAGAACGAAACGTAAATTATGCTGACCAAACATATTTATCATATGTTTTAATAAAACTCTATAATAAATATATAATTAATAGTTTCACGTTTGTTTTGTAATGCCGAACTGAACTACTAAACCAATATATATATAAAACTTATATCAGAATATGCAGCACGTTTCAGAAAAGGTTCTTAGTATATAATATTATTTACATAAGTAAATGCGTTTCGCAGTTTAAACTTAGATTATCCTTTAAATTTAGATTATCACGTATGCAGGCCAGAAGAAAAGAGGAGAGGACCAGCAGGTGTGCCCCTGGACAGCAGTGGGACACCTGCTGGTACTTTAAAATAAATTTACTATTAAATACCATCCATAGTAATAACGTCACAAATATACATATTTCATGGTAACACACGATATCTTTTTATTATATAGTATATAAATAACATTTTAATATAATCTAAATATAAATTGTATGTATTGATTTCAAATTTATTATAGGACTGGTGTATGTGCGTCATAATTTTAATAGAAAAGCATCGTAATTGCTTCCGTTGACGAATCCAGATTTTTTATAAGAGTTATTTATGGTTACGCATACCTTGTTATGATGTTAACGTTTTAAAACGAATCATATATATGTGCGTTATATATAATATCCGCAAATGGGTTATATACATGTGGAAACCGTGAGTTTAAGTACGGGATTAAGACTGACTTTTCTATAAGTAAAGTTGTTTTTTAACTATAGTATACAATGTGAATCTTGTAATGTATCACTGCTGGACTTCTCTACTCCAATACATATTGGTGGTCTGCATATGGTCTGTTGGTCTGTGTAAACGCAATAAACTCAAACTACTGAACGATTTTTCATAACATTTTCACCAATGACGGACTGAATCGTGAGGAAGGTTTCGGTATATAATTCATTACGGTTTTGTGTAAATAAAATAAAATGGCAAGATAGCCCAGTGGTTAGAACGCGTGAATCTTAAACGATGAACGTGGATTCAAACCCAAGCGAGCACCACTGAATTTTCACACTGAAAAATCGTGAGGAAACATACATATGTCTAATTTCAATGAAATTCTGCCACATGTTCTATTCCGTTCCGTTCATTATTATATATGTAGACCGTTATTCTATTCGTGCGACGCCGGGAAGGGTAGCTAGTAAGCTATATAACATTCCGGAATATAAATGAATCGTTATTTTATATATGATTTATATATTTTAGGATGTATTTCTTTATGTTTTGTAATATGTTTTTCTTTTTTAATTAGTTCTATTCTATGTATATCATTAATGAATATTAAAGATATACATAGAATATATAATAGGCATAATGTAACTTAAAAAAAAAACGCTCGACTAAATCTAGTGTTTTTTTAAGTTACATTATGCCTAGATGATATAGAGGTAAATAAGGTACAACTGATTTGGCCCAGTGGATAGAACACGTGAATATTGATCCAAGATCGCAGGATGAAATATTTGCAACACCCGCTTATTTTTTGCTGCCGATTTTCTACTTGGAATTTATCGCCACTCACTAGTCCAGATCTATGCATTGGGCCAATATACCTTTCTGATTTGAAGCTGTACCAATGAGCGCATACACAACCATACACACAAATAAAAATTTATCTACACAATACAACATAATACCAAATCAAAATCATTAATTTTATCGTTCGACAAGATCATAAACACATAATGCACAACGATTTTCAAAATTTCTTTCTTGTATTGCAATTCGTAGTCTGGGCAGGAGGCAATTACTACTAATTTATAACGATTACGATACGTTCCCGATTCAAATCCAATCCAACTTTGAGTATTATATATTTATTCGCATCGGAACCGAACCGATATGATGTTAACATATATCGATATGTCAAAAACAAACTTTTATGCCAATAATCGATATTAAAATTAAAGAATAGGAAAACGGATAAACGGCAACGATAACGCTTCGATTAGATAGCGATAAAGTGACAATTTGTTAGACGAATTGTCCCCCTGATCTGAAACTCAACATCTCTTTATATCGAGCAGCGTTTATTCCGGACATACATTTTAGACCAGATGCTTATGCGTATTTGTAAAACGTTTAGACTTTAATTACTTAAAGTCAATTAATTATTCAAAGTAACATAAAAACCAATTTTGCTAACGATAGAACCATTTTGATAAAGAAGTATATTATTATGTTATATTATATATACCTTTTAAACCATATCGGACAAAGTTTCGGTAGAATAAATGTGATTGCGTTATACCCACCCAGATTGGCCTACCAAAGCCCTACCAATATTAAATCATGGTGAGATTATCATCACGAATATATAGTCAGAATATTTTTAAGTCTGTGAACGAAATCACAAATAGCAGTTTCAGAATAAAATGTTGAGCAATACACTCGTAACGATCATACGAGTATGCGAATAGTAACAAGAGCATTCAATGAATTTACTATTGTAAATATGAATGAAAAGTTTTGTTTTGTTACGGTGTGTTCGTTAAATATTAATTGGAATTATTTTAGTTTTTGATAACAATGATGACTCTCGGTGTGCTCATTGAACATCTTAAAAACTGTTTATATGTATGTCTCTTAGCACGGCTATTCTTGACAAAAAAAAACTGTCGTCAAATGTCAGAAAGTGATATGCGATATTGACCATTATAATTATAACATTTCAAGGATACACGCATCAGAATAATATATCACAATAAGTCGGTTGTTAACATTTCACGAGTGAGTAAATACATGTAATAGCAAAATAGTTTTAATAAGAATATCGGTACAAAATGCATGAATTTTAATGTTGACGTCGACAATATCGCGGATAACGGCTAGTTAACCAACGTTTCGTTTCACAATTGCTATCATGGCACGTGAATGACGAGTTTGAATGGACGCCTCGAGCTAGTTTGGCGGAAGTCCAACCGCACTGATTATTTTGCTCTCGTAAAATATGAACCACTAATCCCTTTTGTACAGAATGTTTTTTTCAGAAATTAATAAATCAGTGAGCCATTAGACGTTAAAATGGCTTCAAGATTATTACACGGTTTTCATGTGGTCCGAGAAATAAATACGTATGTACAGGTGCGTATAAAGCTGTTATGAAATCATTTTGTGGTACCATTTTACGTTCCACTCAAATAAAACGTTACATTTTTATATTTTACGAGTTGTTTTATGTTAAAATGAACGCGTGTCTTTTGATGTCTTTTTCTTTTTTCATTATAAATCTAATTTTATCACATGCAAACAATATTTTATTGAGATATATTACGAAACTGTTGACACCCATTTTACGATTATTATGATTAAGTTGAGCGTAGAACAAAAGATTTATATTTTAAATATAAAACAATCGTATTGATAAATATAAGATTTCTCTATTCAAATTATAACAAATAGCATATGTCACTGTTAATTATTATAGCACAAATTTATCGATAAAAATACTAATAATATTAAATTTTAATATTTATTCACACTTTAAAACCGGTTTCGGCATCTTAATCAAAGTCTCCGTCATCAGATAGGTTATTTAATTGTTACGGTTTCACGAGAACCTCATAGGTGTGTTGGTTCAATTATCTATAGATTTATTACAAATAAAATAAATCTTCAGCTTCTAGAGTCGGGTGTCGATGAGTTGCTTGCCACATGATTTATCGTTTGGTAGTGTAAAAACGACAATGTGTAATTTGTTAAATGCTATAATAGCTTAATTTTTATGGTTATTATATTCGATACCCAACGGACTCGTTTATTTTAATAGAATAATAGTTATAACAAAACTATGTATGATTATGTGAATACGGAAATTAAAAATTAAACACTCCTTCGCGTATAGATAAGGAATTTATGCGAGGTTTTCGTTAATGAGTTAACACCTTGGAATTCGTAGTGTTTGTTTGAAGTATACAAGTATAAGCAATTTTCTGGCATTTTGCTACAGATACGTTTTATGTGTGAAAAATAGTAGTTCATTGAACCTTCGTATTAAACAATTACCACTTACTTCTGTTACTTTTCAACGTTTTCCATAACACTGAATAAACATTTTAAACCACCTATCTGGGCGATTTTCTGTACAATCTGTTTTTAATACTATTACTTGGTCGTTCAACCTTTAATAAAAAATACTTAGACCATATTTTGCTATGTATACGAGGAATCTATCTTCTTTAGCAAGTACATATAAAATAAATAACCATACCATTATTTATAACGACCGACTACAGAATACAGTAAATATTAATGAATTTGTTGATTATTCACAATCTGTTAAGAAAGATTAACAGCTTTGCCGACATTATCATAGATTGTTCATAAAAATAAACGCGGAAAATTAACGATAGATATCATGCTCGGAGCAGAAGCAAAATTGACATAAGAGATAAAATTCGGTCCCTTTTCCAGCGATTTAGGGCAAGCAAACTGTTTTGCTAGGGCGCTCGCGTAGACGAGGACGCTTACACTATTGCAATATTTATTGTATTTTGTAATTGGCCTGTTTTATCGCCTTATCTCGTCTGTCGTAATTTTGATTCGGAGATATCTTGTGCTATCAAAATTATAATCATTCGAGACTCCATATAGTTAAAATTTAAGTTTAAACGTTAGTAATATATCAATATAGCTAAGAAATTCGCCTGCAGTGACCTCTATATCTAATGTCATCGAAGATAAAATTTGTTTCAGATCACATTTATCCATCAACGGATCTTATCATGGATTTATGTTCTTGTCAGTTTTGTTCAAACATTAATGACAGCATTCAATTAAAGTTTATAACTCGGACGTGTATTGGTTTAATAGTACACACATCAAACTATGATGTTAAGAGCGTATTACACTTATTCTATCGACGAAAGGTATTTTATTTGTAGACGAAATAAAGTAAATTCTGAAATTATTGTCATAAAAATATGTTTTTTTTTGTGTCCATATATTTTTAATATTGTTTTTCATTTGAAAATTAACGATGTTGGTAAATAGCAGTGTGGTTGAATAAGCTCCATACCTTCTCCTCGAAAAGGGAGAGGAGGCCTTAGCCCAGCTGTGGGCTACAGGCTGTTACTGTAAATAATATAGAAATTTCAAATTTAAATTATTCATAAAATATCGAAAAATCCATTACGCAATCTTTTTAAAGAATATTATTATCAATGGTGACATGGAATAGTTTATAATTAAAACTGATCGCATTCGCTGATTGACATTCGCAAAAAATATACTTTTTAATTAAGTAATATAATTAGAACGTAATCAAATCTTAGTAGTAATAGGTGCGTGTGAGACGACTCTTATTTAGGCGGCGAGATAAGAGATATATCAAAGACATCTAATGAATACATACCAGTATGTTAGCTAGACTACGAGTAGTTGATATTATGAATTAATTCTTGATTATTTAGATTTATTCTTAATTTAAAAAAATATTTTAACTCAGTTTCTTTAATAAATTGACATGATTTATATATTAAAAACTGAATCTTATTTTTTCAAATTAAACTTTTTTTAGATACTTGTGTAATTTAATGTATCAGTGAAACTGTTTTATTACAATTCACTTTTTTCAGGTCAGCTGATCGCAAGCACTTTTAATTTTATGATAACATTTTATGCATGTATACTTTTTCTTTGATTAGAATCGATTGACATTATGATTTAGATAAATGAACATCAAGTTAAATGAACAACGTTAAATAAAGGGTCTTTTCAAGTAAAATATGATTGGGGCTCGTGTAACCTAGTTAGTAAGGTGATAACAGAAATTAGGTAGATAAGGTGATAACAGCCTCACCTACTGTGACATTGAAGTCCAATCGACCTTGGTCAACAATTTCTTCAAATGGAACATACAGTTATTTTAAATATTTCATGTTTATTTTTTTTTATTTTATAATAAAAGAGAATGCGAAACGTTTTTTTTTAATCCAGCTTGTCACTGATCACGTTAGTTATAATAGTTTAACATAAATTACTAAACCCAATGAAAAATTAGACACATTATATTTGGACTGATTTATAGGCGAAAATGAATGATATTATATTTTCTTGGCGACGTTTATAAATATTGTATTTATAATTTCGTGGTGTCATAATTAATGGCATAGTTAATAAAGGAGTACAACTTTTATCTTAAATAATTTATACTTAAGTGATTATTAAAATTTATCACAAGAAATTAAATCTTTAATTTAATACATTTAAATATGAAGGTGTATTTTACTCACGTGTCGTGGACTCTTATAATTTAAACAAAAAAAGAAGTTATATTTTTAGGGAAATTAGCATGCGAATGATATTTTTTTAACTATATAACAAAGCATGTTTATTCATGAGCTGTAATTTATATTATTTTTTTTTATTTTTCGAATATAATTTGCCTTGCCTATCATATTTTATTATTTTTATGGACGTTTCGATATTAATTTTGATAATATATTTTTTAATTTGACTTAATAAAAACCATTAATTAAAAATGTTTTGATTTATATAATTATCCATAAATTATTCTTAAATATGTATTAATAACAATTTCTCAAAAACTACAACTCTCTAAACTTCTTTAAAATAGTGATGTAGTGTCATTTAAGTCAAATTAAATATATATTTTTTAAAGAATCAATTTAACAGAATTTTTATTTGATAAAAAATTAAGTCGTTCACAGATGATATCCATGCAATAAACACTTCACATTAGCTTTTTAAGTATACTAACTCACGAAAAAAAAGTAAAACTGTCAATCGAGCGATTTGACAGCACGCATTTTCGCGCCAATTTCCCGAAGAGCGCGTAAAAGTTCGTTGGTGGACGTTGGCGCGCTCGCGCTCTCAATGTGAACTGTGAGTCGCGAGACCATCTCACTACCTTACGATTTACGAACGTGACGCAGAAATAAATAACATATTAGAGCGCGTTTACAGGATAGGTCACATGTATACATATATTAAGCACACGAGAATAGTCCGAAAAATATTAGCACTAGTGTTTCGGATATATTTAGGTAGAGCTTGTTTTCAAATGGCATAAAAAAGTAATTTAAAAGTTTCTTATCAAATACGGATCTAAATCTAAAATTTGATAAATATTCATGTAACGTTCATATTTTAAAAATGCGTCAAAATACTTCCTAAGTTTGACAAATATGTGTCGCTTAAAGAAAAACATATTTGTTGTAAATTTTTGCTGGCTTTAACTTGGTTTTGGATAATAGAAAAACTAGGCAGTTATAATTATATCATTGCTAATTACTAAGACCGTAATAAAAAATAATATACGTATGTAATTGCAAACAAAATATCATAAGGTATTAAGGTAGCTCTTTAATATGAAGATTATCATTAAGATATACGAGTTATGAAATCTCGTTGCAACTTGATAATCAAATCTTACGTAATACTGCAATATCGATTTCCTCTTAATTATATACAGGGCATTCCTTTTAAGAAGAAGTTCTTTGCAGAGGTTAAAAATGTATTCATTTTTATTACTATCATAGCAACACTGACAAAATTAAAAAGTGAAAAAAGTGACCTGGATTCACTGAAAAATCTTTTTAAGTGTTCTCATATTTTAATGATGATATTTTAATTTTAGTGAATTTTTTAAAAATAATTATACGTTAAGATAAGATTGAATTTTAGCTGAGGTATTTTATATACTGTCATTGGAATATTTATGTAGGCAATATGTAACGTTTGCGTTCGGTTTCGCTCGCTAAAAATATATCACTGTTTTAATCTAGATAAATGAAAGATGCGTTTATCATTATTCTTATTAAAAACATAAGAGAACAATTAATTAGATACTTAAGTAAAAGAAAAGGTTTTATTATGTTTTAAAGTTATAAAAAAATATACAGCCATTCTTATAAACTTTGTTTAGCGGGTGAAAAAGAAGGCGCAGCTTTTTTCGAATATCAAAATCAACAATGAAAGAAAAAGCAACGTTTATAAGTAAAGTCGAAAATGTTTATCTTAAAATATGTTTATAATCATACTCTCACAGTCAAAAGGTACTGGCTGACTAGACATTATCGAACCACCGATGAATATTTTAATAATCATATAGCTATACTTTACCACTTTAAGGTGATTAAAATTTTGTGCTATGATTATTTTATAAAATAACAGGCATTTGTCTTAATAACTATGTTTACCACTACGAACTGTAAGTTCATAAATCGATCCCTATTTAGATATTTTGAGATACATCAACACGTTTTTAAGCGGTAGTGAGCTTATAGTAATTGGTTATTTCCTTAACGTGTATGTATGAGCTGGTTGACTAAGTTACACATAAGAAAATGTATATTGGCCATGGTTATCATTATAAGAAAATGAAGAACTCCAAGTGTTCTGATATACTTTTTTTTAAATCAATGGATATACATATATGACTGAGATATATGATATATTTTGTATATATAGTTATACAGTGTTTGGTAGTAGTTAGGTGGTGTTTTTTTATTGAAGTTTATATATATTTATTAATTAAATGTTGTTTGTTTAAATGACAAGATTGTATAAAAAACCGAAAACTAGAAGAAAAAAGAGTATTATGATGAAATTAGTTAGACGCTAAAAGGGCTTTAATAATAATGGGTTACGAGGCGCTTACGTACGATTAATAAATGCGCTTAACGAAAATTTCCTTGGTGGCGCTTACGAAATTCACGCGTTGAGATGGTGCTATTGTCCCCTGAGGCGAGGCACGGAAGACGCTCCACTGGGTCTTCCGTGCCTCGCCTCGCTTAAATATTGAAATAATCCCTCCGCTCCAAGATGCAAGGTTTCAGTAGGTAAGTATCACACATAACGCGGTTTCTGCATTGGGAATGCGACCAATTCTACATAATATTACGATACGTTACCGATTTTTTACCGACAACGACCGAACTGCATCTGGATCGGTGTGTTAGTAGAATACGAAAACGGTTGAACGGCAACGATTACATTTCGATTCGATTGCGATAATGTGACAATGTGTGAATAGAATTGGTCCCCAGGTATGTAAGAGGATATTTTCTACTCCGAAACCATACAGTAATACGGCTACACATACAATTTTTTTCAAGTCACAGGTCACGAAAATTGTCAGTTCGTTTTTTGTATTAAGTATTATCTTTGAAGCGCCAAATCGATTAGATCGATTCGTCCCCCAATACAATATTTGGTCTAGTCGCAGACTAGCCTTAACATGGCCGGGTAAATGAACGATAAAGCCTTTCAGATAACTGTAATTTGACGGACAGGTGTAATTAGCCGCTACTCGCTACCGGCAAATGGAAGCATGATGATAAGGTGGCTTATTCTACGATCGTATGAATGTATTGACTGAAATAACATGCTTTAATAATTGCATCATATTATATTGTAATAAAGACATGCGTTGATGTTTACTGCGTTTTTATGGAATGAAAACAGGGTCGTTCCAACGGCGCTTCCGATTATTGTCAGTGAGCATTAGACACACTGACATGTTATGTTTTTGACAGTTTTCGAGGCAGAAATTAGTTAATAATGTAAATAAATAGATTGATATTTTACATGATTTAAATTTATCTGTTAAGAATACAATATGGTCTAATAATACAACTAAATTTATACCAGTTTCCTTACTGACTGAATGAACTTTGCAGATACTATAATTTGTGTTGGTTATCTTTTAAAAGCTTTTTTAATTAGTTTTTAAAGTACGAAAGGGTCGTTTTAATATGATCCTTTATATATCTATTTTTGCGAGCGTAAAACTTTAATTAAAAAATTTATATAAATAATACTGACATTTTGAAAAAAAGTAATAAGTTAAGATTTATCTTAAAATGAAATTAGTGAAAACAATTTTGTCTTAATTTTGTGAGTATTAATTTAAAAATGTATTGTATTATATTAATAATTCTGCAATTATCAATGCTATGAAAATTTGCGGTTATTTCTATGTATCTATTAATTTGTCGAGTTAAGCCCATTATGGTGGTCTCGAGGGGCTATTGTATTGTGCGACATGGTGCCTAAAATATCGCGTGTGCAAATACCTACCAGCCAAATTAGGAGTATTTATGTCAGTGTTAATAATATCAAAATTTAATCAAATAATTTGATTATTCTTTTTATGTTCAAATACATTGATGCAAAAGTTAAGGATTGTTAGTGATCGAATAATCACGTTAAAGCTGCTGAACTAATTCGCATGAAACTCAGTAATTAGAATAGAGTTATTTTTTTAATATAAAAAAATGATTTCTTTTTCGCTTCTCTTCGGCACTTAATAGAAAAGGGCCTTGCTCAAACTATCAATAATAAATAATTATTATATATATTTTAATTAACATATTATATAATATATATCGGCTAAGTGCAGAATAACACATCAAAGAGCACATATAGTTAACAGCTAAAGTAAGCAACGATGCCCTTCGAGATTACTACCGATGATGTTAACGCTAATGCTCAATTGCGGAACGTTTCGAATGTTGTCCAGCTGTTGCATTAGTATCGTCGATAATCGACGGATTTATCACACGAGAGCACGTATGTATTGTGGGTGTGAAAATGCGGTGTAGGCACTTAGCGAGTGGAAATTCGAAAATAAACCACGCAATTTCTCTTTATATCTGTAGTAATATTATTTATGTTAATAATATGTACAGTAACAGCCTGTTAATGTCCCACTGCTGGGCTAAGGCCTCCTCTCCCTTTTGAGGAGAAGGTTTGGAGCTTATTCCACCACGCTGCTCCAATGCGGGTTGGTAGAATACACATGTGGCAGAATTTCAATGAAATTAGACACATGCAGGTTTCCTCACGATGTTTTCCTTCACTGTTAAGCACGAGATGAATTATAAACACAAATTAAGCACATGAAAATTCAGTGGTGCTTGCCCGGGTTTGAACCCACGATCATCGGTTAAGATTCACGCGTTCTTACCACTAGGCCATCGCGAAATTATAATTGTATTTATTTATTTTAATTTCTGCTTCAACTCAGCTTTGAGTAGTTTCTAGTAGTAGTACTACTATTTATATTTCCTATTTCCTTTTTAATAACTGCATCGAGGAGTACTTAGTTGTTTTATAATTAATTGTGTGCGAGAATGTTTTTAGAACATATTTTGATATATTTATATATCTATATTAGTTTAAGCTAATTAGTAATGGAAACTGAAAACTATTGTTTGTATATTTGTTATTTCATTCTTAAAATATATTTTTTTTAACTATTTTACCTAAACATATTCTACTGTAATGCGTGTGTTAAAATTTTAAAAGCTTTTTAGTCTACAATAACTAAATATAAAGTGTAATTATTTATTATGTATTTTATTATATTTAAGTCCACAATATAAATAATGTAATATAATATATTCAAAAACTAAATATATTCATGAGTTACTTACATTACAGTTATACTAAAAAAAGGTTCTTGTTGTGTTCATTTAAAAAAATGCTATCAGCAACTGTCAATCCTTCGAGAATTTCATACAACAAGAACAAATACAAATAACAAAACCGAAGAAGGACACTTAGCAGTTTATTCTAAAAATTATATACTTGGTATGTAAAGTGTTTGAATTTGCGAAAATATCAACGGTATATTATGCAATTCCACAGTGAGATGATAAAAATGTTTACACTCTGCGTTCCGAGTCACGATGATTAACGTCTTGGGCTTGTCATACAATTTCATAGCGAAATTCTATTTAGACGCGGTCTTCTTAAAAATATTTACGTTTATGTGATAAAAATTATGTAATATATTATACATAAAAGAGTATATGCACTTAAGGGAAATATGGTTCTTTGGCTATTTATCGACAACGGCTCATCAGCTAATGAATTGGCATTAAAGATGATATATAATTTTCACAAAAATAAACTTGTTTAATTCAAGCCTGCCTTGTATGTTTAAATACAAACTTCTCAAGAAGTCACAGCTTTAATTGGGGCCAAGACGTCGAAGGAGAGTGCTCAAAACACAAGTATTTCTTCTTTACGTAGCTAAACTCAGGCGACGATTAAGGCCAACTCTTAGGTTGGTGAGCGTCTTGTTTGTATAATGGTAAGAACAGTAGTATGTTATACTATTTTGATGCGTGTATTCTTGGAATTTTATAATAATTATAGTCAATGTCGCATATCAATTTCTGACATTTTAAGACTGTTTTTGCGGTGACTTTCGATTTATTTCTTACAAAATAACCTTACAGATAATATGTAGGCTATGAACATAAACAGTGTTCGTTACAAACATTACCTAACCTTTAAAAAAAAAGTTTGACACGTAAATAAATGATATGGGGCCTATATGGTTGACGTTGTTGTTTCATCAATGTTTATTGAAGTCGAAAAGTGTTGCGTAAAATCTTCGTCGCGGTATCACAAAGTAAAGATTTCCCATAAAAGGTTCAACAATATGACAGTTACCTGTCTCATAAATCATTCCACGTTTGTAACGTAATTCGACCGTTTTCACGGTGTTGCCACATCTATAAAATATTTCTAGAAGCGGCATTTTCGTGATACATTTTCAGACTATTTACGTATTCAAAGTCTTTAATCAATTAGACTAGTAAGTTGTATAATTTACTACATTTCTCAATAACAAATGTGACAGGTTAATTTCCAATAATTTTCTTGTTTAAATTATTCAAAGGGTACATAATTAAATAATTAAGTTGTAAAGTTACAAATGAAAAATATTGGAACATAAATATTATGTAAAGCAATAATTCTATATTGGTCCTGTGTACATAATGCTATATAATTATAAGCAATAGATTTCTTTCATAGTGTTTACTTTTTTGTTATTTTGAAAATATTATTAATTAAGATAATTATTTGGTAAACATTTTGTATTTTATTTCATAATGTGCAATAGGCACTAAGTGACGTATATGAAAATTTTAAATCCCGTAACAGCCTGTGAATGTCCCACTGCTGGGCTGAAGGACTTTTTTTAAGGAGAAAGGTTGGAGCTTGTTCCACCACGCTGCTCCAGTGCGGGTTGGTGGAATAAACATGTGGCAGAATTTTAGTGAAATTAGACACATGCAGGTTTCCTTACAATGTTTTCCTTCACCGTAAAGCACTAGATGAATTACAATCACAAATTAAGCACATGAAAATTCAGTGGTGCTTGCCCGGTTTTGAACCCACGATCATCGGTTAAGATTCACGCGTTCTTACCACTGGGCCATCTCAGCTTCTTTTAATTAAAAAATCGAAAATCAGCGAAAATTTTAAATAAAATAAAATATGTTACTTATTTATTTTAATTTGAATTCTTATAACACTATATCATTTTGTAGTAGCAAAAGAGTTTGGCCTCAAACATCCATATTAGAAGATGCCCTATTCGGCGCGTTGAACTCGCGACCTTGGTCAAAAATAGTCTAACGAATTCACCAAATTTACGCCACTCAAAAAAACAAATTTGTTTAGAGCTTATCTCAATTCATGGTCCCGTACGTTATGTATTGTATAATAAGTTATATTTTTTAAATTATTCCATTATTTTTTTGAAGTAATTTGATAAGTTTAAGTAATAAATTTACCGAAGATATATTGTATGCTCCTTGCAGGCCTTTAAAGCTGTGCGAGCTGGCCTAGGTTCAATTCGATGGGTACTGCTATTAAAATCGTTTAATAGAAAAATAAATTAAAACTCATCGCCTTGATCTTGGATTTAGAAAAGATACCTCATGATCTGCACTCGTACAAGCCTGACTGGCTCACTAACGGTGTCAACCACTTAATTTTTTTTTATGTAATTATTTTTTAATAATATGATACGAGTGGACGTATTACATGAAATGATCAAGAAATTACTTAAAGCTAAAAAATACTTTTTCATCTTAGTGTAGTTCACGGAGTTTTAAGGTTAAGCCCTCGAAATAGTATCGCCGCGAAAGTATATTAAACCAAACCTAGCAAATATCTTAGCTGAATGCTTCAAAACGTAAAAAAAAATATCCTTGAATTTTTGTACTTTTACTCGCTAGCCTGAGCCGAGATGTTTTTAATCCAACACAACTGACCTTACATGTGCGGTGAAGGAAAACTTGCAAATGACGAATAAAATTCTGAAATAAGCTTTATTTATTATTTATTTAATCACTTATTTAATCAGAAAATATATGTATTGAGAATAAAAAATAAAAAATTATTTATATTTTTAAAAATGATTAAATACCTTATCTTTAGGAGAAACAGTTCACATGGCGTTAATTAAATTTTGGTAACTATTTATTTTATGAATCAGTAAAAAAAA
Source organism: Nymphalis io (assembly GCF_905147045.1). NCBI lineage: Eukaryota > Metazoa > Arthropoda > Insecta > Lepidoptera > Nymphalidae > Nymphalis > Nymphalis io. Next base: position 5,785,455 of record NC_065904.1, read on the forward strand.
TATCATATTACAAATTTTAAATAGTAAAAGAAATAATTAAATTAACCAGCATATATTACTAGAACTAGTCCAGGTAGTTCCAGCGTGTTCAAGTAACAAAAAATAATTCATTCATTTTTCATTCTTTCATTCATTCATACATTTATACAATAGTAGTAATATGAATTCATTACGATACCAATAAGATAATAAATCACTAAGATTTGTTTTCGTTTTTTCTCAATTGAAAACACTGCTTACAACTCTGTTTCAATCTTAAATCGTTTCGAGTTATTTATCATATCAATTTCATTAAAACAACATCGGTAAAATTATCATAAGCATTAAATTTCATATCAATATTTCATTGTTCAATAACTGTATGAAATCTAAACATTTGTAATGTAACCAAATATTATTTCATGGATTAAAAATGGCAGTTAGTCAGAAGAGTAATATACAGGTCTAAGAAAAACATACTATGCGATATATTTAAGCCAAACAAACAAACTCTAGAGGCATATTTATGTTTCTCTTTTAGTTTTCATTGAGTCACAACCGAATTTAGTGTTATTATATATATAACTAATTATAGAGACCACGCAACACATTGCATCGTTTAATCCTAGGGAACATTTAATAATAGCTTTGTATATCAATTGATTTATTTTTGTTATGTGAATATCGGTTAGGAATGTTAAGTAACGCATATGATTATGATTCAGATGACCAAATGAGCTAATATTTAAAACATTTGGAAACGGTTTTTTTCGTTCAATTCGAATTACAAGTCTTGAATTTATTGAAAGTATTTTGCGATAATTCAAATGTGTCACGTAATGGACCACGAAATTTGTATATTTTTAATAGTAACACTGTTAACGATAAAGTGGTTCCATGAATTTTTAAAGTCACACCGCTAAATCTTATTTCCCCGATTCACACTGTTAAAATAAGAGTCTAAATAAAACGTTGATTTATCCTAAAACATTTTATAACTATCGCTTTACTCGGCGTACGCCATTAAAGCTCCCAGTTGGCATGATTTTTTACGAAATCTTCAATAATTACCGCCATAATTCGGCCAATTTACAAAAAAAATCTTTATTAAATAAACCTTCCCCAAGAATCAATCCGTTTGGTAGTTTTTAAGTTCATTACGTTCAGAGAAACAGACGCTGCGAGGCGACTTGTTTTATAATATGCAGTGTCGATATTGAAAAAGCTTGAGCGTTGGGTAAGAATAAAATATATAGTTTTTTAAGTACGCGTTCATCAGATTTAATATAATGTAGTAAACAAATACGCACATATACCTAATATATAGGCAAAAGTCGTATTTATATACATATAGCAGTCAGGCTATTAGAAGTAGTCTTGAACCGCAATTTTACTATTTAGAAGCTGTCATTAGGGGGCATATTATGTACAAAGACCATGCAATGTATGTAATTAGCACAATCTTATAGTACATAGATGAAATGATTTATTTAAATAATTATGTGAATATCGAGCAGGAATGTTAAGTAACACGTGCGATGATTCAAATAATTATATTCGGTCAATGCGTTAACACTTGGCGCCGATGTATGGTATGATCACGAATCTATGAACATTATGAATGTTTTAAATGCATTGCTTGTATGATCGTCTGATTGTAAGTGGAACGCAAATGGGAATAGATTATTACATCTTCGTTAATTGCTGTGTAAGAATTTGTCTTTGGTATATGAGAAAACATTGGAGTTGGTACTTAACTATTAATTTATAACGGTTACGATACGTTCCCGATTCTATTCGGATCCTATTTCGACCGAGCTGTAACTGGATCGTTGAGTTAGTAGAATAGGAAAACGGTTAAGAGGCGATTACGTTTCCATTCGATTGCTCTAAAATGACAATTTATTAGTAGAATTGACTTCTTGATTTGGTCTAGTGGATGGAACACGTGATGATTGTGACGACAAATCCGGTAATCATCCGACATCAGCAGCTGCATTTTATTGTGGTTAATTGATGTTTATAATACATATCTGATAAAGGCATAATACTGTGGAGAGCTGAATAATAGTAAAAAGTAATAGCCCCTAAATGTCTCACAGCTAGGTCTTCTATTTTGGAACAGAAAGTGTCGCATGTTTCGGAAAAATGTCACCCGCAGTGAAGTAGGGCGACGGCATGTTTTTTAAAGGAGGATTTTTGAACTTCTTTCTTTACTTCGTCTAGAACGTTGTCTAAAACTATACTAAATTGTATTAACGGGGCGAATAGACATGTATTTGTGTATATCTTGAAGTATATATGGTGCTATAACTGACATACAGTTATGGCACCTGCGGTAAAGCTTTACCAGGACCATCTGGGTAGGAACGACCAGATCACTAGTCAATTTATCGGCAAATTCTCCTGTCCGACTGAAGAGTGAGCAAATGTAATTACAGGCACGATAAAGATTATATCAGATCCAGTGGTTGGTGGCGTATTGACGGTGTAAGAATTTATACTACTTCTTCCTACTTTTAAATACAAGATCTACCACCAACCATCAGGATAAACAGTTACAAGTCTACCTTTCTCTAAATAAATTAATTTAAATAAAAATAAAAAAAACAGTTAAATTTATTATAATGTATACAGATCTACATACATTTTTAAATAACTATTATTTCCTTAAAAAAAGATACACTAATGGTAATAAGCATTTATTAGAAATATGCAATAGAGTAGTAGTGTTTTTGTTATTTTTTTATTGTAGTGTTATTAAATACTCTTGCATATATATTATAGGTAAGCTAGCATATGAGCCACTTGATGGTAAGTGGTTGGTAACCAACGCTCATAGACATTAGCATTGTAAGAAATGTTAACCGTCGCTTACATCACCAATGCGCCACCACCCTTGGGAACTAAGATGTTAGGTCCCTTGTGCCTATAATTACGCTAGATTATATTTACTTTACTTTTGTTACTTTCTTTAATGAGTATATTAATAAATTTATTATTAAATATTTTTTTAATTAAAGGCAATTATCGTGGTATAAATTATCCATAAACTGCTTGATAATCTAGCAAAATGAATCAGGCTAATTAGAGCAGAGTTATGTTATATGAAGAATATGCCGTAATGCCTGCTAAGAGCCATGTTTAAATGAACCGTTTTGTTTACACTCATAGCGAACAAACAAGCAGACATGACGATCGTATTATGGAATGCGTACGCCATTGTCAATTCATGTATTTTCCTTTGGAAGGTTGATTTATATAAAACCTATAAAATCTGTCTGTTGTTTGTATACTAAGTCTAATTTAAAAAACAAATAGATTTGCTGCCTATTTTGTTATAGTGTAAATTTTACATAGTCTCATAACAAATTTAATTGGTGGAAACGAATGACTACTCGATTTTTTCCGGTTCTTCTCGGCACATTCAGATTACTAACAGTTGGTGAAAATAAATTTATTTAGTAAAATTTAGTAAAATCCATAAGAGCTTGACAATGATTTTGTAGGAAGTAAATTTTATCCCAGTCTTCTAAATAACCTTGATAGAAGAGTTCTAATTTAAGTTAAAAAATGGTAGAAATGAAAATCACGAACATATTTTTAAATTTTCTTAGCCACAAATTATAAATGATAACGAACATACTCCTTCACGATTAATTAAAATGCGCTAGAGGATTTTTTAAATACCTTCAAAACTAATCCATCAAAATGATAACAAAAAAAATTATGCTTATTTCTTTAGCTACATAACTATACTGAAAAAAAAAAAAGTTCGCAGTATTATGTGTACGTATTTGTCATCGTAGCCCCGAAAGGTGGACCGATTCCCAATCATTTTTAGAATTACAACTAATCTAGGAATAAAATTTCAAAGTAAAATTTAAGAGCGATGTTTCTTTATATAATATTTGAGTACAACGTTTTTTTATGTAAAACAAATTGACCATCACATGAGCCCAGGTTTTAAATACTTATTTATATTTTGAACAAAGGGTGCGACAGTTTTTTGACGTTCAGTTTTTAATCGCTTCTAAATAGTTTATCTAATAAATCTCGTTTAAAAATTTCACGCAAATATTCTTTTGTATAACAAATGATCTCACATGTCACAAACGTCTCGAAAAACATTTAATTGGTTCGCTATCTGTCACACTTATCTTATCATTTTACATTTGTCTTGTATGCAAAAGTGACATATTTCTGTGACGCTGGAATGTCGAAGGTAAACATTATGTTATTCTGAATTTTGCTAATAATAGTTTTTGTGTATTCTACTTTCTCTAGAACGTAATAAGATATTCATTATTATTATTTTAAAACTTAGTTTGTGTTATGGTTTACGATTTTGGTTACTTAAGAGTAACATTATGATTTTTTTAAATTATATAATGTGTGTAATTATATACAGTGTAATGTAAAACTTTTACTTTAAGGATATATTAGCTTATGAATGCTTCGAAATCATTGTCTTATTACGTCATCCTTTGCAATAATTTCTTTGTAAGAAATTTTTTAGTTGAGCAATGTATTAGGGCAAATAATTTTTTTTAATTCATCATTCTATTTTCAAAAACAGAAATTTTATCTGCAATTCGTACCTTAAGGAATCGCTACTGTGTAATAATTAATCCCCTAAGTAAAACTGCTAAATTTCATAATTATGTAATGTTTTTTTAATTTATAATATCTGTAATTCACGTAACGCGTGTATTAGTAACCATAGCAACAAAAGTATATAAATTTAATGTCATTAAAAAAAAGAATTTTTCAGTTTTAATGCACTCCTGTTAATTAGACATACGACTTTGAGTACTAATATAGTTTTAACATGTTTAACAATATCGGTTTAGCGGCTGATGTATGGAGTTAGAAAGTAGTTCATGTCTCGGAAAGTACGTTGCCTTCCACTATATCAGAGTGAAGGTACAATTATACAATTCAGGATGACTTTATTATGATGAAATTCTGTTTTGTAAGCAGTACTTTATATTCTGAATATTACCAGTTATACGCGATGATCGGCATATGAATGTAGAAGTAGTTAACACATGGAATATATATGAATAATGTTTATATTTAAGTACAAGAAATGATCTCAACATTTATATTATGCAATAATGATGAAACGTTTCAGATCTGTCCTTTTATGCTCGAGCCGTAAGGTTAGTTTTAAATATTTATTGATGTACTCAAAATACTTATGAACAGAGACTAAGAGACCGAACCACTGGTTTCAAATGTATCTTTACTGAAGATGGCGTGGACTTGGCAAGCATTTTGCGTTTTTAAAACGCTCTATTGTAAAGCTTATTTAAATAAATAAATTTGGTTTAATTTGATGAATCAATCAGCAACGGTAAGCTAATATTTTGTATAAATTATTTTAATAAGGGCTTCTTAACCTCTTAATAATTAAATTTTATGTCCATGACAGATCCATAAATAATCAAATGAAACGTTCTGAAATAACAACACAAAGAACATTTGGGCGTAACTTTGCGTAAAATATTGACTAAGCGTTTAACGAGATATTTTCAGTACAAAGATTCTTCTTCGTCGTTTTTATTTTAAAGTCGAGTTGAACAAAGGTTGCCGAGCTAATAAAGTACTTCCGACAATTTATTGTATTTTCTGAATCCGAGCTTAATCGCATTAGGTAATAAATTCTTTAAAAGCGAAACATTAAATGAAAAAGCAACCAAAATATTTTATGTACACACAGCATTATTTTACCTATGTACATATAAGAATCTTGCTTACTTTGTTTTGTTTTTACGTAATCAAAGACACACGCCAACAGATTTACATATTTTCCAAGTATAATCTACTAAGTTTTTGGCCTCAAATTTACAACACAAAAAATAGCTTATAGGTACAGTGAAAATGATGTAGGAAAAATCATTGGTAAGATTTTAAGACTTTTTTTTGCCGGTTCACGCTGCCTTAGATGTAACAAACATAATTTAAAAAAAATTGGTCTCTTAATTAGCCGCCCCTCAAATCTGTTGAAGGCTCAAGCCTATTCAGCCTGCTGGTAAATCCACCACTGGCACACGATGATTTTCAGCATCGACATCTTACATACACGTGTACCCACCAACCAAACTAAGAGGAAAGGAGGCCTTACTGTACTCAAGCCAATTAGCTCATCTGTCTTCTTAAATTTATCTTTAAGACAAATTTAGCTTATGATTAATTTGTAACCAGCGTAATGTAAGTTAGATCGCGCAATATGTATTTTTTTGTAAGTAATCTTCTTCAATGTTTTTTCAAAGACATTAATTTCACTATAAGTCATGCTATATTTATATATAAGTATAGCCATAATATCAAATTCTTGAATATTTTAACATGTAAGGTAAGTGTCGATTGCAATAAACGTGTTAAATATATAACAAATACAAATATTTCCATAAAATTAAGAATAATGCTGCTTCAATATGGTGAGAATCTGTTACGGGGTGGTAATAAAAAGGAAATGAATACGAGAAACAACAAACAGTCGCATAAGTTAGAAACGTATATAGATTGATTGTTGTTACATTCGTATAAATTGTTCAGTTTCATAATCGTATGGGATGACAAACTCGACAAAAAAACCATGTCAAGTCGTCACGAATGAAAAGCAACATCATTGTTAAAAAATTCTTTACAGGAACTTTTAAATAGTTTTTTTGTTTATTTAAAAAAAGAAGGCTGACTAGCCAATGTGCCACCTGATGGTAAGTGGTCACCATCACCTACAGACATTGGCACTGAAAGAAATATTAACTATCTTTTACAACGCCAATGCGCCACCAATCTTGGAAACAAAGATGTTAGTTCCCGTGTGCCGGTAGTTACACTTACTTACTCACCCCACAAACCGAAACAAAATAATATTAAATATTGGTGCTTGGTGGTACAATATGTGATTAATGGGTGGTATCTATCCAGACGGGCTTGCACAAAACCCTACCACCAAGTAAAAGTTGTTTTAGAATTGTTAAAATTAATTAATCAATTGCCTCGTCTTCAGAATTTTAATGTAAGTACTTAAAAAATATCCGTTACATGTTTTCTTAAATTGAACCGAGTTAATAACATTATAGCACATGCGATGGTAATATTATTACCGTCTTTAAAATTATACCGCTCACTTGTTATTTTTTTATATTATAGAATTCAATAAATTTTAGATGAAGCATGTTGGAGGTAATCATACGAAGGCAAAATTATTGTTATAAATATATTATTAACATTTGAATATTAATTAAAGTGTCTAATGGATTAGAATTTTTTAATATACATAATAGATAGAAGCTTTTAGAACCGTATACTTTTTGTTGAATTTTGGTTAAATTCATATGAAAACAACGAGCTATCTCGATTTAAAGTAGTATAACAGAGTCGTATGTTATCCTTCTATGTAATCACTTCATGTTTATAATATATCTTGTGCTTTGGTAAAATAAAATATCGTTAGAATATTTGCATATGTAAATTTGTTTGTAACAACATTTAAATCAAGCTATTTTATTCTATTTATAAATAATTGTATTTATAATTTATAAATCATTAAACACAATGCAGGAAGATATTGAATAATTTATAGAAAAAGAAGCATGTACAATAGTAAATTAACAGCCAGGAAATGACCTGCTTTTGAGGTCACTTCTCTCTTTTTAGGTTTGGAACTTATTCCACCATGCTGCTCAAATGCGGGTTGATAGAACACATTTAGGTAAGTACATTTAATGTATATGACTATAAAAATTTTATAATAGGTTTAAACATCGAATTTAAAAGCTTCTATTTTCATTTTCAAGTTTTAAATCGCTTGTGTTTAAGCCTGGCTTCGATTGAGTCCATCTCCGATCACAATCGCAGATAGACACGTTTAGAACTAACGTTTCCATTGTCTTTACGAGTGCCGTTACAACCTGTATAAATTTACTTCCTAGTGGGGTAAGAAGAGAAAAGATTTATGAGCTAAAACTAAACTTAAAAAACTGAAATATTTCGTCGTAAAATTACTGATACCCAATTAGCCATATTTTTAATTCATAAATTTTATATACGTAATAAATATTCAGGCAAACAAGTATTTAAATTAAAATAAGTGTCATGGGCTGCTCTCAAAATTAACGCAGTTAGGAAAGCTACTTATTGAGCGACTGGGGATCAAGGAAAAATAAGTAAAGGAGAAAAAAATGATTGCGTGTGGTTCGACATACGTAATAGAATTTAAACGTTGAGTCGGAAACGTTACGTTTAGAAACGTTTTATACTTAATGCATTACATTGGTTTTTCGATGTTGAAATAAAAAAATAGTTGAAATTTCCTTAAATCTATTTATAACTAAACTAAATATATAAAGATACGAAAATATAAATGTGGCACTAATGAGTTATATTTTCGAACGAGTTAATTTTAACGATTCATCTAATCTTTTAGTTGTTCTACTAACGCACGTGTCGAGTTCGCGCTGACGCCAAATCGTCGGTGTAATTTACCAATTAGTCACTCTGATCGGGCGCTCACGCTCCACACTTGTGCCCTTTACGGAGATCATACACGTTAAAAATATTTATTACACTAACGATACACAACTTCTTAGAATCAAAATTATATGTAATCATTTTTAAATTAATATTCTATCTGGTACCAGCCAGGATGGTCCAGTGGATAGAACTCTTTTTGGTTTTCTTGCCTTGATTTTTTTATTTATAATTATTGTATTGTTCGATTGCAAAAGAAAATATGATGACGAAGCCTGGTGTGTGAGATTCTGCAACATCACCGCGCGTTGGTGAAACTGAAAGCATCAGAATTGCGTTTTGAAACATGCAGGTTTCGTCACGATGTTTTACCGAATAAACTACAAACATTTGTTTCCATTAACGTGATTTATGAAAAATATTTCACTTTATTCTAATGATTTTTATTAAATGTATTCATTAATTCAGAAAAAAAACATGCAATAATTGATGTAATAATGTATTCTATTTAAAACATAATTTAGCAATAAAACGATCAGAGTTATAACATCTATATAATCGAAGAGAACTATTTTGTAAAACTTTATATATGAAGTCGTTAAGGTAATAGTTCTCTACCTCATTACGGATCACTGGATCAACTAGGGATCAACTATACTGCTTAGTAACGGTATATATTAATAATGAAACGTAGAGCCCCCGAAGAGATCACCGTTAGTTTGCGTATCAATTGCGGTACTACTCACTGATATTTATAATTTTGCATAGATAAATATTGACGCCCGTTGCGAAGTACCGGTGTGATGAATGAAAGAGCATAGGCGATACTTTCAACTTTAGTTATAAAATATGGCGCAATAAAACGGCTGCAGTGTAAGGTTATACCGATTTTTAATAATTATTTTGAGATTTTTAGAAAATAATGGTAATATTTTTAACTAAATTAACACTGGTTGGAAATTATTAAGCGATAAAAAGCTACGCGATATAAAAAAAAAACCGAAATTGGAAAAATTGACTCGCTTGATGGTTATCAGGGTAATTGTACGAATTCTAATGAAAATTGTAATTGAATTGTAAAATATTAATTAGTATTAAATAATATTACAGTTACGTGTAAAGGATTTTTTTTATATTTTCCGAGAGGGCAAATGACTCTAATGACCTGATGGTAAGTGGTAGTAGAGCCCAAACCCGACGACGGTCAGTACAGTCGGGAAGAATGTTCTCCACTAGCCGCCCCCGCCTTGCCGGCCCGCAAGATGCCTCTTCACGCCTCGTTTGAAGGAACCCGGGTTGTAAGAGGAGGGGAATACGTGAGCTGGTAAGGAATTCCATTTTTTGGAAGTGCGACAAAAAAAGGAGTTTTTCAATTTTTTCAAATTTCTTTGTGCGCAATGGAATCGATGTCACAGTTAGGCGGTGACATCAAGAGCGAGAACGCGTAGACTTATTAAGGAAGGGGGAAGCACAAATTAGAGAGAATAATTCCTTAGAGCTCTTGCCGTGATACAGTCGATAGAAAGCGCTAAGCATTGCTATGTCTCGACGAAATTGTAAAGGCTCGAGGGTGCTTGAGACCTTTACGTCGCCAATAATGCGGACCGCACGTCGCTGCAACCGACCCAAGGCCTCCAGTAGGTAATTAGCGGAACCATCCCAAAAGTGTGAGCAATAATAAAATGTTAAAGATTAATGTAAAGGATTGTTTTACTGGGGTGGTTTTACAATAGTAAGAAATTAGTTAATAAAGGTTTAGTAGCATAATTGAGCATATATTTGCTTGCGATGAAAATTATATCTCAATTCACACTTAACATAAAATCAAATATACAAAATTACAATTACAATATAAATTATATTTTCAACGATTTTCAAAGTTTGTTTTTTAACCAAACGTATCAAATATAAGCTATTCCGAATGAAGACAGCTTCTATTCCGCTCTGAATTACCTACAACGTGACATTAGAGGTACAGAGATAGTATTAAAACACCACTAGCTCTCTAATAAGTAGACGATGGACGACTAACGAGAGTCCTACATCAAGAGCGCCGCTTTGTGATTAGCTACAATTAATTTGTCGCCCCACAAACAGCTGCCCTTTCATTATGCGACTCGATACTCGTACATTTCAATTTCAAATTCATCGCTATTATGTCGTAATGAGAACATTCTTCAATGGCTCTCTGGGAAAGAAATATACTTTTTATAAGTCATACAGCCTGTTTCATATTGTTAGACACATGTTCGTTAATTGGGACGCGAATTTTTGTTTTTCTTTTTTTCAATATAAACAAGTTCTGGTAAAAATAGTACAGCCGGTTTACTATTACGAGAAATATGTACAGAACGTACGTGAATATGCGCACGAGTACAATACACTCGTAGCATTGAACTTTAGTATAAAATCAAGAAATCATATTCAATATAGTTTATTATTTTAAACAAATTATACAAATACATTCTATCACATGTGATATAACAATCATTTTATTTTCTAAACTTGTTATGTGTTTATTGTAAAAAGTGGTATACAAACAAAATAAATATTTTATTTATTTTATAAGTCTTAACCCATATTAATGCAGTTTTTTTAAATACTATGCTATGGGAGAACACGTGTGTCACGTGTTTGTGTGGTGCGTGGTGATTTATTGGAGCGTTGTGGGGACCTATAGGATTTTTAAGTACAGTACAGTACATTAACAGCCTGTTAATGTCCCACTGCTGGGCTAAGGCCTCCTCTTCCTATTTGAGGAGAAGGTTTTGGAGCTTATTCCACCACGCTGCTCCAATGTGGGTTGGTAGAATACATATGTGGCAGGATTTCAATGAAATTAGACACATGCAGGTTTCCTCACGATGTTTTCCTTCACCGTCAAGCACGAGATGAATTATAAACACAAAATAAGCACATGAAAATTCAGTGGTGCTTGCCCGGATTTGAACCCACGATCATCGGTTAAGATTCACGCGTTCGAACCACTGGGCCATCTCAGCTTTTGAATTTTTAAGATTACACGGTGAAAAGAAAGAAAATTGATATATACGCTTATTATATTATATTGATATTTCACCGGTGGGGGAGCGTCAACAGATTCTCAAAATTGTAAAATAGTCAGTCATATAATAAATGTACTAAAACTAGATACGTTAAAAATACGCTTAAATAATGTGTACTTTGACTATACACATAATCGTCGATAATTTATGAACAATGCTGAATAAGATAGATATTGTGGTAGCCTTAGGGATGTTTTAAGTTCACGGAAGCGATTTCAAGCGCTGAGAGCGGAAGCAATTGGTTATGCTAAAGGAAGTTCATAATATATTAATGGGAATACAATATTGAACATTGTTTATTGTTACAGCCTTTGTTTGCTGCAATACCGCCAGACGTTGATTTGTGAACTTATGACGTTTATCTATTGTTCTTGTGTGAAAAATATTCCGCCAATATAATTAAAAAATTACAGTTATTTAATACATGAAATGTATGATGAGACGCTACTAATCAATATATGTAAAAAGCATCGAACTAAAATTGTTGTTATTTTATATAAATAACAATAATTTTAGTTTTAGTAAAATTTGTTGGATAACAAATTTTACGTACCAATATAGAATACTTGATTTTTTTTTAATTATGAGAATGAAATAATAACAAATAAACATGCTTGTTTCAAATTGATATAACAAACAAGACAGCGTACACTATATTGACTGACTCGTTGGTCTTGAAATAAACAAACCAAATAAATAGATATTAATATTATTATGGTTTTTATGCACATATTCGTAATACAACATATGATGATATATGATGTTTTCGTGAAAAAATACAATTAAGATTTTTTGAACGAGCATATGGGCCGCCTGATTGTAAGTGATCACCAACACCCATAGACATTGTAAGAAATGTTAACCATCGCTTACATCACCAATGCGCCAGCAACCATGGGATCTAAAATGTTATGTCCCTTGTACCTGTAATTACACTGGAACCGAACCACAACAATGACAAGCACTGCTGTTTTGCGGTAGAATATCTGAGTGTGTGGTATCTACCCAGGCGAGCTTTCACAAAGCCCTACCACCAGATACTAAACATTTAGGAATTAGATTGAAGTAATTAATAACAAATTAATCGTAAGTAAATAAAGCATGCTCTATAAAAGCTACTTAAAGGAAAAACTGTGAAACTGTTACAAGTTGCAAACTAGTATTACTGTCAGCTGTTATTTTGCATAAGTTAAATATTCATAAGTTGTTTCCTGTACTCAATAAAGTTACAGCCCATTAAATCTACTTTTTGCGATCGGCCAAATTTTCTAATAAGAAAAAGTTATATAATGGTCTAAGATAACTGTTATTCTTATATAAATATAAACATTGATAAACTTTTTTTTAATACGAAATTATCGTGGGTAATCAAACTACATTTAAAAACGAATTTCTCAGTTTCTCAGCTTCTTCTTGTGTAATCTACATTCGATGTTAAAGCCACAATTTTTGTACTACAACTTGAATATATTGTTTAGAAGATATAATTAAAATTTTAAAAACTCATTATACGTTTATTATACGACGATAGTGAGATTTAAAATACTACTAACGCCATCTATTGGTGAAATATATTTAAGAATAAATAAATAAATTAACAACAAAAAAAATGATTTTAACATTCGCAGCTATACATTTAATTTTATTCTGGCAATTCAAAAGTACTTATAAGAGCTTACTTGAGTACATTTTTTTTTGCTTAATAAACGACGACCTTCATTTATTCATCCAATCAATTACGTAGATAAAGGTTATAAATGATAAGTCCTCTTTTGTCTTAAGATATGTTTAAGTGTGCAGTTTTACCTTGTAGGTATGTGCTATTGAACAAGTTGTCACATATACAGGTTCTAAAAGTGATTTGTGTAAGCGCAGCCGAATTGTAAGGTAAATTGTAGCGTTTATTATTATAATTATTTAATCAATGTGTTTAGTAAAAAAAAGCCGAGATGGCCCAGTGGGTTCAACCCGGGCATGCACCACTGAATTTTAATGTGTTTAATTTGTGATTATAATTCATCTCGTGCTTTACGGTGAAGGAAAATATCGTGAGGAAACCTGCATGTGTCTAATTTTACTGAAATTCTGCCACACGTGTATTCCATCAACCTGCACTGGAACAGCGCGGTGGAATAAGCTCCAAACCTTCTCCTCAAAAAGGGAGAGGCCTTTAGCCCAGCAGTGGGACATTCATAGGCTGTTACGGTTACGCTAATCAATGTGTTTTAACATGTTCGAATCAATTGTTATTAAATACTACAGATAAAACACCGTAGTTAGCTTATCTGTACCCATAGATATTAAAGTGTGAGAGAAAGTAAAGTATTTTTTTTTTCACTTAAATAGTATTGTTTGAGGTAATATTAAATAAAATTAATAAAGTTTTTCTTAATACACTCCTCCATATCAGCCGTATTTTTATTTTGTGATGCGTATTTCAGAAACTAGATATATATATATATATATATATATATATATATATATATATATATATATATATATATATATTTATTGATGGAAAAATTTACATGAAGTTTTTTCATATAAGTTTGCATACTAGAATAATCTATACACTTTTGATTAGTCTACATAAGACTAGTAAAAATCCACAATTTCTACGACCGATTTTTTTAACTATAATAAGTATGATGAAGCAATTCGGGTATATGGTATCCCATAGATACATTCAACATCTAGGCGCTGTGAGTCAAGCATTTGGAATCGGATATCCCATCTGTGGCATATTACCGCACAAGGAATGTTGTTTGTGTGAAATTCGCCATCATCTGCTTTAATCTCTGACCCATCGAAGCTATTTTCGTTAATAAACTTATCCAATATAAAGTATATTTAATAGAAAAGTTTCATACTATTGGCTGTATTCAAATAAATATATTTGTATAAGTGTCTGTCTGTGATTTCAAAATAACTGATTTAAGTCAAGATGGTTGTTTTTAAACTACTAAAATAAGTATTATTTTTATTCTTGTTTATCTGTTATTTTATGCGGGATAATATTTAAAAAAGGGAAAAATTACTTAATAACTTAATTTATTTATCCGTTTGTGTACAGAGAACCCAACCAACGACTCGAGGGCTAATGCGCTCAGCTACTTTATTTACACTATGCCAGCATTTTACTTATATATTATGTAACCACACTTAATGTATACTATCTCTAATTTAATAACAAGTCCTTGAAAAATGCTAACTTTATGATTGTCGTTTTGTCTTAGAGTTTATTTATTGTTTTTTTGTTGTTTTATTTTTTCATAAGTCACTAAGCATGCGGAATCGCAATCAGAAATTGTAATTTACAAACATAGAGAGGTATTTCAGTTCACGTAACGTTGTTGCACGTTTTCATCGTCTGTGCTATCTTGATTTTATTATCGTCATGTACATTTATTACTGTATGCTATTAAATACGATAAATTTCGCTATGAATTTCCTGACAAGAATATGTTAATTGACATAATCACGAGTACGCATTAATTGAGAACCGAATGACCCAATGTCCAAAACACACAACGAACCCGAGCAAGTAACAATGAGTCTCACTCGTTTTGGATTTATTGATGGAAAATAACATCATGAGAAAACCTGCATATTCCGGTCACACGTGTATCTGCCAACCAGCATTGGACCTGCGTGTATTAGGCTCCTCAAGAGAAGATCAGGCCTTTCACTAGTCACCTTTATCAGACGTTATTTTTTTATTTGACATTGATCACGCTTTGTATGGATTTCTACTAATCTATGGAGGTACTATTAATTCATCAATTATTCTATCGCAAAACAGCAATAATTTTTATTTCAGAGTTCCGGTTTGGTGAGTTAGCTAATGCACAGGGGACTTAGTGGCCTTAGATAACCTATTCATTTTTGTAATTTCTTAACATCAGTGATATAATATTTTTAAGGGAATGCCGCAATTACATTTGTAACTATCTAAGGTCACTAGTCACCCTAGTATATAAATCTTATATAATAGAATAGGTATTACCCCTCATTTTACTATAAAATAGACCACACTCGCCTTCGCCTGAGGTTTTAACGGTACAATATATTAGTAGTATTTGACAGTAATTGTTGTGAATTGCTATAGATCGCAACGGAATCCTTAGCCAATGTATACTGATCTTCCATTCATCAAGAAAATGAAGTCAAGTGATAAATCACAGAGGTCTAAATCGCTGGTGGTAGAAATGCTAGGATTTATTTCAAACCAGCATCTTCGTAACCGTTGGTCGCGTATTTATTTATTGCTGTTACGATTGTCACTTAACTCACGAAACGAATTTTAAACGGATATTGTTCTAAATATAGTACTTTGGTTCCAATTTGAAATAGGAATACCATTGCTAAACTTACGATAATGGTTTTGGAGCCTGTACGGGTATAAGAAAATTCTGGTGCAATTTCTACTAAAACTTATCTACCAATCGTTATATATATTAAATAAATACATAATTAAAAAATGTTTTTTTATATGTATCGTACCCAAAGTGGTCATTTAGCAACTACTTTTTGTAAGATTTTTTATTTATTTAATATTTTTGTTGTAATTTTTTGTATAAATAAATAGTTACTTTAATTGATTCAAATGAAAAAGCTATAAAAAAACCTTTTATTAATATGTTTTAACGACTTCGTATTGTTTAAACTATAAAATATAAATATACTTAAAAATTATATCATCTTAAGCGAATTTTGGCCACAGCGATATATCCCAAAAAATTAGGAGATTCAAATATTATAATTAATAAATATTCGCATAAACAGATGCACTCTTTATTCCCTCATACTCATAATATTTGATAGACAAATGGCACGGCATCCTGGAATGAATGGTGAGAGCAAGCACGGAACAGGCAGGGTACGTTCTTAAAGAAAACGAGGCAGCCAAGTTCCGATATGTTTAGAAGGAGACTGAAGTATGAACTAAACAACTTTAATATATACATTTAATAGTACTAATACTTAATTATATAACTAATATAATTTTTTTTAATAATATTTCTTTTTTAATAATGTTTTTGTGTTTTTAACGTGTCGGCGCTGTTTTGTTTTGTTAACAACTTAAGAGCAGACTGATAATCTGCGCCGAGTCATATACGACATATTGAGCAATAAAAACAAAAGCACCTAAGCTTTTGTTTTTATTGTTACGTACTTTCTTTTAATATTGTTTATTTAATCATTGTAACAATATTGAGAGCAATAATTTTATTATTATTATAATTATATGGTTTCCTAGGTTCAAGAAACCATAGCAACCATGCAATCGAGTGACTGCAGAAATCAAATGACTACTTTAATTATATGTTTTTATATTCATTATATATAAGAAGGTGGCGGGCACCAACTCAATGCGGAAGGCGGAGGACAGGGAGCTTTGGCGCACCTTGGGAGAGGCCTATGTTCAGCAGTGGACAACGATTGGCTGTTGATTGATTTGATTGATATTCATTTAATATATGTATATTATTTGGTATGTGTCTATCATAACCCTTTTTCATTAATCAAGTAAATATCAGCCAGCCTATTTTTTAACTATTATATATGGTTATTGTTCTGACGACTAAACTGATTAAATTTGTTATAGAGTTAACTTGAACCCCGGACAAGCATACAAGTGGATAGGCATTTGGACTTTAAAAAACCAACATCATACCTTTGTTTATCTCAAAGACCATATACCACTAGTTTTCAATACAATGCTAGTTTTTAATTATTTGCCTTGTTCTGTGAAGATGAAAGCGATATGTAGCATTGTGTTCAGCAATTAGACCCCACGTGATCAAATCGAACTTTTTTTTTTCGTATGAATGTGTGTCTTGTTCGTTTCTTTATTTATTTTCACGTAAAATTACTAATACGGTTAGAAAATATTTTTTTTTTAGGATTCGAGTTGTTTCCGTTACATTAAAAAGTTGTACGTTAATTTTTTTTATTTATTTATTATTATTTTTTTTTTTTATATATATATATTCGCCGGGAGGGCAAATGACTCTACTCCACCTGATGGTAAGTGGTAGTAGAGTCCAAACGCGACGACGGCCAGTACAGACGGGAAAAACGTTCTGCACTAGCCGCCTTCGCCTTGCCGGCCCGCAAGATGCCTCTTCACGCCTCGTTAGAAGGAATATTTTATCTTGACAATAATAATTTATATTATTATTATAGATAGAAATTGAATGAAGGTAAATCTGTATGTAATAAATCTTACAAATACATAATATAAAACGCAAAATAGAATTTTTAAAATTTTATCAGTAAAGGAATTTTTTTTTTACAATTTATATTTAAGTAAATATATCCAAATATATATTATTTCAGTACTTAAAAAAATGGCTACAGTTATTAACATATATTAAAATATAATGGCTTAACATGTTAATACTTAATATGCTAAGGCATTGTTAAAATAAAATTAAAAAAAAAGCTTATTATTTTCTAAAGCTTTATTCAAAAAAAGTTAAGAAAATATTGTGAGAAATGAATTATTTAGTCGAGAATGTGTATTGTATTTCAAGTTATTAATATAAATTGTGGGGTCTCAACTCACACGATGTATGGCTTTAGGCTACACTGTGCTGTGGGTATACGTGCCAATCTCGACAGCCCAGTCACGCCCGCACCACTACAAATCAGATCTAATGCCGCAAAAGTAAGAAATATTTATATTTTATCATAAATTATTGCAATAAGAAATCATTTTAAACAAAATTATTTATGTGACGAAAATGTTTAAAATTATAACTACATGTAGGTGATACAATGCTTATAAATCATACTTGTAATACATATATTTGTTTTAACTATATAATATATTATTAATAATAATATTTTCAAATTTATAAAGTACGTAAGTGTTAAATTTTATATTGTCCATGATAAGAAATTCTGACATTTGTCAATGAATAATGAAGCAATAGTGTATATTCCATAATAAATAAATCGTTAATAACAATTGTCGAGCAGTTGGATATTTTCAGTATGTTACTCATTTAAAACCTAAGTGGTATTTTGTTTGAGCTATCTGAATGCCACCTACATCGTCAACAATGGGAACATTTTATGTTTGACATATTTTCATTGGCAATGTATGTGATCAACCATTCGCAACGAAAAAATAACAGTGTGATGTTATTTTTTCTTCATTTTTTCATACAATATTTCATGTTTAGTTATTTTTTATCTTCTTTTTGTGTGTTTTTGTAACTCAATGTGTTGTTTGCAATACATAATGGTATCTATCTATATTGTTGTATGTATCTTGATCGTGATCCGTAGTATACGTAAAGTCCTTGATCCCGGTTGTTATCAGCGTCGGATTAAAGTACTGGTTGGTCCATAAATAATGTGAAGGTTAGATGGCAATCTCTCTGCGTTAAAACTTACCTGCTCGATCTGGATTAGAATAACAATTAGATGTTGACACAAAGCTGCATAAATGTGTAGGTAAAATCTTAAGGTAATTCGAACGAAAATTTAAAAATGTACATAATATTAGAATACTAAAAAATATTTCATATTGACGTCACAGCCACAAATAATACCACCGAAAAGAGTGCCTAGTTCGAGTTTTTTTTTTAACTTTTTCGATAGAGTTGACGTTACCTGCGATTTGATTGCCTCGTTCGTCTAGTGGCCAGATGTAAGTCCGAAGACCTGGTGAAATCCCAGATCGGGCCAATAAAAATTTATGAGTTTTTCTGTCGAAAATTCTCAATAGCAGCTCGGAGTCCGGAAGTTGGAAGTGTGTATACTCCCGTGCCTCGAAAAGCACGTAAAGCCGTTGGTCCTGCGCCTGAACTCTTAACGGTCGTGTCGGATTGCCGTTCCATCGGATTATGAGAGTTAGGGAATAAAGAGTGCAACTATGCTTGCGCACACACTTGTGCACTATAATGTCCAACGCAGTTGGAGGACTATTATTATTACCTTGCGATTTGTAGGGAATGAAAACAGCGCCATCTGGTGAAAATAACCCGAATTCCATACAAATCGCAGTTAACGTCAACATTTTCAAGCCCAACGTTAGGATGGTTCAGTCCACGATGGCGTGCCCCAACTCTTTTTTTCCCATCGCTACAGTGCAAGTGCGCAATGTAGCGTATATCGCACACTTGTACAAATAATAGTAGAGCGCGGGTTTGGATTTAACTAACTATAAATTATGAAATACATATGTATGTATGTATTTCGGGTAAATCACGACAACACATTATCATTATTTCATTATAATGCCTTTTTAATGAATTTCTTTTCGTTAATTGTTGTTTGAAACATAAATGTAGATATGTTTGTTTTTTTAATAATTGCAACACCTGTATTGTCCGGAATAAAGTTTTTCTTTCTCTTAGATTAAACGTCGCATCGAATTAGATTTCGGAACAGCGCATTTAAAACAATATAATATGACTAAAATAAAACTTTAAACATAATAAAATAGTAAATTCGATTATTCTTGCATATTTTTTTTTTCAAAGCGATATGACTTTGGGCGTTATCTTTCCTGGTCTGTTTTGTCATACAACATAGCAAATTAAATCTTCAAGCAACTTATAATTTTTAAGACCTGTATAAGCTAGAGAGTTATTTAGTTGATATGCTAATATCGAGTGAATGAAAAGTAAATTGTATACTATTTATCTTGCTAAGTATATAATTTATGTGCACTGCACAGGCGTACGGACCGATTGCTTCTGTCTTGATAAGAAACTTTGCAATTACTAATCATTGACTACTAATGTAGAAGTTGTTTGGAAAGCCGTAGCATTTAAATTATAACTTTAGGTAGTCATATAAATCGCGAATATAATCGCTTGTACAATGTAACTTGAAGGGTATTTACTGTCATGATAATTATGGGACGGTCACTGACTCGGTCTAGTGATTTGATCATAAGGCTGTAGGTTCGTGATTCTAAGCCTAGGTCGGATCATTAAAAAGTTATTGAGTTGATTGAGTTGATGTGATACTCAGTAACAGCACGGAGTTTGGAAGTTGATCTAAAATCGGTTAAGACAATATAATATAATACTTTAGTTTTCCATTTGTTTTTTTTTAATGTGAATCCTTGTGTAACATATTTTTTAAATTGTGTTTTTAATTTATTTCCTTTATTTACGAGTTAAATAGTATATATAATATCGTAAATAAAGTTTTTAGAATATGGATAATTTAGTATAAATATGTAATAAGTTTATAAATAATGTATTTGTAGTTAATATTGTGGTAGATAATATATTGTAATTACGTCAATCACTGCCTACATTTTCTATAAAACCAATTTGTAACTGCAAGGCTAATTGGTAAGTTAAATGTGACGCATCACGTTTCATACACATATATATTTATTTATTACATTAAAAAAATAATCAAAGCTTTATCTTGAAATTAAGTATGTCTAATCTTATTATATATATAGAATTGTTGCAATACAATAAAAAAAAAAGATTTTTTTTTAGTTTTTTACGATTATTTTAATATATTTCTTATTTTAATAAAAATTATTATTATATTTTTTTCCAATTAATATAATATATTATCTGGATTTTATTTACAATATTTACGACTATCTGATTTGGTAATGCTATTGCTACTCACCGGTAGATGGCGCTATATAAATTAGGCTTAAGGAAAACTTACTAAACAGTGCTAAAAAGTTTTGAAATAATCGTCTAGTTAATAGAAATGAATAACTTACCTTACAAGACCCTTGTACACATATAGCGCGAAATCCTGGTTTGGTACAAGGAGTGCCGTCGGCGACCAATGCTAATGAGGCATAGAATTGTTGCCCGCGCGGCCGGCAGTTGAGTATACACGGCGCATTCCCTTCATAAAAACAATATTTTATAATGTTCGAGCAATTATAATATCACAATAACTTTAACATTTCAAAAAACGCTTTATTTATATTTATAGCTTTATTCATGTTTCGTTTCATCGAAGGGTTATAGACTTACAATAAAAAGTATAAGGTTCCATTCAATTTTTTTTAATTAAATCAATCAATATAAATACTTTTCTTAAAATACACTTTTACAAGTAATTTCAAATCGTCTACTATAACCACTGGTTCAAAATGTGGATTCGACAAGAAGGTCGAATGTTAAATTATTAATACCGCAAATATAATTACACTGGCTCACCCACCATTCAACATAATTACGGCAATAGTTTGTATTGTATTGCTTGCGTTAGACTAACAGGTTAATGGGTCCACTCTTAAGGCCAAATACCTGAACAGCTTTTAGATTTTATAGCTTTATTACAAGACCGAGCCCTACCAATACTAAGAATTCCCTAACAAACTTCTGAAAATAAAGATATCTTAATATAATTTAAGAATAATATTGTATTTTATGTTTATTTAAGTATTTTAGAAATCCTGCTAAGGCTTACTTATATTCGTTAAAGTAAATTAAAACGCATTCAAGCTTACCGTCCACATAGGGTACCCAAGTGTAAAATCTCCCGCGGAACGGTCTGCGATCGTACACCGCGCACTGTTCAGTCCGGGGATCACGGACTGGGCCAGGACAAGGCTGTTACAAATAAAAATACACCAGCTATTTATTTTGATAATAATAATAATTTAAATATTTTCTGCATTAATATATAAAGAGAGATAGTGTAGTTGAATGTTATATTCTAAGAATGTATCAGTCTGATTTACAAAATATGTTTAACAGCCAGTTTATTAGTCAGTACCACAGAAGCGTTTAGTACTACAACATAATTCTACAACCCAAAAGGAGCAGAGCAGTGACCGTAAGCGTCAGCCAATTTGGCATACTATGATGATGAAGACAGATGATGAAAACTGACAGATTTCCGTCAAGACGGTCATTCTAAACGGAAAATAGTCAAGTAAGTCTCAATTTCCTTAGTGTCATAATTTGATAGTTCGGCAATCGGACGTGACCTGAGGGAGTAGTTTTACGTACTTTCCGAATAATTGAAGATTAATAGTTAGTAGTTAAATGAATGTTTTTGCCTATTTTCTTTTTGTCATATTCGTGTCTGTTATAAATTGAAATGCCTCTTATTTTATAAAGTTTGCTATTCTAAAGCGGTTATAAGAAATCATGATTACGACGATGAAATATTTCTTATCAAGATAATATTAGTAGTCGAAGTAAAGGTCGCCATTGCGCATGCGTTTTAATATCACTTGATCATGTCTTTATTCAACTTTACATATGAACTTACAAGTAAAAAAAGTCAAGATTTCACTTAAACCATCTCGTAAAACATACAATACATTTTAGATATTAAACAAAAAATAGATTGCATTGTAACTAGTGCTAAATGTATTTGCAAATTTCTCGCTTACCATCCGATCATGTAAAAATAATCGTATGATGTTGATATGATTTAAGTCAGTATGTTTTACTACTAGGTAATATGCCATACTCATATATTTCTCATCTATCATCTATTATAAAATGAAACCTATCCTTAATTTTCAAATATAAAGCTCTTATTATTAATTTTTCTTCGTCTACTTTGAGAATTGTGACATCCCATCTTTTTTATACAAGACAAAACATGATATTCCTTTGGGCTTCTAAGCATAAATAAATAAGAATTTAAATTAATATAAAACTCTGAATAAAACACACTCACTTCAATTTGGATTATTTACTGATTGACTGATAACTGACTGACTGACTTTTCAACTGTTTAAATCGTATTTTTTTATAGAATAGGAAGGCAGACGAGCCATATGGTCCCTTGATGGTAAGTGGTCACCAACGCCCATATAAATTGGCATGGTAAGAAATGTTAACCATCGCTTACATCATCAATGCGCCACCAACCTTGGGAACTAAGATGTTATGTCCCTTGTATCTGTGATTACACTGGCTCACTCACCCTTCAAACCGGAACACAACAACACCACGTACGTTTTGCGGTAGAATATCTAATGAGTGGGTGGTGCCTACTCAGACCTTGGGAACTAAGATGTTATGTCCCTTGTACCTGTGATTACACTGGCTCACTCACCCTTCAAACCGGAACACAATAACACCACGTACGTTTTGCGGTAGAATATCTGATGAGTGGGTGGTGCCTATTCAGACGAGCTTGCACAAAGCTCTACCACCAGTAAAGTGGTGGCAATATATAATTAAAGTTAAATATGAACATACAGTAGTGTTACACTCGTGGTAGCGGCGCGCAAGCCCCGGACAATCAGGAACGCTGGCAGCGCTCGCGTTTCGAGTTCGGCGTATCCTATCCGTGCTCCGAACCAGCTTCCTTCTCTTCCTACTGCGTCGCCATCTGAAGATTAAAAAATACAACTTCAAAACTCATTTTAATATTATGTATATAGTTTAAGACTATGCATCTACTATATTTTATATAAAATATATTGATACATATCTTTCACACACACACCGATTGACGATACATATGACACACCGATCAGGTGTATCATATGTATCGTCGATAAAAAAAAAACTATAAATATTTTATGAAGATGTTAAAAACAATAATAATAAATATATTTATTAAAAATAAAAAAAAAAAATAAAAAACCAAATAAAATTCTTAAGGTAAATATAAAAAATAATTATATATTTTTTTCAGACAACCCTACGAACTGATGCTTGTAAAACATATACATACAAAATATACATGAACACACAAATATCTGTATAAAAAATATGGATACAGATTCTGGGTACCTCAATAAATGGAGATAATTTACAAAATTTATTGTAATTTTTCAATTCATATTAAAATTCCTAATGAGAAGTAAATAAGACATCTAATTACATAGAAATGTGTGATATTTGATCTTTGTTTGTTGGTTAACATAGCATTAATAAGGTTCTGTATTTATATTGTATTAAGAATGTATGTATGTGTGAGTGAATGTGCGAATTGTGATACATACATTCGTTACGTTACGATAAGCCCGCGAATTGCGTGAGACTGAAATGAGATAAAATTACTACTAAAAGGTCCCAATTGGAGGATTCACTAAAGTCCGATACCAATACAGATAGCAATCTAAAATTTACAGTAACAGTAACAGCCTCTAAATATCCCACTGCTGGGCTAAGGCCTCCTCTCCCTTTTTGATGAGAAGGTTTGGAGCTTATTCCACCATGCTACTCCAATGCGGGTTGGTAGAATACACATGTGGCAGAATTTCGATGAAATTAGACACATGCAGGTTTCCTCACGATGTTTTCCTTCACCGAAAAGCACGAGATAAATTATAAACAGAAATTAAGCACATGAAAATTCAGTGGTGTTTGCCCGGGTTTGAGCCCACGTTCATCGGTTTAGATTCACGCGTTCTTACCACTGGGCCATCTCGACTTTACTTAAATAAGTTACGTATGTGTAATGTTGAAGCGCACAAATTTGTTTTTTTTTCTATGTTTATTTAGAATAGATATTTCTCCCGATAACAAAGCAAAAATCCCGATATTTTCAAATTTTGTCCAGATTTTAATCTTCAGATCAGGCAGCCTTAGATTGTTAGCTAACATCGAACTAATGATGTTTCTTAATTTTATTTATTTAATATTTGGGAAACAAACAGATATAAAATATAATCTAATTACATAATACAATTTAAATATCACATTATCCAGCGAAGTTTCCACCGATTGATGAAACATAAAAAAACTCAAATACTTTAACACAATAAGAGAAAAATTATTGGACAATATTAAAAATATATAATTAAGTTAATTTAAGATTGTTACAAATATTATCTTTAAATTTAATCAAAGATAAATGAAATATATCAATGTTCCCAAAATGCTTATTATATTCGCGACAAGCTCTGATTAGAAAACAGTTAGCATTATGTGATGAATGACAAGTGGGAGTATAAAAACATAACGGTTGACGAGCGTTGGATCGTGGGCAGTTCAGAGACAACTTGCTAAGTAGAAAAGGGGAGTCAACAATATTATTAATAATTTTATATAAGAGAACTTGGTCTCTCATAGATCGGCGTTTTGAAAGAGCTAATAAAGGTTCATGGGTAGAATCGCTAGATTTAAAAGACAAATATTTTAAAAATTTGTATTGGATCTTCTCGATTTCATTTATATGAATATTGTACTGAGGATTCCATACCGTAGATGCATACTCGAGTATAGAACGGACGTACGCGTTATAAAGCAGGTTAATAGTAGAAGTATTTTTAAATTCAGATCCTGTTCTCATGATGAATCCTAGCATGCGATAGGCTTTTGTTGAAATACTTCTAATATGAGAACCAAAAGAGAGCTTGCTATCCAGTGTCACGCCTAAGTCTCTCACCTCGTTCTTCCTTGATATGTCGTTATTATTGACAGTATATTTATAAAGCAAAGTTTTACGCTTACGAGAAAAAGAAATTATAGCACATTTGTTTATGTTAAGATGAAGAGAATTTAATTTGCAGTATGTCTCTAACCTATTTAAGTCAGATTGTAGAGCATGACAATCATCTAAAGATTTAATAGATTTGAAAATTTTTGTGTCATCAGCATATAAAAGAAAATCTGAAGACACAAAAACATTATTTATGTCATTTATGAATATATTGAAAAGTAAAGGACCGAGGTGAGAGCCCTGAGGAACACCTGAACTTATCGGTATAAAAGATGACAGATAACCTTTAATAGAGACAGCCTGAGAACGGTTGCGAAGGTATGAATCCAACCATCTGAGCAGGTCGCCATGTATACCGAAACTTTCAAGTTTGTAAATAAGTATATTATGAGACACTTTATCAAAGGCTTTGCAGTAGTCGGTATACACGACATCCACCTGATGTCCTTGATCCATGGAATTAGAAACCTGATGCAAAAATTCACATAAGTTTGTCTCCGTCGACCTTTTATTAATGAAACCATGTTGCTCATTTATTAAGTGAGGACGTATAATAGGGAATATTGTGTCGTAAATTATTTTTTCAAACAACTTCGCAATGCAGCAAAGTTTGGATATGGGCCTATAATTTTTTATATCATGTTTGCTACCGGATTTTAAAATAGGTACAATGTAAGATTTTTTCCATAAAGTTGGTAAACATCCGGTGTGGAGAGACATGTTAAATAATAAAAATATTGGTAACGCTAATGCATTGCGAAATTGTATAAGAAAACAGGGAGGTAAAGCATCGGGGCCGGTACCTTTGCGTGTATCGAGGTTTCTAAGATAATTCTTGACAATTGGAATTGAGAGTTCAATAGAGTGTAGATCCACGAAAGATCGACTCTTCGGTGGCAATGAAACTGAACCTCCTTCCGGTTCAAACACAGATTGAAAATAACTATTGAACATGTTGCTAATCTCCTCGCCATCAGATGACGCTGTGTCCTCAAGAGCCATAACGTTTGGTAAATCGTTAGGACCTTCCTTCTTTGATTTTAAGAAAGACCAGAAATATTTGCTGTTACGCTTAATTTCGCATTCTGCGCGATCAATGTAAGCATTATAACAGTCGATTTCAATTATTCTCTGTCTATCCCTCAGAAGCAAAAATGTGTCATAATCCTTAAGTCTAGAGTAAGTTTTCCATTTTCTATGATATTTTAATTTTTCATTAATTATTTTTATTAAAGGTTTAGTGTACCAAACAGGATATTTATGTGAGACCTTGACTATTCTGGATGGTATATGTTGATCGATAATACTATAAACGATATTATAAAAAGTAGCCGTAGCAGATTCAATATCAAGATTTGAAAAACGAAATTCCCAATCAATTTCATTAAGAGACTTGTTAATTGCCTCATCATTGGCTTTATGAAAAAGACGGATTGAATGGGGAGAGTGACGCATTAATTCGGCATGTACTTGCAATGAAGATATTTCTAGAGCCGGGTGGTATTTGTCTTCATCGAGTAGGGGAAACGGACATTTAGAGACATTACAGTTTCGATTACAAAAAACTAAGTCTAATAAACGATCAGTACAGTTCCAAATAACATTATACTGCTTTAGATTGGAAAAAGACAGAAAATTGTGTAATATAGTTACTAATGAGTCTCCGAGAGAGTCGGACAACTCCAAATAATCTTCGACCTGTATCCATTGCCCATTGCTTACATTAAAATCGCCCAGGATTAAATAAATATCGTTAGGTTTATCAAAAAGTAATTTAGAGATTAAATCAAAAAAGTATTTTTCGGATTCAACTTGCTGCGGGCAGTGAGGAAAGTAACAACAGTAAATGTTTAGCAAGCGTGATTGTTTAAGACGAATAGTGACAACTATGGCTTCAGCTGCAAATTGATCAAAAATTACCCTTTCAAAACTGTGTATTTCAAACTCACGACGTAATGCAACTAGCACTCCGCCGCCCATTTTATCACCACGACCCTGATAGTTGCGGTCGCATCGATATACAATATAACGATAGTCAAAAAGTTCAGAACTAAGCACCGAATCCAATAGCCAGGTTTCACTTAAACAGATAATGTCAAAATCGTTAAGAAGCAAACTTTTATAGAATAAGTTAGTTTTGGAGCGCAACCCACGAACATTTTGATAATAAATTTTTAAATTATTATGATCCAACACGGTGACCGAGGATTATAAGCATAATTAATATTCACAAATTTAAGAATAATAAAAATCTTCATACACTTGTCAAGCAAATAAAGTTTGGTAATCATTAGTTTGTTATAAAGTCGCAGTAATAAAGCATTTAGGGAAATTGTATTTAAATAAAGTAAATTAATTAAGATTGAACATAGAAAAAAGAAACAGCTATTTATGTACGCAATAAGTAAAACAAAAGATGACAATTGAAACATAATAACGCCTATTTGATTTTTTTTAAATCATTGACATTCGCAATATGAATAACAGGGCTGGTGTCACCTTTTCTAACCATGATTGAGCAATTTTTGACCCAAACATATTTATATTTTTGCTCTTTAGATAAAGTTTTAGCACGCTGTAAGAGCATTTTATTAAATTTAGTTAAATGGTCATTAAAATAAATACGAGAGTCATTTTTTGCAAAGCCAAGATCACTACACATTAACTTCAACTTTTTCAAGCAAGCCAAAAAATTACATTACGGATAATAAGAGAACTGTAAACAATTATTTTCGTATTTCATTCTTATTTAAAAATATTGAAATAGTTTTAAAATTTATGTTATAAATATAATTATACATATTATATTAAAATAAAATAAAATTATATGTACGTAACGATTCCGAAACAAAAACACTCCATATCACACGGATGAAAAAACAAAACATAAAAAATCAAAATAAGCGCCATGTAATTAAAAAGTTATTTGACCATTGAGTGTTTTTATTTACGATGTTAACACAAGTCACGGTCGTCATTGCTTTTAAATTTTAATTTAAATTGTTCTCAAGCACCCTTATGAAGTACAAACGTATGTTAATGAACGATACATTACATATGGAAATGGATCTCGCTTGTACACTTGTGACGAAATTTGTTCATTGTGTATTATATAAGCAAACACTGGAAAAATATTTCAAGGACAATTAAATATTTAAAAAGTCGTTCATTGAATTGTTGCCAATTCTTTTACTAATAACCTTATATGAGAATATTTATTCTTAAATCCATAATTTTATTTATTAAATGGTTTGGGTATATTTATGGAATTTGATTTACAAAAATATTAAATATCGATTTTTTTTACTTTAAAAAAAATAATTTATTTTAAATAATAATAAAGAAGCATGCTATTGTAATTAGCGCATCTGTTATTCGTTAATGTTTTATTGTGACTTTATTTTAAGTAGATTTTCAGATGCGATTTGCGAGAACACAATTTAAGACTATGTATATCACTTTATTTGTATATCCAAAATGTATGAAAAACCGAATATATGGATACTTATTATATTTTTAAATATAATGAATATTACAAATAATTCTACAACAATATACAAGGTAACGTCACGCGATATTACGCGAAATCGTTTCACAATAACTAGGCCTGTGATGAAATCTATTAACGTTTTCTCATATGACTGTACAATAGCATCAAATTGTAACTTTCAAAAACGCATTGTTTCAGCTCATCAGTAGACACACGGCAGGGCGCCACTTTTGTCCCGTAATTAATATTACGATTCCAAAACAGTTACATCACCGTCTCCTATAACATGTATTGAATTACGATACTTGTTTTTTAAGCAATCATTTTTGTAGAATCGCCTGTTAATATATTTTGTTTTTGTTCCATGTTACAGTAGGAGATTCATTGTAAAACTCCTCCTGGCTCCCTGTAGGGAACTCAAAGCGGAAAGCGGTTGTGAAACAATCAGAACGTGATATGCGAAATTGACCATAATAATTATAACTTTGTCAGAAATGTCAGAACGTGATGTGACATCGATAATATTTAAATGATATAGTAATAAAAATAATAATTCGGTTTTCAATATTTCACGAGTGATACGTAGTAAATTCTAGTAGTGCTAGAATAGCTCTACATTCTTTAAGAACAAACTCGAAACTCATCGCAGAAAATGGTCGTGACATTTTAGAAACTGATATGCGACATTGACCATAACAATTATAACATTTTCAAAATTGCATATCACCAAATCATAAGTCGATTGTCAATATTTCACGGGTGAGTAATGAAATAAGTTCTAACGGAATAGCACTGCTGCTCAAAAATGTTAGTAATTTCTTCAATATTATACGTGTTAAATTTAGTTTATTCGAAATGAAATGATTTTTTAAGCGTCACAATAAAGAAAATAGGTAAATAGAAAGAAATGATCACATAAAATAGAATTCCCAATAATTTTTTTTTACTTTTATGAATTATTTTATCCGTTACTTGTTTTCTTCAGCTTTAAAAGAAGATAAATAAAATGATAATTATGTTTTAAAGTTACAAGGCGATGTGACGTATCAAATTGGCTATCACTCATCTCGAAGTTGAGGACGACAATAAAATTATCTCGTTCTATTCGCCCTGATTTTAACAGATCTTCATTACAAACAATTTAAGAAGGTCATACACATACAGTTAATAGCCTGTTCCAATAACAGGAGTAAAGATAAATAAACACTTTTGACCATGAATTGACATGACGTCATTGACCGAGATTTAAAAAAATTGAACGTACGAATGTTCTTTATGTAAACGTCAAAAAATGCGTTTTAACGTCTAAAAGTTTTAATTAGAACTATTATAAAGAAATTTTTGTAGTGGATAATAAACAAGATATTAGTTAATCGCATGAAATATCTATGGTTGATCATTGTTAAACAGTATACACGAACTGTTTTAGGTAACATCTTAAACAAAAAAAAAACCAATTCTTTCTATTTATAGTAACGACGAATGGATACGAATATACAAAGAAATATTGTTTGTTTAATATTATTAAATTTAAATGAATGCATCAGATTACTTTTAAACAAATGTCCATTAAACTGTAATAGCAATATTAAATGCTACCGCCATGAAATTGATGGCGAAAACCAATTATAAAATATCATTGACGCGATCAAAGGAATGTTATACCAATGAATACAACGATATATTCATTTAGTACGTATTTTACAACACATATGACGCAAAGCCTCAGTTCGTATAATCGTTAAATTACGGTTTAAACATTCGGTTCCGCACATAAAGCGATTGTTAAAATAAATTTCGATTCCGGTTGGATTAGTCCACATGCAATATTTTGCGGTTGACGTGTCCAGCTGGTGCGGTCATCTTTGATATATCCTATGGTAAACAATACAGCATTGAAATCTATTAAATAAATTGTAAAATTACAATTTTATGTTTCCTGTCGAGATTAATTATATATTGTAGAATAAAATTGATAACGTTAAAAGGGATCGAATCGGTCGACAATAAAAATATGAATAACGCGAATAGTGAGATATGTAACAACAAACTCGAAACTCACCGCAAAACACAATCGTGAAATGTCAGAAAGTGATGTGACATTGATAATATTAATCATAACATTTAAGTACACTCACAAAAATAGTAATTGGGTATTCAATATTTTACGAGAGAGATACGCAGTGAATTCTAGTAGTGCCTACAGTACTGTAAGAACAAACTCTAAGCTTACCGTAGAAAACGGTCGTGAAATGTCAGAAAATGATATGCGACACTGACGGTAATAATTATATGATTTCATCAATACACGCATCAAAATAGTATATCACAATATATAACTCTGAAGTGAGTTCTTAGAGAATGTGTATTGAAATCGTTCTGTTTGTTAATTACAGATGAATGAGGAGCCGAGACATGGACACTGACAGTGAGTTTGGTCCACAATTTTAAGGTCACTCAGCGAGCTATGAAGAGGGCTGAATGAGAATGAAAGATCGAATCCCAAATTTTTTTTTTTTTTTTATATTCGCCGGGAGGGCAAATGACTCTACTCCACCTGATGGTAAGTGGTAGTAGAGTCCAAACGCGACGACGGCCAGTACAGACGGGAAAAACGTTCTGCACTAGCCGCCATCGCCTTGCCGGCCCGCAAGATGCCTCTTCACGCCTCGTTTGAAGGAACCCGGGTTGTAAGAGGAGGGGAACACGTGAGCTGGTAAGGAATTCCATTTTTTGGAAGTGCGACAAAGAAAGGAGTTGCCAAATTTCTTTGTTCGCGATGGAATTGATGTCACAGTAAGGCGGTGACATCGAGAACCAGTTCGCGTGGACTTAAGAAGGAAGGGGGAAGCAGGAATTAGAGAGAATAATTCCTCAGAGCACTCGCCGTGATACAGTCGATAGAAAGCGC
Organism: Nymphalis io; assembly: GCF_905147045.1. Taxonomy (NCBI): domain Eukaryota; kingdom Metazoa; phylum Arthropoda; class Insecta; order Lepidoptera; family Nymphalidae; genus Nymphalis; species Nymphalis io. The sequence goes on from NC_065904.1 coordinate 5,817,751, forward strand.
TCAGTGCTGCTATCTCACGACGCAATTGTAAAGGTTCAAGGGTGTTTGTGACCTTTACGTCGCCAATAATGCGTACGGCACGTCGCTGCAACCGGTCCAAGGCCTCAAGTAGGTACTTAGCGGAGCCATCCCAAAGGTGCGAGCAATATCCCACGCAAGACCGTACCTGTGTTTTGTACAGCAGGCACAGTTGTTGTGGCGTGAAAAAGCGCCGCACCTTGTTCAGAACTCCGAGTTTCCGTGAAGCTGTTTTTATAACAGCCTCGATGTAATCTCTTGGACTAAGGTCGCAGCGAACGTCAATCCCCAGCATGGCGATTTTACTTTGCATCACCAGCGGAGTACCACAGAGGGAGGGAAGAGGGGAAAATGTTGACTTTTTCGCCGTGAGAGCGCATACCTGTGTTTTTTTGCCATTAAACTCAACAAGATTATCAGAGCCCCATTTGGCGATAAGCTCTAACGTCCTATCGAGTTCAATGACAAGATTCTCCCGCCTCTCCTCAGTTTCCGCCCGCCCAGCCACTGCGCGTCCGTGGTATCCACCATGCACTGTACTATCATCTGCATAGCAATGTATGTGATCCGAGAACCAAAATTATCGAGATAGCCTAAAGGATTAGTAAGCTGAACCCACCACAGTGGGCTGGACTCATATGTCGCAGAACCGACAACCGTTGCAGTAGAAGTGTCCTGGAGTGGAGACCGCGCCTTGGCAAACATAACGTAGGACGCTCTTCGGCTAGGTAGCTAGGAGTGTCGATATACGCGAAGTGGCCGGAGACTGAAAGCTGAAGATCAAGCTCAGTGGCGTACCATTGGAGAGGCCTATGTCCAACAGTGGACGACGAAAGGTTGATCATGATGATGATGATGATGATGAGGTCCTGATACCAATAGTGTTCCAAATATAAAATTTGCTGCGAATCGACGTAAAAATCTTTGTTTGAATATAATAATAATTAAAAATATATATTATTTGTCTATGGTTTAACGGTGACAAGTGACATTGACATAAAACGCTATGACAGCTACATTAATTCACGTGACAGTGGAGCGGGATACAACTCATTCAACTGAGAACACTCGACAACGTGCACACTGACCAATGACCATGTCAGTTAAATAAATCGAATCAAGTATTCGTAATTCCTTTAGCTTCCGTAACATATTATGTTGTCAGACCAAAGAAACAAAGGACATAGTATGTATATATTACAAATTAGTAGGTGCTAGCTCTCGCCATTTTTAGATTTTTTATTTATTTGTACCAGAATTACTTAGTGACATATTCTATCTCCAAACAGCAATACTTAGTACTGTTGTGTTCTGGTTGAAAGGGTGAGTGAACCAGTGTAACAGCAGATGGAAGGGACATAGAGGTAAATGGTCACACCGTTTAAGAAATTATCCGATGTATATTTTTTTATTTATTTCATCTGTTCTGACTTACGAATCTAAGAAGATATTTCTGTGCCTATAATCGCATTCAGTCACAGCTAGAAGGCAGCAATTCAAAGAATTGATGTTTAGTGTAACAGTGATAAGTAAATTTACTGGTGGTAGGTCTTTGTGCAAGCTCATCTGGGTAGGTACCACCCACTCATCAGATATTCTACCGCAAAACAGCAATACTTGATATTGTTGTGTTCCGGTTTGAAGGGTGAGTGAGCCAGTGTAATTACAGGCACAAGGGACATAAAATCTTAGTTCCCAAGGTTGGTGGCGCATTGGCTATAAGCGATGGTTGACATTTCTTACAATGCCAATGTCTAAGGGCGTTTGGTGACCACTTACCATCAGGTGGCCCATATGCTCGTCCACTTTCCTATTCTATTAAAAAAAAAAAAAGAGGGTACATTGTTGTACCGTAACCGAAACCATAACAGCCTGTGAATGTCCCACTGCTGGGCTAAAGGCCTCTTCTCCTCTTTTTGAGGAGAAGGTTTGGAGCTTATTCCACCACGCTGCTCCAATGCGGTTTGGTAGAATTCACATGTGGCAGAATTTCAGTGAAATTAGACACATGCAGGTTTCCTCACGATGTTTTCCTTCACCGTAAAGCACGAGATGAATTATAATCATAAATTAAGCACATGAAAATTCAGTGGTGCTTGCCCGGGTTTGAACCCACGATCATCGGTTAAGATTCACCTAAAAAAAGCCGAGATGGCCCTGTGGTAAGAACATTGTTGTATTATTCATTATTTTAATATTATATTAGTGAGCAAAATTAAGAAATTACCACACGCCTATAAACTAATAATTGCAAAATTAAAAGAATTGCAATAATTGGTGGTAGGGCTTTGTGCAAGCTCGTCTGGGTAGGTGCCACCTATTACAAAAAAATGCGTCGTCAGTTTTTAAGGAATTACTAATCTGACCATCTGAAAAACTGACAGATCTATCGTATAAAACATTCTGATCATTTATATCACAAGCAAGATTTAATCGAGCTGAGTTTATTGTTAGTTATTTTTCTATCAAATTATGGCTATACGTCATCGTGTTAACATAGACAGCTAAACACTGACACGATACACACTGACTCAGCGCTATCTCTAATGAACCTACAACATTCACATAGAAATTCGAAAACCGGTGCAAACAATGATATAACAATCAAACATTAGCGATTGGTTCTTAAATTATTGTGCGTCAATCAAAAACGCTGTCGAATTGTTGTAACGTGTATTCGAAGGCTTGTTGCATCTTTCGTTCAATATTGCCTTAATTTGGTATGTTGGACGTAAAAAGGGCGGGCAGGGTCAGAACGCATGTAGCCTTTGACTCAATGATTGGTTTGATGGCGAAACCACGTTAATAATTATTATCGGTTCCCAAGTAAATGCTGGTAAGTTGACGACGTATCCACATGCATTTTTGTCTGTTGTAATGTTTTGTTAGAGTATCGTTACTAACAAATAGTTTCTAATTTTGAAGTGACATTGAGTGTCCATGAGTTTAAATATTGTAAGATAAATAATAATAATACTAATAATAATAATAATAATATCTTGGGACATTATTCACACACGGCCATCTGATCCCAAGCTAAGCAGAGCTTGTACTATGGAAACCAGACAACTGATATACTACATATACTATTTTTCTTTTGTAAATGCATACTTATATAGATAATTACACCCAGACCCAGGACAAACAGACATGTTTATGCACACAAATGTCTATCCCGGGCGGGAATCGAACCCACAACCTTCGGTGTGAAAGGCAACAACCAAGGTATCTACCAACCACGCCAACCGGCTGGTCATCAGTTAAATATAAGTTATGTGTTGTTATAAAATTAAATTGAAGCTATTTTCAACTTAACTGTATGAGCTAGCTATTATGATTTCAGCTCCTAGTTATAGCTTTATTCGTGGTAATTGTATTTTTTTATGATTAGATCTAAATGAATATAAATATAGGCTAAGGCGTTAAGGTGTGACAGTACAAAGAACTTGTTTTTTTTTAATGTTGGCAATAATTTTATATTTTTTTATTTTAATAAATCTTAACATTGAATTAAGTAGGTGATATGTATAATGCAGCACAGTTGTAACTAGTAAATTATGATATCTCTGGCACAAAGGCGATCGCCGATGCCGTCAGTATTCTTTTTTGATTGCCCCTACTATGGTTTCGCTTGGTTTTTAAAATGATTTAATAATTATAAAACAAATATATACCAGCTTATTAAAAAAAAACTTTCACATCTTACATATCATTATCATATGGCGCTTAAAATTAAAACATAGAAATAATTGAGTTTTTTTATGTTCAGAAAAAATATATTAAATTAATTAATTTCATAATCTTCCTCTGTGGTTCTGTACTCATATGTTAAAAAGTAGAGAGATGATTTCTTTAGAACTTGAAAGGTTATGCCACATTTACACATACATTTGACTTTTTTTTTTTATTTCACCCATATTGAAAACAAACGCAATAAATAGCAAAATTTTGTTTTCTTTTACATTCTTTTTTTGAAATGTATGTACTGAAATGTATTCCTGCATTTTTTTAATATTGATATTATTATATTAGTAGAGATCCAATAGTAAGAAGCTGATCTCATAATATGTGTCGTACCAGTATTATTTTTTTACGATATTTTTTTTAATTTTTAAATATTTTTTAAATTTAAATTTTATAATCGAGTTGCAATAGTAACAATGTAATCTCTATAAGAAACCTTTTAGAGACCTGCGGTGGGCAGATATCCTTTACAGATTACGCGCCGTATCATTAGATATCATTGTGATCTATGATCTATGATCAATGGGCATCGCAGGCCTGACCAATTGAACTTGTTACTTACTGTTTTTGAAAAATGATCCAGCATTAAAAATTTTATTCAATTGTTACATTTTTATATATATTTTTTTAAATTAATGTTTGACTGTTAGAAGTTTTACTCGCTTACTATATAAAGCAAATAATTAAAATTTTCTCGACTTTCTTTTACTAATTATTAATTAGCAGATATATTTGTTTATGTGTTTAAAAAAAATCTTGTAAAATATTTGATCTAAATTATGAATTTACACGATTTGAAAATTCCTAGATATTAAAGTATTGGCTTTAAAAATTTGTACCTTTAGTTAGAAATAAAAAAAAAATCATAGCCGCTTTTAATAATGAAATAAATTAAGACAAAACTCGACCAACAATAGTGATAGCATTCATTAATCTTCTTCAACCCGACTTGTTTGTTTTTCAACACGAATTTGGTTTTTAGTTAGAACTTACTATAGGATATATTGTTATTTAATCTATCTGCTTATCTCTTGGGATGAATGTTATAGATAGCTAATACGTCGTTCGATCGTTTCATTGTTTTCGTTTTATAACATGTTAATTCGTGTTTTGTGGTTTTATTTGTTAGTCAGAAATTTTAACAGTATATTTAGTTATTGTTACCAGATCGACCATATTTATAAACGTTGTTTGACGAGTGATTAATTAAACAATGATGTGTATTCTTCATTCATTCAGTGATGGTAGGGCTTTGTGCAAGCCCGATGGGTGGCTACCACCCACTCATCACATCTACCACCAAACAGCAATACTGTATACAGTGAGCCAGTGTAATTACAAGCACGTTACATCTTACGGCCTTATTTATAAACGTTGTTTAGCGGCTGAGTAGTTACTATGCAGTGTCTTTCTATTTCGAATGTCAAATCAATAATGACAGAAAGAGCGAAATAGTGTTTCACTAAACATCCGCTGCAACGTTGATAAGGCTGTATACGTTTAATATATGTTTGAGAATATTTGGATGCTTTTTAATATTTATATTGTTATTGTATTAATTATACTCGTTTTTATTGTTTTTTTTTAAATCTATTTTAAGATATGTATTATTTTGTAATTCGGAAACCCGCATATTTTTTGTAAATATATATTTTTTATGCACACCATAGAGATCTCTCGAGGTCGGAGCGAACAGGGTATGTTTTCTAAAATTAATGATGAATAATTTCCTTTGACTTCTGTAACTTTTGTTAATGTATTTTTATGCATTTGCCACCATTTCAAATATCTGTTTAGCATAAATTTTGACAAGAAGATGCCTAGATGGCGTAAATTTCGCATTTTGTACTATGCCTTTTTTCAATACAATAAAGTTAAATAAATAAATACCATTTATCTCTTTCTATCGCTTTCTTTTTTCATACTTTTTTTCTCTATTTGACAATCAGGTGCTGACGTATGCTTATAAGTTCTTGATAAGTTACCTAGTAGGATCCCTTGGCAGACAGTGTCTCTCCTGCACGGCGACTCCACCCCCGCAGGTCCGGGAGCAGGAGCTCCACGCGCCCCATGCGCTCCATGCGTACGTCGTTACGTTCGTTCGTGTTTGCGGCGAATGAGGCTGAAATGTGTAAATTAAGAATTTTATACAGATGTTATTATAAATAATGTTAAAATTATCACATCCATTTTTTTTTTATAGAGTAGGAAGGTGGACGAGCATATGGGTCACCTGATGGTAAGTGGTCACCAAACGCCCTTAGACATTGGCATTGTAAGAAATGTCAACCATCGCTTACATAGCCAATGCGCCACCAACCTTGGGAACTAAGATTTTATGTCCCTTGTGCCTGTAATTACACTGGCTCACTCACCCTTCAAACCGGAACACAACAATATCAAGTATTCCTGTTTTGCGGTAGAATATCTGATGAGTGGGTGGTACCTACCCAGACGAGCTTGCACAAAGCCCTACCACCAGTATACAATTCTTGTCCTGATAGAATTGCCACCACAATAGGGTAATTTTATAGAGAAATCTATACTATAGTGCAGAAACATAGATCCTTTTAATTCCATACCTCACAAAACCCCATGGGACGAATTTCTATTGTTTTATGGGTTTTCAGCGACAATTTGAAACGATAAATATTAATTAATGTATAAACCATTCTGTGTATAGCATTCAGATCGACACGTGTTGAACACAACTTTAACGATATCACGTTTCAAGTGCTGAATGTATTACTGTTACTTCTAATATTATTGATAATATCTATTTAAGATGTACTATTTTAGCCTTCTCCCAAGGTCGGGTGTTACGAGGCGCCTTCACCGAGGCACTATTTCTTATGTAATTAATGAAACCGAAACAAATATATAAAATATATATGAAAATATAAAATAAATTATAGAGGGCTGGTTTTTCAACTGGTTGGTTTTTCTATATTTACTTTAATAATAATAATAAATTTATTTATTCTCTCCCACAGACAATAATGTTTACATTTTCTTTTTTTATAATATATATAAATACAGTTATATGTGGGCTACAGGAGCCCAAACTAGGTTGCCCTGTGCTCAGGGTCTCCTGGCTCCCCCTCTTGAGTAAGGAACTATTTATTTGTTTAATTTTATAGGAAACAGGAGAAACACTAAAGCTTTTACAATATATATATTATCTAGTAATACGTTATACTTATACTAATAGAAATAAAAAGATAATGTATGCTTGTGAATATGTGCGTGTGAGCGCATGTGTATGGGTGTGTGTGTGTGTGTGTATGTGTGTTTGTGCCTGTGTGTCTTGTATGTATGTGTATATATGGTGTGTAGATTATTATTTTTACTACAATTGCTTGTTTATTATTAATGTATTAAATTAATAATTTTTCTGTCTCTTAATAGTCCAGTTTTAAAAGCCAGTCAGTTAATTTCCTCTTACATGCGAATTTTAGTAAATTTGAAACAGAGAGTAATTTATTTAATTTATTGTAAAGCCTGGCTGCTTTAAAATCAAAGAATTTTTGGGTAAAAAATGTTTTGACCATTACAGATTTACATACTTCATAAGATCTTCTAGAGTCAGCTATATCAATCAGTGAGGCCTTAATCCTGGAGTATTTATTTAAAATGATGTTCAAAATGTATAGTTTTCTGACTGCTAGAACATTTGCTTCCCTATAAAGGTCTACAGTAGGAAATATGCGTGGCTTAGAGAGAGCTACTTTAAGTATCATTCTTTGAGCTCTTTCAACTTCAATTATGTTATTTCTTTATGATAGTAGAGTAGATAGGTATTAAGCATTTTATCTGGTTGCCGAGAGTACCTGCGTTTATTTATGAGCAAGATTGTAAAGGTACAGTATCTATTCATATAATAAAAAATTATTATTTTTTTTAAATTTTAACCAGTAATAACGTTTTAAAAATCGAACTGCAGATATCTTTTATCAGCTTAAAGAAAGTAGTTTGCATCAATCAATGAATTATTATCATTATTTTAAGACCGACTTGAATTCCATGTGACCAGACTGTCTCACAATTATAACCAAGAGATATAAAAGCAATAGATACATATCAGATAGGTCATAAAAACTTATACTTTGATTGCCCACGCAGTTTCTATTGGGGACATTATTGATTGTTCATTGACGTAACTAAAATATTCCGCTTAGCAAATCAAATAGACGTCATTAGACAATGAGGCCAAAGTAATAGTAATGACCAATCTGTGGGGTATATATATTCATTAATTTCAAATTTGCCTAAACTCAAATGTCAAGAATTACCAATCGTAAAACGCGGTTACATTTGTTTGTTAACTTACATACGTTCCTCATATGTCTAGCGTTAGGTTAAGCTTTTAACTAATGGTTATGAAATACATTAATGGTGATGTTAAATGCCGATTCATTAATAATAGTTTTCAATAAGAAATAGTTAATATCGGATGGATATCTTCCACGTATCGACCATCCCGAATTAGAGCAGCTTGGTGGACTAAACCTTCTCCTTAAAAAGATGTTTATCTAAATAATTCAGCGGTATATTGCAAAGATATTGCAAGGGGTCCCTTACAATAGCAGCTATCATTATGGTAACGGTATCACAGAGTTATTTCAACTTTTTAAATAAAGATAAATTGTTTAAAAAATTGAATAATGTTTTATTTGCCATAAATTCCTTTTAATTATTGAAAATTTAATTTTTTATTATATTTTATATTACACACGGGGAGATTAATAAAGTTGGTACTCACTGGTAAGCCGACCTCAGTACTCATATTATGTGCATATGTTAGTGGTATTCTCAGCCATACTGCGATTAATCTGTAACAAAAAAAAGTTTTATATATATATATATATATATATATATATATTGATTTAATACAATTAATAATAATACATAAATTAAATATAATTTTAATTCACTATAATTTAAACATATAATAAATATTATATTATTGACAAATACATTTTCTTACACGGTACAGAAGTGTTTTAGGAACGTTACATATCGTAACGTTAAATACAGACGTTTTACATCAAAAATTTATATAAGGTAAGAATTGAATGACTATTTTATTAAACGACAACTATCTTTTAGAAGATTAAACTGAGACGTACATATTTAAAATAGTTCCCTGAACACAGCCAACACAATAATTATTTGTTTAAGCTAGACATATCATGTTAATTCACTAATTGAATTCCGGGCAGCTTGATGTAGATAACGAGGATGCAAGTTGCATCTCAGCAGCATCTGGAGCGAATGAACCTAATTCAACTTCCGATATCGCTATTTCTGTTAGACAATTTGTTGTAAACAATGTTAGTATTTTAGAGTTACTTAATATAAACAAATGAGTTTAATATTTTTTAAAGACTATCTGACTGACTTTTTAATTATATTAATAAAGTTATATATACATATATATATATATGTATATATTATATGTAGACTTAGTTCCGTTCAATAAGCTCCAATGTTCTTATGTATTTTATTGTTTTGAAAAGTTAGTTCAACCACTTTCTCTAAAACATAGAAACCTATATCAAAATATAATTGTTTTCTACAAATAATGATATATTTTTTTACTAAGTTATCCTAAACATTGTTGGGTATGTTTATGTATTTTCGAAGAATCTTATTTGTTTGTTATAATAAAGCCAAAATGTTTCAGTTTTTTTGTAAAGATAGGTAAGCGGTTGGGTCACATGGATCACTTACTGTTCAGTCACCACCACCCATTGACATTGACACTGTAAGAAATATTGTCCGTCCTTACATTGCCAATGCGCCACCAACCTAGGGTTCTAAGATGTTATATCCCTTGGTTGGGTAACTCACTCTTAAAACCAGAAAAGACCAATACTAAGTATTCCTGAATTTGTAGTAGAATATTTGATGACTGGGTGGTATCAGACGGGCATGCACAAAGACCTACCATACATAATACTTAACCAACATTTGCTAGAATAAGTAAATCTTAAACGAAAATTCAAACCTGGGCAAGCACACTGAGTTTATATGTCCTCGACATAGAAACAAGGTGAAACTGCATTTCTGTGATTAAAATCTGATGCATCTGTTGCGTCAAAATGTATGTGTGCTTTGATCTATTATTCTTAACTTACTAATCCCATTACCTAACCTAAGAAATTTTACGAAATCCATAAGACTATTGAAGCTCTAAGTGGTAAAAACAGTGTAAAATCATTACAATACTTGCCCACGTCGTGATCAGTTAAGAATGTAAATATGAGTCATGTTTACTTTCCGTCAATCATACCAAGTTGGTGTTACGTTTCAGGATATGAACTTCGAGAGAGTTAAGCATTTCAGTATTTAATTTTAGCAGCAATAAGGCCTCGTTATTACAGTTAAGCCACCGCATATGGTAATTGTAAAGCGTTGCTGTCGATCATTGAGATAACTCTTTATTATGTTATATTTTATATTCATATTTTAGTGTCTTCGCCTTAAGATAATTTCTAATTATATATGTTGTATTATGTATTACTTTCTTCAAATCAAATCCATTTTCTAGTAGAAAATATAGCGAGCTAAAATCGTAAGCATATTATCGACTTTGATATCTTGTCCAATTTTCAAGGATAGAATGGCGTCTGTAAATAAATATCATGATATCGACTTTTTATAGTTTTCCATTATACTTTGTGGAACTGAGGAATACAGCTAACTATAAATAACAGATATATTATCTATGCTTCTAATATTTAGTATGAAACAAGCTTGGAGCTGAAGAATAGACATTGGCTTCTTTTCATATCTTAAAACCGAGACCGACATAAACATCCCTCCCAGCGCGTAAACGAAGCTGCGGGCGGACACTTGTATATACATAAGATAAATATTAAAGGCTATACTATGAAACTTGAACGATTAACTAAACGAGCATGTCGAGTATCTTTGATATATAATTAAAACTGGAACTATTAATCTATATATGCATAAATATGCAAAGACAAATCGTTAAATATCCGATTCCTTATGTTTTTGTTTGTCTATTGATGAGTTTTAGTGTTGTCGATAAAAAAAATAGATTTGAAAAAAAAGGTTCGAAATATGCAATAATAATATGGTTTAAGTAAGAATAATAATGTGTACGTAGTTATAAGTTACCTCTGTATCGATTTCGATAGTACTTCAAATGTTATAACAGATATTTATCACAAATAAAGCTATATTAAAACTAATTCACTTGTGAAATGTTGAAAACTGACGGTGATACGAGATTTTGATGCGCGTTTCTTTTGACTGTCATAATATTTTTTTAATTTAATTATCGCATAATTATCATTCTGACATTTTACGATCGTGTGCTGCGGTAAGTTTCGAGTTGATTATTACAGTATACTAATATATTAGTTATTCTCTAAGTTATTACTCTCCTATTAATAATTTTGAAAATGGAATCGTGTTAGTGATAACAGTATAGCTCTATACGGTATCTGTCAACAGCCTTGCACTTAAATGAACAACAGTAAAATGTGATTAACATAGGATATTAAAGATTAAACATACGCACAGAAGCGGAAAAAGCTTTCAACACATCGTATAGACAGGGAATATATAATGATTAGCAACAAAGGGCTCAACTAATTCGTGTCGAACACAGACCATACACACCATTTATTATTAAGTAACAATTATAATTTCCGTCACAGCCCCGCGTGTTCTTTATATCGCCGATCGGTGGCGCTTTGAATATAAAGTGAGCGATAACATCGCAAAGGGCTTGGTAAGGCTAACCGTTCATGGTGATATAGCGCGATTTAGTATAGGTTTGCTTTTTGAACAACGGGATACTTTGATATAAAATAAAGTTAATAAAGTATCAAGAATTTTATATATAATAAAAGTGACCTATACATTTTCTTCTCAACACACATTTGGCGTTATTTCATTCAACACAAACAAGTTTCCTTACGATATTTTCCTTTATTCATATATTAGATACACAAAATTAAGCACATTAAGCCACAGGGGTGTTATCAGGGTTTGAGCTCGCTATCTTCTGTTAAGATTCTTGTATTCTAACTAAGCTATCTCAGCTATAAAATTATATACCTATAATAAACTTACTTATATGTATAAAAATTATAATCTTGATTCATCTTGATTAGCAATTGAGTTAAGATATACAGAAGGAAATTAATTCAAATATAATAATCCTTACTATAATGCGAAAGTGACTTGGCTTGTTTGTTATTTTACGCTTTCACGTCGTAAATACACAACGTAACCAACAATCAATATATTTTTATTATACGATGTTAGAGGTACAAAAAGTACATAGAGAGACACCCTCATGCAAGCGAAGCTGCGAGCGAAAACAAGTAATAGGTAACACACGTAAATTTTTGTTTTGTTTCTGGACGACTGAAGTTAGATTTACTGATCGGTTGGAATACCACATTATAATAATAATGTCCTCCAGACCGATTTCGGCCACGGCGGCCAATCTCAAGATAGATTAACCAACTACGCAGGAGATATTATTGTGCACAAGTATGTTCGCAAACACTAGTGCACTCTCTATTCCCTAACTCTCATAATCCGATGGGACGGCAATCCGACAAGACCGGAAAGAGTTCAGGACCGCAGGACCTTTACGTGTTTTCCGAGGCACGGGAGTGAAAACACTTCCAACTTCCAGACTCCGGGCTGCTACTGAGAATTTTCTGACAGAAAAACCCAATAACTTTTTATTGGCCTGAACTGGGAATTGAACCCAGGACCTCCAGGTCTGCGGCCTTACATCAAGCCATAGACCAACGAGGCAATCTATATAATACCACAATATTCTACCATACCACATTATAAACACATTATCCTCACAGTTAATACCTATAAAGGTATAAAAGTTACATCAGAAAAATATATCAACGTTAATAACTATCTTTGAATGTACATCGCTCTTTGTAAAACATCAACCTTACTATTTATAACGTGTGTCGAAGGTATGAATGAACACAATAAATCTATTTATTTACCGATTTGTGTGATGTATTCAAACGGCATGTTGAGCGTTTTGATTTTTAGGCTATGGGAATGTCAGTGTGCATTATTTAAAATATTTTAACTAAGCAAGCAGACTTTGTGTCATTTCAAACTTTGAATAAGTAATTTGTTTTAATGCTATTTCTTAGTCATACATTATTTACTATTGCTGAGTATATATAAGAATAAACATATGACCTTTTGATTTACACTGAATTTAATTATTTATTTATTCATTTATTTGCAAAATTTTGAGTATATAATATATATCATAATTTGCATTTATAAATCCATCATAGCAATGATTGTATGGTAACAATAATTATCAAAGATTTATATATATATATATTTCTTTTTTTATTCATTTAAAATAATATCAGGGCAGGCCGCATCGTTTGCAGTCTAACTTAAATCTTTGTCTATTGTATTGTTCGCGAATATTGTATACATAATCTCAGAATATCTTTAGACAGGCCCTCACGATGTTTTCCTTCACAGCTGTACACGAGATGAGTTGTAAATACGAATTTAGGACTTCAAATACTTGCCGATGCTTAGTTATAAACAAGTAATTTTCAGTTAAGATCCACCTGTTTCATTGGGTCGCATTAACCCTGTTCTAATAATATCACGTTATATATTTTACATTAATAGATTTTCGTGAACAATTGACAATTGATTATGAAAATCCATAAAAAATAAACGAGCTCGGAGTAAGTACTCGTTTACTTTCATATAACATTAAAATAATAATAATGCATTATTTCTTCTTCATCTACTTTTCTTATTTTATATAAAAACTATGTTTCAAATAAGTGATAACCTTATATTTAATTTATCATATAAAATTATGATTGCAAAATACTTGTCAAATATCCTTATTTATTTATTTATTTGGATCTCCAACAGTTGTACATGACAAACATTCAAAACACTTTTTCCCTCGCCTGCGACACACGAGACAACACCATTGCCAAACACAATTACAAAATATACAAATCAAAATAAAAATAAAAACAGAATATAGAAATATTTAAACAAAGAACAAAAGTCAGTAAAATATATTCTGAATATTCATTTTAATTAACAATATTAATACATAAAACCATTTTATATGAAATAAACAAATAAATAATAATTCAAGTTGTAACATATGTATGTAAAAATATTCATAAAACTTTGATACAATTTTTATCTCGTACAAATACTGTTTCGATCACACTTGAACAGTGTTGACACTGGACACGTTGGAAATAGGATCATGTTTACAACGGCGGCATTTTTCAGTTGGCACTGGCATATTTAAAAATAGAACGCGTTGACATATTCTTTACATGCGACGATTAGTCGTTAAATCGTTTGATTACATTTTTTTATTTTGAAAGGAAAATAAATGAGACAAGGCCTAGCCTTTACGGATTAACAGGAATTATATTTTATAAAATTATAAGTAATTTTAATAAATGTATTTTAAAACTATTATCATCTTCAGCGAAATTTCGCCATTTTTTGTATGTAGTTAAATAAATATTGACCTCATGGCAAGTGGTCACTGCCGCCCATAGATATTAGTGCTGTAAGAAATATGAAGTATTCTTGATTAAGGCGCCTATAGTTACACTCACTCACCCTTCAAACCGGAATACAACAATACTAAGTATTTCAGTTTGGCGGAAGAATTTGTGATAAGTGGATGGTACCTACCCACACGGCCATGCACCAAGTAAAGTGCAATTACATTTTTTTATTTCCCTGACATTAAAATTGAATAGCTTTTATAGTTCTTAATTATAATAAAAATTTAGTATAATTCTGATATACCAAAATATCTTACAAACAGACAGATTATTACATTATGAAAATAATTCTAAAATATCTCGACTATACCAAAATCGTGTCGGTCAAAGTCAGATGTATGATAAGAATATATCGCTTATCCCATGGAGCATTAGGTAGCTCACATCATCAAGGAGTGTCCGCAGTCATGGACGGGTGGTCGCTTGCGTCACTCACAGAGTAATCTGCCGATAAATCACAACTTCTGGTACGATGAGATCACGGATTTCAGTCGCGCACCAATGAAAGATGTGCCTAATTTGATTCTCGAATTTATGCAGCGTTGAAAACTAATTTTGATTCTTTCGATATTTGAAATTGTTAAGTGCCATTATATATACAGACGCATATGCTTTTCATGTAGTTTGTAACAGTTTCTGGGTGTAATTACAGAATATAGAGGGTATAGTTGTTTGGATTTGAACTCGAAACCATCGGTTAAGATTCAAACAAAGTAACAAGAAGTAAATCGCTACTGAAAAGAAGGTATTGGTGCTTACTCCACCACGCTGCTTCACGCTAAAGCTAATGAAGGATACATTTGTGTTTAAATTTCATCACAAATCATCACCGTATTTTATATATGTATCACTCATTTTTATATAAAAACAAATTAAGAAAATAAGAGGTTAATTTGGATTTAAGCCCAAGAACTTCGATTAAGATTTAAGCGTTCATTCCAATTTACCATCTCTACTAGGTCATCTTTATAATGTTTAGTTTAATATTTTAACTAAGTAGTTAATATTCTTGAAATATTACGTCTGTCATTATTATTAACGTAGTTTTGAAATTAGGTCGAAAAATTCGAATTGTACAAATACGTATACATCAATACATCTTCTTTAATTAACAAACAGTAATAAAGAATTATGTAAATTACTAAAATATCTTCTATGTTCCATATATGTGTTTAATATATTGTCTGTGGTGATAGGGCAATTAGTTAAATTCAAATTTGGAACGATGTGTTCGCCATATTCAAAATGTTTGTTGTGTTAATGCGTATAATCTTGGGCCTATTTTGATAGTTCATTTTCTTGTCGGAAGACATGAAATGTCGATGCGTCATGATCTCAATGTATTTTCGTCTCGATTAGTCTTGTTAACTTTTGATATTCAAGTTGATCAAAATATAATTATATTACTAACCGACCTGAATTTGATTGCATTTCCTCGTGTTTTTTTACAGCCAATGCGTATTAAGCCTATAACCCTAACCGCATTAATTTGCTTTTAATGTTTTACCACATACCCCGTGCCTGTTATTCATGCGTTTATTCAAATGTTTGTAACACAAAACTACTACTAAAAATACTGGTCCAGGTGGAGGAATGGAGATATACAATGAATAAACAAGTTTTGACAAATTGGTATATTATTTAATATGACAAAAATTGAATCTAACTTATCCTTAGAATTCGTACCGGTGGTAACTTTACGTTCAATTAATCTTATAAAATTACTATCCAAGTATATGCATGTATTTAATATATATATTACGGAGGTCGGGAGGATATTCCAGTTTTTGAAACGATTTGCTTTCTCGTTTCTGATACTCACCGCTAAGGTCTGGAATACCCTCCCGACCTACGTTTTCCCCACCACCCACAATATGGGTACCTTCAAGTCAAGAGTGAATAGGCATCTTCTAGGCAAGCGCGCTCCACCTTATCAAGTATCACTGTGTCATCACTTTCCATCAGGTGTGACAACAGTCAAGCGCTTGTTTACTAGTTTAGTTTAGAGCCGTAAGGTATGTCATTCTCTGTACTCCTGATAACGTGTATGTAAAATTTCATATTGATCGATTGAGTAGTTAATACGTGAAAACGTGACAAACAAACAATGTGACTTTCGCATTTATAATGTTTGAGGAATTTATTACACGTCTCCCTTTTTTTTCAACTAAGTCGGTACATTCATTCACTAAAGTCGGTCTTTTAAGCTGTAATACAGCAATCTAGCTTATCTATTCTCATTCTACTTTTAATATAAATATATCACCAAATTATATCTTTCTCTAAAATATCTTCTCCCATAATATTATGAGTATTCTTATATGATTTTAATATAAATTATCATAATTTTGAAATGTGTTTGTATTATGATAAAATAAGAGATATAAAGTGTACGCTACACACGGCGAGCTCTTACACTAAATACGTATTTCTTTATACTTTATCACGTAAATGTATTCTAAGTGCATCATAAAAATCACATTACTTAAGGTAATCATTTACGTTTTTGTGTTTTTAAAACCGAATTATGAAGACCACATCTTGGGCCATAAATTGCTCCGACAACTATTAAAACTGACGCAATATTTAAAAACTAAATTAAAAATTCATTTAACCCTATTCTACTACAATTTATGAGAGTC
Source organism: Nymphalis io (assembly GCF_905147045.1). Taxonomy (NCBI): domain Eukaryota; kingdom Metazoa; phylum Arthropoda; class Insecta; order Lepidoptera; family Nymphalidae; genus Nymphalis; species Nymphalis io. Next base: position 5,834,762 of record NC_065904.1, read on the forward strand.
TGATGTAAATTTGCCGGTCGCTTTGACCCTCAACAGTAGCCATTATTGCGGCAAATTATTAATTTGTTTACAGAACAGATAAGATCAACCCTTTTGTGTAAGCCCATAAAACTAATTGGTGTAATTCGTCTCAATCGGTTATAAGATTGGGGTCTGAGGTACCGAGGCGTGTATTAACCCGTTACACGGTCAGTGGTTTGATTACGGGGATGCGGTTTCGCTTTGTTATATCCATTAGTTTTTAACGTGGCCATTAATGTCATGCCTTTGTGTATGGTTTTATTTACAATTTTACACTTTATAGGATTTTAAATGTCAATAAGTTGACTTACGAGTGTAATTTTATTTCTTTCTTTTATGTAATGCGAGTTTATTATTGTGATTTTTTATAAAACGTATTTGTTTAATTTTATTTAAATAAATGTTAGTATTTAATAACTTAACAATATATGTATATGATTATAAATAAAATAACATGCTATTCGCATATTAAAAACATAGAAGTTTTCATTAAAAAACATTAGTACTCAAGATTTATTTCATAATAACTTAATTTATTGTATTAATACATGTTTAATTAAATTAAAAAAAAACTATTATGTACCTATAAGAATGGCTTAAATCACATCTATATAATATAAATAAGGTTATAATTTAAAGGTTTTATATGTATTTATGCATACAGTAAAAGCTTAATGTGTAGTCAGATCATGTAGAAAGTAGTTGACGACAAACTTCCGTGCACTGTGGCCCTTTGTAAAATTAATTGCGATAAAAATACACATATCCGACTTCAATGTAGTCACATAATATGACATCATGGTCAACTTGCGTGGCGCGAATATCGGAACGCTCCCTTGGAACAATAACGGTTCAGAAATTCTTCGTGTAATTGTCATTGTCTTTGTATTTAATTACTATTTTCACAATGTGTTTAGTGGTTAGCTTATTCGGCTGCAAAACGTGAGGTCTCAGCTCCCATACCCAAGTCACACCAGTAATGTTATTCCATAGTTTCTCAGTAGCTGTCGGAAATTGGAAAGTGCTATGCCTCATAAAGTGCATAAAGCGTTGTAGGTATGCTTTGCAGTCGCGATGGATTACCCTCCGATTGGGCTATGGGAAACTTGGGATAAAGTGTGCAACCACAAATTTCAAGCAAACTTTTGCACGTTCTCGATAACGGTAAGGACAACATCACTCAATCACCATGAAAGTTTTAATGAACATCTATTGTGACGTGGATGTAAGCTACGTACTGTTAATGAAATATAGCCGCTCTCGACTATAATCGAATCAGTTTTGTCAAGTGATGGATGATGAAGCGATCTTACTAAGCGATCTACTTATCAGATATATATATTAATTGTATGTTTTGAATTATTTTTTCCAAATCTTTATAATAATATACAATACAGACGAAACACAAATGGCAATAAAATTAATTTGTGCTTTCTTGGTACATCTGAAAACCGGAGAGAACATGAAACTTTTTATTGTTATTATTTTGTTATGATTGCGGGTCTAGGATTTCTATAATAGCCTCGAAACTTTGTAACAGCCTCGTTATACAGATTCTAAAGTTAGACAGACACAGTAAGAACTTACTTCATTCGTGAAATGCCCGTGAATGGTGAAAACCGACTTACAATGATATACAATTTTGATGCGTGTATTCTTGTAATGTTATAATTATTATGGCCAATGTCGTATATTACTTTCTGACTAAAAATATAAATAAAATATAAAATCAGAATGTTTCGAATTAAACAGTCTTATTCTTAACAATGTCAACACAATCCGGTCAGTATTGTTGTGATTCCGTAACGAGTTCCTCTTATCACTTGTAATTCTGATTCTAAGCTCTCAAGATGGCGATTTATCCCGGAGCGTGACTTCACAAAGCGAATAACGGAGCTAGACTCGCAATTAACAAGGTCCAGTCTAGGTTCAGAGAGTTAGGCGCTGCGTAATAAAGATCTATCATAGATGACATAGATTATGGAAATGACATCACCCGTTGTTGACTTAAATAGATACTTTTTTCTATATAATTGAATATTTGATATATCAAACCCGTTAACTGAAATTCATACTCGTTGTTATTTTCAAATAAGAGACAAATGTATACAACTCCGTTAATATGGTTCGATGAATCGGGCAAGAGACCAATTCTACTAATATAAAACGGTTACGATACGTTCCAAATTCAAATCGTCACCAATATAAAGCTCAGCTGAATCGGAGCTGAGGTACAATTTCTACTAAAAAATTGTCACTTTCTCGCAGTTGTATTGAAAATCTAAGTCTTTGCCATTTTTAAGGAATGACTACGTAATTATAATAAATTTATGAAGCTATTCTAGAAAAGATCACCTCTTCTAATTCTACCCAATTTTCGTATCCATATGTGTATATATGTTTTTTACTAATATATACCGTTTCTGTTTATTATTTATGTTCTTAGAGAATCGAGTACCTACAATTATTATGTACGCTTCCACGCCTGTACCAGATTGCTACTTGATTACGGCCTCTTTTGATTGATTCTGCCCTGAATTTATAAAATGCGCAATTTGTTGGTAGACTTAATTGATATTTGAAAACCATAAACAAACATCGGATTTAATGAGAGCAATTTGTTCAAATACCTGAATAAAATCTTTCTGTTTAACATAATTTAATAAAAGTAAAGTAAGTAAAGTACAAAAATGTCTATTAAAATCCTAGTATTTTTAATGCCTTGTAATATAATATTAATTTATAAATAATAGTCAAAATCGCATATATAATAATAATAATGTCCTCCAAACCGATTTCGACCACGGCCAATCTCAAGAGAGATTAGCCAACTGCGCAGGACATATTATAGTGCACAAGTGTGTGCGCAAACACAGGTGCACTCTCTATTCCTTAACTCTCATAATCCGATGAGACGGTAATCCGACACGACCGGAAACAGTTCAGGCGCAGGACCAACGGCTTTACGTGCTTTCCGTAGCACGGGAGTGTACACACTTCCAAATTCCAGAGTCCGGGCTGCTACTGAGAATTTTCTGACATTCTTCCCGACTGTACTGGCCGTCGTCGCGTTTGGACTCTACTACCACTTACCATCAGGTGGAGTAGAGTCATTTGCCATCCCGGCGCATATAAAAAAAAAAAAGATAAACTCAATAACTTTTTATTGGCCTGCCTGGGTATTGAACCGTGGACCTCCAGGTCTGCGGCCTTACAAGCCACTAGACCAACGAGGCAGTCAGCATCATCGCATATAAAACCTATTAAAGTGTATATTATACATTTTTTTAATCACATTAATATATATATACATTATACATCGACGCATATATTTTTTAATATAATTTACAATATACGAACAACCCCAATAAATCACTGATATTATAAATAGCAAAATATGTACCTATGTATACCTATATACCTATATATGACAAGATCAAGATATATAATAGCCTTATAATTATCAACCTACCTATGATTATAACTGAAAATTGAACTCTAGATTAATCCGATAATTGTTATAAATTACAATCAAGGACTGCAATCGTCTAAGCCTTAATTATTTTATACGGCAGTTAAATATAGTTAAATTAAAATTGAAATACAGTACTTTAATAGATATAGCATACATGACTATATCAGTAAATAAATTTACTGTTTTGAAAATTTTTGATTAAAAAGTAATAAGGCAAGTCTCGTTATGATTCTTGGAGTGGACTCCTGACCGATTTCGGTCACGTTGACCGATATCAGCTAATCTAAATTTACACCGTGTGTACTACTACGCGTAACCACTGGTCACAGATTCCCATGGATTTCCAAGGGTTTTGCTAAGTTGATAAATATTATAATAGTAAATTTTCTTTTTTAGTAGTTATTTTTTATTCTCAATCTCATTTTAATTGGTTATAATTTTGTATAGATACGAAATTATTAATTTTGGAATTAAAACTTTTTATATTATTATTAAGCTATCTGCGTTGATGACAGTATAGCGAACAAGTGCGTACACAGCTGCATTCTCTCATCCAAGCGCATGACCAAAAGCTAAACGAATCCGAGGCTTAAAAATGCAAACTGCTATAATAAATGCAAATATATCATCAGGAAACTCAACTTTTATTGGGTCGACCAGGGGTTTCAAGTCGGGCGCTCATGATCTACGGACGTAAAAGCTTACAACTTGAGCAAATATAGTACACACAACATATACACACACACACACACACACACACACGCACGCACGCACGGTTTGGATTAACTTACAATAATTAGTAATAAGACCCTTTGTAATACTTTGTAATAATTGAATGGGAAGGAACTGACTTCTGATGCACGGGTAACAGCAGTTCAGGAATCAGGGCTACTTTTTATAATATGTATGTAATGTAAACAATAAAGTTTTATTAAGTATTATTATTATATTTAAGTACAATTTACCTATAAATATAGTTAACGGTCTGTAATAAAAGGAAAATGATATAGTTTACTAGTTAACTGTACATTTAAGTAACTACTAAGATACACCGCGTTTAATATAAGTAATAGTTATTCCGCTAGTATAAATGCTAATACGTTGAATACAATTATTGCAGTTATCTCTATACGAGTTGAATTCAAATCATAAATCAGTGGATTTATTTAGCCGTAAGCATGCGAGGCGCCACACCGCTAGGAATCTAGGTACGAGTGACATCGATACGGCAGTTTTGCACCCAAGCGTACCGCTTTACTGATACTTTATCTATCGATAAATAGAAATGCATCATAAGCTATACTACGAATCAATATTATGAGAATTATAAAGTTTAACTGTAAACTATAACGAGCTAATGTCCAGAGATTTGCATGCTATTCAATATTAAATCGATCAATTGGAATGAAATATTCAATAATTTAAATATTATTATTATATCATTCAAATATTCATATAAGAAAAACGAAACGTTTCAATAAAAGTAAACAATAACCATACATTAATATTAAAGCGTTTTATAAAAAAAAACATACGTTGACATCTTCATTAAAGGTTAAACCAGTTATTATTTTAATATTCAATTCAATAATTTCGTTAAGCATAGAAGTACCTAATCCTCAAAACCATTATCTTATGCCGATACTATAAATAAAACTTGTTCCCTTCGACATATATAAGGTTGTCTGGAAGAGATAGCAGTTAACAAACACGGTCGCTTTTTGTACATTTCATAATCCGGGTTTTTGTTTTCTTTTTAATCAGAGCTTAAGTTTTTTTTTAAATAAAGTGTCATGATAAAAAATATAATATATTAAAATTATTGATATTTTAATTGATGAAAAATTCATGATGAATTGTCTCAGACATTTTTAAGTTAATAAAAATATATTAATAATTTGAGACGATAAACAGATAAAAAATATATGAGAACACTTTTACTATAAGCAATGTAATTCTATTAGAATGTCTTTATTTTGCAAAAATAAGTTGCAGCATGTGTTGCCAACCGTTTGGTATAAGTTTGTCTATATATGGCTCATACATACCACAGAACAAAGTACCTTATAATATATATTTTCTAAGCATATTCCTGATTCTATAATTGTATTAGTAATAAATATTTAATTATAATTATTATTAAATATGTAATAATAATTATTTATTTAGTATCAAAGGAATTTCATATGCATATTCCGCGAAGGTCTATATAACATAACCTAAATGGTAGTAAAATATTTGCTGATTAAAAGTTTGCACGGAGCCGTCAAATTACATACGATACCTCTTGAGTGCAAACAGAAAATTCTGGCGCCTCGACTAGACGAAATAGTCATCTAGCGAAATTAACGACCCGTTTCATTAGTGAGGAACGTGACCAACACCGAGACTAAGTAAGTAATGTGAGAAGAAAAAAATAACATCGAAAACAAGTGTAGTGTAAGCCTTATTTTCAAATATTAAAATATTAGTAATATAAAGTCAATACGCAAGTATAAATTTCAAAAATAGAATGAATTAAAAAAAAATTGTAAGCATTTTGAAATTATAAAAACAAAAAATAGAATTTATTTCGAACATAACTTAGTTTGAAATTGGAACACGTTTTTAATTTAAATTTATGTAGCACTCGGAATCATCGTGGCTATTAACTAATTATACTCGTATCTAACGACAATTCTATTTAACTATGTTCGTAACATGTGATCTCGGATCATAAATTATTTGAATAAAGATTCCACACATTCTATAAGAACATTCCATGTTTTTTTTTTATTAGTGAAAATAATAAATCAAATGTCCTACATATACTTAATTAAAACAAGACCTGTTTATTAAATAAACTTACAATTCCATTCACAACTAAAGTGTTGTTCTTATTGCTTATTATATGATTTTTGGTTGCTCACACAACACTTTGTTCATTTCATTTTTGAATATATTCGATTTATAAAATAAAATAATAAACTTAATTTGAAACTGTCCGACTGGCACACAACTTCTAGATCTAGAAGGATGAAATTTATCTCGTGAGTGTTTTACAAAGTAGAAAAGATTTTTAGAAAATCCTCTAAGGAGCTTAAATATGAAATATGAAAGTTTTTACTTCACGTGTTAAATTTTTACGTGTAAATAATATCGTCGCCGTTTTTTTTAACATACACAAAAATAGGCTCTTTGAATCTAAATTTAGTTATCAAATTTATTTACTTTTTGTTCACATTTTTAAATTATTATATTACCTTCGCCTCTTCATAGGTGTACAGATTCAAAAACATTCGGAAATTCTAAATTTGAATTTGAGTAACAAGGTTACATTACAATGTATCGCTTTTGTGTTTCGTATTCTTTGTATCGAAAAATAATTATAATACTACATTTAATACGAAGTTTTTAGTTTATATTGAGCCATAATCATACATTTAAGCATTATTTACTTCTCTGACACTGTCGAGAGAACAAATTGCAAATATTGCACAATGCTAATGACACCGTTATGTGCAGTGAACTAACTTTCGTACTATCGCTAGATACGAAAGATAACATTCGTAGATAACTTTAGAAAATAGATCACGGGGTAAACGACTACATTTATTTTGGTATCAAGTAATACATACTTAATAAGCACGCTGACATTTTAACTAGCAACACAAGAATGTTTTTTTTTTTTAAATAAAATATTACCACCTAACTGTAGCCGTTCCTTGCATCGCCAAAATAACACCTTGGGAACTAAGATAACTCATGCCTGTAGTTACACTGACCCATTCACCCTTCATACATACAACAATACTAAGTATTGCTGTTTTGCGGTAGAATATCTGATGAGTGGGTGGTACCTACCCAGATGGATATCACCAAGGCACCAATTTGAATATACATTTACTGTAGTATTTCTTTTAATTTTATTGTACATCGATACTTATAAAATCGTTTATCCTGGCTACATTATAAACGTACAAGCAAAACTATTGAGTCTTGTAAGCAGAAATTTGGAACAAAGGCTTAATCAGAAAATGGATGGTTATCTTTATATGAATTATGAATACAGCCACAATTTATCTAGCAACACGAATTTTAGTTTGAAATATTTTTATCTGTTATTTTTCAAAATATGTCCAAAATAACAAGAATCAGCACAAAACAGAACTTAAAGTCGAAGATTTAGTTTCAATAATATCCCTTCAGAAATTAAAACAAGATGAACAACAAAGAAACGATGTTTCATATTACAACCTCTTTGTATGTTTGCACAGTTATGATCAAATGACTTCTGGTAAAACGAAGACGACAAACATCGGTCCGTTGTTTACATTTGAGACGATAAAAGACTCAGTGCAGGAAGATATAAAAAAATCTATTTGGACACTTCCTTTACAATGTACAGGGTATATATATTTCTGACATTGCCCTTTAAGTTGATCTTTATATGTATAATGCTGTAGAAAAAAATATATGTGTTAGAAATACTTATTTATGCACTTCACCTAATATGTTTAATAATTACATATTTTTATATTGTATTTGATTTAATAAAAATATAATCGGTTTCAGAACGTCATTGGTATTGTCTGGTAAAAAAAGTTGAAAAAAAACTAGTTTTCCCGCGCTTATAAAAAAAAGAGAACTGAACGATTGTCATCGAATTAACAATATGTGATATTTTGTTTTAATTAAATTTAAAATATTTCATAACTTATTATATTAAAAATATTGAAATTAATAAATAATAAAATTTATTACTCCTACTGGTGTACTTATTATAATTAATTTATATCAAGAAATTAAATCTATGGTTATTATTGTTATAAAGTCGTGGAGCTTGTTAGTTAAATAATTAACTTGATAATTTCAGGATATTTGTATGAATGTTTTTGTCCATTTATTGACAAAGGTTATATACTATATGAAGTTTCAGAATACGAACTACAGGCGTAATAAGAGTAATAATGTTCAATGTGGCTAAAACAGTGCAAAGAAAGATTTTTAATTTCTAATAAAATTGTTTTAATGAAAGAGTGGGGGCTTTCTAACTCAGGGCTCTTAAAGGAATGCTCCTGCTTAAACTGCTGTTAAGCTGATTTTTTTAGAACTGGTTTCGCTTGGCTGTCTTAATAGAATCTACACTTCGAGACGTCGAAAGCTTTACTTTTTTCATTGAAATAATAATCATGGAAAATTATTCAAAAGTGCTCATAAGAGCTCACTTATAAGGCAAATACATTTTTATAAATATTGTTTCGTTTGCATGAGACGCAAGTTCTAGTAAACTAGTGCATACATTTGTTGACTTTTAGCACGATAATAAAACTTATATACTTTTAATCTTTGGTTTGTATCAATCATAAGCCAATAAAGTTAAATATAAGATATATCCTAAAAAAATCAAGAGAATTTTGAGGATAGTTATGAAAAATATTTGTTTATCCAATATCATCACGCAAAGGAATTCAATGTCACATTAGATTATAGTTTTTTTATAACTAATTTGCATTTAATTCCTACTAAATGATAATTATTAAAAATTCTATGTTAATATCGGGTTTATAATTTTCCAAATCGAAAATATTATTTATACGAAGCTTCTTTCGCGATTTAAAAAAAGTTTAATATTTTTTTTTATTTATAAGCCATTTAATAAAACTGAAAAGGATAACGCCATTTAATGGTAAAGCTATTTCTAGGATCTAATGCTTTAATATACAAGTTAAATATAAATTCGTTTGCATTTAATGTACTTAATAAATTTTATTCAATTCTAAAATCTAGCACTTAAATTTATTCCAACAAATCTTCGACAAGAATTCGATGGGGACCAAGTATCGGTATTTCCGACATGCCCTCGGTGTTAGTTCAGCGTCAACGTAGGAAATCTAAGAAACCCAATGTTATTTGCTAAGAAAACTATTGTGGCATGGGCATTTATTTTGTACATATTTACGAGTACGTGTACAGAAATGCACAGATAATATTGCAATAAAGACTTACTTGTTTATTCGAATTTTGTATCTGTGAAAAATTCGCTGCACATATTGAGTTATTGACTTTAATTATTTTCAATTTATTATTATTCTACAATAATCTAGTTATAACTGGTTTAAAAAACAATTTTGTTTTCTTGGTTCTAATAGTATCATTACGAAATACAGAAAAAAATATAGAGCTCCTGAAAAAAAAAACATTTTTTTAGGACAAATTGGTATGAAATTTTAATCAAATATAAGATATAAGAACTGACTTCGTTTGTCACTTGTGAAATGTTAAAAACAAACATATGTAAACATGCAATTTTGATCGAGTATCCTTTAACTGTTATAATTATTGAACTCAATGTCCCATATCACTTTCTGACATTACACGTTGTGTTCTGCGGTGAGGTTCGAGTTTGTACTTAAATTATAATAGCTCTGAGACAAAGCATTATGTCAATTTTGTGCCAAGAAATAAGTCTCCAGTCTGTACCAATGTCTAAGTAAACTAAATTGTGGCTCGACAAGAAAATGTGCGTATCCTAGTAGTACCATGTAGTTACGATATTTCGAAACTCATTTGGTAATTATTGTAACGAATTTGGCAAAAGTTTTCACAATATTTCCGTGTTGTAAGTACAAGAACTTACAACACGGAAGCGTAGGATCGTTAACGTTTCATTTGCTTCTCATGTCGAAATGTTATCTTTAGATTTTCTCGTAATCAATATAACATAATACGCATTTAAATTGATGCAGTGGTTATATTCGATCGAATTCTTAATTTAGCTATAAGCACTAAAAGATAATAAGTATGCGTAGGTCAAATTAAGTACAGCTAAAATTAATATTTCTTTAGTTTTTTTTTCTAATTTTTAAACAATTATTTATTTATTAATTTCTACTATAATCTAAATATATTAACCCTGATACTTTATTTGAGTCAATATATAATCAAATTTCAAAACATGTAATGTTTACTAAAGGTTTTCATTACGCCAAAGTTTCGAAGTAGCAAAAAAATGAAAATTATAAATGTTCCCATAACAGCAATGTTTAGTACACTACCATACGGATAGTGGCAACACGCTGCGCCCGGTTGGACCGTGTAATGACTGTTTAGTGAAACAGCTACACAATGGAAGATAGCTTGAAACAAGTGTTCCGTACTATTATATTATCACGGGAATATGACCCTTATTCACCTATATTGATGGCTAAGTTTGCTTAAAAAATAGTATAAAGAAATTATTGGGATGAAAAAAGAACTTCAGTTATATTTTTCAAAACATAGACTTTCTTAAGTCGACTATAAAAATGAAATATGTTAACCTTAACATTTCTTAAGCAGATAATAAAAGAGTATGATCGTGAAATGTAAGAAGGTGTTAGGCAACATTGACAACAATTATTATATAAAATTTAAAGAATACGTATAACAAGAGCGTATCACCGAATATGAATTTTTAATATTTCACTAGTGAGATAGGAAGTGAGATCTTACAGGACAACCCTGCAAATCTGAAGTGGTTTTGCCGATAGATCTTACCATAGTCAATTATATTAAAGTTAGTCCGCCATTTCATTAATACAATAATGCTGATATACTTCCTTAATATGACTTAAAAGTCATTTCAAGTTTCAATTGCAGAATATTCTTTGAAGTTCTCGATGACATCCGGCTAAGGGTAAGATATGATAAGAGATCTTGCCCCACATTCTGAATTGTTTTAAATTGACATATTAATAACTTATAAGCCACTCGTTCATCCGGTATTATACAAATATACTTCATCAATTATGTGACTACGTCGCGACAAATTGTCAACGGATGCGTGAACCGTTTTTAGGGTTCCAACAGACGAATGAAAGCTTCGCGCTGAGACCTTTAAGTCCAACGGTATTCATCCGTATCCATCAACGTTCTCTGCTAAACTTCTATTATTTCGATTACTGCTGAATTAAAAACTATTACTCCTCAAAAGTAGCTAAGAAGGATATAAATAAAACAACAACCATTTTTGAAAAACTAACATGAATATTATCAAATTTTAAAATAAACATCAAAAGAACGTGTAAATTTATTTGAACGAAAATAACTAATAGGTTACATTCCGTTATATAATACGATACATCTATATAATATTAATAATGTACAACACACTATTAGTAAATGTTATAATAACAGTTAAATATTTTGACCCTAACTGCTTGGTATGACCTGGTTATTATAGCCGTTACCCAAAAAATAGTTACAATAAACCTTGAAATTTGAATTGTAATATACAAATAATTTTATAATTAAAGTGTTTAAAGTTAAACATAGTTTTCGTTTTATTATTAAATTAAGAGCGTGTTTAAATCAAAACTTTATTAGGGATTTATGGTAAAAACGTTTGTTTTGAAAATGTCACATCTATTAATATTGTACCCGAATTTAACTAAATTATATATTTTAAATAATCACAACATAAAATAAAAAAGAATTCAAACTAACCTACGTTAATTCTTAATATAATACTGAACTCTTGTTGTTTAAATCCGACGAGCCCTTGTTCGCTTTTTTAATGTTTCATAATCTGTGTCCACATATTAATTTTGTTGCTAAGCAGATTATGAGACAACTGATCACTATGAATACAAGAACAGCGCGTGCTAGTTAAGACGTTTAATCCGTAACTAGTAACGATTTTTTACGTCGGAAAGATTAATATATCGCTTTTGTGTCTTCGTTTGAAAGTATACATCACTATTAATACCGTTATTCTACTACTTTATTTATTAATGTTATTTTATTGTGTGAAAAAATTAACATGCAATATATATTTCTGATATTTTTTACGTAATTGTGAATCTTCTCATAACATACGGTGGTATGGGTAACGGGAAACTACTACGGAATAAAAGGAATGTTACATTTGTATAAAATATTTTTAAGCGATTAATGTTATTGTGGACCTTTTCGCGATAACATTAAAGGCAATAATTGAATACATGTTTTAATATTTGTGTACATACAATCATGTAGTTACGTTAGGCGAAAGAAGTCAACTTATTATATTTGTTATATGTATGTGTATATATTTAAGGCTTTAATGAATACCAACTGTTCTGTGATAATCGTACTCGTAATCGTAATCGAACATCGTACAGAAGCGCCATCGTAATTGGCTTCTCCATACACAGCACTGATAGCAACAGCTAGTACAATCGAAAAATATGAAACATAAATAATATGGCTTTAATGTAAATAATTCAGTTCCTAAATAAAAAACAATAATATCACTCATTATTATAATATCAACACATAATATAAAAAAAAACATAAAAAATATGTTTAAAACATTACAAAAAGTTTATCGGGCACAAAAAGCATATACTATTACGATGCAGTTTAATTTTAATATACAGTTTATATTTTAGCTACAGTACATTAACAGTGCATGTCTTACGTCTGGCCTAAAGGCTCCTCTCCACATCGTTGAGCTGATCGATATTCATTTACGGCAAGCCCAAGTTGAACTCTAAACACAAATTAAACACGAGAAAACGCATATGGTATTCGGTTACTCTGAATTGAATCCGTGATCTTAGATCTATATTAACAACTTCTATCTACTGACGAGATGGCATCAGTTTGCTTAAGGAAAAATTTAAATCTAAACATAACAAAGTAGATACGCCGCTTATGTTTTGTCAATGTACTTCCATAAATAAAAAATCAATTCTTATATTTCCAAAATTAATTGTTGTATGGTTCAATGAATCCCTAAAGCAAGAATTATTGCTAAAATCTTCAAAAATACATTTAGTTATTAATAATTCGCATTAAAGTAATTTCTATATTTGAAATTAAACGTATCGAAAGCAATTACTTCGTTTTCGTTATTGGAAATTCGATTGATTTAAGATTAATCGATACAATTATTTCGAATACGAGAATCATTCACGTACATTAATGCCAATTTCAGAAGCAAACTTGATTCAAGCTTGACCTATGCTGTTTCCAAGAGTTTAATTTATGAATAAAATAACATTGATTTGGATGAGATTTAGTCTGTCCATGTAATCAACTTTCATTCAATACCCTTAGAAAGTAAAGTAGTTATTAAACTTTAATGGGATGATAATAAAATTTCAAGGTGAAATTGTTTGCAACGTTATAAATTAAAACGTTTGCTTTGGTCATTTAAACTCTATCACTACTATGTAAGAACTGCGTAATCGATGCGTAATATATTTATTTAAAATGTCTGGTGTTTATTAGTCAACTGCGCACCGAATTAAATTGCTTAAAAACCAATATCTTTAGTACTAGTAAAGATTTTTGTACATTCAAGATACGCACATACTGGACTATAAGACTTCAGTTTCAATTTTGATTTTCAAAATTAAAATATCAACCAAAATGGTTGATGTACTGTGCTTGTACACACCAGCGTCAATTACGATACCTTAAAAGCGAAATTATTTAATTATTGAGCAACAGCAGTAAATACAATAATCATTATATTACGGGTATATTTATAAATGTCACTAAGACGATCGTCAAAACGAAAATTTTGATACTTAATCTTTGAAATGAATGAATATTTTTGGCGATTTCTGGAATTTCTCTCATAGCTAATAAGCTCCTTGGAGAAATTTGCTCCTTATAGTTCGAATATCGAAGAGCAATTTTTTTGTTTAACTTGCCGTTTTTTGTAGCCACTATGTTCATATCTCAAAACCTTTGAATGCTAATCTAAGTATCTTCAAATTGAATGGCCAGTTTTTTAAGATCGTTTTCCTGTAACAATAACCGTTAAGGTAGCCAACCTTGATGTTCCATTTCCAGCCATCCTGTATATGGCATGATCGTTATATATAAATTATTAATTTCTTTAGATGATACAAATTACACAATACAGAGCGTGAATAAAAAATGACGCCTCAATGATCGTCGTGAGAAATACCATTAAAATTAAACAGTGATTTAATTACGATAATTAGTCAATATGTAAGTGATATTTACTTGTGAATATCGATGTCATCTTACATAATAATATTAAGTCAAGATTAATGTTTCTGATTTCGTTTGTACAAATTTTGGTAATTATGATTTTGGAACTTTTGATTATTATTAATTTAATTATTTGGATCATCATCATCATTCAGCCTATGGCACTGCTGGATATAGGTCTCTCACAAGGTTACCTTCTCTATATTGTTGGAATAAAATTGTTATACTCGTATATATAAATAAATGTTTAAAAAATTAATAAAACTGAAATTAAAGGAGCCGCATATTATTGTTTTTTTTTTAAATGCTAGACGGACAAGCATATGGGTCACCTAATGATACGTGGTCACCACTGCCTATAGACATTGACACTGTTAATATTAACCATCCCTGACATCGCCAATACCTCACCAAACTTGGGAATAGACGTTATATTCCTTGTTTCTGTAGTCACGCTGGCACACACCTTTCTAACTAGAACGCAATAATACGAATTATTGCTATTTCGCGGTAGAGTATATGAGCGGGTGGTACCTACTCAGACAGGCTTGCACAAACCCCTCCAACCAATAAATTGTTCCGAATATGCCTGTTTAAACTTACAAAAGGAAAAACAAACAGATATTTTGTCGAGCTTCCAAGATCCGATCTTCTTGATAATGATCGTTTTAATGTTATGAACAGACGACCCTGATATAGTTTTGTTTGTATGCGAGAAAATATTACTCAACTAGTTATTTGCTTGTGCAGTGGCAGACATCGATAATTTCTTAAACTTTTGTACCCTTTATGCGATGTTACACTATACTTATGTTACTCAATTAAATAAACTATGTCACATTACAGACAATCACGACAAACGAATAACCGAATGCAGTGTGAATGTATGTCCTATTTCCGAGACCGATGATCCGTAACGTCGCGCCCGTGTTACGAAAACGCTATGACAAAGCGCTACTGTTCTTTGTCGCTTGTATTTAAACAGTTTGAAATAAATAGTATAGTATTTTTGTCTCACGTTCCAAAAAAAAAAACAAATTTTCTCTAATTGAAAAATATGCCGCTTGAATATTTGTTATTTTTACTTTTTAAAGAGCTTAAAAAGTAGTTATTATTTGTAACAATGAGATGAGAATTACGAGTCGAGGTGACAAAATAGAAAAACTCGTGTTTCTTGCGGATTTTAAATAAAAAATTGCAGGTTAAATTTCTTCCAAAGCAACACTGAGCTTTTAGTAGGCCGTGTAGAAAAGTATTACGAGAAAACATGTCCGTGGTTTGATTTAATCCCACTAAAAGCATATCCAACGCATAGTACAGCAGTGTGATTGAATAAGCTTCAAACATTTTCCTTAGACAGAAAATATCTTTACCCAGTTGTGGGAATTTGAGCTGTAAATGTAAAGTTGCATTTTTATCCATCAAAGCTGTCTAGTTAGTGAATATTTTTGTGTCAAAACATAAATTTATTTCAGGCAACGAGCAGTTTCATGGTTATTAGACACGTCATTCAACGTCGACACTGATCATATCACTAAAGACAAACTGTTCTGTATCATGAGACCTCGTTACATGGAATTTTAATATTTATTTTTTTGTTACAACATTTAAGAATCTACTCCATTTCATACATTCAAGTCAAGACTTTTCAAATAAAGGTAGTAGATTTGAAGGTTTGTAATTAAAGAGCCATTGTATTTGTATTGTATTATATTGTATTTTGTGAAAGCAAAAATAATAATACACTTT
Source organism: Nymphalis io (assembly GCF_905147045.1). Taxonomy (NCBI): domain Eukaryota; kingdom Metazoa; phylum Arthropoda; class Insecta; order Lepidoptera; family Nymphalidae; genus Nymphalis; species Nymphalis io. The sequence goes on from NC_065904.1 coordinate 5,850,978, forward strand.
AATGCGCCCAAGAAAAAGTAATTACAGTTAAAACAAATAAAATATAATGTAACAAAAGGCTTAAGAGAATCACTTTAAGGTAATCTCAGAAGAAATGGTCTAGTATGAGTGTAGATCTATAAGTTTAACAAGATAGGACTAAGATAGGTATAATATCATATTATCATAACATACACAAGTTAAGTAAGAGATAATATAAAAAAAGGTTTAGATTTTCCGATAAATTTGATATTTTTGATGGTATTGATGGTATCAAGGATGACATTGGCAGAACTTCATTTAAGGAAGTTATGACGCTTACTCCGTTGCACTGGCAAATGGTGTATCAAGCATCTGTGCTAGCATAATTATTAATATGTATATTTCAATACATACAATTTTACTTACAATATTTTAATAATCACGATTTTATAAGCAGATGAAAATTTAGTGGTGTTTGTTCGCCACGGCTTTGTTAACCGACTTCACTCAACATCCTCGTGTATAGTAACAGTAGAGTAACAGCCTATTAATGCCCCACTGCTGGGCTAAGGCCTCCTCTCCCTTTTTTGAGGAGAAGGTTTGGAGCTTATTCCACCACGATGCTCCAATGCGGGTTGGTAGAATACACATGTGGCAGAATTTCAATGAAATTAGACACATACAAGTTTCCTCACGATGTTTTCCTTCACCGTCAAGTACGAGATGAATTATAAACACAAATTAAATAAATCCCCGTGTAATATCTCTATATATATGTATTATCTATATATTATTATATATATTATATATATATATACAGTAACAGCCTGTTAATGTCCCACTGCTGGGCTAAGGCGTCCTCTCCCTTTTGAGGAGAAGGTTTGGAGCTTATTCCACCACGCTGCTCCAATGCGGCTTGGTAGAATACACATGTGGCAGAATTTCAATGAAATTAGACACATGCAGGTTTCCTCACGATATTTTCCTTCACCGTTAAGCACGAGATGAATTATAAACACAAATTAAGCACATGAAAATTCAGTGGTGCTTGCCCGGGTTTGAACCCACGATCATCGGTTAAGATTCACGCGTTCTTACCACTAGGCCATCTCGGCTTTTTTACTACTATATATATATAATTAATATAATAATATACTATATATATATATTAATTATAGTAGTAATAAGTATTTACTTAGTGATCATTCAAACCCAATATTCCTTTATCATAATAAAAGTTTACGGTTGTTAATAGTTTAGACAGCTGGTAGGCGCGTCCCGTCTATTAGTTATGCTATTTATTTTGTGGTCTCCTTGCATGCATCAAAATCGTTATGCACGGTGAACTTGCTGGTGAGCTATAATTAACCTTGTACAGAATTCATCTCCCTTTATTGACCTCTTCTTTATGTAGATTAAGCGCTTGGAGCGTTAACTGTTTAATTTGTTTTAGAATTAATGTACTTTAGTTATTTTTATCAATTATTATAGTTTATTTAAATTTCTTTGCATAAAAAGTTTACAAAGTAAAGTATATTTAATCTTACAAAAGTGAAAAACGTATAATGAAAATAAAAAAGAGCTGCGCACGACATCTGGCTTGGAGAAAAGATTTATATAATTTTTTTTTCTGTAGTTGCGTAAATGATAAGTAGGTATCTTAGTATAGTAGTGCAAAGAAAATGATATTCGCAATTAATTTTAATGTTTATTACAGAATATCACGCAATCGTTAGAAAAACTAGATGAATGATATACAACTTTCAAACATAAATAATATTAAAAGATCTTGCAGTACTTCCGTCTTTTAGTGACGCTGAATCGATAAAATAACGTCAAAGAAATACTTAATTATAATATGTAAGACGTATATATTTTATAGGTTTTTATATTATTATTAAAAAAAAATTGCAAAGCGCTGCCTGTATGTTAGACCATATCTGTAAGCAAAGGTCTAGCTGATGATATCCAGTACACCGTAAGTGCAGTTAGCAAATGAACAAAACGAATTAAAAACTATATTATGATTAAATAATATGTAAATCCCTTATAAACTCGGAAATATATTTCCAGTTGTTACAAAGCTTTACTTTCTGATGCGTTTTTTGAAACTTAATAAGTTAACCAAATATACAGTAAAGCAAGTATATAAAAATATACTCTAAGAACTTAACCCAAACACAATCGTCATATGTCTGAAATCGATATGCGACATTGACTATAATTAATTATAACATTGAAAGGATATACGCGTCAAAATAGCGTATCTACATAAGACAACTTGCACCATTTCACGAGTGAAATATGAAGGGAGTTCTTACAGAATAGCAACGCAAACTACGTTACACCATTCATTATGACTTGACAAGAAAATTATGTGTAAAAACGCATTAAAATCGTGTTGAACTTAATGTATGTAGTGTGAAGAATCCGATTTAAATATTGATTTCAAGCGTGCAAGCGATATATTATCGTGATTTTGAACGAGCTCGATCAGATATCCATATAAAATACACATCCGTATTTTATTGTATTACATAAGTGTTTTATATAACATCAATACGAACAATATGTAGTTTTATATGTTGAACATTTTATTTTACATACATAACATATAATTTTAATAATCGGTAAAGACAAATTATTTTATTAATTTATTTATAAAACTTTATTGACCGATAAATTGTGTGCTGGTACAATTGAGACATCGTTCCAATTCACGCATAAGAAAAATTCATGAAAAATATCCTAAAACAATACATAAATAAATTGTCCACTGAAGAGTAATATTATTTATATTATGTATGTACCTCCCATTTAATTTAAATTTACATAGTAGGATATTTAAAACTTAAGAAGCAGCCTGTATATGTGACACTGCTAGGCCTCGCCTTCCTTTTCAAAAGATTATGGAGCTTAGTGATGGAAAACACGCTGCCCAAATGCGGATTGGTGGATACATGTTGGTCGGCTTTGTACAAGCTCTGGAAGGATACCAAACACTCTCCACATATTATAACGCCAAACAGCTATACTTAGAATAGTTGTATTCTGGTCTTAAGGGTGGATGCAACTCCAGACACAAGGGACATAACTTAGTTCCCAAGGTTGTTGGGACACTAATGTATGTGGCGGTTAATATTTTTATGGTATTATGTCTATGGGTGGTGCTGACCTTTTAACATTTTGTCAGTCCACCTACTACTTTAAAATGAAAAATATATTTAAGAAAAAGCTGTTTGCTCGAACATGGTGTAAATGTCCATACTAGTATAGCCGCTGACGAAAATGTATTTCATAACAAATGTAATCACTTAATAAAATAAATATTCGTAAATAAGAAAAACATCAATGCTATGAGCTTCTTACGAACAATAAAAGAATTAGACAGGGCAAAATCTATGCAAATCGACGGAACTCATCTTTATGAATATGGCCTTGGGGATTCGAAGTTGACAAGACATTGACCGGTATGCTGATTAATTTGGCACATTCAATTTTTTTTCGTCCAAAGTCGTTAACATTTCATTTTAGACAGAAGTTGTTTAATAATTCGTATAAGAAATTCGACAGAAGGTATCTTGACGTTGATTTATTGAATTCTTTTGTTGGAAAAATTGTTACGTGTTAACGAGTTGCATTTTACTCAAAAAGCTTACAAAATTTATTGAATACTGTAATAATAATTACCTATGCAATTTGCACTCATTATATCACTATGAATAAAAATATTGATAAGTACTTCTTTTTCAAGTTACTGTCAAGGTTCATTGTTATGGAACTAAATTTGAAAGGTTATTTTACTTCCGCAACTTAAATGTACAATCCCAATATAAGATAAGGCTGTTTTAAGATAACACGCGGCTTCAAATGTATATGTTTATAAGGCACAGTATTTATAAAATACACTCTCGAGTTAACGCATGAAAGAATAAGCAATTTTTTATTTTACAACTATAAACAAGAACATTTTTAACTTGCCGAAAAATTATGAGTTGCCATACAGAAAAAATATTTTTAACCACTATAATTTTATTTTATTTCCTTGGGCAAAGTTTAGACCAAGACAATCGCGATATTTGAAACATATTTATAGGTTTTAAGACTTTCATATCTCAAACTAACATTTATTAAACAATAGGTACAAACGATCTTCACCTACCACATCGCGAACATCGTGTGCCCGGAAACAATCGTGACGGCGCGTTCACACGCCTCGTTTTATTTGTTATTTCTCACAGCATTTGACTCGATACTATATCGATAGTCTTCCTTGTAGACTTGTAAATGTTAAATATTGTTAGTATTATGGTTTAGAAATGTATCTTGCTTGCATCTAATAATATATACATAATAACGCCTTATTAAAGCGATAGGAGTTCTTATGGTAAATGCATTCTAATGAAATACATTTATAGTGGAAAATCTTTTGAAATAAATTTGAAAACAATTTTAATATTTTATAATGTGTACGTGTGGCACACCACCTTTGCTTTTTTAAAAAAGAAAAAAGCAGACGAGTGAAGTTTTTTGTTTTAGGACATAAGTTCATAATGATTTTATACTAACTTTGAATGTAACTCTTATTAAAAAAATAAATAAATAATGAAAACTGACTTCTGAAATTTGCTTACACCACTCATTCAATGTAATTCTGTATTATTATAGTGATAAATAATTTTTCTAAACGTTTAATAAGTGCCCATTGTTTTCCATCATTAATGATTTTTTAAATTTTAATTAACATGGGAACCCTCAAAGTATGAAGAATGCGGACTCATCCTCATTTATTCGCTATTGATATTATATTTCCATTTTTTTGGGTTGACGCATTTTGAAAACAAGGAAACAAGCGTTTCATAGACATATAAGCGTATACGGATGCACATAAAGCTTAAAACATGCACAGGTTTTACCATGTTGGATTTGTTTTATTTATTTAAATAGGTTAGCGAACTAGCAAATGGGCTGTGGTCACCAACAACCATATACATTGGCAATGTACAAAATATTAAGTTTCCCTTACATCGTCAATGTGCCACCAACATTGGGAGCTAATGTTGTCCTTTGTCACCGAACTGGAACCGTACTTATTTGGAAGCTGATAATATTAAATATTTTGGATTATTGCCCGATTTTAACTTCGTTTTGTAATCTTAATTGTCTTGAAATGTCATTGCGTGTGATTTATGTAAATCACTTAAAATTCCTTCTTATATAATTTATGCGAAAGAAAGTTTAGTCGGTACCTTTCACGCAGCAACGGATCGACGTAACTTTTAGCAGAAAAATATTTTATAGACCGGTAAGTGACAGATAAAATAGATTACAGAGAGAAATAGACATACAAAATTTACAAGAAACACGGCTGGAATTAAAAAAAAAAAACAATATTATTTCTAATTTATTAGGACGGCCGACGGCCTACTAATTATAAAAACTAACGTATTACGATTTTCTATTAATTATAATATTGTATTAATAAGTACAAGAAATAGGCTTTATATAACATTTTATATTATGAATCATAAAAAAATAAATAAATAAATTGAAAAGATTTGTCATATTGATATAATTTTTTAATTTCATAGCTACATATTTTATATTGTTTAAGAACTAACAAAGAGAACGTTATATATATTTTTACATATATATTTATGAATGCGTGGGCAAAACGGTTTTATTATCGAATTATATGTTTATTATACGCCATTAGCGTTGATATATTGTCGCGGAAATATTTTTATTATGTTACTTTAAAAAGCAAAAAATATTCTTGCTAATAAATATTTACTCGTTCGATGTTCGAAATAAAATGTGTAAAGCTGTTTCCAAACGGAGCAAGATATTTCTTTTTTTACCGCGGCGTTATTTTCGATGCTTTTGTGAATGGTTAGCATTTGTAAACGGGCTTAAGAGCGCGCCGAAAGCTTAAAGCATACACGCCCCTCTTGACACGCGATACCAATTCTATGCTTTTTCTGTCTAAAGCGACCGGTAGTATTGTTTTTATTTATTTTCTGTGTTGCATATATTTTAAAAAATATTCTGAAGACTATGGTATAGTACCTTTACCTATATAATAACAAGCATTCTTGCCACCATTCCACGCGTTAACGATTTGTGTATTAGCTATTTTTATACTGGTGGTAGGGCTTTGTGCAAGCTCGTCTGGGTAGGTACCACCCACTCATCAGATATTCTACCGCAAAACAGCAATACTTGATATTGTTGTGTTCCGGTTTGAAGGGTGAGTGAGCCAGTGTAATTACAGGCACAAGGGACATAAAATCTTAGTTCCCAAGGTTGGTGGCGCATTGGCTATAAGCGATGGTTGACATTTCTTACAATGCCAATGTCTAAGAGCGTTTGGTGACCACTTAACATCAGGTGGCCCATATGCTCGTCCACCTTCCTATTCTATAAAAAAAAAAATATATATATATTTAAGGCTTTAATGTGCTTTTTCTGGTCAGACACAACTCATGAAAAAAGTGCTTTTATATACAATATTATATTCTTGACTTTGATCTGGATTAACCCATGCAAAATCAGTGGAATTAAAAAATTAAATATTAGCAATTTTGCTTTATCAGCAATCTTAGGCTTTCACATAGGCGTGCTTTTTTACGATGCCGTATGTAAACAGCTTAAGAATTCATAAGTTTTATATACGTATGTTCCTATATTTTTAAAATGTATTGTTTTCCAATCTATTTACAAATAAAATTTAGTGCTAGTATAGATAGTATGCTAGTAGTGATAACTTTTAATTTACGGATAAAATTTCAAAAATTGTAACTGTAAATTATAATTATGAAAAAAGCTAATTTTTAATACTTGGATATTGGTCTCTTGATATAATGCAGTAGACACAATAAAGGAAAGGAAACAAATTATGATTTCCATAATTAATCGAGCTTTTAATTGACAATTAAAATAATATAATACTTTATTTCTTTAAGTTATTTTTTTATAATGCATAATAAGACTATGTTGTTAATTTTATTGATTTAAACACAAAAACTTTGAAATATATAAATGATTGAGCTTGAAAATAGATAAATAATATTAAAAATTGACCCGAATCGATAAAGGAATACCACCCATGGCGGCCAAATTCTCAACGCGTGTTATATTAAAAAGACATAATCTTGCTTTCAATTGCTTTTTAAATGCAAATAGTCAAATTTATTATAGATTTAAAAAATATCAGTTGTAATAAACAGTATTTTTATATTTTAATGTTATTAAATTATAAATATTTGTTATTTGAGAAATAGGTCATGTAGACTTACAAATATTCAGAGATTAGCATAAAATTGCTATTGGCAATTACCATTATTTTTTTATAATATTATGAAGTATTATTTTTAATTTTTTTTAATATGGATTTCATATCTGTGGTCAAGTTTGTTAAGTGTAAAATATGCAAGGAGTGGCCTAAATAATAAATTAGCAATTAACATTTTTGCTAAAATTGTATCAATTATTTTTTGAGATCGTTGCCCCCGGCCATGACATTATCATATTTTTATTTTGAAACTTTTAGTAATTGTTAATATTTTTAATGTTACACGGAGTGCTCATTTACATAATGTCTAACCCATATACTGCATCGGTGGGCTAGTGGGACCCGGAGGTCCTGGGTTCAAATCCCAGGTTGAGCCAATAAAATGCTAATGAGTTTTTCTGTCTTAAATTCTCAATAGCCGCCCGGAGTCTGGAAGTTGAAAATGTGTACACTCCCGTCCTGCGCCTGAACTCTTTCCGGTCGTGTCGGATTACGATCCCATCGGATTATGAGAGTTAGGGAGTAGCAAGTGCACCTGTGTCTGCGCACACACTTGTGCACTATAATACGTCCTGCGCAGTTGGCTAATCCCTCTTGAGATTGGCCGCCGTGGCCGCAATTAGTCTGGGGGTAACACGCAACATAGAGATTGTTTACATCGTAATTACAATATTATATGGTTGCTACTGAACCGTGAAAGAAGCTCTGGATTAAGTAAAGAGGAGCTATTTGGACAATTAAGCTAAGTAAACAACGGAGCAATTTGCACCATATTTTGTATATTGTATAGGCCAAGGTCGCAACTAATAAATAAACCTAAGACTAATTGATAATAAAATCTATGTTTTTGTTAATATGCATGCGGAATTGCACTTTTATATTATTTCCAAAAGTATCATATAATCATAAAATTATTGTAATATCCTCATTATGTATGTAAAATATATTGAGATTGATAATTTTTTTATTCAATAATGTATTAGTGCAAATTAGAGTATTCTATTAGCTATTCTTTTAATCAAAATTATCATAATTAATTATTGAAATCCTCTATAACTAATGAATATTCAATTTTACAATTAAAATTTATCATCTAATATTGTCATTTAAATAGTCTTGATCATATTTTATTTGATAATTATTAATCGAAAATCCAGTATAATTATTAGTCATAAAAGCTCAACAGTGAACAGTTCGATTCGAACGAATCCATACATTTTTCAATTCTGTAACAGTTCGTTGTATCCTACCGTTGGGAACATGCTATAAATTCAACTTATAAATCAATTCCAAATAATGAAACTATTCTGCAGCATTAGGTGTGTGAAATCATAACTTAGGCCTAAACTATATTTTTTCTTTATTTTAGACAGGCAAAGGTATACTGCATGCTGCCCGCATTTCAATCCAATTGAACACCTATATATTCTCGTACTCTTTCGATCTCGAAATATAAATCTCGAGACAGATAGGCTTACTTGTACCCACAACAATTTATAAAAAATAGGTCTTAAACACATTAAATTTTCTCAATAGCCTTTAGAAAAACATCATATTACGAAACACGAAACTATTACACAATTACTTGTTTAGACTGTACGAAATGAATAGTCACTCAAAGAAATGACGAAGGCTTTTTATCGATAAGTACGTGCAATGAAAGCTAATTGATTGTCGTTATGAAATCTAATAATGCCTTATTAGGGAATTGAACATTATATTACATACAATAAAAATACCTTAAGATTTTAAAGAATAAACAATATGAAGTTGTTTTTGTTACATTATTTTATTTACTTTAATATTTGAAAAATAAAATCGATTTGTATGTATTGTAAAAATTAACGTAATCGGTATCTAAAATTTAGAAAACTATAGCTTATAAATGTGGTCTAGTAGCCAGCTAATTAAACTGTAGATTCCAATTACGTCAATTCGAATTCCAAGTCGAAAGATTGAAATATAATCGAGTTTTTCTGGCGACAAATTCTTATAGGCCCGACGTTACCATTTCGAATTCACCGTCATATTTCGAGAATGACTTTGTTACTCGACACTCGACTCGAATAACTCTGCATTATCATAGAACCATTAATCAATTCTTACATTTAGCCTTTAGTAATTATAATTAATAATTTTATCACCTATTCGAGCGGCGCCTGTACACGCTGTTACCACTTGAGGTACGACGTCAGACATTTTATTAAGTGTTCATTCATCATTGTTCAAATTTTTTAGAGAACTATAATAATAATAATTTATAAATAGATTCATAGTATGCCTATTTATTTTATAAACTAACAGATATTGCCCGGTTTACTAGGCGTAAATAATAATATAAATTACATATTATGTACTATGTATGTATGTATTTATGTGTGCACTAATCTCAGTAACTAACTCGTGTTGTTTGAGAAGTTCCGTGGTGTGAGCTGCATACATCCATAAAATTATACGAACATAATGTTTGGTGGAATAATTACTCTCAAACTGTTCTAAGGAAAAGTCCGCGACTCTCTTCCTGTCTAGCACCCATGCGAAATCGGGCGGGTCGCTAGTTTTAAATAAATAAAATGTATGAAAAAGAATGTAAGATCTACTCCGTCACATAGTCGACTAATTCACTGTTTTTTTTTTGTATTTCCTTCTTTCTCCTCAGTTTTGCGTCTTTTTGACTTTCATTTTTGTATTATATTATGTACATATTACTACCCAGTACATATGAGTCCATTATCATTATTAAATGGATATTGGAATGCATTCAATTGTTTGAGTTTAATTGTATAGAAAATATGTTGATATTAAATTTACAATATTTAACATTTATAATCTTAAGTTATTCCTACTAATAAGTGATAATAAAAATAACACACTTTTTATACATGATTAAATGAAAAACAATGTTACAAAATCTTTAGAGCTGTACAAATAGTGCCGCCTATTTCTAGTTTTACATTATAATTATCAAAGATGTATAGTTATAAATAATAAAAAAATATATACGAAACTTATCTCATCTCGGTATATATTATAAATTCCTTATAAATTGTTAAAAAGGATAAATTAGTACTTTTTTTAAGTAGGCTTTTAAACGGACTTTAGAGTCGTTATTTTACAAGTTTAAATTTAATATAAAGCTACAACCTTTCGGGAATGTAGATTCAATCGAGAAGACCTGATAAGAAACTCAGTAGTTACTTTTTGTCATCAATCATAAATACGTAATAATAAAATACAACTAAATTTTATTTATGGTATATGAAAATAAGCGAATTCTAAATCCATACTTTTTATTATATTAAATTATTTATTTATTGGAAAATGTAATGTTGTTGCACGAAAACATGTCGGTTACTTGAGACAATTACGAGTTTATGACGTCTCGTATCAGACCACATGCGTAGTTGATATGAATTGAATGCGTCGAACTGATTCGAAATAATTGAGTAAATTCTGACGGTTGACCAAAGTGAGTCGTGATTGTATGTCACTATTTAGTTGGAGCGATCACAATTGTGACTATCAAGTCACGTGTTAACGTTAAAAAGATAATTATTAACGTGCACACTTGTATATTCAACGGTAAGAATGAAAACGGTATAAGTTACAAATTTGTAGTTTATAAACAAGTAAAAAAATTGATACAGAGAAATTTCATTTCACGTGCTACTTCAATTATTAAGGTTAAGTTTGACATCAATGTTTATATGTGTAACATTTGAGTGAAACCTTTTGGACGCGAAGTAAGACTTCACGTCACGTGTACATACATGAACCTTTATACATTCGTATATATTGCATTTTTACGTTAGGCATATTATTATTTCAAAGTGACGAAAGATACGTCGTAAGGTCGTTACTATATTTACAAACCTAAGGTGACATTTACTTAGGTATACGTTATATATCGAGTTATATGAATGCAAAATAAGACGCTCAAAAACACTCATATTATTTTACATGTAATTCAAAACTTAAAAAACAAGTAGGCCTTTACCCATGACGGATATCGGAAGGTTCATTGAAATCGAATAAATTAATTTGCTTATCGATTATAAGTTAATCAATCAAGTTTTTTCATGCTCCAAGACCCGAACGGCATTGATGATAAAATCTAATTTTTTTTCAACTAGTCTACTTCTTCTAAAGAGACATTACAAAGGAGTAATTCGTATTACCGTCCGATATATTTAGTATTCGATAATAGGCTTATGGAAATCATTATGTTCATTTGTGAAGTCATGATGGGTTCGGCTGGATTAGGTCATCGTTATAACATCTAGGAATACTTAGGTATTATTAAAACATTTTAAATGATTTAATTGAATTTTTATATGTAATGCTTGATCTGTGATCGTTTGATCGTAACAGGCGGTAATGTATGATCCGGATCACGGGGTGGCACTGTAATGATGAATGTATAAAATGCCTGTAGAGCCTAGCTTCGAATATATGCCGGTTTAGTAATAGTTATTGAGTGATTCTATCTAGATTTTTATTATCTTTGAGTCAGGAAGCTGGTAATAGTACACTGCAGTGACTCGAAAAGCAGATAATGCTGTTGGTCTCGCACCTGAACTCTTTTGGGTTCGAACGGTGGTGTTGGGCTTGTTTATTAAATATATCATTTAGGAATGACTCAACACATACAACAGAAGAGAAAACTACACAACTTTGTAGTTTTTGGAAAATGTATAAAGAGGACAGGAATTCTCATATACTTAAGTAAATATATATTCAAATTCTGTTTGTATACATACAATATTAATTTACAAATTGTGTTTTTAAAATTCGTATACCTTCACTACAGCCATACCTTAATTACAATACGTCCTCTATCCTAGAGTTGTCTGAAATAGATCGCTTATTTAGATATCAAATCGCTTAATTAATTGACTTGGCTTTTATCCCTTAGTTATAGTATTTAATATACTTTTACTAATCGAATATGGCGAAATGATAAAGCGCATAAAGTGGATTGACATGTCATCTCGATTATAAAGGAGAATATGATGAGGAAACTTAAATGCGACGAGTAATATTACCTTACCTACGTTACATAGTTAGATAGTTTAAACTCTATTCTTTATATCTTTAGTCAATTTTAGTTTGATAACCGTTATGTTATTGTACGTTAATATTTCGTATTTATGATGGTTACACATTAACCACTTATTATAATCTTTGTTTGCTTGGAGTTCAGTTTACGATGCTTTCTCTCTTTCTGTCATCATAATTTGACATTTGAAAGAGATAGACACGATATTTTTAACTAACCACCCCTTCACTACACTATCAATCAATCACTTAATACCATTTAGAGGATATAATAATACAATTTAGAGAGATAGCTGGTAATAAATAATAGCCAATTAAACTACGTATCAAAAAAATGCTAATGCATTATTTATTTAAAATAAACAATAAAATTCAGAGCTATCTTGAAACATACAAAAACCCGCACACACTCACAAACTTATATACAATTTATGCAAAAGGCTACACATACAACTGGACATGACAATACACAAATAAACGAATCCCTAATGTCCTGCGACTATAAATCTTATCCGGTTGCGATTTCTAGAATGTGTCCACCGATTCAATGGACAGGTTATAAATAAGGACAGGTATTTTGACACCCTGCAGCATTTCTCTAAGGAATGTTGACCATTGAGGCGTTTCTAATTTCTTTCGATATCCTGTGTCCGAACCGCTAAATGCCATTCCCGTACGGATGGGGACACTGATTAATGATGCGTGTGCTGTTTTTACGGTTAACATTACAAAATTTAAATATAGAATGAAATAATGCTTAGGCTCAAACTTTACTTTACTTTTATTTGATAAGACTTGCTTTGATACAATTAAATATTTTATTTACATGATATTGAGTACTTTACGTTCTAAAAACAAGTCATGTTGATGTTTTTGAAAATGTATCACATAACTACAGATGCGACCTTAATGTTATAGTTTGTTTCTTAGTGTTAGATTATCATCATCATTCAAACCCTGTACCGAGGTGACCCAGTGGATAAAGCAGTGGATCGTAATCTCAGGTATCACTACTGTTCATGCGCTCAATTTGTGTTTCTAACAATCTGTGCTCAACGATGACGAAAAACATTGTAATAAAACCTTCATACAATTCTATGTATCCATCAACAAGGATCGAAATATCGGGGTGGAATAAGGTTCAAAAATTTTAAAGGAGAAAAAAGTTTTTGACCCGTCGTGGAACATCCCTTGTATTATCCTCAGCTAAATCCCTTTCTTACAATTTTTTTGAAAATAATTAAAAAATAAATAATTAGCTAACATAGTGAATCATATTTTTGGGTTTGGTTGGCCTCTCTACACCCATACGTTATGTATCTCGAATGCAGCTTCAAAACTTAAAATATAAATATTCAATAAAGAAATAAATTGTATTTTAAAATAAGTTTAAATGTATTACTAGTCTAATGAATAGTAAAGATCAGTGTCCACGTTAGGTATAAATTCTTCGCAATTTGGATCTGGATCGCCCACGAAAATGCTCGTTCAATAAATATCGACCACGCAATTATGCAATTTAAAACTCATAGCAAACGAAAGTAGTCTGAATATAATTGTGAAATAGTAGATAAGACAGGTGATAATGCTTGTTTTTAGAGAGCATTCATGTAAACGCAAATTCGCCTTCTATTTTGTCACCAGAAATGAACACAGCTGTTCTATTCTAGACATTACGAACTCTAATGCCAAGCGTTAACTATATATTGACCATATTAACACCTTCTTAAATCAAGTAAAAGTTTTCTATTAAGTTCTATAGTAATATAGAAGCATTTATGAGACATAATTTAAAGTAACATCGTACCTCTTCGTAGAATGAAACTTCTCACATGAGTTTTAAGATTTTTGGGTACATACGAACATAAATAATTAATTTATGATATATAATTGTAGAAGATCCATAAAAATATTCTCTACGTCACGTTTACAGTAACATGAATTGAAAATAATTCCCGTAATACCATCATAAAGTTAATTTCATGGGACATTATTACGAGTACGTTATATTTAATCAGTCTAAATAATTGTTACCATAAACATGTAACTCTTGTCAAGAATAAATCGTCTTTATTGACAACGCCGAAGGTCAAATATTTATTAAGTATATTATTATTAATGTTATGATATATATAAATCTCAATTTTAACTGCCATTTGATAGTTAAGCGTATAAAGCGCTTGAAGCTAACTTCTATAACCAACTATTGATTCTATTCAATTTTACAACCGAATAATTTGTTTTACTTTGTGTTTATGGGCTGCAAATATCAATTGTTATCGGATATCGTAAAATTGATAGATATAGTAAACTATATGACAAAGGCTAGGCTTTGTTCATACAATAATCAGCTAGACAATAATAGTACCTAACTAGTATCTCATACTGTTTTTGCACAGTTACACATGCCTTCATACTTTGTTGTTGCCGAATGGGAATTTATTTTGAAGAAACAATAATTAATACTTAATACCACATTTGGCAAAGCCTGAGAAGCAAACGATTATGATGTTATAGTCATTAATTATTTATTCATATATAAATCTGTAACTGTTATAAAAATTCAATTAATATTGAAACTTATGTTGCTATTTTCCCGCCAATCGCGTAATCAAAATTTTATTTTGATTATGCGCTTTTGTTCAGGCAAAGGACTTGACAGTGCAGCATAGTCCTTTGAAGAACTCTAGTATCAACAGCGAAAAATGACCATTAAAAAACGTAGATAACAAAAAAGATTTTCATATTATTTTACAGGGGCGTTTCTTAATTTATTTTCATTCAAATTAGAATCAAAATCAAATATTCAGATGTTGTTTACCTGGTCCGTAAATGTGTTATTTTGTTTATTCGCTTTTAAAATGCAATATAAATATTTTTGCGCTTATTTAGAATGATTTTTTATTTTGATTATTAGTAGAACCGGTTACGGGAACTTATCATGTTGTGTTATTTTTTAAAAACACATGGGCCACATGATGAATGACACCAATATCGCTCATTTGTAGATACTATTAAAACGTTTTGAAAAATATTTCGTTTAAACCAAGAAATCTCCTTGAACGTGAAATGAAATGTAGAAACTTGTTTTTCTAGTTCAGACATGATATAGAAATAATTAAATAAAAAAACATATCAATTAATCTATGCACAATTATTGTGCAGCTAACCATTAACGATAATAAGTTACGATTCCCACAAAATACAAAATAAAATACAGCATACAAAATATATACATGCATTATTTTTTAAATATAAAACAATACTTACATTGATAAATATAAAAGGAAGCGTCTTTGATGATCCATGATTGATTGATTGAACTATTATATCCGACGTGACTAAAATCAGTAATAAAATAAAATATTTTCACTTAATAACAACACTTTAAATATCTATCGAATAAAATGAGTTTATTATCACTTTTTCTATTATTCTTCTATCACGTGATACCATTTTCTGACATCTCGGTTTGATTTCAGTGCATTGTATTGGGTACCTGTAAAAGAAACACAGTCAAATTATGTTACAATAAAACAATGATTGTTATCAAAGAGTCATGTTTGAACAGTAAATTTTAATCGAAGCTTGCGAATTTACAAAAAAAGAAAACGTACTACCACTGGGTTGTAATTTAGTACAGACATAGAACATAGGCGAGCGATATATCTTAGATCACACAGTAAGGAACGACTTATTCAAATTTGAGTGCCGAGGTGACATAAACTTGGGCAGCCCTTTTTATCGAAAGTGAAGAAATATTGCTTGGAATTAACAGTGACCACGGTCTATAGAAGAAGGTCTATAGAAGCCGAGATGGCCCTGTGGTAAGAACGCGTGAATCTTAACCGATGATCGTGGGTTCAAACCCGGGCAAGCACCACTGAATTTTCATGTGCTTAATTTGTGATTATAATTCATCTCGTGATTTACGGTGAAGGAAAACATCGTGAGGAAACCTGCATGTGTCTAATTTCACTGAAATTCTGCCACATGTGAATTCTACCAACCCGCATTGGAGCAGCGTGGTGGAATAAGCTCCAAACCTTCTCCTCAAAAAGAGGAGAGGAGGCTTTTAGCCCAGCAGTGGGACATTCACAGGCTGTTACGGTACGGTTACGGTCTATCAAATACATCTGCTTCCTACATAAAGTAATAATAAATATTGAATTAATAAAAAAAAAACGTAAGACGATAAAAATCTTCTTATAAACTAGTAACATTATTTTAATAAACACCCACCGAAGTACCGACGCGCCTTTGAAGATCCCTGAAATTCTCTAGTGATCGGACGCGTGTCGAACTAAAAATAGACGAAACCTTAGTTACATCAATATCTGACGTAAAACAAATAACTCACTTTATAAATCGTGCCGTGATCGCTCCGAGATCGACTTCCCACACGATTTAAAACTATACACTTAAAATAATAAAACAGTTATGTTCGTTTGTACCCTTTATGTATTGAATATTTTTCTTGTTATAAGAGTTAAATATAAAAGTCGAATTGTCTGCACATTAACCGATAATAATTATATAATGTATCAAGGCAGCTTAATATATAAGACTTAGACATTTTGAAATTTAGAGGAGACCTTAGTCTTGTTATTGCGACATGCACTATCTTATCTAGCTTATAGCTTTGTGCAAGCTCGTCTGGGTAGGTACCACCCACTCATCAGATATTCTACCGCAAAACAGCAATACTTGATATTGTTGTGTTCCGGTTTGAAGGGTGAGTGAGCCAGTGTAATTACAGGCACAAGGGACATAAAATCTTAGTTCCCAAGGTTGGTGGCGCATTGGATATGTAAGCGATGGTTGACATTTCTTACAATGCCAATGTCTAAGAGCGTTGGTGACCACTTACCATCAGGTGGCCCATATGCTCGTCCGCCTTCCTATTCTATAAAAAAAAAAAAAAATCTTTTATTTCATCCAAAAAGCATACTTTTCAGCACATTAAGGCAAGAAATATTCCCTTATAGGATTTTTTTTAAATTGACGTGTCGCGCTGAAAACGCCCCAATACATAATATTTAATTATCCGCAAGTGAAGCTGCGGCGAATAATATTATCTTATTACAGACGTTTAATATTCCCATCGTTTTTTCTTTAATTAGGAAGTCAACGGTTCCACAATAAACACATTCTATTATAATTCAATTTAGTACTTGTGATGAACATTGTGCCCATACTAATGGACTGGTTATGAAATTATAGTAAGACATTAAGCTTAAGCTTACGTCAAATACTTTAAATTTTTTTTTTTTTTTTTATATTTTGTTAAATGTTACCGTTGTTGTCGAAAACCCTTATTATTCCTTCCTCCCTTTGGTTCTCTAAAATAAAGTACTGTACTAATATTTTATTACAATTTTATCAAACACAAACCTTTCAGATAACTTTTTATTTTAATAAACATCTGAAGCAAATATTTATATCTCACTGAAAATTAAAAATGGAATATAAAGTAAACCCATAAATAATAGCTAGCAAATTTGTTCTTAAATTTTTAAAACGATTGACGTTTAAATTTTGTACGGTTTTCAACCATTTCAGTTAATTGGTTTACATTTGACGAATGGATAATTGATTCTTAATACATTCAAATATTCATTAATTCAGTATGCGTGAAAGATTTATTAAATTTAAATCTTAAGTCTGTGTGATAATTGAACATTACAAAAAAAAATAATAATACTTTTCATACAAAACACTTAAGCTAAAAACTACTAAGACACAATACGATAGCGATAAGATATTTTATAAACTTGCAAATATTTGTTAGGATTACGGGTTCAAATCCGGTTAAGTACTCCTGAATTTTCATGTGATTAATTGTGTTTATAATTCATCTCGTGCACGAAGAAAAACGATGTTTTTCTTCACCAAAAATTTCCACATACGTATCTAAATAATCAATTACATTGAAGAAGTTTGATGAATTCAAATCTTCTACCCAAAAGAAGAGAAGACCTTACTCTTAAAAATGAGACATTTACAGACTTTTACTTTTCGCTTTAAATATTAATCTTAATTTTCTATAAATATGATACTTACAGAGTATTGCATCTCAAATATAATATACGGATTAAAATTCATACAAAGTTACTAACCCCTTTCCCACAATTAAAGTTTAAATTTTCAAAAAATACGTTCTTAACGAATACTTAAATTATAAAATAAACCCATGTTTCTAATTTAAGCTAGACTTGGTTTTCACTGTGTTGAAAGTCAGTGCAAGCGATTTTAAAAGTATATATAATTAAATTAATTACCATTGATTAAATATATGATTTTGGATTTACATATTAAAAAGCAGTGCAAAACGACTCATTTATATATCTTTAATAATCGTAAAACATTAAATCGAGATATCTCAATATTTGCGTATCATTTAAATTGACCATTTCTAATGTTTTCAAAATATTTCTCTTTTTATAGATATATGTAAATTTATTTACCCCTGACTTGTATGTAAAAATTTCAGTAATTACGCCGTTAAATCATAACAAACAAACTCACTTTCGCATTTATAATATTAGTAAGAATAATTTAGTTATAAATTAGTTACAATTCATAATATAACATTACGTAACATTACTTATAATTAAACCAACACTAATACATGGTAATTTATCACAAATAATTATAATTTTAAGTATTATCGTGATATATATCTTTTATAACAATAACATAAATTAATAATAACTTAAGTTCGTTAAGCCAATAACATGGTACCGGGATTATAATCTTGATTTAAATATTATTTCGCTTAACTGTTACAATTTCATTGTAAGTATATATGATTAATATATGATTTCGTGTTGATTTCAGATCAGAACAAAAAGAAATGTTAATCGATTTGATTTATTATTATTACGATACTCGACAACGTGTTAACACTTTGTCAGTTTACTAAAACTATGTAGAAATATAAGGTTGTTCGTTTACAAGGATATTAGCTTTATAAAGCATATCATAGCATGTGTTTTATTTAAAAGCTAGCTTCGGCCAGTGGCTACGACTGCATTTAGTAGACTTTGTGTTAATCAGGCTATATCTAATGCAAATTTCGTCAAAAAACGTTCAGTAGTTTATGCGTAAAAGATTACCAAAGATCCATCAATCCTCATAAACTTTCGCGTTTATGTTATATTTTGATATATATATTTTCGATAACCGATTTAATAACATTATCTTTATTGTAATATATATTATTTATAAATGTGTCAATATTCCCTTTTTTTGAATTACAAATAAATTTAAAAATATTTTAATGTAAATTTTTAACTTTTTGTTATTTCTGTACATACAAAAAAAGTATTGTATTCATTGATTGAGGATTGAGTGGCACAGCGTAGATTTCGTGGATAAGATTATGGCCGAAACAGGAAGAAAATAATTGCTAAAATTCGATTTATTATATTTTGTCCATCTGATCTGTTATTTCATTAATTTCATAGCTATTATATTAAAACAAACTGAATTTATTGTAAAAGATAATAGAGGCTAAGTCCGCTAACAAGAACAAAGTCAAAATCGTAGCAAGTTACAATATCAAATATGCTTTGTTAAGACCGTACGAAGTGAAATAGCTTTGCATCGCATTTCTAACAACAGTGTGAGTTCAGCCTAAAGATTAGACGCTCCAGCTTCCGAACGTATAAACAATGATATAATATTAAAAATGTGTCAATATACAAATTGAAACGTCAGTTATATTGATTTGTTGTTGTCGGTATATCGTTATGAAATAAGACAACGTGTAATAATAAAACAAGTTAACGTGTTGATATATTTAATATAATCGAGTTACATTCGTTACAAGCCAAGCCAAAAGAGTTTGTTTGAATTATTTGTTTGTTATTAATCATAGTCAGAGTTTTATATATACTCACAAATATCATCCAAATAAAAGTTTATAATTGAAATTATTGATTTTTATCCCTTTTTTATTGCTATACAATTTAGTTGGTAAGCTTTACAGAATAAATAAAATTTTAATAGAAATCATTATGTCTTGTTGTGCTTTTTTAAAGAATAGAAAGACTAATTATAATTAGTAAGCCTTTTTTTAAGGGCAGTGCGCATGTGTGTTACATTCCAGCAATAACAATAAACGGCGCTAATAATTTATTTCGCACTTATGAATCAAGCAGAAAAGCTTTTCGTATACTTTTTGGATTGCAATTTCTATAACGGTTAAGTAAAGAGAACGTTTGGGGGTAGAAAGTTCCATTAATCATTTCATTACCGATTACTCATTCCGTGTAAATTGAATTCGATTTTTAAATATTATTTTAAATTTTTGGTAATAATTCATCTCGTATAAAGGAAAATATCGCGAGGAATCATGTGATGTATGAACATTTGCCATGTATCTGGAGCAGTATGGAAGCTCGAAACCTTCTTCCTAAAAGGAGAGGAGGTCTTAGTCCAGCAGTGGGACATTTACAAGCTGTTACTTAAGGTATTCCTCCATTTTTATTTATACCTAAGTATTCCCCTTTTCCTAAATTATAATAGAATCTAAATTAAATATGCTGAGATTATTCATACATTCATTCATTTCGTTACGAAACCATTTAAAAAATATATAGCGAAGTTTATTTACGTTGAAATAACGTTATCAAGTAGGCGTTTATATTGTGAATATTAAATAACTCGTTTTTCCGACTTTGAAACGTTCAATCAGACACATAAGACAAAACCGAAATATCGAACAGGTATTTTAATGTCATAATTTGAATAATATATTAGACATTTATTGTTATAATTTAGGTTAAACTGAATATTTTCATTCTAGCTAAGCTGATAAAAAAATTAACCGCAATTTAAAACCGCAGAATCCAATAACATGTTTATACAATAACACGATTATATTAAAGATAATATAAAACTTCAAAATAAGGTTATTGTTTCTGGTAAGAATGTCAAATTGATAACAATTTTTGTTTCTATTAATGCTTATTCAATTTTAAAAGAAGTCATCAATTTTACCGCACCTTATTTCTCCTCATATAGTTCCTGCAGGAGCTAAACATAATAACATTAAGGTACTGTTACGTAGATTATGTGTAGTGAAATGTCACTATAAGAGTGGCTATAAAGAAATATAAAATATTATATGCGACAAGTAACATGATATGCATTAATCACTTTTAAATTTAAAAAAAAAAACTTTCAAATTGCAACAAAAAGTTTATATATCTTTTTTATTTTGACATTTCAATTATAAAGATCTGCTATTTAATGTCACTTTGCAAGCACGTTTTACAAGTGCGTTCCGTATACGTTATTTTAAATATAAACTGACAGAAATGAAATATCGAATATAAATAGAAAGTACCTTCTACAATTAAATCGGTGTCATATATCAGTTTGTTTGGACCACATCCGTGTTTCATGTCAGTAAAGTGACAAGAATGACATTGAACCTGCTACTTAATCATCATCAGATCTATGCATTCGTTTCGGAATCACTGACCAAGTCGACTTGGCCGAGTGTCAAGTTTTTAACGTCCCGTGCGAAATTATACAGCCGTGGCTTTGATGCATTCGTTCTTTAAATTGAATTAATTGAATGTAAAATGAATGAATCGAACATTTGAATTGCAATGCAACTTCAACGATTCGAGAAGAACGATGATGACATCACGTGTAATATCTGTTGCTACAGCTTTAAACTTTTATACTTATATAATTATTATACTTATTTAACTGAAATGAAAATTTTAACGAATTAATTTTTGTTAATTCTCTTTGATTTAAGTTCCCAAACAGGGCCGGCCAAGACGCCTAAACAATGCAAGAGTCGGGTTCCCAAGGACGGTCGATATCATTAAAACCTTATAAAAACACCAAATTGTTTTTAGCTTTTATTTTTGTAACAAGTCATGTAGTGTTTGCTTTAAAATGCTTTTACAAAGTCTGTTGTTGTATTATAATTGTATGTCAGAATGACCAGTGTTAAAATCGCAAGCAAACCTAATAAATAAATAAACATCTTGTTAAAGTAAGGCAACTTCAGCAATAAGCCGAATACTCAAATTAAAACTACTTAGAATTAATGGCCTTCAGAATAGCATATGCCTACGTGGTCTGTATAGTTATAACTCTATCAGCTGGTTCCTGAAACGCAAATAATGATGCAGCCAATTATATTTCTGGTTCGCTGAAAATAAAGTAAAATTTTACAAGTGTGTATGCAAAAAATACCGTATTTCCTATCTTTATGTTTAAAATAAATTTATATAATTTCATTTCTAGGTAAGTCCTATGTAAGTTGCTTAATTTTTCATAATAGCTATTTGATATTGATAGCTATTTGACATGGAATATTTTTCGCCGAAACATCGGTGAAACAATAAAAAAGTATGATTTAAATTTCAAATAAAATGTAAGAAATGAATAACACAAATCGAAAATTTACAAAACAATTCGTTTAGTATTTACGAAACACACGACTTCCGTAAAATAACTAAGCTAAAGCGAAAACCACAAATTAAATTCAATTCAAATTCATCATAAGCTTTATTTTGTAAACAAATAGATGCAAGAAGCGACTTAATTTCATACTATTTGACGATTTATATATTTACTTATTTCTTTATTATATACGGTAAAAAGGGAACAAAATAGTATTGTATCCTCAATAATTGTTATCTTGTACATATGGAACGAATCAATTGAACATTAGACCAGCCGTTGATAAATGAAACCTGTTTATTGTCAGTATATAATATACGGTTCATAGTTTAATACTCGTAACACAATTAGTTCAGGAAAGCTATTCTGTATGAAATAAAGACACTCGATAATCGACTTGTCTATACTAATATTATAAAGAGATAAGTTTTTTTGTATGTTTGTTTGTAATGGATATACTATACGATACCTATTTTAGTCATTCTTTTACATACAGAAAGCTTCATTATCAGGGAGTCACATAGATTATTTATTTTCAAACTAATTAGAGATTCCTACGAAAATTGAAATAATGTAAACCAAGGTATCAAACATTTTCCTACCAAATATCTTTTTTTTTTTATATATATATATGTCCCGGGATGGCAAATGACTCTACTCCATCTGATGGTAAGTGGTAGTAGAGTCCAAACGCGACGACGGCCAGTACAGTCGGGAAGAATGTTCTGTACTAGCCGTCCCCGCCTTGCCGGCCCGCAAGATGCCTCTTCACGCCTCGTTTGAAGGAATATAATCATTAATTAATCATCTATCTACTAAGATAGATGACTGCACAATCCGGACGAAGTCGGGGCGGGACGGTGGTTCGTAATAATTATGTGATAAACTATTATCGCTCAGTGTTCGAAATTAGAGCATAATTATCAATAATTATTGAAAATTTTAGGAAAAGATATATGAATTTGCAAGTTTTGAAAAAAAAAGTCTGTTTAAGTTGTCAAAAAACTTTAAACTTTTTACTTTTCATATTGATGTTCGTATTGATATTTTTTTCTTTAAAATTAATATTGTTATCAAGTTCACGCCATGTTTTAATGTAAAAGTGATAATTTGTGTTAAACCTAATTTGTTGTCAAATGTTTATATATTATGCTGTATGTATCCTAAAATAAATTTTAATAATATAAAATAAATAAATAATTACTGGCCAATATCACATATCATTTACAGTCTTGCAATTGAGTTTCGGAGAGTTTTAAGTTAGTTTAAGTAAATTAATTTTTTTTAAAGAACAGCTCAAATGTATACGTCTTGTTAAAGGAGATTGTTTCAACATCCGTGCTTAAAGTCAACACTGGCAACGTCGCATCCGTTATTACAGAATTATATTATCTCCCTACTGTCTATTGAGAGTAAAGAACGACAGCGCAGTCTAATATAACTAAGAGACTGCTTGTTTTACTCATGTTATATTTTTTTAATGGCTTCGATTATAGTTGAAGAACCGCAATAGTCCAGTGGATAGAATACGTGGATCTTAACTGAAAGATCGCGAGTTCAATTCCAGACTGCTGATTTTTCTTGTAAGAAAACATCATGAGGAAATATGTCGGATGAATTTCTGTCATATATACATATATCTGCGAGTACCACCTCGTAATGGAGTAGCGTGTTTGTGAAGAGGGAATGGAGGCCTATATCCAGTAGTAGGACGTTTACGGTCTTATTTTAAATTTAAAGTAATTTAAGGTAATATTATAATTATCACAGGGATAACAAATATTTTTTATTACAATTCATAAAGTTATTTTATAAGCAGTTTTTCCAAAATTAGGTGTATAACGTCTTATTGGAACAAAAGAACACCCGCCGTTTTATTTATAGAGGAAAATAAAATTTATTGTTCGTAACAATATTATTAGCATAGCTATGACAATAAGAATTATATTATAATATTTTAGGGACCCGTAGAAAATAACAAAAGCCAATAATTGCTTCAACCATTAAACTACGTCACACTGTAATTTTATTATGTTCTAATGACGTTATCTTAGCCAATTATGATGTCTATAAAAAGGGTAATGTCTTTTGTCTATTGTATGTTTACAACTTAACACTTCAACGCATGTTATATTTCTACAATTAAAATGCTTTATACAGGAGTACATTATTTACGTTCTCAACTATTACATTTATTTTATTGTCATATAGTTTATGACACATGAATATGATCACCGTAAGTACAGGCTTTACGTGCTGTATGGACAACCCAAGTCCAGCAACAGCTGTGCTTACATCCCCTGCTCAATTAAATGTTAAGCTTGTGATAGGAGTGCCGCAACAATTTCATAGGGTCGAACCGTGACCTTCACATCGCTAGGTAATCTGTAAACCATTGTGCTATTAGGCTTAGTGATATTATTTAAAATTATATTTAAGAAGCAAATAGATTACACTATCATACGTTTTGAAATATATCAACTCACATAACAAATATAAAATATATTTTAATTCAAACAAAGATATGAAACAATAGTGCTTAATAATTTTATTCACCAAAGAAGCCGCCTACTGGCCATGGCCAGACCATATAATATCTTTAACAAGACCATCACATGCAAATTTGTCACTCTTTGGAAATATGTCATAAAAAACGCCCACAGGCTCTACATTCTTCATATTTAGTGATTCATTATATTTCCATGATTGATATACCTTAGTTGTTGGGTAATGCTTAACAATAGATTATTACTTATATTGTTTCATATTCAATCAGTTATTAATAAACTTTTTTAATATGGCAACATTCCATTACCATCGGCGAAAAACTATTAACTAAATAATACGCCTTTTTTTAAATGGATTGTTATGTAATTAAGTTTAAAGACCTGATAATTATATAATTTATATAAATAGTAGAGGAAAACATAAAAATAATAATTGATTAAACATAAGCCAAATAAATCATATTACTTACACTAAGATATATAATAAACAAAAGACCCTCCGCCCCCTCTTTCTGTTTGTCCGCGATAATAGGTAGCTAGTATAATAAAATGAACATTCATATAAAAACATTTGACATGAATACAAAGTGACTGCGAATAAACTTGATCGCTGTTGTAACTCAATTTAGTAAAGTTTTTATTTCAACGACGATAAATGGATTAGGAAAAATGTTACTAATCCCAATTATTAAGGATTTTAAGCAATGGTGATTCACTTAGTGGTTAACGTAATCCGATATACGTGTTTATTTTATAACAGTAATATAAAAATAATTAATCAAATTAACAATTTTATTTATAAGATTTATAATAAGAATAAATATTGAAAAAAAAATATTTTGAGAATAATAATAAGCGTCAATATTTCGAGGCATATGGTCTAGCGTGATAGTCGCAGGTTTGATCTTGACTTACTTACCTAGAGCTCAAGTTGAACTTTTAATTTGAGCATAAAATCCGACGATAATTTATTCTCTGAAAACAGTCGCTGTTAGCTATATATATCGATTCGAAGTTGACTAATTTCACGTATTTTAGCTTCTAGTCTGTCTGTAATAAAATCTCGTATGTGATTTTGTGTTGTCCGAAAAAAGCACTTTTGCAAATTTGTTATATATCTTAGATTTAAATGGGCAAAATAAAGCAATGAATTATTAAATATAATATATTTGTATTTGTGGTTCAAATTGAATTTTCGTTCATCTTATTGTGCCCAATGCGATTAATTTAGTACACATGATACATGCAATTTCATAAATAATTTTAGAACACGTAGCCCAGCTTAAAAACGCATCTTTTAAATAAGCTTGATGAATCGTCTGAGATCGACGCCGAACTGGCGGAAGATGGCGGAATTGTTGTAATTGGTGAGCCCATAAAATTACTTGTGCAATTAAACTGTTGAATGACGTCAAAATTCTTCAATACCTTAGATCTTATGCAATTGAAAACTCACTTATTTAGAACACACACGAGTCAATAAGTGTTAAAAATGACGCATTTAGAACGAAATCATTTTTGTTACCAAATATATTTACCCATAACTTCACGTTAGATGATACATAGTATAACCTAACCCCCTTCTTGGGTTAAAATCCCGTCGATTAAGATTTATTTCGGATAAGTAAGAACTCTCGAGCTTTCAATTATACAGTTTTGAGGTGAAGATAATATCATAATATACTTAAGTGATAATATACAATTAAAAATAAATAACACAATCCGATCGAAAATGAAGGACTGATATTATTTTAATTTAGTGAGTTATTATGTAATGTTCTTTTAATAGAATATTTTAATTTATTGAATTATACAATAATACATATATTTCAATAATTGATTCATCACGAAACATCTGGGGACCAATTCTACTAAATTATAACGGTTACGACAATCTACCGATTCTATCCCAATTTGCTAGTAGAATTGGTTACTGGTAGTATAAACCAGTAAATATACTCGTAAAATTTGTTAGTAAAATGACTTTTTTTTATTTTTTTTATTTTTTTATTTATTTATTTTTATTTTTCTACAATCTTATCAGACAATGGTTTGTAATCGGGTAACAGAGTAGGAAAATAAATCAATTAAATATTCGAATAAAACTGCGGTAGATTATTTTAAATTATTTCTATATGCAAATTAAAGACATCTTATAATTACAACGATTTTATGTTTTAATTATATCAATCTCTTTCATTTTATACTAGTGCTATAAACAGATCTAGATAAACCTGACAAACAAGTATCATAGCTCTTAAAGTATTTCAAGAAAAAAAAAGTGTCAATTAATTAATCGAAAAATTTCTACCATTTAGTTAAAAATCTAATCTATTTATTTTTTATTTTATTAAATATTTAAAATGGGCAAAGGTTCAATTTTAATAAAAAAAATTAGGTCTCGAAAGTATTCTTAAAAAAGTGGAATACATTCGAAGACGCGTTCGCGAGATTGTTAATTCTACTATAAAATAAACGGTACACAGATATCAATTTACACTTTATTAAGTAATTGTCTCACGCATAATCCATTTTTATATAGTTAAAACCTTTCTTATTAACGTTGTATAGCGGCTGTTTATCTGATTTCTCTTTTCTGTCATCATTGATTTTACATTAATAAAAAGAAGACAGCATTATTTTACTAATGACTCCCTAAATGACATGCCATGTTAAGCCGTCAGCTTATTAATATAATCGTAACTGGTTACAACATGTGATCGTTACACTCACACACTCGAAATATCTTATTATTTATTTGAAGATTTATTGTCCATTCTTATAAAAAATCTTGAGATAAGCTATCGAGATTTACTATCAAAAGAATATATCGACATTAGAAGCAAAGTGAAGGTTTTGATACGATATCAGCTGTATTTCTTTTTTACCTAAACATTTAAATATATTTTTGTACAGGAAAATTGTTCTTATAAATTATTCCAGCCAAAGTATTTAAAAAAAAATTAAAAGATTATACCAACATTAAAATAATTATTTCATCAATCTATAACAGATATGCTGGTATATTTACATAGTAGTAAAGCAGTTTAACTTATATTTCGCGTGTCACTTTCGTCACCCTGACCGGAATTAAGAGAAATTGTGTCACATTATTGTTCCAACAATTGTCCAATGTTTGTGCACAAGCAACTGTACAAATAATGCTCTGCCATGAACCAAATTACATTATAAATAAGCGTCTATTTAAATGACATATAAGAAAGCTACTCTTGTCCTAATATATAACAGACAATGGTTGTTTGTTAATGTGCAATTATTTAGTGCTTAAGGAACTAGCTGTTAAACGCGAATTTGTTCACGAATTTTTGGTGTTTTTTATTCGTGGTCATAATTGGTCACCACTGCCCAAATACATTGTAAGAAATATTAACCATCCCTTTTATCACCGATAACCTACCTCGGAAATTAAGTAGTTATATCCCTTGTGCTAGTACACTGGCTCACTCACCCTTCAAGCTTGAACACAAAAACAACAAGTATTGCTATTTATCAAAATATGCCATGAGTTAGGGGTACCTACCTCTGCACAAAGCTCTACCAATTAACCGACTACCACCAAGTTGTGGCGATGATATGAACTGTCTTGATGCGAAGTGAATTTTCATAAAATTTTTCATTCTCTAATGTACACGTCCATCATTCATTACTTTAAAAGTTGTTAATTTTAATCTATATCCATACCAAATTTCAACAAAATTATTCAAAAGACTTAATCTTAAAAATATAACAGACATACTTGTTAATATTATATGAAACAATTTCAGAATTGATCGTAATATATTTGTACCATCTATAATTGTAAAGCAACGCAACATACAATAAATAATTATATATAACTATAACACGTAATATTTTATTATAAAAAAACACGCATATCTTTTAAGAAATAAACAATTATAATTTAAACGTTATAAAAAAAATCACTCACCGTAAATATTTTAAGCAATTTCACTCGATAATCTACAATAAAATATTGTTTTTATAAGTGAAAGCAATCCACAACGCGAAAATGCTATACATAAAAGACAATAAATATTTTTTTTTTTTTTTTTTTATAGAAAAGGAAGGCGGACGAGCATATGGGCCACCTGATGGTAAGTGGTCACCAACGCTCTTAGACATTGGCATTGTAAGAAATGTCAACCATCGCTTACATATCCAATGCGCCACCAACCTTGGGAACTAAGATTTTATGTCCCTTGTGCCTGTAATTACACTGGCTCACTCACCCTTCAAACCGGAACACAACAATATCAAGTATTGCTGTTTTGCGGTAGAATATCTGATGAGTGGGTGGTACCTACCCAGACGAGCTTGCACAAAGCCCTACCACCAGTAAAATATTATATATTAAAATATTATATCATAAATAAAACCTTATTTAAAGCGAAATAATGTCGAAAATTCAACAAAATAGACACATTGCGTTATCGGGTTACGATTACAAAGATTAGGTTGTATTATGTAACCGCTTATCTTGTGTAGGTGTTCAATTTTCCTAAACATTATCTATTTTCGTTTCGCTTATCAACACATCTGCATATCATTTGAATTGTTTGATGTCAAAATCATTGTTATTGTTATAATACTTCCTTTACATTAGCTATGCGACAAACTTGGGGACTCGTATCGAAAATTATATTGAAGTACAGTGTGTCTAGTGCGAGTTTTTACTTATGCGATAGCGATAACGTTAACTGCGGTCTGTACGGAATAAAAACAGCGCTGTCTGGTGACATAAATCGGAACTCCTAAACTCGCATTTAGCTCGCAGGAGGCAGGACGTCTTTGCGTTTCTAGTACTAGAAGTACACTGTCAGCAAATAAATAAATAAACATTTTTATTTATATTTTTTATTTATTTGTAGGTACTTAATATTATCATCAACATAATTTTTAATCACGACTTTATTCAACACCAGACTTCCACTAAATCCTTAGCCTGGTTTTCATTTCATTCTAAATCACATATCTTAATGATAATTCATATATAAACAAACATATTTTCATTTCTCTAGAGTTACGGCATAAAGCATTTTCTAAGTTATTTTTTCCGACGTAAATATTATCTTCCATCATATATTTTGTTATTAACTAATTAGTAGGAAAATAATAAAGTCGATTCTAATATAATTCTAACTCTAATTATGCGAGAATTCTAGGCACGTTGTAGCTAGCGCAAGCTGGTTCATTTCGGTTTTGGTCACCGTATGTATTACACTACAACAAAAGCAAAAATGCCTTCAAGCTTTTTATCCGTAGTATTATTACAATTCTTCAATACATAGTAACTATTTGAAGAGAAATGAGAGTAAATTTTAAGTTGTTCGTGATTATTATACATGTATACATATAATTACATTATTCATACACTTTATAATAATATTTTAAATTATTATAAAAAAATATATATCTATTCAATAAATTCAACACAGACAATTCAATAAATTGTATTGAAATTAGACAGATGTTTAAGCTGAGTTTACCAAACAATGTGTGTTTAGCATAAGAATTATATTCAACCGATTTTACAGTTAAGTTAGTTACATTAAATGCAATGTAGTACTGAATACAGAAAATACAAAACCGATTTAGCGTGCCTTTGAAAATCCATATATGGATTAAAATCGCGTGCCTACATTAAGTGTTTATTGAAAGATTCTTACGTGTAGGCGTATTCTGAATTATTAAGATGTAACAAGATGTATTAAGATGTAAAATGTTGCTATCTCAAAAATTTACGGTATGAATTGATAAGGTATTTCAATTCATTTTAATTGAAAAAAAAACTAAATGAAGTTTTTTTAATTAAAAATAAGTGGTTTGGACGAGCAAATGGTCCGGCTGATGGTAAGTGGTTACCATCGCCCATAGACGTTGGCGTCATAAGAAATATTAAACATTTCTAATATTATCGCGAATGAGCCACTGATTTTGGGAACTAAGATGTTATGTCCCATGTGCTTGTAGTTACAATCACCCTGCAAATCGGAACACAACAATACCAAGTGTTGCTGTTTGGCGGTAGAAATTTTATGAATAGGTGGTGCCTACTCAGATGGGCTTGCACAAAGCCACCCAAAAAAAAAATCAATATAAAACACAATTCGTTCCTTACAATATTATATTATAGAGTGCGCTGTAGCCGGTTTCATATCAAGTTCTTTAAATTATTCTTTGGAAGTTACTATTAATCAATTCACATAACTGTAAATATTAATCCTTATATGTCTCTCTTTTAATTTATTTTTTCATGTTTGGTATTTTAAAATTGTAATCCTATGTAGGCTTACTTTAGTAACAAGTAATAACTGTAGAACGTACTACTCTTAGCACCAATAATTATTTAAAATTTCTGTTAAAAATTCATTAGCATTGCCAATTAATTTATTTAAATCACATAAGGGAAAACTTTAATTAATAAGGCGTACCTATTATGTACTCAATAAAGGATTATATAGATGATAAAGTGTGTAGTATTCGTTGATGCATGCTGGATAAATAATATGTCAATTGTATTTAATTATCTACGTAATTTGATTGTCGAATAAGAGTATCTACTGAATTTCTTGCTAGTTTTTCTTTATAGAATCTATATTCCGAACCAGTGGTAGCTTTCATTTTAGTTTAATCTTGCAAAAGGACGATTCAAAAGTGCTATCAAGGGTTTAGAATAACGTGTATATTTTTTTTTTATTCTAACGGCCGTGATTTGTTTGGCATTGAAAGACCTAATATTGGCTTTGTTTTTAAAATATAAAAAATGTCTTACAGTGTCAATATCGATATTAATAATTACAAAGCAATTGACCCACTTGAAAACTCTCATAAAAAACAGACACTGTTGTGTAGTTGCGACTTTTAATACGGTTTTCATTATATCTGCAGTACTAAGACGTAAAATAATATTAGATATATAGGTAATTGACAAATAATGCAGTTATTTTATTACATAGAAATGAATAAAGAATAAATAATGATGTCCTCCTGCCGTAAACATGTCGTAACAACTGAAGCAACTCTATACCTTCTCATAATCCGATAGAACAGCAAATATGACTCATAAGTATAGAACCAACTGCAGGCTGAGAATATCTATAAGAGTAGACCTAGGCATTTAATTATATAATTAACTAGTTTTTCGCCTGCATGTTACGGGGAAGGGATCAGGTGTAAGGTATAAAAAATATATCTTTTATCTGGGTTCAAACTTGCTTCATACTAAATTTCATCAAAATCGGTTAAGTAGTTTAGTTATAACAGACAGAATATTACTTTCAGGCTTAAAATATCTTTTACTTTCTTTTTTCTTAATATATATATATTTTTATTAAGTTTTAGTTAAACACGTTTCCTGTTCCGCCGTTTAAATATATCGAAACCAACTTAGCCACTATGTCATATAAACGGCATTAATACCAGTTTCTATCCAGCAACTTCTATTTTAAGCTTAGCACCTTTGCAGATAGAAAAATAATATAATAAGATAATCTTTATCATATTCATCCGTTAATTTATATAAAAAAATGTGCATTATTTTCTTAAATAAATAAAAAGTTTTAAGTTAAACATTTCTATTAATTTATTATAATGTAAACGTAATTTTGTATCGATCAATCAGATCCTCAGTCGAGAGATTTAGTCCAGAGAGTTTAGATTGGACTCCTCATTAGAGAGAGATTTGTTGGCGGTGACTTTAGGATCTCAAATTATTTACAAAAATTTAATGATAAAGGACTTTGTTATCTACTTAATTTTTACGATAGCTTGCGAAAATAAAGAAGTTTCTCGGTCTTTATATTATAAAATTGAATTGGCGAAAAAGACTTTCTACATATATAGAAACACTGATTGAGAGAGAAAAGAACGGACAACTCAATGATCCTGAACACACACACATTAATCATCTAATATCATTGAAATTTAAAAAAACTTCATATACGATATAATTTTATTCGTAACGAAATATTATACATGATTTCAAATAAAACGCGTTTTTACGATGTTGATAAATAAGCCAACGAATGTCGTAAGAATATAATTTCAATGGTACTTTTTCTACTCACTGTCATGATAAGAATAATTGGGTTATCTGTGCTACCTATTAAAGTTATTAAAATATACTAGTATTATGTCTGGGAAGAAATATTATTGTCATAATTTCATCGTTAAAAATAATTAATTATATTATAAATTTTATTGAATATTTATACCATCGGTTGAAGATGAATTAATAACCATTTATATATAAAATATGATGATTGGTTTACCTAATCTTAACTAATAAATACGGAAGTAAATTTGTTTATGTGTTCGTTTGTTACGCTAACACTATTCAACCTATCATCACGAATTTTGCATACACGTTGTCAACCTAACACACGAATCAAAGCCACGGGCAGAAACTAGTTTAAAATAAGTGTTAACTTTTTAAAAATAAATAATGCAAATAAATGATTTCATACAAAATAAAACGGATAGAACTAAAAACTCAAACGACGAGTGCCGTCTGCCTCCCTATTATTATGTTCCTTATAGAAAGACAAATAAGCAAATAGGCAAGCTGATTGTGATGATAACTCAATCCTGAGGCGTCTAATTACATAGACTCACACTCCATATATAAGAAAAATGGATACCTAGTAACGGATAAAGATTATTAATGAATTTATAATTTTTTTTATATGATGACGAAATTATCTAGAAACAAACTAAAGTAGGTTAAGTCTTTTATGAGTAATATACAAATGCAGAAAAAAACTTGCCTTATATGTTTGGGAGACAATCATTTATAAAAACTTGACCAAATTCAGTTACATGTGTTACGCCCCTTATAACCTGTGTCATTAAGAGAGGATGCAGTAATTGCGTCAACGATAAACTAAATCCGTTGAGGCAAAAAATTATGATTGGTGTATGAAAGTAGACTTAAATTCGATATATTTATTTAAAAACTGCAAAAAGGTTTTAATATAAACGATATTAATAAACGTCAAAAAATAAAATAATTATTGTTTTAATAAACTAGTTTTATGGTTCTGCAGTAATTTTTTTTGTATATATCAATTTTTCCACTTGTTCGTCTCTCCATGTCACTGTCCATATGCACGGTTTCTAATCAAACTAAATAACCTGACTTAAGAGTTAAGTTTAAGCGGTATTTCCATTACATCAAAGAAAAGAGCAATAACCAACTTTATTTTTCATCTCTAGATATACGAATCGACATTATCCGTTAGTATTAATATGTTTGATATATGAATAATATGTTTTGACACAAATACATAATAGTTGGTACCGAACAAATCGATATGGATTACTAACTGCTGTAAAATTCCATCTCCGATTAAAATTAAAATGACCAAAAATTATTTCATAGATGATTACGTTATATAATGTTTGAAATTTCAGCTGTCTACACTCAATAGTTTTGGCTGTGGCATTGGTAGTCAGTCTGAACAAAAGATTTTGCATTTTGATAATACCCCCCCAATAAAATGACCACGGAACCCTACCAGTTGCGTGACCAGATTCGCTTAAACTTATTGTTTATTGATGCATTTTTCCTTTCGAAAGTTTTCATCATAATTATGATATTTTATTTCACAACTTAATTACTTTATATAACAATATAATGTTTCAATAATTGATATTTCCGAAAATTGACTTTACATAAAAATATCAGATATCGGTAATAATAAATAAATTTTTCGTATTAATGACAAAAAAATCACCTTCGAAAAATAAAAAAAAAAACATAATTCCAATAACCGAATAGTACTCGTAACGGAAATTAATTATAATTATAAAAATTTTATGTTTCAAGGCAAGTTGTAAAAAATGGAAAGTGTTTTACATCGAACGAATGAATTTTGACCACACACACTGTAATTTATCTTCTTGACACTTCGAGGTGTGACGACCAAACAAATTATCTTTCACGTATATAAACGAAATTGTAACTTTTTTTTTAATTTAAAATAGGACGGCACATGTGCAAATGGAACCTGCGAAGTAAGTAAGAAAAAGGAGATTTAAAAGTAGCTTCAGTGACATAAAAGCTGAAAGGAAACCAGATGAGTATCATATTACAAGCAAAGCGTGCATATGTGCATAGGGTGGTTCTATAGGAAAAGAGAAAAACTGAAAAAAGGAATGAATGACTCCAAACGAAAATGTCCTTTATTCATATAGGCTTTTAAAAGCATTTTTGCTACCACTCCTTCGGAATGTAATTTCCACCAAGTAATTACTCTTTTCAACCAATAAAATAAGACATCAATAAAATACAATTAAATATAAATCTAATCTGAAAATCAACAACACACTAATTTCAATCTTTTACTACTTTATATAGCCTTATGGTCTTTTTTATGTTTTTCATTTTTTTCTTTTTATATATTGGCTAAGTTAACAACTATGTAAGGGATGTGTAACTTATGTAATAAAGAAGTACCTGAGTGAAGTACTAGAGGGAATTATGAATTAATGTTATATTTTAATGACGTTCCATTTTTATATTAATCATTTACTGGTGGGAGGGCTTTGTACAAGCTCGTCTGTTTAGGTACCACCCTCTCATCAGATATTCTACCCCAAACAGCAGTACTTGGTATTGTTGTGTTTCGGTTTGAAGGGTGAGTGAGCCCGTGAATTACAGGCAAAAGAACATCTTAGTTCCCAGTACCAGTTGGCGGCGCATTGG
Organism: Nymphalis io; assembly: GCF_905147045.1. Lineage (NCBI taxonomy): Eukaryota > Metazoa > Arthropoda > Insecta > Lepidoptera > Nymphalidae > Nymphalis > Nymphalis io. The sequence goes on from NC_065904.1 coordinate 5,886,958, forward strand.
CGACATAAGGGATGATTAACATTTCTTACAATGCCAATGTCTATGGGCATTGGTGACAACTTACCATCAGGTAGCCCATATGCTCGTCCGCCTACCTATAATATAAAGCATATTATTCATAAAGCGTGTCTTTAATTTTAAATAATGTTTTGGTATATAAATGTCTGTGTATATGAGTTTTAAAAGCTACGGTCATACTTATAAACGTTGTTTAGAGGGGAATTAGTTTAACAATCCTGTGTCTTCTTCTTTCGAATGTCAAATAAATGATGACAGAAAAATCAGTGTTTAAATAAACAGTCGCTAAGCAATGTTTATAAGAGCGTATTTTTTGAAAAAACTTATAGATAGGTACTATAAGTTAAATTGAAAAGTCTTGTGCCTATTTTATCTCAATATTTATCGAACCAGTAACAGCCTGTTAATGTCCCACTGCTGGGCTAAGGCCTCCTCTCCCTTTTTGGGGATAAGGTTTGGAGCTAATTCCACCACGCTGCTCCAATGCGAGTTTGTGAAATACACATGTGGCAGAATTTCGATGAAATTAGACACATGCAGGTTTCCTCACGATGTTTTCCTTCACCGAAAAGCACGAGATGAATTATAAACAGAAATTAAGCACATGAAAATTCAGAGGTGCTTGCCCGGGTTTGAACCCACGTTCATCGGTTAAGATTCACGCGTTCTTACCACTGGGCCATCTCGACTTTTTTTTTTATCGAACATTATTATAAATTAAATATTAAATGATTGTTTTCGTAATAGTCGTGTTTTTATGGACCTGCCACATTAGTGTATAATCAGTTCCATGGGTTCACGGCTTGGTTATTTACGCAACACAACAATACGATTTATAACTGCGTTTGATGAGATTAACTGGAGCGAAACACAAATCGTTGGACGAAAGATAAATTTTATTATTTATTCAATAATAAGGATAAACTTAGTTCGAAAAACGTAATCTTCGATATAAATTATGTCCAATGTTGTCATTAAATCAGTTTCATTCGAAGATAAATTTTTACTGTTTTCGTTGAATTAATGTAATTCGCTACGCTGCTTCGATTTTTGTGTATTTCGCATTATATCGTGACATTTTTGGTTCACTTTTAGTAATACAACTTTTTACAGTATCGGATTCCGCTATTTTATAACTAGCTAGAATTAATTTTTTGACTTACTTACTTTTTTACTACTTAAATTTATTTTGACTATTTCAATATTGAAATAGCTATTCAACTTTGAAAATCAAACAATCTTTTAAATTTAGACGTATAATATACAGAATCATTTTTAAATTAAATGTTTCATTCTTTAGGAAAGCTATCTTAATAAGAGATTTCTTCCAGTTTTAGATTGTATTTGAGTGAGTAAAATGAATGTGTAAGTATATATCCTACAGGCAAAACAATCAAATATTATATTCATTACTATCATAGGAATACCTAGAATACTCAAATACTACGTATCTAAATATATCAGGGATAGTAAAAAAAATATTAAGAAATCATAGATTGGATACAACGTACTAGTTGTTATTGCCTCCCGTTTTAGTTACGTATAATAATGTGTTAAATAAATAAATAGCTAAAAAATATATATTATCATTAAAATAATTATTTGTAAATTAAATTAAGAATTATGTTGAGTTTTATAATTAAAAAAAGGCTAGACAAAAAACAATTTGATACCTATTTATTTATTATCTTAATATTCCAATGAAGGGACGGGCCCTTCATCAATCCCTTATCAAAACTGGTTCACCCATGCGACGCGAGTCTCATAGTCCCATGGATTGTAAGTTAATCAAAAATTTTACGCGTTTTTGCAGAACGTAGTCGTGATAAAACTCATTTTACGCAACATCCCGCATTATCACAAGAACGTTTGAATGAATGATTCACACACGTTCATTCATAATTCGTATTTTTGCACGCTTAGATAAACCGAGTAACCTCTATATTTGCGTAACTACGGATAAATTACTATAAAAATATTATTATAAACTATAAAGAGATTAAATAAACAAGAACAAAATATAAATTAAGGTAAAATAAATTTAATTTAAATTTGGAATCTTCTTGAAACTTCAATAAACTTCCGTAATAAATTACTTAAAAAATTCACCATCAAAATGAAACCTACTTTGTATTTTTTTATTAGTTTATTAACCGACATCTACAAAAACAAGGAAATTCTCAATTCCATTGCGGTTTTTTATGTTTTTTTACCTTAAAACTCCGCAATTTATATGAACTGATTTCGAAAATTATTTTATTGGTACGCAGGGTATACTTTCCATTTGGCCCCATGGGCTGCAATGGGGCCACCATTTTGCACGTTAGAATAAAAAATAGGGAAACAAATTGTGATAAAAAAAATGTGTACTTGTTTACTGTTATGTAATCGAGTCTCGACATAAGGCCTGAAATTCAGCTCTGCAGTAGTCCACCATTGGAACACCAGGCTCAGTAGCCTTTTCAGCTGATAAACAATCATTGTTTATTAATTATTATTTGTAGTGTAAGTACTTTTGTTCTTGTGGAAACTGAATAAATGTTGATTTATTTATTTACATGCTGGAATTAAATAAAAGGTTGTAAATAGCGGTAACTACTAACATTACACAGATGTAAATTTAACATAATAACAGCTATAATACCAGGTTACTCACTGTTACTGCATGTTTTAATGTTTAAGGGATATAACTAATAAGTAAGCCCGTAAATGTCCTACTTCCAAGTAATGGTCTCCTCTATTGTTGAGGATACGGTATATATTCATAAACTTTGATAAATGACGATATTATGATAGAAACCAATATTTTTTTTGGTTATGCTAAACTGTTTTTTTTAGTGTAATTTTTGTGTGTATTTAGTTGGATTCATTAATTGCTTCAGTAATGAGGTTTATATACTTTAATGTTTCTATTGCGAAATAAAGTAAAAAATTTCTTCCATTAAAGTTAGAATAAAGAATAAACTTAGGTTTTTTTTTCACTTATTAGTCTATCTTTGCAAATATTCTATACCAAATTTAACGTTTTTATTTTAATAGCCCTTAAAAGTATATACCTAGTTTGTCAAGTAGCTAGTTTATAAAGTTTCAGATGGCGTCAAATCCCAAGCCGAACTAATAAGCATTTATACAATGTTTTTCAAGAATTTTTCAAGAAATTAGAAGAACAGTAGTAGCCTGAGATTAATTTAAGTAGTAACAATCTTTTAAAATCACGTGGAACCGTTGGTTCCTCGCCTGATTTCTCTTTTGGCAGAAGTCATTAAATATATTTAAAATAGCATTTAAGCGATTTACTTCGTCTGATTTCAATTATATGATGATGTACACCTGACTAATTTCGGCGATGGTATGAGAGATCAGCTAACTGAGTATATATAATATGTCCTATATTATAGTGCACAAGTGTGTGCGCAAACACAGATGCACTCTCTATTCCCTCACTCTCATAATCCTATGGGATGGAAATTCATCAATCCAACGGCTTTACGTGCTCTCCTAGGCACGGGAGTGTAGACATCCTACTTCCAAATTCCGGGCTGCTACTGAATCTACAGAAAAGTCCTATAACTTTTTATCGTCCCAACCAGGGCTTTGAACTCAGGACCTCGGGATCTGCGGCCCTAAAGACTAGAAACAACGAGGCAGTCATATGATTATACAGCTTATATCCTTCAAAACGTTTATTTTATCGAACTACACCATAGAATTACTAGTAACCTACATCCAGTACAGTAAAATCACACGATCGAATGCGTTAAGCCATCCGCCGATAATGTTATCGTATGGCCCCATAACTCCGGATCCACACATGGTTTCCAACTTAAAATCTATTTTGTTGAACACGCGTCATTCCATCCTTGATAAATTTAGTATTACTTTGAATAATATAATCGATCTTAATAAATACGATGCCCTCTTATTTTATATCTATTAAAAATATATGCCCTAGTTCGTATACTATGCGTTTACGTATCCCTCATACTCGTTGCATATAACGGTTTCTATTCATATAATATTATTTATGTGCGACAGTCGTATCGAATATCTTGTTCTTTAAGCACTTAAAGAAGTACTTATACTCAAGCCGATCACTAGCTACCATATTATAATTACGTTTTTTTTTAAATTATATGTGAACGTGCATATGGGCCACCTGATGGTAAGTGGTCACCAACGCCAATGATGTGTGTGTTTAAATGCTTGTTGGCACACGAAAATAGGGTTTAAGATATTAAATACTTTAATTTATTATTAATTAATAAAATAAGTATATGTTTTAACTTAATTAATAATGTAAATTAATTACCATTATAAACGTATGTTATCAATTGTTCATAATTCTTAAGAAATTTCAAAGAGAAGAAGAGGCATCAAAAAGCTATCATTATAGTCGTATCTGGTAACTCAAATTTTCTCTCTAATTGAATTTTTAAAAAAATAATTATTTTATAATAATTATATTTATTTATTTTTCTGTTGCAACAGTGTTTATTGCAAGTGTTTATTGAATGTTATTGCACGCATTAGAGAACTAACGATCATTTAAGACATAGTGACTGCAAACCTGCCTTCATTAAAGTCCGGTTGTAATCTCAATTCCCAATTTATACATATGAAAAACCAACAAGCTGTTTAAAGGCACGTTTGATTGGTAATTACTTGATTTACTTAAAGTCCATATCGCCATACAGTATTAAATAATATCTGTTATACAATGAATCGTTATGCGTTCAATTTGCTCGTTCGCCAAGAAGAATTCTGATAAATTTATAACTTTGCGTCTATTATTAATTGTCAGTCGGTCATAGTTTTGATATTTTTATAGAACTAGCCAGTGTATGGACTGCGGTGCTAAGATTTTTTTTTAAATGTACTCAATTATTACCACTTCTCGGGTTACAATTCGCCAGGTATTATAAATCGATGGTAATAATATACAAGTAACCTTTATGCACGTGTCAGCAAGAACTGTATATAGTTTTAACTCAATCGGATATGTGATGTAGGAACGCATACGAGACGAACAAAGATACATTCATTTGTATATTACGGAGAAAAAATTTCTAAGTTTGCAAACGGTATTAAAAGTTGGGACAACTTTAATTCCTGTATATAAAGTCTGTAGAGAAAAAAATATATTAGTGATACCCGCCAACTCACCCTGAAGTATTTTATTTGAAGCTATTATAATATATTTATAATATATATTTACTATAAACGTCGCTTCGATTGGTCAAGTGTCATCGATCCCTTAATCTTCATACTATCAATATCATATACCGTTTAATTTCACACACATTACATCGAAATGAAAAAAAGGCTTAAGTATAAAAAAACCGTATACTAAAATGACTCTATAATAAGCGTTTCGTTTTTAAAAGGACAATGGCTATAGCTCGAAATGGTTCGCTAAAAGGTTGAATCATAATAAAAAAAATTATGGCTCAGTCATGTTCCAACGTCAACATTTTCGCATAAAAACATTCGTAATCCATTGTAAATTATTACGCGTGACTTAATATCACTTATGTAATGTACCGCGGGTCATTAACCTCGTATTTAACATCTGATTTTATTTGATTAGATTCCGCGCACGAAAGTACAAATCTTTGATCTCTGAACAAACAAACGGGCCGGAGTTTTTATCGTGATGTGCTAATTGACCCAAAAGTGTTACAATTATGACTCAATGTAAACAATGACGTCATTCCTCAAACTATCGACATTTATGAAATTAACGGCGACGTAAGTTCTGCTGCTCTTCCGCTTGATTTTTTTTAATTTACTATTTTTATTTTCATTATTATACGACCTCTTTAGCTCCTCTATTAATTAAATTTATAAGATTTTCTGGAAGCAGGACTTGAACGTGTTATATTTTTGTTTTTTTTTTTTTATGATGTTAATAAAATAATAAAATATCGATACTATGACTTATATATCGAGATGTTTGCTTGTCATCTCATATATTACAATTATAACTAGTTATTACAATATAACTCGATATATAAATGTTTTTTTTTTTTTAGGATACTTAATTCTTATCAATAAGATGTTTATCAATCAGTGCCTAACAATGAGCGTTTAAAAAATTATATTTGTGTATATAATTTTTAGTAGGTGTGTTTTGTGACTGATGGGTAGAAACATCATTCTGACACATGACATTATTTTACGTATATTTTAATTATTCAAAATATTCAAATTATTCAACATAGTTTGTACTCGATAAACTCGTATTACGATTGATACGTCAACGTTATGCCTACTTGAATAAATTATATTTTGTTTAAAACATTTTATGAATCGCAGGGTGAGAGGTCAAGTACCTATCTATATTCAACGAAATGAAAATCGATTGAAATTTATATTTTTATTCAAAAATAAAAATAAAGTTAATATATATAAAAATGACAACACAACAAGAAATAAGCTAATTCGTAATAGATAATGATAAACGTACAGGGTGAATAGCAAATATATGTCGAATCTCGAGTTCACCTCAACATAGCTTCATTTTTTTTTTATCATATTCCGTCAGTAAAATAGTAACCAATGCAATTTCATGGATAAAACTACCCATCCTTACCTTTTTAGGTTAGATATAAAGCTTTTTGTATGTCTTGGAAGTCCTCCTCATAATATTATTGCCCTGTTTAGAAGAATTATAGAATAAAAATTCGGAACCGTAATTCGAAATCTACCACATATAGTAATACTAACAACAACAGTAGTATTTCGAGAATAAATCAACTTATTAATTTATTCAAACCAATGAATACTCAAAGTCTTACACGTTCAAGGCTGGAGAAGCCGCAGAGCCCGGAGATTACGCCCTATAAATTGCAGGCCCAGTAGAAACAACAACACGATACGCAAATCGCAATTTATCCTCCCGTTGTATACGTTCTGTTCCCGTTATAAGACTCGCTTGGAAGTGAGAAAATGTGCACCTTTGGTTGGGATCGCAGCTCGGAATTAAAAATATCATTGCTATTGCATTTCGAATCCGTTATAGATATATACTTTTATCAACATCATTATTACTTTGAGTCAGTTTTTTTTCTTAGACTATAATTTGTAATATAGACATTTTAGCTTTGACGATTAATTAATTTCAATCTCACGTTAATTAATTAAATACATTGATTAATTATTTGTATTACTATAATAATAATAATAATAATTTATTTAGAACCATCATAAGATCAAACAAAATGTGAACGATAATAACTGCAATAGAATTAAACTGTGACGTAGTTACAAACGCACGCCATGAATAATAAAATTAATAAAAGTATCAAAATAAAAAAAATTAAAACACTTTAAACAATTTTACAAATAATAAGAATTACAATTTCGACAAAACTTTATAAGACATTAAAATTATTATATTATATACTTAATATACGTAAATATAATTATAAATAAAAATCAATTGTATTTGGTTACCCATGCAATTAACTGTCGGGAAAACAATAAGATGATAGTCGAATTTACGTTGAGAATCGTTTTTAAATGTAAATTATTCTTATAAAATGACAATTCAAAATTGCTTCTCCAAGAAAACTACTTAATAAAGTAAATTTTAATTTAGATTGTGTGTGAATTATGAGGTCAATAAACCCCTTGTTTAGTCTATATATTTATAGTTTAAACATATTCCCGTATCGATCAACTTTAGGTATTTCTTTAATGTTAATAATCCCATATAAAAGGTTTACGTTACCGTAACAAAAGCAGACAAACTGATGAAAACTAGTTTACACTAATTGGGCACGAACTAACGTTCATAGGAAATTATGGGAATTCGCGTTAACTTTTTTTATGTCGAGAATCTGTTGAAAACTTATAATCGGTAATAAAATATTGATATTTGAATACATTTTTTTATTCGTTATTGTCTCGCGTGTTAATCTTTATATACACATAAAATACCGGTGAGCGTGTTTTCGTAATACTTCTCCTCCTATATTGCTTGACCGATTTTGATAAAATATTTTTATTTTACTTATAGGGTCACCTGGATGGTTGTTAACAATAGTTGAACCCGATAGATTCACTGCCTGTGTAGCCAACATCAAGAAAAATATTTTTTTATGCCTTTCTATATTTTTTGTCAGCCGATCCGATATATTGCACGCATCCTCTTTTATATATTGGTGGTACTATGTAATGATATAATATTGTAACATATACGGAAACAAAGAAAGGATAACCAGAATAATATATAGATAATAACTATATGATCATTCCAACTACAGACGTATTGAATTTTGAATACCACAAGAATTTGCGAATGGTTGATTGATTCTTGGAATTTTTAACTCCAGTCAGTGCAGGATTTCAAAGTCACTGTTTGTCAAATGAGTCACCTGTATCAAATTTTAAATATAATAATAATGTCCTCCAGGCCGATTTCGGCCACGGCGGCCAATCTCAAGAGAGATTAGCCAACTACGCAGGAGATATTATAGTGCACAAGTGTGTGCGCAAACACAGATGCACTATATATTCCCAAACTCTCATAATCCGATGGGACGGCAATCCGACACGACCGGAAAGAGTTCAGGCGCAGGACCAATGGCTTTACGTGCTTTCCGAGGCAAGGGAGTGTGCACACTTCGTGCAACTTCCAGACTCCGGGCTGCTACTGAGAATTTTCTGACAGAAAAACCCAATAACTTTTTATTGGCCTGACATGGACCTGGAACCCAGGACCTTCGAGTCTGCGGCCTTATATCAAACCACTAGACCAACGAGGCAGTCAATATATAAATATATCTTAATTTTAAACGTGTAATATAGTTAACGTAAACATAGATGTGTGCAGATTTAAGTATATTTTCAAAAAAGTTTTTAAATATACTTTTAAAATAAGCTTGTGTTCAAGGTTCATATGTTCAAAGATACTATGTTACTTTATCCGAAAGTAATATATTGGCGTGAAATGCTTAGGGCCTAAAGCAGACTTAATCGGGCACCGACTAAAACAATGTCAAGGACAATCAATGCTTAATCCAATTATTATTTTTATTTTGCTTTTGTAATATTGACGGCCATACAATCTTAGGCTTGTTAAGTGTTTATTTAATAAATACGTAAATAAACACGGTTCTATTAATACATAAACTGAAATATATAAATGCTTAGAACCCTGCTTCAACGAGATTTACTAAAATAAAGCTCAAATTGAATGACAAATTATGTAAATTATCAATAAAGATAAGAGTAAAGAGGTGTCCGTACTAATTATTGTAGTGAATTAGTTAAATATTTATAGACATTCGCTCTAAATAAAATCCCGCTACTCGATTTAACTATATCTCGGAAAATATTAACAATAATATAATAAAGTCGAGATGGCGAGTGGTAAGAACGCGTGAATCTTAACCGATGAACGTGGGTTCAAACCCGGGCAAGCACCTCTGAATTTTCATGTGCTTAATTTCTGTTTATAATTCATCTCGTGCTTTTCGGTGAAGGAAAACATCAGAGGAAACAAAAGTGGAAATTCTGCCACATGTGTATTCCACCAACCCGCATTGGAGCAGCGTGGTGGAATAAGCTCCAAACCTTCTCCTCAAAAAGGGAGAGGAGGCCTTAGCCCAGCAGTGGGACATTTACAGACTGTTACTACTATTAACAATAAAGAAATCAGTTTACAATAAAAAAGATGGAAAAAGTTATCCTCTTCTACGAAAAAGTTTTCTACTGTTTTTACCGTAATACCGTTTCCGAGATATTTGCAAAAAGACCTTTTTCAAGATGGCTAACACTCGCGGTCTGGGATGTAAAGAACTCGTAATACTTAGGGGGCATCCTCTAACATAATCCAATCGAAAAATCAAGTAGCGCGATTTTATGCAGAGCGACCGCATTTATGGTGCTAAAATTCCTGGACTAAATAGTAATGCGTAGGAATTTTATATGATAAGAAGAGTGAGATGTATGTATTGGATTAAGTCAAAAGCTCTGAGGATATGACGTGATAGAAATAATTTGATGAGAAACACACTACGTTAACCCCAAATAAATGGGTCAAGACCATGCGATTGATAATATTACTTAATTGGGATGATAATATTCGTTTTTAAAAATCCTTGGTATTTATCCGATTTGACGTTTAATTTTTTTTTTTTTTACGTTTAGAAATATATGCCTTGATAACTCGCAGAGTTTCCGGTGTAAAGAATATTCTAACTATTGGATCAGACAGCGAGCGAAGTTATTCTATAAACGATTCTAACTTCTGATCATATACTGATAGACGATTTTATGTTACGTCATCGTATGTATTTTAACATAGAACTTTTTTCAGTTTGCCCGATATGTTAATAGCACCTTGGGCGTTATACAAATTTCAAACAAGATCTTTTGCGTTTTAGAATATCTACACGAATATTATAAACGCGAAAGTAACTAAGTCTGTTTTGTAACGCTTTCACGGAACTGAACCGATTATGGTGAAATTTGGAGCAAGCTTAAGCCTCAAGGAAGAGTTTTTTTATACCAAACACTGACCCCACTGACACACGGGTGAAGCTGCTATAATAATTACTAATATTTTAATGGTAAGTATATTACACAAGACGTTATTCAAACTAGATTAAGAGCTTAATTATTATTTATTTAGGTTCACCGACAATTGTTTACAACAAGTAATTTACCATTATACAAATTCATAAGCTTAATTATTGTATAACAATTACTTAGAGGTTAATTCCGCATTCACAACTGAAGACTTCTAATAACAATTAGCGATCAAATATAATCGGCCTTCTTAGTTATTTTTGTTTTATATTGATACGAAAATCCGAAGAACAAAAATCCCGCCTTTATGAAGAAAAAAAAATGTAGGTACGCTAAACTAAGGAAGCTTTTGCGTTTTAAAATATTTAAATAATATTTCAAATACACACTTCGAGCTGCTATAGATCGGAATCATATCAGTTGAATATTATGAAGTAAAATAATATCGTTTATGTCTTAGATAGAAGTTATTGCACGTTTAATAGTGCAATAAAACCTACATTATGAATATTTCTTAATTAATTTAATCCAGTTAAAACCGTTTCTAGGTCAAATATCTTGAAAATGATCAAACCGAATTACGATATAACATTACTATTTTCATAGAAAAAAATAACACGTAAAACGATTTTTCTTTAAATTATTGCAATATATAAAAAAAATGAATCCATTATAAATATCCTGGTTTTCATTTTAAATTGTAATAATTTTAATTTTTAAACATTCTTGTCTTATTTCTAACAAACTTTATATATTATATTTTGCGGCTAAATTAGTACATTCAGATAAATAATATTAATAAACAGTATCATAATTCGTTAAATAATTTAAATAACTAATAAATGGGGAAAACTTACTTTTCCAATACAAAGTAATTATAATTTTATTAATAATTAATGAAACTATTAAAAAATAAAAAATTAAGGTATTACAAATGATCTCAAAATCACGTGAAAATTTAAATAAACGACTTTAAAATTACGATTCTTGCGTAAAATATATTAGCATTGTCCCAAAACTGTTAAAGTTTCGACAGTTTATTCAAATTAATGTGCGGGCTAGTTTAAGGTTAGAACATTGAACTATGTATCCGGTTAATTAAATTAATGTCATTAGAATAACCGATATCGAACTACAATCATTCAAAAAAAAAATCATAACATAAATTATCCGCAAGTTTTTCTTATCAGATACTGACCTCAAAATCACGGACCACTGAAAATCATTCACTCATTCACAAACAACGGAATATCAATTAAGTTGAATGAATACAGTTTAGTTTATTTTTTGTTCACGAACAGTTTTTGTTAGTCTATAGGCAAGCCGCGTGATAAGGACCTCGTGGTGTCGAGCGGCACGTCCGAACACCAACGCGAGATCTTGTCGACTATGGGACATTGGTATGGAACTATGAACTGTATTTTGGTCTCAGATGCGTACAACTTAACTATTTACTTTTATATACGACATATGTTTTCGTTCCATATATTCAGTTGACTGAAAACTGCTTTCATATAGATAAAAGTTTTAGACGTACAAATTGAACGTTAATTACGATTACATTGTTATCTATCTATCTTTTTTCTTAATGTTCTGTTTGCAATTGAGCTCACATTTCTTACTCAGGATTATGTTCCGATGTTAATTGTATTTGGAATAGTTCCAAGTTCTTGGCATTCGTTGTTCGAGTTACTTGTGATATATAGCTATTATTATTTTAAATTAATTTAAAATTTTAAAAACCGTAGACTTTAAATAATTGAGTGAATATTAATTTTTTTTTTTAATTAATAATCGAAATTCGGGTAGGTATCGTCTACAAAGTCTATTATATTTTTTCTGTACTTCAAATTAAAAAAGTGTGATTCTAGTCAATATAATTTAGTCATGTCAATTCGAAGTCAACAATAAATTATCTGTCAGTATATTAATAATGTTGAAAAGGCATTCGATTTGCTTACTAGAAAGCTTATCCGTTTGATTTGAATGTGATCATTCAATGCTATTGCAAGTTTATCATTTCATTGAATTGATATAAACGTAATATTGTCTATAGAACGGAGAATTAGAAGATTCTTTATATAAAAGTTAGTTCCCAAGGTTTTTTTTATTGACTTTTTTTTAATTGAGTTTTGCAGAGTCTGCAGAATCTCCTCCGACATGGTTTTGCGCGCTAGGAGGGATTTCATTTGGTGCGACTTATTTTTATTATTTCCAACGTTTCACTCTATAGTGTGCCTTGGTTGGTGGTGTCATTTTTTCCCTGCTTGTAAACGTTTGCAGCGTATAACGTAATTTAGTAGGATTTTTTTTAACATTGTTCCACATATCTCACATTCACATTATCCATTCTTATATATCTTTTTTAATTTTGTTTTTCTGTTTCGGTAGTGGTTAGTTTAAATTTTTTCATTATTATTTTATTTTGTGTTGTTATTTTTTATTACTTTTAAGCCAAATTTCTTATATATTTATCATTTAAATTCTGTTCTTGTTCAAATATTATATTTACTGTAATTACTATTTTATTTATTTTAATCCAATTTTGTTTTTAATATATTTATTATTATTTTTGTTCTGTTCCTGTTTAGGTTTATTAGTTCCCAAGGTTAGTCGTGCATTGGCAATGTAAGGAATGGTGGTGATCACATACCCTCAGGTGGGCAATTTGCACATTGGCGTTCCTATTTCTATTATATAAAAATAAACATGCGACCATTTTTATGTGATACTTGCAAGTTTCATTATGAAGTTTTCCTTCATCGCCGAGCGAGATTAATTTTTATAAGCACAAATGAATCAAATGAAAATTCTATTCTGTGTTAACTTTGTTTTGAACTCGCAATCATCGGTTAAGAATTATCTCTACTAACCACTGCGTCATCTCGGCATCGGAAAATAATAAAAAAGGAAATATTTAATCGTACAAAACGACCGTCAGTTAAATTTGAATATTGATAGAAGTAAATTGACATTCTTTTTATAAAAAACTCATGTTCTCTAGTTTTTTTTATACCTTTTACAAAGCAACAGAATCGCTATAAATTTCACGGCTATCCACCATTTCGTTGCCAACGTAGCACGTAGTTAAATTACACTGCTATATAATGAGGAATTTGTAATCTAGGTTCATAAACGTATAATTTGTTTGTGTGATCGAATTCACTTGAACGTAAATACGCAAATGAGCATTTTACACCTGTTTGAATAGTATTAAAACGTTTATTATTTATTCTTTGTTAATAAAAATAGCTTTAATATTAGAGTATTATCTTTTATTATTTCTCATGTAATATTTTAAAAGGTGTGAGTGAAATTTAAGTAATATAAAAATATATTTAAAATAACCAAATTAAATAACCCATTACTATTAGACTAGTCGAGATGTAATGATAAAAAGTAATGATAAAAAGTCGAGATGGCCCAGCGGTAAGAACGCGTGAATCTTAACCGATGAACGTGGGTTCAAAGTGGTTTGTGCTTATAATTCATCTCGTGCTTTTCGGTGAAGGAAAACATCGTGAGGAAACCTGCATGTGTCTAATTTCATCGAAATTCTGCCACATGTGTATTCCACCAACCCGCATTGGAGCAGCGTGGTGGGATAAGCTCCAAACCTTCTCCTCAAAAAGGGAGAGGAGGCCTTAGCCCAGCAGTGGGACATTTACGGGCTGTTACTACTATTAGACTAGATATTATTCGCTGTACATGATTTACAAAGTATTGTTTAGCGGAAGTATAATTGAAGTGGTGAATTGGTGATGTAATATTCCCTGCACGTGATGAAAGATGTCCCAACTATGAACGTACTTTCTATTATTTTACTCTTACCATCCGATAGGACATCAATCCGACACGCCCGGGGGTCACCCCCAGGGCCAGGGTTTACGTAATTTGCGAGGCACGGAAGTTAAATACTGCCATCTTCTTAAACCCAGGTTTCGTCTGAAAAACGCAACGGCTGACACGCCCCAGGATTTGAGCCAAGGATGTCGAATGAACTTTGAGATTGAGGAGACAGCTTGGAGCATATTTCAACACGTTGCTATAATGCGGGTTGGTATACATATGTCGCAATATTTCGTACGACAACACGAACATGACATGAATTAAAAATATAAATTGATCTTCAGTTGCAATTCAGGTGTTCTTACCACTGGGCCATAAGTTAGCTCTAATATTTATATATTTTTATATAATTATGTTACATTTTGTCATACATCAATGAATGATTAATTGTAAACATTGTTTTTGCAATAAGAAATAGCCTGTGTAAGTATTTCAAGTGTCACAGACTATGACTAATGTAATATTAGCGGAATTTGTTATTTTTCAGGTGTATTTTTATTGTGCAATTAAATTATAGCGTCGGATCTTAAAATTTAAATATGGCGAACGGCAATTTGAAAACAATAGTTATATATTTTGAACATCTATGAAATTATCAAAATTGTAAAATTTTCTAGTATTTTGTAAAAGTATATTTAATTTCTTGCGTAGTAAAAATTAATTTAGTATTTTAACTGTTTAATATACATATAAATATAATGTTAGATGTAAAACTAAATTTTAATAAAAGTAACAGACTGTATATGTCTCACTGCTGGGCAAACGTTTAGTTTCGATCTAATTTCACCCCTTTGGTATGACGGATATAAACGGCAGAATCATCTGACAAATCTAAGCCTTGCAATTTTTTCCTTAATTATGTATTATGAACACAAATGAAAACTCAATGACGTTTGTCCGGATTTAAACTCATGACCTTCGGCTAAGATCCACGTGTTCTATCCACTGAGTCATCTCGGCTCTCTTTATAATAAATCCTTTAAATAATATTCAAATTTCATTATCAGTTTTTTCACGTTATATGTAAATGAAATGTCAACAGCGTTTGATTAACTCGCTATATGAGTATCTTGTTATAATTATTGTCAGTCAATTGACACGATGTGACGAGCTTGCCGAATCTATTTAATATATAGAACTCTTTATTATATAAGGACGAAGTCAAAACTCACCGCACTCACGATCGAGTAATATCAAAAGGTCAATGCGACATTGACTATAATTATAACAACGTATACACTCGAAATAGCGTTTAAGCGTAAGTCGATTTTCAATATTTCACGAGCGAGATACGAAGTGTTCTTTTAGAATAGGACTTATTACGTTATATATTGTTAAATATAATCATGGTCGGGAATCGTGGGAACTCTTTCGCCTCGCGAAGAACAAGAAGGAGTATTTAAAGCTGACTGCCAACCTTCACTAGTCGGAGTGGCACTCGAAAAAGAAGAAGAAGAAATATAATCATGGCTTAATTTTTTTAATTCTTTTTAATAAAAACATTCTATTTATTCCCAATAAAATCGGCACGTCTGATGGTTTTTGTTTAATTTTTACTCAATCTGTGTGTACAATTTATACGAAGAGTGGTTTTGATAAAATTCCTTGACACTCCGTGTAACTGAGCAAGTTATTTTCTCCAAAGTTATTTAAGTGAAATTCGAAAATGGAAATCATGAAAAAATTTTGTATATTTATCACGAATTAAAATCACAATATTTTTTTTATGAAACTTAATTACTTCACAAAGATGTTATTTGAAAAAGGCGCATTGACATTTCATTAAGTGACTACAGACTTTTTATAACATTTTTTATTGATAAATGAACTGAATCAATTTGCGATGTTAGAGTATGTTTCATAAAAAAATTAAACTAATTAAAAGATAAGTATTAATTACTTCTATGAAACCAATTATAAAGCTGGGTCTTCATTACAGCTGCCTCATGGGCATAGTGGCTAGCTGGTACAGCTGCAGATGAGACATCGCAACCAGACCGGGAGCTACATATTTATTAAATTTAATATAGAAATACATGAAAGGGTAACCTGATGGTAAGGAACTTTGATTGGCCACTGTGGCCGAATTTTTGTCTGTTCTGAAAGGATAGAGTCAAAAAGCGCAGCGCAAATTAATTTTCGCTGCAATTAAATTAATAAATGCGAAAAAACGCATATGCGTGAGCGGACGCGCTACCTCGTGCAACGTTAACGGTACGATCAATAGGCAATTTAGTTATTTGCGCACTTTCCGCGCGTGGGCTCGAGCATACGCCTTGTAGCGGCGTCGTATAGTGTGCGCAGCGTGTGAAATGTTCGCCGACATTAAGGCGCCTTAAGTCGATATCTGAGCGATTATTATCTATATGTAAATAGTATTTAAAAATATGATAAAAATTATTCGATATAAAAATATTCATACTTTATACATCAATGGGAAAAAACATGCGCTGACCTACTTGTTCATTAATTTTCAAGCAGAATACTGTAGTTATTTTATGTACTGTAATTTATTATATGTAATGATTATTACTATTCAGATGTATGTATAAGATTAACTAATTAGTTTCTTGCCGGTTCTTCTCACGTCTAATAGCCATAAAAAACTACTACAGCCGATTTGAATAAAGTACATATTGTTTTTGTGTATTAATTATTATATTAATTGATTTTTTAAATAATAAGTGTTTATTATATTGACTATTTATAAAGTTTTAAAAGATGATATTCTTGTGTCTCAATTTACAATTTTATTTTGTTATATATTATATTCTTATTATATGTATATGGTAAATTCTTGCCACCATATATGTATATATATATAAAACAATTTAATGTTTTAATGTAAATAAATAGAATATCCAATATAAATATAAAGAAATAAATACCCTGTAAATATTTTTTTAAATGCTGGTAACCGTTGATCGTTTGGTTTTGTATTTTGTTCTTTTTATTTTAATTTTGTATTTTATAAAAGTGTCTGTACATAAGTATATATCCAAAGAAGGAATTGTTGGCAGGAGCGTAATACTAACGTAATACATTTACAATACTAGAAAAAATATATTACCATTTTGTTTTACTTAGTAATTTCAAATATACAAGCCACAATACATATACATAATAAAACATGTGTGGAGGAACCAATTATCAATAATTATTGTTCTCCAGCTAAACTTCAACTAGCTTCAATAATACTGCTGTTCTAGGGAGGTATTTATACTAAAAGAATTTAACGAGTTTTTATAAATTGTACTTGTCATCGATTCTGCTAAAAGAACGACTAAAAACTTTATATAAAAGAATGAGCGCGTGCAGCTCAGTCGGTGCTTGACATGACACAAAAGTGCGAGCTTGGAACAGCTTAATTTTGAAATGATATAAACCGTTAGATTCTAACTTGAATTTTAACTTTCATGAATACACGTCAAAAATTTTTTAACAAAAAAAAATAATAACAGATTTTATATAATACTCGTGTTTTCTTACCACTTGATGACCCGATCGATTCCTGTCCTTAATTAAAAAATAATACTACGTTTTATAAAAAATATCACAATTAAAAAAAAAAAACAATGACACTAAAATTGTGTCAACTTCTGTGTTCGTAACCGTTTGAAAATCTATCAAACAATATGATGTTTAATTATATCAAACAAAATGTCAACTTTTGTTGATAACTGCTGTAATATTCCAAATAATTTGTTAGAAACAAAAACAATCAACATCACAAAAGTTGTCAATTTTCGGTTTGCTGACAGGCAACTTAAATCACTTTCTTCTGGTATATAGAAGAACAAATTTATCATTTTATTATTTGAATTTGTTATGTTCTTAAAGGACGGATAATTTATCATGCCATTTCAATCGTAATGAATGAAAAGCTAAAAAAGGGAAAGATCTAAAGAAACGCTCAGGTAACCCAAGAAGGCTCCAAAGAGGTTCACACGGCGAAACGTAACACAATATCTAATATCATTTAACAAACTCATTACTGAATTCTCGACACAATTAGTTCAGCTAAATTTAGTAACCGAAGCTGACAACCAAACTTGTATGTATTTTCGACTTTAACGCCCTCGAATTTCCACATTGTTGAGAGCTGTATATTTTAAAATTTTATTTTGTCTTATAAATAATATCACATAATGTGTGATGATTTTTTGAATCTGTCTTTTAATATTATTCGTTTTATTATGGCACTGAATTTTTAAGTTGAATTTTCAGAGGCCATTTTAATAGGTGTCGTACCTATTAGGAAAATTAAATTTTTGAAAGTTAAATTTCAAGGTCTTCGAAACTTGTGTTTTATGTACCGACTAACTGTGACATCAATTCCATCGCGAACAAAGAAATTTGGCAACTCCTTTCTTTGTCGCACTTCCAAAAAATGGAATTCCTTACCAGCTCACGTGTTCCCCTCCACTTACAACCCGGGTTCCTTCAAACGAGGCGTGAAGAGGCATCTTGCGGGCCGGCAAGGCGAAGGCGGCTAGTGCAGAACGTTTTTCCCGTCTGTACTGGCCGTCGTCGCGTTTGGACTCTACTACCACTTACCAACAGGTGGAGTAGAGTCATTTGCCCTCCCGGCGAATATAAAAAAAAAAAAAAAAGGCGTTTTTGTGTTTGTGTGTGAGCGTATGTATGTGTTAAGAAATATATATATCCAGATATCAATTTATACATCTTAAGTCGCATAAGTTTACTCGAAACTAGTTTCATTGAAACACAGCGATGTGTAGAGGAACTAATTGATTATATTTGCTTATTTTACGTTTTAGCACACATCAAAGGAGGAATGAGGCAAATATGTGCGATTATTAAAAACATTGGGATATTTATCGGTGATGTCTGTATGGATAACATGTCTAAAATATTTGCGTATACCACATATTTGGTTAAAGCAAACGCGATACGATAAGCGATATATCTACGCGACACGACTAAATACCAACCCAGTGTAAACCTACCTTTAAAATTGTCATTTCCACGTTATCCATTACTTCATTTCTATCATGGAGCTTTATTTGCGACTTAATTGATCTCACTCGTACAGTTATTTATACAAAATACCAGAAGGCACGTACCTAATCGTGACCGTCCTAAATTCGATTTACTTGTACCCCGAAATCTATATTTTTTACAAGAGAACGAAAAGTTAATACGTGTTTATTTTTTGCATACAATTAATCTCAATAAAACATCAGTTATTAAAATTTATTGTTACGAACAATTTACGATATGTGTCGTCTAATGTAATGGATACAAGGAAGAGAAGATGACTATTGAATTACCTGAGCGTCATATTTTATCCAGTCACTTAATCACGTGACAATAGCGTTTTTATTTTAAGAATATAATATTTGTAATTCGAACTTTATACAAGATTCGATGAGATATAGTTAAATAAAATATTTAATTACATATAAAGTATCCTTTAAAAATATTTTTTTTTTTTGGTTTTGCGTACAAATATATAAATGATACTGATAATGACTTTTTCTAGGTTATTAACTACTAAATTAACTAATTAATTTAATAAACTAAATTTTAGATATCGATAATTTGCAAGGTCTGAAGATTTCGAATTTGTTGTTTTTGGTTAGTTAAAATTTCAAACATGAAAATACTTAGTGCATAAAGACTTCAGTTATGAATGACGTTAAATTCGAAGTGATAGCGTAAATAGTAGACAAAGTAGTTACTATTTGTACTGAACTTATTTACCATTCAAAATTATCAAATTTTCGCATCATACTACTTTATTTTTATGTTTTAAACTAATTTTAAAACATAAAAAAATATTGAGATATATTTTAAACTAATTTTTTTTTTCCACCAACCCGCATTGGAGCAGCGTGGTGGAATAAGCTCCAAAACCTTCTCCTCAAAAAGAGGAGAGGAGGCCTTTAGCCCAGCAGTGGGACATTCACAGGCTGTTACTATAAACTAATTTTATCTCTTGATGAACATTGTGCCAGCCCCTCTGGATAGGTACAGTTAAGTCAATACATATTCTACCATCAAATGACATGACTTAGTATCGTTGTTTTTTGTTTGAAAGGTGACTGAGCCATTGCATCTTCAGGCACAATAGAAATGTCTAAGGGCTGTGTGGACCACTTACCTTCACATGGCCGATTTGCCAATATGCATAATTTAAACATATAAATCAATAAAAAAAACTTTAAAAACAAACTTTTATTTTACCCATGTGGGTACACGATGAAAATATCATGACAATATGAGGAAAACTTTTCACAGATAACCGATATCCAAAGTTATATGAAATCTTGTAAAAATTATAAAATCAATCACGAGGCTTCCGCGTGTTATACACACACTTAGATTATACACACACTCATGTAAATATACTTATATTGACAACAATGTCTTCCACGAGTAACATTAAGTTACGTTTCCATTGAAATACGTTTAGCTGGTAATATATGTATGTGTATAGAATTCCTTGCAATTCTTCAGAAAATCACCAATCATTCCGCAACAGGCGATAACATGATGAGAACTGATGAGTAATTTTATTTGAATTTTTAGAATACATTAACCTTATTATTTAGAGTTTGTTACGATTTTATGTCTTAACCACTCAAACGACCATCACCAAATTTTGCTTACACATTGTTAGCGCTCCAGAAAAGCACAAAGGGTACCTAATACTTTCCCTTCCCCCGTCACTAGCAGGCGAAGCCGCGAGCGGAAACTATTTATTCTTATAAAGCAAAATTTGCAATAATGAAAGTACGACCTTTGTTTACTTTAAGCAAAAAAAATCTACTTTTCCGTTTGTGAAGACGCAGCTTAACAAATAAGATCTCCATGTACACACGCGTTCCTGTTACTCGAACGTGTGTAGTATGAATGTAATTTGATATGAAATTGTTTGCAAGATACGTTCAATACCGCATAGGGTATTTGGTACCATAAAATAGTCGTATGAAACCTTGAATATTAATAAAGTGTTGTAAATATAGTTTTATAACTTGGTATTTATATATATTGGTATTATATCCTATGGCTTTTTGATGTTGTATGATGTTGTTTCAGAACACGTAAAACTTAACCGAAGCTTGCCTTAGTCTAGCAATAGGGCAAAGGTTGTTTGCTTTTATTACATTATAGAATAGCGAAAAATTAGCGGAGGAGCCTCCGGGAATCGCTTTTTTTTTAAATTAACACAACACTATGAATCAGTCAACAGTATGAAAGGATTTTGGCCAGAACTCATTTTGATGAAATTAATTTTAATTTCACGTTCTTATATTATATTCCTCGTATTGACTTGATGCTCAATTTCAGCACACATTTGGAGTCTACCCTTGGACGCTTTTGGAGTCAGATTGGCATTTACTTGCAAGACGGGCTTGCATCATATATTCGCACCAGTATTATTGTGTTTAGGTACACGCACAAGGGACTTAATATCTTAGTTATTAAGGGATAGTAATATTTCTTGGTGACCATCAGGCGGCTCATTTGCCCATGTACCTGTTCTAAAAGAAAAAATATTTAAATTCGTCAAAAATTCGCAAGATTCAAGCTTTTTTTGTGTGTCGGTAAGTTCGTCGAAACCTGATCCAACAAAAAAGGCCGAATTTATAATTTATAACGTTCTGCTTTTTTGAAGTCGCCTAAAAGGCGAGAATCACAAAAAATATCAATAATTGAATAAGTTAGGCCTTTGTAGGCCCCAATAATCGGTAATATTCGGCAATAAGCTTGATGTTATGGAGGAACATGTATAAAATATATGTAAAATGTTCCTGCTCAAAGCTCAAAGTAAATAATATAATATTTTCATTAGAAGTAAAACACATGAAGAATGTTAAATATGCAAATTTAAATTCGATTAAAATTCTATAGAAATGTTCTTTAAAATATTCCGTTCAGAAATCCAACAGGATTTCTTAGCGAATCTGACTTATCGTATGCGCTTAGGGCGCGTTCTATTGTCTCCCGCGGCCATCTTGCATTGTTCATTGTCTATTCGTAGGAAAGGTTCAAATATTAAATACAGACTGAAATAAAATTGTCTGTATATAAATTTTAATATACTTTCATTTTCATACCATTTGATATAATTTAACTTACATGTGTTTTATGAGACTGAATATATTTTTAATTATTATTTAATGAATCTGATATTTTTTACGATTCTTACTGACATCTTTGCTTATCGTTTTAAGACTAGTGATTGGTTAAGAAAATGTACAATTGTGACAAAAAAAAAAATTATCTAATATTTTGTTCGACCAAGACCAAGTCATGCTCTTGAGCTAGTTTTAATACATCTTACTTTATAGCTACTACCGCCGCTAAAGTATTCCCGTCGATGGCCCTTGACAAGGCGCTTATATCAGGTGAAAATATGAACTGCGTAGTTTATATGAAATATTAACATTCTTTGTGTGGACTAATTGAAAATCATAAATAAATACTGTAAACTATATATAAAATTACAAATTATTTGCCGTAAACTATACTTTGTTTTGTTCTTGCAAACTTAAATCAATTTGAAAAGTAATTGAAAGTAAGCGAGAAGTGTATTGTTATTTATTAAATTTATTGATTTTAGTTAATTTTGCAAATTAATCATTTATTTTAGTTGATATAATATATTTTCATATAAAAACTTGAAAACGTAAAGTTTTTGAATTGAACATTTTGGCATCCAAAAAAATTATATCATTGCAAAATGGAAATTAAATAGTTATGACATCAACAAACTTGTAACAATATTTTCAAAGTTATTTTGTTAAAATACGATGATTGCATGGTTATTTTCGTCACTGTCAATCAATTGAATATGGTTAACTTATCTCGGTCTTTGATATCGCCGCATCATAACAACCTTCATACAAGCAGCACAATTGTTCGACAATATAAATTAACTGCAGAAACGCAACAGGTCTTAACCATCCAAGAGGCAGGCGCTGCGCCGATAAGATGTTTTATTATAGTTTTTTTTCATTCGAAAAAAAACATAATTGATACAAACACGAAATAGGATTTAAAACCGCTAAATATAATTTAGGATAATCTGTGAACAATACAACATACCATATTAACAAACCAACTAATGACAATGGACACCTTGATACTTAGTCCTTAGTTACACTGCAAGAAGTGAAAATCATTTTTACACCTACACTGGTTTATTCTGAAGACTGTTTCACGATAGATTAAATTATGAGTGGTGCTGATCCAGACAGACCAATATTCTGTTTATAAATGTTCAGTTCATACCTTATATATTAAAAAATTAAAAAGTGACAGTCTGTCATTGTCACTCTGAATGTCCCACCGCTGGGCTAAGGCTTCCTCTTGATTTGAGGAAAGAATGACGAGGAGAGTTTCATTTCACCACGCCACTCCAATGCTGGTTGGTGGATAATTGTTTTACGAGCTTCTACCAGTTTGAGTATTTAAATGATAAGAATCGGCAAGAAGCTTAGTAGTTTCACTTTGAAACTCACATAAATGCTTACATTAATAAACAAATCTTTAGCTTAGCTTTTTTATTGTTTTATTTTTGTACAAGTCACAAGTTCAACTGCGATAACTTGTACTACGTATGCGTACGTACGTAAGCACTCACTGATCAATTTATGTACTTGGATAGATAAAGATAAGATAAATGTATTAAAATTTTGAATCAAAGTAAAATTTTAATAAAAGCAACATTTTAATAACGAATATGTTTGCCACGCCATTGTGGGCGGTCTGTTTTCTTAAACAATTTATGCGTTCGGCGCCTTTGGGAACTATCATGCGGTGACGTGTTAACCAAATCATTGATAATGTAAATAATGACCATTGATAATTTAAGCAATCAATTCGAGAACTATTTGCGACGATGATCTTATAACTGATTCATTTAATTGGCAATTCAATTCAAACTACCATTCGCGTTTTCTAGATAAGAAACTACATAGTACTTAATGGTTATTACTTTAATGTAACGTTTTCCAATATTGTGTAAGAAATATTTGACATTTTATGATCCCAACTTACTGACTTGTTTATAATATGAACGTTTATGGTTATTCAATAATAATTTAATTATTTCAAGCGTTAATGTTTACGTGTAGGTGAAATGAGCTTTTTGAAATTGGAATTATGATTGGACGCAAAACTAGTAAAGTTTAAGTTGTTAAAACATGTGAGATGAGTGACTTCTTGTCACTTATGTAAAGAAAAATCAATTACATTAGCGCACTCGTTAACTATTACGAATAATAATTAATTTTGTATTATTTCCAAATTCATTTTTTTTATTATCTATTTTCAGAGAAATTTAGTTACCAATTTATAATGTTCAAAAAGTATTGTTGATATATTTTAAAAATATTGATCTTGAAAACGGCTGTCTTGATAAGTCGTGCATTAAATTTAACTGTATTTTTATTGTTACAATGTGTAATGAGTGTAACAACTGCTGATAAATAATAATATCACATTCTACGAAAAGGTCAAAAAGGATACCACCTTATAGTAAATAGATGCTTAAGTAATATATGCTTTACTATAATGTGAGCTTACAGTTTAGTAACGGTTTTTCATTAAGTTTATAGATATTTATTACAAAACCATCCACACTTATATAAGTTTTACCAAAACAAAAGAACATCGTAATCATAGCGCCCGACGAGCTAGTTTTCTTGTCTTACCGAAAACTAGGACGTCATATGGTACAAAAACCCTCACATATGAAGGAGACTTTATAATAAAATACCTGCACACATAAAAAAAATTACACTCATTTAATGCATTTAAGACAAATATGGCTGAACATATAAAATAACATAGACTTTAAAAAAAAAAAAATTAAGTTAAATGGGTAACTAATAAAGACGAATGTGAATGTTATATTACTATATACGTGTATTCTCATTATTCTCATTAAATACAAAGACTTTAATTGACAGTTATGTAGATGGCTAAATTTTATTTAACACGCACCCGCCCCTACTCTTGAAACTAAGATGATATGCCCCTTGTATCTACATTACTCAAACTTCAAATACAATACTATGTATAAATTCTATTTACTCTAAATTAATTAATTCTTTAATTTTTAGTTTGATTGATTTTCAAGCGTAAACGGAAATAATTCAAAAAATATTCTATCATGTGACATGAAGATCCTTTTTACGCATTTCACGATGTTTTTTCTTTTTATAAATATACAAATACCACAGACGCGTTGGCTGTGCCTTTGGAGTGCCTTTTTCACTGTGTTGCTTGACAATAATTTTGATGTGCATATTTTCAATTACCTATTCCAATCGAAATTTTAGAGGATTTCTTACATTTGGGGATTTGTAATAATTAATTGTAAGTGTTAAGGGTATTTATAGATTTATTGTAATTCGTATGAAAGATTAATTCCGGTTTCTATTTGAATCTCCTCTCTAGCTAGCTTGATATTTAATTGATATATATTTGAAAGCGATGAAGTGCTTGATAGGGTATTTCCTACAGTTAGTAGATGTTGTTGTCGAGACAAATCGATTGGATTGTTTGATGTATCTCAAAATAGTCAATTAAATGCTTTTATTAGACGAACTTTTCATATCCAAATTTTCATTCTTCCAATCAAAGTAGTGCAGTAGCATGTTATCAGTTTTCCAGAAATACCAGTTTTTATTTGGAATTAGAAAATTATCTTTTTTTTTTTAAATTAAAACCTAAAGATTTGCCTATATTATATCTAGCCCTCATTTATCCACTAGGAGATCCACCGTTAGTCTCAATTTATCTTCAAATACGGGAGTCGTATCGCTTTGCTATCCACCGCAACCGCATTGGTTTGACCTTTACTCGACACTACGTTAGATTTATGTCTGTCACTGTTGTCTGCATTCCAGTTTATAGGAATCAGGTTAGCTTCTCTGTAGGATTATAACCAACTGTCTTTTAAATAATATCTCTTGAATGTTAACAATAATATATATATATAAATATGGTTCTTTAAAATTGTATTCGATTTACGAGGTGTAAATCGTATAAGATGTATACAATTATATAAAAGAAACGCTTGATTAAACAATAATTCATCTTAGGACATAGTAATGATAATTGATACATATAAAAATAAATGTTTGTGTTTGTTCTCTATGCGTTGCTAAACCAATCATTCGATTGTGATGAAATTTTGGTGGGATAATAATATCGCTCGCGAAGATTTTGGTCCAAAAATACATGATTTTTTTTCTTTATATATTTGTCCCACAATATTAATGTTTTTCGCGCTTATTCTTGCTTGTATTAAATAAAAATAATTTACACGAGCATCTCATAATGTTTTTATTTTTGCACAAGTCACAACACAATTCAGACTATCGAGTTAATTATCTGTTTATAGAAGTATCTGATTTAATAGGAATTAAATTTAATTATAGTTTAGATCGGAAACTGAGATCGTAACAATTGTGATTTGCCTTAATCAGCGTCTAAGCATTAAAATCTATTGAAATTGGATCACAGCAACCCTTTGTTTATAGCATTAGGTATATTTAATCTATAATAGTCATTATTTATTATCACCTGTATTGCAAAGCTGGTAGTGCTATCAAACAGTTGCAATAATCTCATACAAACATATATACCTATCTGGTTCTTTTTTATAGTTTTTATGAAGTAGTTTATTCTACCTACATAAATTTATTGTTCAAGAGAAGAGATAGCCCAGTGGCTAGTTCAAATCCAAGTTGCACTAAATTTTAATATTTTTCATTTTTGTCTTGCTTTACGATGAAGATTTTGTCAGAATGAAAAAACGTCGTGAAATAATCTCCAAACCATCTCACTTAAACTCAAGAGAAGAGGAGACCTTAGCTCAATAGTGAGACATTTATTAGCTGTTACCATTACCTTACTTTGCTTTCCGAATATATTACGTATATTTTCTATGAGTACGTAGAATTACAAAACAGAGCACGATGAAGACGAAATGATGAAGGCGTAAGGAGACATAGAGAAATAGCTATACGAAATGGATGAATACTTGGTGGTATTTTACAGAGACCACTTCCAAAACTGGACAAAATGGGAAGTAATGCACTCTTATAATTATTATATTAGAATAATAATATAACCATATCAGTATATAAATATATACAAACAGTATACTACATGTATTCATTAAAATGTTCCGTACTACCGGATAGTCTAACGTAACAATTCGCGTAATAAAATTGTTTAATTTTTTTTTAAAATAATTATTATTGTTGCCAATAATTGGGGTGCATGTCAGTCACCTCCACGGCAACGGGGTCGACCAGGAATCCGATTTTTTTTCCGGATTGCTTGTCGATCGCGGCTGAGACTGACGCGGCGGAAGTGTCGCGGGCCGCTCCTGGTACTTCTCTGTTGCGCAGAGTGGACCAGTGAGCGGCTTCGTGGCAAGTAGGAGTACTCCGGGGTCCTTATGGGCCGCCGGAGATAGATAGGAGGAGTTGGTCTCCGGAGTCCTGTCGAGCTGCTGGAGACAGGAGAAGGAGTAGAAGGAGGAGGGAGAGGCGGGTTCACCCAGTTTCGGTGTCGATACTGGGTGGACAGACTTCGGTCACCGCCTTCTCAAACTCGTTTCCCCATCCAGGCGCCAGCCTGTGGTGGGACCGAGAGCCTTGCCTTCACCGGCTGGGCCAAGAGGAGAAAACCTCAATAAAAAACAACCGGTGGGTCGCTCACCCAAAGCGACGGCCGCAGGCGGGGTCGCGGTGGTGTGCTAACGCGTTCCCGTAACCCCGCCACCATGCGGTGACGCGGACACGAGGTGGTTTTAGTGGGTAGGACTGTGGCCTTCTGCCCCATGAGTCCCACATATCCGTCCGGGTCGTGTCCGGGAGGCGTAAATGCCTTTCATCCTCGAAAAAAAAAAAATTGTTGCCAATAACAAATAAATATTCAACAACATCGTTAATCACACTATTGCATTTATCATATTATTGTATCCGATGACAGTAACATTAAATTATTACCCATTTTACTATACTCCAAATATATATTTCATTTTTACAATGCTATCTTTATTTATACCATACAAAGGACCCTTAACTTTATCGTAAAGCTATTCACGATTTTGTCTAAAAGTTAACAATTTATTATATCATATTATTTTCTATATCTACCTATTACTATTTTTAAATAACAGTAAAGTTCCATTTATAATTTAAAATTCTATTCCAATTAATATATTTGGGTAGTTGGTAGTGTTTGTTTTAAGTCATTATTAAAATTATTGTTTTTCAAAATTAGAACTCACTCGATTATAGAACGAAAATCGCTATTAAAATGAAAGTAATTTTGTTTTAGTTTGTTTAATATGTCACAGATAAAATATAAATGTTTTGAATAGCTACAACACTAAAAAACTTTTTACATTTACTCTTCAGTGTCCTTTCATCGCATCACAGCAGGACATCGTTAATGATAATATATTTTATCTTTGAACTAATCCATAACTTTTCTATTAGCTAATTGTTGTCTTGTTAAGAGTTGATTTATAACCTAGACATTTCCGCTTATACGCACAAATACGGCGATGTAGAAGCGATAGTATCGAAGTTCAGTAATTTATTGCGATCTATTGATAATTCTTTTGGATTAATTATCATCAATCATGGTATTAAAAAAAATACTATAATATAAAATTCGGCTTTCGAAACGGAATATTCGACGGAGATTCGGCTTTCTTTGCCTAAATACAAATGTTTAATACGTTAACGTATTTTACAAATGTGTAGTTAGTACTCTTTTCTTAAAAACATTTGAGGGTCAAATTTAAATAATTATCTTAATTTGGCGTTTCTTTACAATGTAGGTATTGTTTTTTTTATACAATTTATTACAAGGATTAATGTAACTGTACTTAGCTTAGTGTATTCGCAAATGTTCCACACAACTTACAGCGATATGTCAATGTAATAAACAAACATAATAATATGTAAAAAATATATGCATATAAAAAAGGACGCTACAGCAATGTAAAATAGTGAACGCACTGTATGCCTTATTTATTACATTAAATGAATTAAAACGAAGCCAACGATTCGTTCTGGACATTTTCTTACTAGAAAAAAGCATGCTTATAAAACGATCCTATACTGTGCTTCAAAATGCTTTGCTATCACTAGCATAATACATTCAGAGTATTTGCAGTAATTTAGCATACTAAATTGTAACAAAAAGCACGCTTTTTTAATACAAGTGGAATAGGGGAACTGTTAATACATTATTTTGTTAAAAAATACTGTAATTTTAATGTATTACATTTTTATCGCTTTTTTTCATAATAATACTCAACTCGATGGTGGATATATTTGCTTAAAATTAATAAATATGCTGATTTATTTCGATCTCAGTTTCATTATTTTTAAACATTAAAAATTATAAATTTGTATTTGTTCAAAAACATAAAAGAATAACATTTTAACGATAGAAAAAAATACGTAATGTCCTTTAATCTACTGACTTCTAATCTGTTTCAACGACAAGTCGCTGCGGCGCCGCTGAGACAAAGAACGAAAATTGACAGCTTTTTATATTAATTATCATAGTATGGTTAAAAAAATACACCGTATTCTTTAGAGTAATTTGTAAACTAGTCGTTCTAGATAGAATAAGCATATAAATAAAATCTCGCACTGAGAAGGGCGTGTAAGGGACATTCGGGTGAAATCTGTTTTGCTGGCTTTAAGCGCTCTTTAGAGTAGATGGCGGCATTTGTCCAGTAATCTGATAGTGTTATACTGTACTCTAGTTGTCTAGTAAAAAACACAGTAACTATGCAATATAATTGACTTATCTTATTTGGTATCCGTTACCCGCAAATCATCTGCCACAAAAGTGATATTTCCATTGACCTGATGGCCAGCGAGATAATAACAAGAATTCACGACGTTACTAACCTTAGTTGAACTAATCATTCAGAAATGATTTCAATATTCAAGTCAGAAAAATCAGCTGCATACCATTATTAATGGTTTATATTATATTAAGTATATTTATACCCCATATGTAATGTTATCAAATGTTGCAATTTATTTATCGTCTCCACGATAAATAATTTGCTATTTCATAAAATAATTCATATTTCATAGCATGCTTAAATAAAAATATTTTAATTAAATATATATAAGATATTTTTTTTTAATTATAATTTTAAAAAAATACAAGATTAGATTTTTACATTCTAGAATCTAAATGTAATTTAGGGTAAAGTAAGGGTAAGTAAGTAAGGGTTTGAATTATAAGTACATATAATTCTTTGGGATGTCTATTATACATTTTAATATGTATATATATAAAATAACGTGACGTATTAGTTATACATTTAAATTTATGTTTGTTTGTACTTCACTGCATATATCATGGTATTGTACTTCTGAGTCAATTATTCTAAGGTCTCACACGACAGTCCGATCGATTCTGATTTATGACACGTCACGATCCTTTATACCGTTTTGCATTCTTCTTGAAGATTTTTCATAAAAGATAGATAATTTCTTTAATATCATATCAAGTTTTATTTGAAGTTTTTAAAAGATAAAATCCGAGTGTTATTTTCTTTGATATTTGTACATCGTTGCAAAATAAATTTATAACATAATTGCTAACAAATTTAACTTTTATAATGAGCCGAGATGGCCCAGTGGCTAGAACGCTTGACCGTCTGCGAAGAACGGTACGCGTGCAAACGCCTCGTTGGAGCAGTCCTGCCAGCCTTCGAAGCCTGGATGAGACGAAAGCGACGAGTCACCTTCCGAATTACGAAGGTTATGACCGATCACGGTTGTTTTGGAGAATACCTTTGTAAGATCGGACGCGAATCGACGGCGATGTGCCACCACTGTGGCGCGAACCGGGACACCGCTCAGCATACGTTGGAGACGGGCCCTGCGTTATTCGGCGATTGCGGGTTACAATTTGTGTTTATAATACGTCTCGTGTTCGGTGAATTAAAACATCATGAGTAAACTTGCACGTGTTAATTTCTCTAAAATTCATCTACATGTGGATCCACTAGCATTATAGCAGCTTGGTGGAATAAGCTCCTAGCTTTCTTATCAGAAGGCCCAAGCCCAGTAGAGGGACAATAACAGACTGTTACTTTATAATTTATTCAAGTGAAACATAAAATAGATTTCTAACGAAAATATATCCGTAGCCAAAGATCCTTAAAATATTCAAAAGCAGCAATGCGTATGAGTCTCGCCGCACGGCGGTATTAGATAGACATAATCGTAATAAAATCTCTAGATAGGATAATGTCGCGGCTAGACAAGCGTGGAATAAAGACCATTGTTTGATATCCTTACGCCTAGTTTAGATTCATCCAACAGGGGTGTAGACAGGACAATGAGGGTAACACAACATACTGTTTGATCGATAATCGATACCATTCAGCGTTTCAGATTCTATCGATAACGACAGACCATTGTGAATATCTTACCCATTCTTTAATAGTATTGTGACAGTTTCAGCGCTGTAAGCGATCGGGAAGGATTAAACATTAAATTTGAACACAATGAGGATTATTTAAACGTAATTAAGCGTAAAGCGGACTTCGTTTAAAAATATTTTGAGACTAACTTTTAGATTAAACAAAATTTACTTAACATGTATAAATAATTATAAAATTCTTGGCATTTATATATCTTAATACATCGGTAAAGAGAATCGATCTATTTATTAATTTAAATATTTTATATTTATCATTTACGATTACTGCGTAATTATAAAAAAAAACTGAGCTAGGATAATCATCACAAAAATAATATAATCTCGTTATTACATAAATAAATTTAAAAAACCACCAACTAATGAAGACATAACGTCTATATCTTAAATATATAATCAATTCGTGACACCTACTTAAACAATAAAGACATTTAAACAATAATTCCAGTTAACATTTTACTTATATAGTAAATTGTCAACAGTCAACGGCTTTTGTAGAAACGAGGCATAACTCATTCGATTAAAAAGCTCTTTCTGCCTGCGGGCACAGATCGTCCCAAAGATGCTGTATCATGACAACCTAACGATGATCTCCACCTATAAAAACATTTGTAGACAAGAGGTGTCGACGTAAAATGGTAGTTCAAAAATATTTGGCTTCTAATGATTACTTAGTAACGCCAGGAAAGCATTAATCCTATTTTAATTTGACTAATTGCAACATTAATTAATACTGAATTGAGTTAAAAGGGTGTGGGTGGAACAGCTTAAGTAAGTTAAAATTTATAGTGAAAGATAATGTAATTGTATTATAAATATACAACAAAATTTTATTTAGTATATTTTGCCGTTTAGAATATTATAGAACAATATAGTTTTTTTTTTTCATAAAAAAGTAACTGGCTATAAATGACCCATCGCTCGACTAAGACTTTACCTTTATGAAAGAAGATTTGGAGCTTATTCACCAAGTTGCCCCAATGCGGGTTCTTGGATACACATTTGACAGTTTTTCATCCGACATGTATAGATGTACATATAGATTTTCTTACGATGTTTTTTTTTCATCACCGAGCAAGAGGCGAACATTAAAATCAAATTAAGCAGAGGAATATTCAGTAATGCCCGGGTTTGAACCTGGTCAATCATCATTTGAGATTGACGTAACCTGACTACTTAGCCATATCGGCTTATTTAATTTCATGGCTTAAATGTTAAATAAAAAGATTTAAGTTATCAAACATTTTTCAACATTATGACCATTTAGTGGTTTTAATTTTCCTCAAACAAATGGTACCATTACTTATTTCTATAGGAAGGTTCCTGTTATTTCTATTTAAATCAAATATAAAACTTTATAGGACTGCTTAAGATATCTCCAGTTTTTCTAGATTAAGAAACAAAAAAGTAATTAAAATAATGATGCTGTAAAAAATTAATCGTGAAACAAATTCCTAGAAATAAATTCTCCAATTATTAATTGACAAAAAATCTGCCAAAAGAAAAAGATTAAAGAAATATGTTTCAAAAAATATTTTATACCATGTAGGTGTGCAAGCTTACATCTCAATGAATTTTTTATAAATTATTGTATTCTTCTATTTTAGCAAATAGGTAAATAATTATTTGGTTTATTAAACCAAGATAATCTATAAAAAATGACAATTAAAATTAACTCATTACAATAAAGTACACTAAAAATGTTTTTTTCCTACGTACGGAACATTTTTATTGGCTTATAACAACTTTAACAGGACAGTTGTAGTCTGCCGAACCATTGTAATGCCGGTGTCCGAACTCCGATGTCCCCACCCGCTGTGAGCTTGGCATCAACGACTAATAGCAGCATGTTAATCGACAGGCGATTGTCGGCGATTACCTTTAATATAAAAAAAAACGTGTTACATGACATGAAGATAAAATCTGTGATCTGTTCCATGCATTGAATCTTGTAGGATTTCATTTTAGATACGTAAATTAAATAAATATATTAGCTGACAAAAAGCGTGTGATATGTTAAAAATATAATAAATATATTTTTTTAAAACGTGCTACTAATAATTATAATAAAGAAACAAATTTAGTTTGAAAATAAAGAGGCCAACGACACGCGGTGTTCCCAGGCGGTCACCCATCCAAGTACTGAACGCGCCCGATGTTGCTTAACTTCGGTGATCGGACGAGAACCGGTGTATTCAACATGGTATGGACGTTGGCAATTAGTATTTCAAAATACTTGAATTATTTAAACGACAAGTTTATTTAATAAAATAAATATTATCTGTAAATATAATTTATTTAATCATCATCATCAACAACCAATCCACTATTGAACATAGGACTCTCCCAAGGTGCGCCATAGCTCCCTGTCCTCCGCCTTCCGCATCCAGTTGGTGAACGTCACCTTCTTAAGGTCATCGGTCCACCTGGCTGGAGGGCGCAATATTTTTCTAATTTGTAAAGTTCACGTTCCCCTAAATTTAAGTGTTATTTGCAAATATATATCAAAATAATAATAAATATCA
The DNA here is from genome assembly GCF_905147045.1 of Nymphalis io. Lineage (NCBI taxonomy): Eukaryota > Metazoa > Arthropoda > Insecta > Lepidoptera > Nymphalidae > Nymphalis > Nymphalis io. Next base: position 5,921,370 of record NC_065904.1, read on the forward strand.
AAATAATACACACAGTATCGAACATCAATTATTTAAGGACGCAAATATAACTAAAATAGAAAAATACACAAAATAATAATAACAACAGCATACGAGCTAATAATAATTATTGTTACACCATCTGCTGTTAACTGATATAATTGTGATAAGAAAGAAAATAAGTACGTAAAAGTCCAGCTATTGGACAATAGAGGTCACTGGCTCTACTAAAGTTAATTAATAAAATATAATGATTGCAATTCGTATTATAAATCGTTTTTAAATAACAGTTTATTATTTGTTATTTTTAAAATTTGTATTTGTTAATAATTGTTTAAAATATACTAAACAATTTTAAATGCTACAAAACAGACAGACAGAACTACATTTCTAGATAGTTAGCAGTATTGTCAGTGTCAAAACTTAATACATTATAATATAACCTCAATTTTATAAATATTTATATAATTATTATACTTTAATAGCCAGAAAAAGAGAAAAATAGCCTTTAATAATGTGATCGAAGTAAAAACTGTATCAAAATTAGAGTCTTAAAATGTCGTTTTAATTATAAAGTATGTGTAAAACTGATTGAAGTTCGAAGTATCCGTAAACATTTACAATATTTTTATTAACAATGCAAAACATCAGACAACCAAGTAAATATGTTCGCCTTTTATTCCATGTTCAAAAGCTTGTCCAATATTCATCGACCTTAACTTATACAACTACAATAGATAGTATTGATCTATTTGCTAATGAAATTTTTCTAAAACAAAAATCCAAAGAGAGACCTCTTTTCAAAAACGATTGTAATTTGCGATATTTAATGGGAATAGAAGGTTCAAAGACGATTGATGTTAAGAACATGACTGTTGAAGAAATTGAAAATGCTTTACGAGATCTTCAATCTAAGAATAAAGATAAACAACTTATAGAAATCATTAAAGATTGTTTTGATAAGCGAAAATTATTACATGACAATTTGCTGAAGCAGCTCTTTAGACATTACAGTTTATCTGGAAAAGTAGATGTAGTGAAATTGCTTCAAAACTACTGTCGTACACTACATCCGGACTTGTATAACAGAAATGGTGAATTCCTTCATTATGTAGCTAAGGCTCAGTGCATGAAAGGAAATTCAGAAAAAGGTCTATTAGTATTAAAGCAAGCTTACACTCAATATAAAGGCCTTAGAAATTTTTATAGGATTATTTTCAGTGAACTTATATATGATTCTGTACAGAATAGATCGGAAGCATCCAATGTGATATTTAGGAAATATGTTTTGGACTTTAGTGATACATGGAATGAAAATTACCCGCTTATATGTTTTTGGCATATTTGTTGGTCAAGCTCATGGTTTTCTGATCAAATGGCATCTGAAAACCTATTAGAGTCAAGTAAGGTGCTACAAGATATTGTAAAAGAGAAGTGAGTGTCTTTTTTTATTTATGTATGTATAAAAGACATATGTACATTCATGCCTTGGCAAAAGGAGTTAACATTTTTTATAATACTGATGTCTATGGGCAGTGGTGACCACTTACCAACAGCTAGCCCATTCCAATTTTCCATACTGTCTTCTTATTATAATAATTAAAAACAATATTCAATAAGCAAATTGAATTTTTTATGTTTATTATATTTGAGATTGTCCGCCATGGCCTAAATGGGTCTAGAGGACATTATTATTAATTTATATAATATTGTTGCATATCTTTTAACTATTTTTTTTTTCAATATTAATACACTTCGCCACTTCTTAACACATCCTCTACTTAAAGATTGTCTGGACAAGATTGCTATGTAAGCAATAAGACCGCCTTATGTACATACTCTTGTAACATCTATCTTTTTATTTTATATTGTTTTGTATAGTACAGCATTTTATTATTCTTTTACTGTAAAGTTGAAAATGTAATAAAAAATATTTTAATATGTTCCTTATCAATTACAGAGCTACAACATTCAGTATTAATATACTGCGGGACTACAATGAAGATGCTGTGATAAGATTGTTACAGAGTCTTCTTAAATATAAGATGATGGTTGAATATGCTAATGTCTTACAAATCTTATTCTCGTACAAATGTAAGTTTGCATATAGTTGACTTTGGATTTTTATTTGTTCTATTATGCCGTTAAAAATAGATTATAATATGTTGGATAGTGTAATGAGAGTGTGTAAATAATAAAAATATACTTACATTCTTTTTAAAGGCATTTTCAATTGCCACAGATTAAACAGATTATTTATTGATGACTTAACTAATCAAACTCTAGACTGATATATTTTATTTATGCTGTTTAGATATTTGTGTATAGACAGGAATAATGTGCTAGTGAATAGGCATGATTAGTGCTGCCATTTAATGTTTCTTCAATGTTGGCATTATTACAAACATATTTTTATTGTATATGTACTGTCTTATTAATAGTTTACAAGGATATATATTATTAATGTACATATATCATAGAGGCATTTATTATGTTAAAAAAGATTATTATTATATTTTTTCAGAAAATAAATATTTTACAGATTTTTCTAGTCACTTACAAAAATTGTTCGTACACTTTATAAAAACGTTACTTCTATAAATTCTTGTTTCTGCAAAATAAATATTGTAAATTTTTAGAACATTAAGTCTGTAATATAAAAGGGTAATGAAAATAATAGTCACAACTCTCAATTTATTGTTATACCATTATATTGAATAATATATTTTGTACTTTGTTACAGTAAAAAATAGAGATTTACGAGGATGTACCGAAATAATAAGAAACTGTCAAACATTAGGTATATCTCTTCCATCCAATCAGCAAGGCAAATATATTAAAATGCTTATAGGTATGCAGGTCCAGGATAAACCGGATAATAACTCAAGACGACCAGAATCCAAGAACTTTAAGCTGAAGTTTTAGTATATATATAATTTTGTATACAATGTTTTAAATATGTAAATAGTATTTAGAATAGTTGATATAAAATATTGAAATTAACATCGTTTTGCTTGCTTATTCCTCTTGGAAATGGATGCATGGGGATTATTGCAGTTATTTAAAGACTAAACTTTACAGTTATCTTTGTGTTGAAATCCATAGAGATTGATTCACTATTTTAACGTTAAATGGTAATTTTACACCTTTCTGTATTTTTAAAATGAACATTTATTTTGCCGCGTATTGAAAGTAACAAAAAAATTACAGAATCTTCGATGCAATTATTACTCTATTCAATTCAATTTAAAATCTATCCCTTGTTTGTCTATTATCTGTGACGTTGCGACTTACGCCACAGATAATAGACAAATCTGTTACTAGTGAGCTAACTAACAAAAATAATATAAGTCTGCGTGTATAATATTACCTATGTACAATTTGATAAACATAATATATTTTTTTAATTTATCATTTTCATATTAAAAAGGGCAAATAGTGTGCGTCTAGGAGCGTGTGTGTGTGAGCGGCTTTTATTAATTATCAACGGAAAATAGCCAATTTCCCGGAAACTGGAAAATGTTATAGAGTACGAGCGTCTGCTCAAACACAGACGCACCTTCCTTTATTCTCCTTATCCGGTGGGACAAATCCGGCACGAACCGTAGAGAAAACCAAAGGCATACATACATAATAATGTATATATATATATATATATATATATATATATATATATATATATATATACATGTTATTCGAGGCACGGGACACACCTTGCCAACCTAATTCTTTTGAGAATTTATTTATAATTACTAACTGGCGAGACTCGTGGTTTGAACCCATTTATTCTGGATCTTTAGCCTTATAAGGCAGTTATACATAACAATCCTAATAGGTTTATAAAACATAAGATAACTCGTGATAAATATAGACACTAGATACACTAATGGCACACACAATTGGTACTTAGCGATAGCCCTGACCTGAAGCAGCAACTTATAAAAGTAACAATAAATATAAAAGTACAAACCAAAATATAAGTTTACAATAATTAATATTTTATTGGTATAAAATTAAACGAATACTTTAAAATGAGCATTGGAGGTTATCTGAGTATTATATTAATTAGCAATTTATTATCGCACAATACATTTGTTATTTTAATGTTGATAACTTCTGTATACTTACATGCAACGTATGTTAAAAAAAGGTAAATGGAAAAGATAAGGTAAGTGAAAATAATAGAATTCTCCGACACTAAGGAATTCTGTGACAGCCTTTTTTGGCTTGTCGCTCATAATTCTAAATCTATTAGTCTTACAGAAAATATATTTTTCCGTTTTAAAAGCATCCAACTACATTTTATACTTTCACTAGAAAATTCTATCTTCAAATTGTTTCTGGGTTAATCGTATTCGAAAAAGGCTCAATTTTTCTGAAAAACGCCGTTTCCTTAGGTCACATCTCATTCGTAGAGGGTGAAATTGGAACCATATCATACTTTCTGAACATGTTTGCATATTTCCAGGTTTAGCCATTTCAGATGGCAGTAAACAACTCAGCGAGACATTCATTAATATTCAATGTTAAAATTTTGTTTGTTTTAAAAGAGGCTTGAAAATGTAAGATTGAAAGGAAGAATAGTTAACATTTTAAAGGTAAGGGAACATGTAGCATGTTTTTCTCCTTACAACCCAAAACACATCCCAAGTGACACATTCTGACCTCTTCATGTTCTTTAATTTACATTTATTGACTGTACTATGTAATCTTCCAATTAAATTGTCTCGGTTTTTTTACTTATCCATACCTAATGGTATTTTGTCTATATAATTTGTAGGATATTATAGAAATAATGAAAATGTATGATACTTGAAATTCACAATGCTAAAAATAAGTAATTTGATTTCCTATATAAAATGAAAGTTAAATAATAAGACCATTTCAATACAAACCTTAAATTTATTGAGATTTTGTAGTAGGTACATAATAGGTAGACAAAATAAAACTTAACAATAAATATATAACAAATTTCACTAAAATCGGGTAATTTCGTCTTCTTTAGACTTGTTTTCAGTAGATTTGCTTTCTTCGATCTCTCTTTTTCGTAAAATGAATAGACTTCTGTAAAAAAAATAATATATGTTAATAAAAAGATAACAATGTCATAGCGTTATCACATTTATGTATGTAGAAAGTAATTATATAATATAACAGTGTTGATAAGAAAATTGACTGTAATTGAAAAAGGCCTAATTGAAAAAGGCTTAATCAATACACATAAAACTTATACGAGGAGATGCAGCGCGTATTGGACGAACGCGTATTGGATGAAATTTTTCGAAGACTAAATAAACTATTGGTTGTAGTTCTATATAATTGAGGTAAGTATTTAATTCAAGGAATTCGGTGCTTAATTTTAAGGCCCTATATAAACAAAAAAATATATATCCCAAAATTACCTTGTTTTAATGATGTTAAGAAAAATATTCAATCGATTTTCTGATAGGATTTTTCCATAAGATTTGGCAGACTCGTTTTAAGTTCCACTGTATACATTTAATTCTATACATTAGGTACGTTCTATCTCATATAAATGCTATTATACGTGCGTATTTATCGATTATTTCCGGATTTAAATTAAAATACACTTAAATTGTGCGTAATTTTCCGTATTTATTTGTCACGCATGAGTAACCGTTAAAAATTTAGAAATGGTTATTGTTGTTGACTGACGATATCTGATGACGAATGATGCGATTATATAACATCGTTTGATATTTATCAAAGGATAACCCATGCCAAAAGATACTACTCCCACGAGGTGAAAAGGGGCCGGAAATTAGTATAAACATATTTAATTCGTCCAAAGTACAGTCCAGTTAGATTAAAGAATAAATATAAACATGTATAATAAAAAGACACATATAAACACACGCATATACATGTATACACACCAACACATACAAATGCATTCCCAAAATAGATATTTAGGTACATTTACTTTTTTCTGTTATGTACTTTTTGTACTGAATTCGTATCGCATCATTACACAACGTTATATTTAAATGAATTGTGGTTTTATTTTCGAAGCATGACTCAATCTAAATTTTATTTATGTTATTGACAACAAAAATTGCACGAAGAACTTTCGATTCCATAGGACACTATAATGTAAATGAAGGTCGATGAAGGTGTTTGTGTGGTAGAAATTCTTATCAAAATAGAAAATTCGGTTCAAGGTTGCGTTTAATAGAAATCGCATTGTATCGACATAAGGGCCAGATATTGACCGCAAGGTCTCAATTTTTTGTGAATGTTGAAACATATTACATCATCGATCATTGTTATTAAAAAATATTTCTGATATTGTAGGTACCTCTTAGAATGAATTCTTTAAAATAATCGCTTAATATTTAAATTAAGCATTTTGCTTTGTTACAAAACTAGGTGAACGTAAGACTGTAATGAAAAACATTCATTTATTTGTAATCAAACGTTATAAAGTCGGCAATGAAAGTTATCGTAAGGTCTGATTCGTAATACAAAAATAGACTACAATTATATCTAATGTTACAAATGGATACCAAATGAATAAGCGATTGTTATAATCGAATTTACGAAACACAGATGTAGCTTCATTAAATATACCTATGTCGAATTGTTGTAACAATAATACTTTTGTTTTTTATTATATATTAACTAGAAATAGCATTTGGATACATAAACAAATGTTATTGTATTGGTTTAAGAATAGAAATTTATATGAATAATTAAACATAAAGTTCTACTAGTTTGGAATACATATTCTAGAATAATTTTGGAAAAACCTGCATGGAAATTAACGAACAATAACGCCGCGCCATTTTATCACCCAAGTATTTTTAGTTGTCAATGAATAAGCTTTATTTATTATCTGGCAAAATATAAGTGTAGGAAGTTTTATTATAATTATCTTGAAAGATGCATTGATGACGCCTAGCTTGGTTCGAATCGGTTTATTCAATCCTAGTGATTGAATTTATAAGGGATTTATAATTGTGATAACTGGCATTATTGAGCATGTAAAAGATTCAAATGTAAATGTTGTCATATTTAAAATATATTTATCATAACATCTCATATAATAAACATGAGTTTATATCCATTAGAAATTAATAAAAAATAAAAATAAAAGAATTACTTTTATATCCATTTTAAATGTACTTGATGAACTAAATATAATATATGAAGAGGAATTCGACATTCCATACACTGTTAATACGTTGACTATATTTTTGTTTATAATGAGTCATTAATACTTAATGTATACTTGGCTGTATGAGGGAGGACTATGGCCTGTAATTTTTTTTTAAATATGGCGGTAAACTTGTGTAATTCCTTTCTCGTGTTTCTTCCTTTTTGACAGTGTTATGTAGTTATATCATATATTTGTTTAAAAAGTGACTTACAAATATAAAACTATGGCAGGAACAGCGAGGGCCGCGCTTATGAGGTAGAAAGCGCCGGCGAATGTGGAAAGTGTGCTGAGGTACACTTTACTATACACGGGTGAGTAGATCACAGGAACTAAGGCCTCCGATATACTTATTAGAGAGCTTGTTTTACCTGAAACACAAAATTTCATATTAACAAAAACATAGCAACATTATATATATATAAACCTTATCTTCACAATGACATGTCTTAGTCCAGCTATGGGACATTTACAGGTGTAACTTTTTTTAACTTTATAGTAAATTTATGTTTTATTCCAAACTAAATATAAATAGGTTTTCAAGTTCTTCTGCGATTCCCGTACCCAGTACACCCTTTCACGCGTGCGTGTTCCCACGGTTATTATCTTTTACTCATTCGTTTGGTGTAAGTTATATCTAAAACAAAACAGTAGTAATAACAAAATTAAGTTAATATTTTTGTTGTACCTTCTATATGACAACTAAATATAATCAAGAAAAACATGCAAGCAATGATAATACAGTGCTCTGACGATTTCAATGGAGATAAGCCAAGTTCTCAGGTCTTTCAATTAAAAACTCCGGATCTCTACTGAGACTTAATTGACAGAAACACCTAATAACTACTACTACCCTAACTTTATTGAACCAACGACATCAGAATAATTAACCCCAATAAGCTAACTACTAGACCAAGACGACAAAACAATTACAATAAAAGTAATATCGTATGAAGTAAAATGTTTTGTAATAAATCATTATGTGATAACACTATAACGAACGATTCGTTTCTCAATCGAAGTATAAATAATTACTTGTGTTAACGTAACACTATGTTTTCTAATAATACGTAATAATGTGTTCATAGTTACCATGACTATGTGTTGCACATTATATGTCACATTTATCTACACTAATAAATGAGACGCTTTTTTTGTGATACCTAAGTGAAAAAAATCTCCTCCAGACCGATCGGCCACGGTGGCCAATCTCAAAAGAGATTAGCCAACTGCACAGGAGATATTATAGTAAACAAGTGTTTGCGCAAACACAGGTGCACTCTCTATTGCCTAGCTCTCACAATCCGATGGGACGGCAATCTGACACGATCGGAAAGAGTTCAGGCGCAGGACCAACGGCTTTATGTGCTTTCCGAGTCACGGGAGTGTACACACTTCCAACTTCCACTGGGCTGCTACTGAGAATTTTCTGATAGAAAAACCCTTTATTGGCCTGACCTGGGAGTTGAACCCAGGACCTGCGGGTCAGCAGCCTTATATCTAGCCACTAGACCAACGAAATAATTAAAAAAATGAATATGAAAAAAACACTAAACCGGTAACAGTACAGTAACAGCCTATTAATGTCCTATAGCTAGGCTAAGGTCTCCTCTCCCTTTTGAGGAGAAGGTTTGAAGCTTATTCTACCACGCTGCTCCAATGCAGGTTGGTAGTTATTTATAAATTTTTTAATTTCATTGAAATTAGACACATGCAGGTTTCCTCACGATGTTTTCCTTCACCGTCAAGGACGAGATGAATTATAAATACTAAACAATTATACATAAAACTTATACCAGCAGATGCAGCGCATTTTTGAAAATATTTTAGTATGTATTGTATTGTAACAAGCTTGAATTTCATATTCCTTTAACCAATATAATGTATTAGTGAAATTTGAAATAGAAACAAGTATAAAACGCACGCACTAAGCGAACTTGAGTTAGAGAGAAAAAAGAACCATCTTTTAACGTGGGTGAACGGAATGGGTATGGAAAAATAACATGGTTGCAATATCACACGAAAATCTTCATATTTTAAACCGACAACAGCGAAGACGTGTTGGAGACACTGGTGAAGAGAGCATAAATGGTGAATGGTGATGATAATCCATTATAGATATGACCCGATTATTGATAGACTGGCAGTATATCATCCAGAATAGCTAAGGAATCTAGACCAAGAAACACAACTGGCACACGCTATGAGTCAATTAAGAAATCGTCTTCGTCTCCAATGTAAACCTAACATTATTAGGATAATATAAATGAGCAATAAATTGTCATCAATTTGCAATAATAAAATTAGACAGATAAACGAGTACATAGATTGTGGTACGGCCTGGCAAACAAATGCAGGAACATTAAAATAATGTAAACCAAATTATACACAAAATACAACAAAGACATGGACAGCACATCAGCGGAGACGTTAAATAAATTAAAAAAAAAAAAAAACTTTAACACGCCGCTTTAACATAAAACATTATACAAAATTATATTTTGTATATCAAATTAAAAATATGCACGTTTCGATTATATTCCGGCTTATCTTATCACAGCAAAGAAAAAACAATCGTTATCTCCTATTTTGTCGTCAGATTATGATATTAATATATTATAAAAGTTTCAAAAATGTACATAGGGAAATACATAAATGGATATAGGGAACAGACCCAAAATAATTCCGTTCAAATATGGTATATGTAGCTGTAAATTTGATTAAATAAATAAAACATGCAAATGAAAATGTTTTGTTATGTTGTATTAAAAAAATATATTATTAATATAACTATGTAAAATAAAATTACATCTATTTAAATGAAAGCAAGGTTTTTTTTAGGTAAACAAAGTATATATTTAAAAAAAAAAGTACGTATAACAGATAAATGCTACCTCGTCTAAATATAAGAAAACCTGCAAAGAAGCCCGCAATTTAAAAGTTGGCAGTCTTATACTCAAATGACTCAGGAAGAACGTACAGCCATATTGTGCATTATAATATTTCCGACGTAGGGGACTAGTCCCCGTTGAGAGTACCTGCCAAAAACAACCAAGAAGACATTATCCTTAGATTTAACATTGTAAGAAAATCTATGAACTCACTTTTCATTTCTATTTGCATATCCTTTAAAAATTTTGCATTGAAGTGATTGAATTAATGTGACAAATATTCATGGGACTCATTAACAGCTAGTAAATATACATTCTTTAAGTTTTAAGTAAGAACTATAAGAAGAGACAGTCTTCTATCTCGTTGGTCTAGTAGCTAGATATAAGTATGCAGTTCCCGAGGTCTAGGGCTCAAGATGATGGTCCTGCGCCTGAACATTTTCCGATCGTGTCGGATTGCCGTCCCATCGAATTATAAGAGTGAATAGAAAGTGCACCTGTGTTTGCGTACACACTTGTGCGCTATAAAATGTCTTGCGCAGTTGGCTAGTCTCCCTTAAGACTGGCTGCCGTGGTCAAAATCAGTCAGAAGAACAACATCGTTCTTTAAGTTCCTTCAGAATTGCCATAAAAAGGTGTTGTGTTGTGAAAACTTGTTGCTACATAAATTAGGCCTTTTGTTGCTACATAAAATAGGCGTGTACCTTTTTATTTTAACTATAATTTCGTTAGAGAAACGATGACGACGGTGATACTCTGGAAGAACTCACTTCGCGTCTCACTAAAATATCACATATCAATCCCCGAATTCCATGATCGTGTACACCGGCTACTTTTGATTTTACTCTTACAGAATGATTCTACTAGTAATTAATTTTCTCCGACATAAAAATATACCTGTAAAAAGAAAACAAAGACTCGAAGAAAGTATATTTCAATTTTGTATATTGACATAATTATGTACATATGTATATAAGTTAAGCTATTACCGTTTAATTAAGCATATTACTTGTATAACCCAATACCAATACGGGTTGTATTAGGTTATTAATTAATACCCATACAATATGAACAATTAGTTTCAATTATTCAATACCAATCAAGAAATGAAATGTATATTAAATAAATCCTAAATATAACTTTATAGTCATTGTTCCTAATTTTAGAAATTAAACGTGAAATTTTCATCGAATTTATTTATTTGTGGTTGTGGTTTAAATTATTTTAATTCAATCCTATTGTTGTATCTGTATTGGAAATAGTTTTACAGGATTGTTTCGATATTTCGCAAATATTAATTATTTTATTTATATAAAATTTTCTATACATCGGACATCGGTTGCAATATATATAATATATAATTTGTGTAAACTTACGATTAGTCGGATAAAAGATGCGTTCCAGGCACAGTCAAACTAAACACGAAAGTTACCTCGAGATATATATTGCAGTAGCAACATAACATATACGCCAGTCTTTTCTTTACGTCACAATAATCATTTCCATGTAATAATTATTTTAATAAGCGATATTCGCTGTCTTTCTTGCACAATTTATTTGTCATAAAGATCGAATCGTAATTAAAATAATAATTGTAACCATTTTCTGTTAATTAAAATTGCCAGTTACATTTTGCAATTCGGACCGGATAAGATATATAGTAATATATAATATATTTTTTATTATATATTATTATAATATTAGCATTGCTTAATAAATATTTCCGTAATAAACAGAACAGCGAAAGAACAAAAACATTAAACTTAAAAAAAAAAAATGAAAAGTGGAAAGAAATATAGTCACCGTTACAAAAAAATACGCCCAACTAACCCTAATGTATTTCAATTTTTAATGCTATTGCCAGAAATACGACAACTAAATTAGCCCAATATAATATCACAATTAAGAATACGAAGAGGCAATTACAACGAAAGTTTAACTTTGAACTAATCCTAATAATATTCCAAGGACTAACAACATTGCAATTACAGTAATACCTACATAATATAATGTTAAACTGGTTTTAACAATTATTCATAAAAATAGCACCTAAGACTAGCGTTTGTTGGTATTATCTATCTTATTAAAAGACATATTCTTTTATTTTATTTTTTTATCCTGGGACATTTTTCACACACGGCCATCTGATCCCAAATTAAGCTTATACAAAGCTTGTGCTATGGAAACCAGACAACCGATATACTACATATACTACTTTTCTTTTGTAAATACATACTTATATATATAATTACACCCAGACTCAGGACAAACAGACATGTTCATGCACACAAATGTCTGTCCCGGGTGGGAATCGAACCCACAACCTTCGGCGTAAAAGGCAAGTATCTACCAACTACGCCAACCAGCTCGTCATTTATTTATTATTTTTTATTATTTTTATTGTAGATCTAATTCAGTAAGAAAGAATCATTCTATAATCTGTGTTACGCCAAACATCGCGTTTATGTCGCCTACTACTACCCTGCCTCACTCGCACTTTAAAACACAAATATACAAACTATTGGTATTTAGAGGTAAACTAATAAAATATGGTACGTTACAAAAATGCGTGTTAGACCCGCAATGATATTTGTAAGAATTTGCTTCGTATCTCATTTCTGAAATGCTAAAAACCAACATACGGGTTTTTTTTTTGTATTCTTTAAATGTTATTATTATTATTGTCAGACGCATATCGCTATTAAACATTTCATAGTGCTCCGCTTTAATCTTCGTGTTTGTTTCACAGAAAACTAAACTGGGAATATGAACTATAAATGCGTAGGCAATACATATGTATGTTTGTTAGAAACAGCTAAGAATTATTTTAATTTATATTGAATGAATAAAATCCCATTACTATAATATTATTAACTATTAATGATCCATGATTAATTACCAATAACTAACCGAATAATTTGGAAACGTCAATTCTTTAAATACAAAGACGTTTAATTTTGAACATTTTATATAATTTTAATTAGCATTTCGAATTTTATGAGGTTATTATTTTATTAGAAGTAGTTTATATTAAGATCATAAGTGTGGTAATGAAATTTAATTGTTATCCTAATGAAGAGACGTAGCTAATTATTGCGATGGAAAAACGTTTTTGCTTAATAAAATTTTCTTAGATTAATATATGATGTCGAAAGTACTGAAACGGAATAAAATAGTGTAGCCTTGACTAGAAATCACATTAAGTAATATAAATTACTTTAAATTTTAATTAATATATTTACCTATTTTATTTGGGGAAAATATTTAGTTTTTGCGTGGTTATTTCCGTGGATTCTATAAGTCGCTTTACACTGCATTTAATTATTAAATAAAATTGCTTGTAAACCTACATGTATAGAGTACATAAAAATATTTCATTGAATATATTTATCGTTATATTAGAGGGAATTATATCTAAAGCGAGACGAAAATCTTACGTTCACAGTTTATAATAAGTTTATATTAAATGCTCTTGAGTATTTCATTGTCTCCTCGATTATCCAATGAAATAATACAAATAATATCTCACCTACATTATTTAGTTTAGTTAATATTTTTTTGGATGGTTCGTCAATCACATTGGAACAGCTGGCCGGATTTAAAAAAAAAATAACATACACGTTGCTTATATAATGGAATAAGATAATTAATTAATAAATAACTATATAATTAATTAATAAATTAACGTTCATATGACAGTTAGCGAATTAAATTATATAAGGAAATACGTCTAGAATGTGTTCTTCAAAATAAATGGTATAGTAATAACGTAATTAATAACAGGTTCCCCAAAGTGTAGGAGGAACATTTATTAACTTGTCTAATGTGCCCCTGACAACTAATTATAATGGTATTCTCTGCAGACATCTTTGGAATTTTCCTGTTTCTGTAATAGGTATCATGAACTGCCTGTCATTCAAACGGTGCAGTCACTTATGATCCTGATCACTAAATAAAAATCTTAAAAAATAGCATTAAATTAATTGACTTTTTAATCTTATATTTATAAGATCTTTAAATAAATAAATAAAGATAACCAGTTTTAGTCCGCCTGCGTGTTATTGGCAAGATTAAGTTAAAAAGTAACCTATTGTCTTTCCTTGGGTTTTAAGCTTGCGTCATACCAAATTTCAGTGGTATGACGGTTTCAGTTCAGTGGTTTAGCTGTGCAAGCTTAACAGACCGTTAGAGTTACTTACGTATTTATAATATTAGTATGGATAAAAATTAATAAAGTTAATGATTTAATTAATGTTGTTTTTTTTAAAAGCATTTTAATTAAACGACGAACGAGCCAGTTAAAATTAAGTGTAAGTCTAGAAGTATGTATTATATTAAATATTATATTAATATAAAGATAAGATATGTAAAACCCTATTAAAAAAACGTAACTAGAGTAGCAAGTACAAGCTTAGTTGGTAACCTTGAATATGATGTTAGAATATTCTTTTTTTTTTTTTTATAGAATAGGAAGGCGGACGAGCATATGGGCCACCTGATGGTAAGTGGTCACCAAACGCCCTTAGACATTGGCATTGTAAGAAATGTCAACCATCGCTTACATAGCCAATGCGCCACCAACCTTGGGAACTAAGATTTTATGTCCCTTGTGCCTGTAATTTCACTGGCTCACTCATCCTTCAAACCGGAACACAACAATAGCAAGTACTGCTGTTTTATCATCTGATACTGATTTATATAATATATAACAAGGCCTTTTGTTTTGTAAACAAACAGTAGCAAGTTATTATTAAAATACCAAGTAAGGATATATAATTTCTAGGTCTAAATATACACATGTAAGATCCGCTATTATATCTATTAATTTAATGTATTATATTTATCACTAGAAGATTGTCCTTTTTTAACATAAGAGAAAAATCAACAAAACTAATACAGGGTAAGCTTTATTGCATTGCATTACCTTTACCTGTGGTTCCTAAAATGAAATGAAATACGTAATTGTTACTATATATATAATATATATAAATGCAGCTAGTAATCTTCCTTTCTACGCCGTATTTACGCCGTAAATCTCATAATATAATTTATGACATGCATCTTGCATGACTATAGCCTGGGAGCTAAATAATAAAACATACGTACATAGGTCAAACCATAGTTACTTTCGCGGTTATAATATTATTCTAATATTAATGTAAAATAAACTCTAGCTTTACACGAAAGACTTTGCTTCAAATCGTGTGTATATATATATATATATATATAATCGTGTATGAAAAAACAATGTTGATGATGTTGTACGGCGCAATAACTTCATCTCATGAAGAAATTAAATAAATTAATTTTACATCGCACATTCTACGATTATACGATCTTTTAAATATTTTATAAAATTTTCTCTAAACTTTTATATATGTATGTAATGTGATATTTAATATTTTGTAAATAAAGCATATTAGGTATATTTTAGTGTAAATAAATTGTAATCAATTGGTCTACTTTCAATGTACATAAAATAATTATACACATGTCACTTTTTATCTAAGTTTGGTTTGTACACCTGTCGTATTGCGTAATTAAAGAGACATAAATGTATACAATACTCATTGAATGTAATTTTCGCTATAATTATTCATAATTATTGTGTTATTGGGTTGAAAACAATATTTTTATTTTAGTCTTTATGAATAATATAACTGAATTTAAATATTTATACAATACATTGCTTATAAACAAATGATAACATTGTAAATTATACTTTTATGGTATTGATAATAATTTGATATTTTAAGTAATTTTTTTTATAGAATAGGAAGGCGGACGAGCATATGGGTCACTTGATGGTAAGTGGTCACCAACGCCCCTAGACATTGGCACTGTAAGAAATGTTAACGCTTACATCACCAATGCGCCACCAACCTTGGGAACTAAGATGCTATCCCTTAAATACGGTCCTATAAGGTCCCTTGTGGCTGTAATTACACTGTAAATAATATATAGTTTGTAAAATGTCGAATAAAATTATCTCGTCTATAATTTTTTTCGGGATAAAAAAAAACGACGAGCCCTATATGTATATATGATGAAGATTGATTATTCATAAAATCAATACTATCTGCCTCCTAACAAACCAACTAACAAATATTCGTATTAAGGCTAATAGTAAGAATGTGATATTTAAAATGAAAATTAAAATCTCTAATTTAAATAAAAAAACTATAGGATATTTACATTAAGTGCGTTTTTGGTTGCGGTTGTTTCTTTTATATACTTTTCAGGAATAAACAGTCACTCTTCCACCTAACGCTGTACAATATAAAACGCAACCATTCATAATTCTGCTGCTATATGTAAAAAGGACAAACTATCAACCACATTTTCTCGTTAATAATTTTAGTAGAGATGAAAAACTTACCGACTTCATCCGCTTTCACGAGTTTCGTAGCGATCGATCTCAGGGATGTTGCGCCCGCAGCACTGAACATGTCCAATACTGGGCCCAGGAAGTACACCGTTCTAGACGGAGCCAGGGCGTATACTAAGCTTGCTGCTATCCTGCTCACACACGCCACGACGCCTATAATACTGTCCTCTATCTTCCACCTCTTGCTAAATAAATATATTGTTATAAAGGAACCTGTCAACGACAAACATATACAAATAATAATATTATATATAGGATTATAAAAGCTTAATTTCGAAAGCCTATACTATTATTTATTATATTTTTTTTCTATAGCTTAATATAGAAAGGCAATGGAGCAAATGGGCTACGCGATGGTCAGTTGACGTCATTTCTTATATTGGCACTGTAAGGAATGTTAACCATTATTCACATTACGCGGTTACATTTCTTGTGCCTCTTATTGAGCCTTTCTTCTAACTATACAATTATTAAATTGTTACACTTATAAGAATTTCCCACGCTAATATAAATATTTGTTTTAATAAAACAATTTGACTTGGCGTCTATTTGAACAGAAACCTCTTTCCGGTAATGAGACGTTATCAGCTTGTTGATGAATAATTGTTAATAAGAGGAAATGTATATCTCAAACAAACATAACAACGGAAACTTTAGGTTAAGTGTTGAAAAACCTAAATATTTTATTAAATTTAATTGCAAAAATTTTAAGTCAAATATTTCTGAAAAGAACACAGCGAGTTGACTTCAGTGAAACGTCTGACAACTGCTTACATGTAAATTTTATTGCGCGGGAAATTTTATTTTGAGGAAAACGGTTAAATTAAAACAAAATAGAGAAAACTTTACCCGATAGCCTTAAGATTGATCTATTATAGAATTTTGGTTTGCAAAAATATTAATAATGTTTTAATGATTATTGCAAAACTACTAACAACTGGTTACTTCTTGCAAAAATAATAAAAGTTTAATTAAAAGTTGATTATGGTAAAATAGTCTTTGTATTTTTTTTTTTGTTAATGTCGTCTTAAAAATCTATATACGTCAATAACAAGATAGATATTTACTATAATTTATTGAAGTCTTAAATAAGTATCAAGCAAAAATAATTATATATAAGGTCACACTGTAAAAGTTTTAAAACGGGTCTATCTTTCGCAAAATCTGAGCTATAGGTCCATGAACTCTGGTTGGGAAATCGTTTATTTCATCGAAGTGACCGATTGTTTATAATCAAGTGAACCATAGTTCTGTGATTTTCACGCTCCGTTGCGTGTAATACAAATAATTAACAATGTCTGCTTTATATAGATACTCTACTATCATTACATCCTTATTTAAAACTCTACTTTATCTTTATATAAAATGAAATTATAAAACATCTTGAAAGTTACAATGAAAATACAATATACAACTTGAATTTTTACTCTCAATATCCGAAATAGAAAGATTAAGTACATATTTGCAAAGAAGACTCTGGGTCATTGACCCGGTATGTAATGTATTTGTGAAAAAGACTACTGATTACACAACTCGTTATTTTCAATAGAATAATAATAATATCCTGGGACATTTTTTACACACGGCCATCTGATCCCAAATTAAGCTTGTACAAAGCTTGTGCTATGGAAACCAGACAACTGATATACTACATATACTACTTTTATTTTATAAATACATACTTATATAGATAATTACACCCAGACTCAGGACAAACAGACATGTTCATGCACACAATGTCATGGGTCACATGTCACAATGGGTGCGAATCGAATCCACAACCTTCGGCGTGAAAGGCAAGTATCTACCAACCACGCTAACCGGCTCGTCGAATGTATATAATTTGGTAGTAGCTATACATTTAATAAAATTTATTGGATTTCTACTCGAATAAAATATTTCTTGATGTATTTTATTTGATATATTACAATAAACTTACCAATGGTGCCAACAAGTACGGAGTATGTGAGGAACAAGCTGTAGTCGATTTCAGTGAATTTGAACTTGTAGCGGGTGAACCAGTACGTCATCTGCGCCTCACCTTTATTCAATAGGAAACATATATTAGTCATACAAACTTCAATAATATCAACGAATCTATATCTCCGAGCATCCTCCTTAATTTACTCTAAACAGAAAAAACAAGGTTACCTGAAAGTATTAATGCAACAGAATAATTGTTTCCTCTTAAAATTTAATTCAGATTATCTGTGATGACATTAATTAATTAACAGAACAATTGAAAGAAGTTGGTAATTCTAAGCATAATTATTGATGGCAAGGCTGTGCAAACTACAGAAAAATGTTGAAAATAATTACTTTTAATCATTCGACCATAACCTCTTAAGTTATATCGTATTAAGTGTTCAAAAAAACTGTTGTACTGCTCGTATCCAATAGGGCTATTCTGTGAGAACGAACTCGAAACACCGCAGAAAACTTATTATAATATTTAAAGAATACACGCATCAAAATGGTATATCACAATAAGTCGGTTGTCAAAATTTAAGGTGAATGAAGTGAGCTGTTACAGAGTAGCATTGCTGTACTTGTTGCAAAGCAACAATGTCTTGCTTCTAGATTTTATCAAAAAATTAATAACATATATTAAACAGTAGACAATCAGAAAATGAACTTCTTTGTTTAGGAAGATGTTTATTAAAATAATTATTTATATTGAAAAAAATATAAAAAATAGTGGTTAGCAAGTAAATTAATTGGGCGCACACTTATCACACTCATCCAATGTAATTACACACAATCACACAATCATTATATGCATATATGCATATATATATATATATATATTTACATATGATATACAAAGCCATAAACAAGGTTTTAAATAATTAATATTAAAGATACTCATTACACAAATATTTACGACACATATCGACTATTTTATAATTTTCGATTCTTTATTATACAATTTATTTTAAATTTTTGGAATACTCTATTTAAAAAAATAAACCATGATAAAAATCTGAAATATCAGTTTTAATTATGTGTATTTAAATAATTAAAATAAATTAGTTACACCGCACGATTTCAACCGGCTTAATCGTTAAAGTTGCGCCCCCGTAGCCTGGTGATATATATCTACTTTACAACTTCTCGATGAACTTCATGATAAATTTCAGAATAAATTCATTCTGATATTATCGTATTTAAATAAATTAAAAACAAAAATATATCATAAAATAAAATATAACAAAATTATCGATTTATTTGTAAATTTGTTTGTATGAATTTTCGTTAATTTATAATCATAATAATAGCCAATTCTACTCAAGACAATCACCCCATTGGCTCGTAGCCAACTTCATTCTTCTCACGAATAGGCTGTAGCACTTCTAATAAATTAGAATAATAGTACACCATCTTTATTTTCCGTAATGGTAATTGTATTACATACTGGGGATGTTATAGGTTTCATCGTTATCGCAATAAAATAATTTATTCTGGATTCGCAACTTCAATAATGGAAGTAATTGAATTACGAGTACATAATATTTATACTGTTCTCTTTTTGATTTCAACTTGATTCGTTTTAGTAGGTTTCAGGCAGAATTAATACTATGCGAGAAAAATCAAAAGAAAATCAGGCACTTTTAAGCCTCATATAAAAACTTATATAACCTTTTTAGTACAACAGGCCTAAGGTAAGAGAAAATAGGAAAAAAAAATCGATACATTCTATTTTTAAATATTTATATTTTGAAATTAACTTTTTTATACTGATGATCTTTTCTCTACACATAAATTGTAAGATGTCTTATTTATTTGCAGCCATATATTCGGAAGTGTCACATAGTCGAACAGTTTAATCTATTAACAGAAAAAAGTACAGAAAACATAAAATACATACACTTGTGGTCGGACGAGGAAGGACCTTAAAACGTTCATATTTCACACCGAATATGTCACTTTAACTTTCGATTTGAAGAAATTAAAGTTATCTATTAAAAATAAACTCGTGTGAAGTCAGGGAGAGAAAGCTAGTTAGCTACAAAATGTAAGTATATATTCCCACGTGATATTACATTCATATTTAATGTTAGGATTTAGACAAAACATGTAGGTTGAAGATAAGCTAAATGGAACGTAGCTTATAAATTATATCAGTGTCAAAATAAACAAAAATTGACCTGATTTTTTGTACTCATTCGCAATTGCTTCAATTAAATCTCATATTAATGTATCATTAAACTATTTTTCTTACAATTTAATTACCAATATTTATTACTGACAAACAAATGCGTCATGTTAGCAAAGGATCATTATTATTTAGGAAAAAAGTGAAATTGCTAACGATTACGTAATATTATAAAGGTGTTCATATTTATCACGATATCCCAGAACCGCTGAATATAAGTTGAATTATAAACACAAGTTAACCGTTTCAAATATGAAAGTGCTTTTCCGGAATAAAACTTGCAATCATTGAATGAGTCTCAAATACAGAGCAATATTTAGTAACGGCTCTATCTAAAAATGCTGTTAAGGGGGTGATTTGTTAAAAAATGCTGTTTTTTATTGTTTCGAATTTCAAATTAGTTATGACAGTAAGAGAACCACTGAACGACCACTAAACAACGTTTATAAGCAAGGTTTTTTTTTAATTTATTTAATTTAATAAGGAAGAAATGACAACCTTTTTGTGTTGTCAACACGCGTTGCTGACACAAGTTTTTGTTATTATTTTAACATAAAAATTATACAATGTATAATTATTGGTAACATTCTGAAGAATTGCAAATACGTTAAAATATTAAATTTAAATATACTGACCATTTAATTGTAAAAGCAAATTTTGATAATATCTATTATGGAAAATCATTGAATGCAATAAACTAGAAATATTCAAAATATTTACCAATAAATGTTATTGTGGCGGCTGAATTCTGTGATATATTAATTATTGGATGAATACTGATTTAATTTTCCAATAACTGCCGAGTTCAAAAATATTATTAATAAAATAGTCTATGCAGAAATTAAATATGAATATTTTTATATTTCATCTCTAAAGCTACAAAGATAATAAAGAGTATGTTGATCTGAATAATAATTTAATCTTAAGCATATGACACGTGTGAACTCTAACCTATATAGACGGAGAAATTATTGACGTTACTTCTAAGATATGTATATCTCTATGAACACGTATGAATTTTAATATATTTTTTTCGTTATTAGTATAAAAGTAACAGCCTGTTAATGTCCCACTGCTGGGCTAAGGCCTCCTCTCCCTTTTGAGGAGAAGGTTTGGAGCTTATTCCACTACGCTGCTCCATTGCGGGTTGGTAGAATACACATGTGGCAGAATTTCAATGAAATTAGACACATGCAGGTTTCCTCACGATGTTTTCCTTCACCGCCAAGCACGAGATGAATTATAAACACAAATTAAGCACATGACAATTCAGTGGTGCTTGCCCGGGTTTGAAACCACGATCATCGGTTAAGATTCACGCGTTCTAACCACTAGGCCGTCTCGACTTTTTTTTTTATAACAAAAAAAAGTTATTAGTATGCTGTGCTTCAATTGAAGCAGTTTGTGTCCTTGAAATAATAATTAATTTAAATTTAATAAACAAACGAAATGTATTAAAAAGACAACTTAGAACATGTAAACTTCGCATCTCCCGCTGTCTGGTAAAGACGTACTCTCCTCATACAAATATATATACTTTCCTACACCGGTAGAAGTCCTCAGATTTCAATTTTATAATAAAAATAAAGTTATCAACAAAACAACTATTTATTATAATTAAAATTACCATAATTTGATAATAATAATAATAAAAGCAACCTTGATATGATACGGGTTCTTCAACACAACATTCATCACTTACAAAAGGCATTTTGTAAGTGATGAGTGATCATCATCACTGCCGTCTCACCCGCAATTTCCTTATGACTTCATACATCTCATCTGCTTATACGATCACCTAGCCCCTACTCGCACTTGGCTAAGGCCCGTGTGTTTAGGTTTTTGTTACCTCAGGAGAGAAAAAGTATAATAATAATGGTTATAATCATTATTATCAACCACATAACAATAAGTCTTATGATCTGCTACCAATGAACTATTTATAACATTTGATGCTAAGCATCTCGCGCTTTTTATAATTAAATTAATAATTTTGTTGGTAACTTAATCCTTATTTTAAAATTTTTAAATTATAATAAAACACAGAAACTTTACTTCGCTATAGAACGAACTCTCCATTTTTTTTAAAAAAAAGTTATCCACTTTTAGTATTGCTAGCTATTAAAGCGTGTTTTTAGTTTGTTTTTTTAATATTATTTATTAAGTCTAGAAATATTAGTAAATTTTAAAGGTGACAGAATGCGTTATTGGTAAATTAATTTGTTTAATAAATGTAGGTAGATATCTGTTCTTTATGCTTTGCATAATATGTAACTTATTCACGCATATAATTACTAGCGTAATTACCGTGTTTGCGTAGACGCTTGCGTTTATTAAGTGCAAGTATTTTTAATATATTCACACTTATATAGAAAAAATATAATATAATATAATCATAGGATAGGCTATATAAAACATATGGTTATGAATAGGTTAGTTTTAAAAAAAAATATCGGACTTTCATAGCTTTATAATTTGTATTTCAAAACTGTTAATATCTTTATAATATGTTTTTTTTAAACTAAGTCTGTTCGGATGATTGCAAAACAAAGAGTGCTTTGTGTTATAGACACATGAAAATTGTGAGGAATTGTAGGAGATTGGTAGATCATCAATTAAAGATTAACAAAGAAATCCACAACGGGATACACTCGTATGTATCTATATTTTATAACAATCAAACACAGTAACCATTAGTATTGTTATATTATTAATAAAATGGTTACAATAATCTAAAATAACTTCAGTTCAATATATGTCACAAATTGTTAACCACATTCAAAGGAAAAATTTGAGCGTTTTTTTATAACTACAAATAACCTTTTAAAAATTGTTGTGAAATGTAGTTTGGCATATATTAATAAAATAATAAAAAAAAAACTTCGATAGAAATGTCTTTACTTATACTTTGCTTGGGAGTCAAAATATACGTGTTTTGCGTGTGGTGTTGTTTTTTTATATTCGTAAATATTGGGACATTACATTGCTGTATAAATAAAAAACTCAAAAAAACTCGGCATTACAACAGAATAGACGTAAACATTTTCATTAAATCCTAACTACGGAATTCCTTGCCTCAAGAAATTCGTCAAGCTGAATCCGTACGTATTTTTAAGTCGTTTGGATAATTATTATTTATCAATATAACTATAGCATGTTGTATTATTATATGTATATGGTTATTTATTTCTTATATAAGTTTATATGTATTTATGTATGTATGTATAAGTATATATATATAAGATGTGTGTTGGTATATTACATATTTGTATTAAGTTTATAAGTATTCAATAAATTTTTAGTATAAGTTTCTTGCATAATAGAACCGATTAATGATTGGCTAAAAAAATCATAAATATTTCTCTTTACAGAGGTTGCCTGAAAGAGATCACTATAAGAGATAAGGCCGCGTTTGTATGTACTTTATGTACTAATTGTTCTTTCATGTGTTTGTAAATTGTGTGCAATAAAGGATGAATAAATAAATAAATCCTTTAATCAGAACGCTGTCAATAAGTATAGATTATGATTTTGCTATAAAAAATATATTTTTTTATACATATATATATTTTATAAAGCAACGTAATCGAGTGGTAGATGGTATCAGTCCGTAGAGATAAACGGGGATTAAAAAATATTAGAAACGAATCGCCAAAAAACAAACAGTACGCAACGGAAAATCTGCAATGACTTTACATTGCCATTTGACATAGAATCGTGCTTGCGGGAAAATGTGGACGCGTTTTGTTTTAAGTATTTTTTTTTTTGTGTAATATAAAGAAAAACTATCTTACGCATCAACATTTATAAAAAGATCATTTTGTTAAATGCAAAAATACCATAGGAGACATTTTCGTATAAATAAATTAATGTTCAGAGAGGTTAAAAACTACGTAATAATTTATTTAAAAAATATTTATTATACAATATATTTACTATCTATGTGTACTTGGAATGTACTTTTTTGGCCACCTCATTTCTGCAATTTCAGTAAGAAACATTTTTGAATCAGTTAAATAGTTAACGAGTTACAACGCAGTCAAGTTCACGAATTTTTAAATAATAAATTCAATATAACGGACGAAACTCGTGGTAATTATGACAGTCGATAAGTATATTTTGATTATTTTTATAGTAATATATCTTATAGCATATTACATATAACTTTTAACTAAGTAGGAATACTTACATTTGCCTTACAACATATTTACAACTTTTAACTTTTTATTTATATATATATATTTTTTTTTTTTATAGAAAAGGAAGGCGGACGAGCATATGGGCCACCTGATGGTAAGTGGTCACCAACGCTCTTAGACATTGGCATTGTAAGAAATGTCAACCATCGCTTACATATCCAATGCGCCACCAACCTTGGGAACTAAGATTTTATGTCCCTTGTGCCTGTAATTACACTGGCTCACTCACCCTTCAAACCGGAACACAACAATATCAAGTATTGCTGTTTTGCGGTAGAATATCTGATGAGTGGGTGGTACCTACCCAGACGAGCTTGCACAAAGCCCTACCACCAGTAAATTATTTATATTCACAGTAACATTGAATATTTTGATGGAAACAGTAATAATCATATAAACACGAGAAGTAAAGATCAGCTTACAACGCCAAGTCTTCATCACCAAGTTAATAAATCCTAAATTCCTGGTAAAACGTTTCTATAAAATTGGCAGATGTTTTAAGCATTACCAATAAATAATAAATTTAAATGGTTAGTTTAAAATACACTCAACACAGGATTGTATATATGACAAAAAAGCGTGGAGTTAGTATATATTATTATATATTATTTGAAATGTATTTGTTTATCTTGATTTTATATATTTAATTTTAATGTTTTATTGAAATTGTATTGCAGATTATTTGTGATTATTGTTTAATTTTTTTCTGTCAGCACTGTTCTATTTTTGTACTATTTTTAAGTGGAAACTGACGGTGTTATGATTTGGAACTTATTAGTTTATTGAATGTTTGTTTCCCTAATAAAAATAAAGTAAAAAGTGTTTGATTGAAGTTACTTTGTATTTAAAATGTTGGAAAAGAGCTACTTGGCGGTTCTTCTCTGTAGAATCTATATTTCGATACGATGCTATCTTTACATTAAACAATTCTAAATAAAGATTGAAAATTTAATCTAAGTATATTTTTATTTTATTTGTAAATTAAAAACTTCGAATACGCTAATTATCTATATACATATATATTTTTTAATGTTTTTTAATGTCTACAGAAATATTTAAATGTAAAGTTTCCACCACCACCTTCTACCACCGGTTCCAAATTTAGATTCTACCGAGAAGGTGACAAATACATTCATTCTTAAAGCGAATATATTTTCGTTGAGCTAATTATACTCTAAATAATTCAAATTTGTAATTATAACGATTAAATAATAGCATCAATTTGTAACGATACTTTCGTACGTGAGAGGGTGTTGTTAAGTGACGCACTATCTCCATTACACGACATATGCTCTTTGTCTAGTCAGATAGGTCACGTAGAAGGGCTTATGAGCTATCTATGACTTAACATTTGCCTCAGCTATCACGCAGTATCGCTTTATTTCGATACTTCACAGAAATCGACCTAGTGACTCTTGTACTATAACTGTATATAAGGAGGTATTTCTTTTTATTATTAATTAAATATATTGAAAATATATAATATTTCCTGTCATTGGTGATACTCAAATGCTCATGATAAAGTTGTTAACTTCTTGAAATAAATTAAAATGTATTCACATATCATTTACTGTTAAAGAATGTAAATTGATTAAAGAAAAAAAAGAAAATACTTGACACAAAAAGTTTTACTAATTATTCGTTGTTTAAAAATAATTTAATTACTTAAAAAAAAAAGTATTATAAAAATTTTAAACATATATTTATAAAATATATTATATATATTTCGTTATTTTTTATAAGGACTATATTCTAACAGAATTCTCTACCAGACAGCATTACGTAGAATAAGTAGATATGTCTTATTATTATATTTATTTACATACATATGTATTAATTGTGTCATTATAATCATTTGTTTATTTTATGTTCGTCTATTGCCGTTTATTCGAATTATAAATAACATATTATGGAGATAATATTTAAATAAGACGCAAACTAACACGTGAATGAAAATTAGCAATATTCGAAATAACATGACATACTCACACACAATCTTTTAATAGACAATTACATTAAAATGCAAATTTCATTAAAAAGTAATAACATATTGCAGACTTTGTGGATAATTGTAAATGCAGTTAAGAAAGTGTCGCCCAAAACCGCCGAAAATATTACTCTTCTAAATTATTTAACAAATAAATACGATTCGTTGTCATATTAAATAGTAAATAAAACTGATTAATTAGTAGGTACAGTTGACCAATATAGAACTTTAACCCACGATAGTAGTTACATGACCAATTGTTAATAGTTATATTTAAATAAATCTAAAATGATTTTTTGTTTTTATAATTTGATAATAATGTATAGAAACCGACTTAAGAAATATGAGTTCGTTGTGTAGTAAAAATATGATAACAAAGAATTAATTTAAAAAATAATCGCATTTTCATCTTAATTAAATTTTATTTATAAAAAAGGATGTGATCATAACAAGCTCATACCAATTTAAATGATATTATGATAATTAGTGCAAATAGTGGCGATAAAGTTATTATTAATAGTCAAACGATTTAATTATGATTATTTATTTGATATAAGTAAAAGTACGAAATCAGATGTTTATATTTACACCGTAGTTTGAGATTTGTCGTCGATTTATTGCTGAACAATAACGAAAGAAAAAGAAAATTTATATTTGGTCGTAAAATGTAAATAAAATCAAGCGATCCGAACACATGTGGTATGTTTTATGACGACAATACCGCTGTATTATATACGAAACTTTTTGATTAACAATATTTTGGAGTGACGTTTTTTTCTAGATAAAACTCAGTAAAAGTATATATTTCTTGGAAAATTAAAAAATAAAATAAAAACTGTCAAGTATTAATAAAAAGAAAGAATATATTTGTGAAAATTACCTAAAACAGGTCCAACGATGAACATGTACGCAAACATAACCAATATGATTTGCATACGTCTCGAACCCTGGCGTTTCTTGAATGCTACGTTCACAGTGGCCGCGAAGTCCTGCGCTGAGAACATTGAAAATACCGTCTGGGGTTCGTCATTGTCTATTTTTTTCCTTGTCTTTTCCTTCAGTCGAATGACGATGTAAATGAAACCAGCCATGTAGAAAAAGCACGCTACAGTAAAAACACCGTAATAACCGAAACGTTTTGTCATTATTCCACTAAGAGCAAGACCGATCGGCCTGCTTAGAGTCAATATAGCTGTAATTATCCCTAAGCGGAAAGTCCGTTCGGAATCACTTGTGATGTCCGTAATATAACTGTACACGGCCATCGTCATGGCAACGCGACCACCGGCGAG
This sequence comes from Nymphalis io, assembly GCF_905147045.1. NCBI lineage: Eukaryota > Metazoa > Arthropoda > Insecta > Lepidoptera > Nymphalidae > Nymphalis > Nymphalis io. The sequence goes on from NC_065904.1 coordinate 5,949,439, forward strand.
AGCAGGAGGAAGACCCTCTATTAGGGCTGTTTCGTTTAAACCAACTTGAAGGAAAAATACTGTACTCAGAATAATACCGAAAATTGATAACAATTTGCCTAAAATTGGAAGCACCATAAAACTCTTTCGGTTGCCTGTGCGATCGCTCCATGCACCCACAAAAAGGGTCAGTATTCCTGGCAACGCCGTTTGTAACGGAAAACTCCATGCTGTCATACCCGCTACCATCTTTTGAACACTCTTCTCCTGTTCTGTATAATTGTGCGTACGTCCCTGCATAATATGAAGGCATGTCTCTTCGTCGTATTTTAAATTCACTAGACATGATTTCTCTAAGCACAAGTTCTGAACAGCCAATCCCGCCAAAACACTCGGTAACACATAACATATTACATACGGTTCCACAGTCACTTTCGATTTCAGAGCCCATGTTTTTTTGATAAATTCCTTTAATCGCCCACTAAATTTTGTCTCAGCTTTTTTTATTTCCTTATCATAAGATTTGCATTTGCATGAATCTAAACTCACAATCTTTTCTCCGGGTACTTCGACCCGCAACGTCATTTTGATTACTGACAGCTAGTGTTTGGTTCATTTGTTTTTAACATACTACACGTATATATTTTTCTTATTTACTTATGTTTTCGTGTGTGTGTAAAATATGAATGTACAAAATATATCACGGAATTTAAAATCGAATTAGTCGCGAGCGATCGGTGGCGCGTGCGACTTCTGATTGTCCGTTAAGTAGTAACGCAGCGACTGTTTAGGTCGACTTCAACTCGACTACTGCTATTATCCGACTTCTGCCATTCAATAATTTGTTTTTATCATATTATAACATAACTACAACTCTGTGAATTTATAAACAAACTGCAAATCGAGTTAGATTAATGTATTGCCGTTATTAATGTCATTCACATGGATCGCCTTGAAAATACATAGATATGCCCTAAACGTTTTTTGTTCGGTAAATTTCTTTATTAAAATAATACGACTACGTGTTTTAATCAATACGATTGCAATTCACAGACGTCACGTACATATACGTCCTAGTTTTTCTGCGAAGTCGGTCAAGATGAAAATTGCGTAATGTTTGAAATTAGATGCCATTGACACTGGATACAATTTGTGAATGAGCTCATAGCGAAAAAGCTATTTTGCGTCAAGGTTTTTAATTGAATTTTCTCCCTTAACTTAAATTGCTTTTAGAATATATAAAGCATTTCTTAATTCATTATGTTCTTTGATTTTCGTTTTCATATGAATATATTTTAATACATTATATTTTTAATCATGTGTATAAATCCCATTAAAATAAATTACGGTGAAATAATTTACTCTTTAATGTTTCAAATTAGAGTTTCACCATTGTTATATTATATTATATAATAATAAAATCCCATAGAGTATCAAATAACAAGTGAATTTCCTTTTTTATAAAATAATTTTATCACTTATTTTATTTGTTTCGGTTCTACTGTTGATGATCTATTATTGCTTCACACTCATAACAATTTTCAAATCCAGTTATACTTAAAAAAATCAATTTAAGCTTATTTATTAATCTCGCTTGTCATGTGAAAATAATCGGGGTGTACAGTTCACGAATTCATTTCACGTTGGCCGGTCCAGAATTACCCAGGACTGGTTGTCAATTCAAAGTTATAACTAAGTTAATAATAATTTACAACTATAAAGTTATGATGATATAACTCAAACTAATGATAAGAACGTATATTACGTGGTACATTTACGTAATTAGTTTACGCATTTAGATTAGATATTTTTTACTATTTTATATTCACGATCTTCTTGGAGATTCTAACTTCTTGCCGGACAAGTTAGATTGCGTGTATTAGACCCATGTGGCAGCGATCTGTCATGGGACCCACAAACCCTTTAAAAAAAACGAGATTTTTGCAATGTTTTTTAATTTCTCTCCACCGCATATTCAAGTTTGATATTAATTTATATCATTAAGCAAATCATCATCATCATCAAATCAGCCGAAAGACGTCCACTGCTGGACAAAGGCCTCCCCCAAGGATTTCCATGTTGGCCGATCTTGCGCTGCCCGCATCCAACGGCTAGCAGGGCTGCTGGGGACTAGGGGCCGTGGTTTAGTTGCGCGAATCATTGAGGGGATATGCCATAATCGCCACGCTTGGCAGACGGGTTGGCGATCGCAGTAAGTTAGTCATAGTACTCAGTAAGACACTGCTGCCCGTTCTCTGGTGTATATTCCCTCGGGTCGACTTCTACGCCCCCCACGGGATGAGATGGGGTGGTAATATTCGTCGCCGTCACCACACGGCATAAGCAAATACATTAAGCAAATATATTCATAATATTATTAGCTTTTTTTACTTCAAATTCCCCTTTGCGCAATACGTTATTTACTTTCAAAGGTTTCCTTTAGAAAAAAATGAAAGGGTATTTTATTATGTTTTTAGAAATAAATTCAAATTGTAAAATAGCTAATACGCATTTTATTGATTTTTGTTTTCATTACTTAAATCTCACGCTCAAAGGTATTAAAAAACGTCTACATGTGTTGGATGACAATATGACGCTACGTTCCTTATAATTTGGTTTATTTGGTTAGCATTTTGGGACATTTTGGGATGAGCTGTAATATCTACAAATTTATTGTTAGCGATAGAAGGCTTTGTTTGTGCGCATAAATATTTTATATTTCAATATAAAATATTTGCATTGATAGGTCAATGTGATAATATACTATTGTTAGAACTTTCAATACGAGTCCAATAAAGTATGTTAGTTATTAAATATAGTAACGATATAATTTTATCAAACATTCATATAACAGTTACAAAAATCAAACAAATAATTTACTTCGAAATCATCGCATGTATATTTTTTTTTTTTTTTTATAGCATAGGAAGGCGGTCGAGCATTTGAGCCACTTGATGAACGCCCATAGACATTGGCATTGTAAGAAATGTTAACCATCGCTTACATCACCAATGCGCCACCAACCTTGGGAACTAAGATGTTATGTCCCTTGTGCCTGTAATTACACTGGCTCACTTACCCTTCAAACCGGAACACAACAATACCAATCAAACCGGAACCCTTCAAACCGGAACACAACAATACAAATTGAAATCGAATAAATTAGTGCATGATGCACATTTGGGACATTTTATATTTCCCAAATGATGTATTTATATAGCTACTATAGGTTATTATATGGTTTTTTTAATTGTTTTTATTATTTTTATGGTTTTTTTTTATTTTAAGCTTTTTGGAAATATTAAAGAACACAAGATCATAATCACAAGATCTGGTCAATAATTCTGTAAATAAAAAAAAAATTGAATGCCGAAAAAGATATTCAAATTGATTTATAGCATAGAGGAGAGTAATTTGAAATAAAAACGGAAATAATTTAAAAGAAAATTTTAATAATAATCTGTAGACAACTCTGGGGGATATTTTCCTAAGTTTCCTAAGTAGAGAATCCTTGCAAATCTGGATCTGGATGTTTAAAAGCGACCAGAGGCCGCATATCTTTCAAAAAAGAATTTAACATTTAATTTTTAAGAAATCTCTATATAAATATAAATAAAACATTGGAGACGCCTAACTATATTGAATAGCCAGTATTACTATCTAAGATATTTTTGCTACGAAAATTATAGATAATGGCAGAATATAATGAGCTGATAGTTCAAAAAGCATTAAGGCAACTTGGTTTCATCAAACGAGTGCCTAAATTTTTTGATACTATCATACCTGTAATTATGATGAAAAATCTAGGGTGCCCTATAATTTATTTTTAAATATAATAGACTGTGATTGCACAGGTTTAACGACTTAAATACTCTTTGCCAAAGTGTCGGAAACTTCGCTAATCTGACTATTTCTCGCTATCATCTACATTATATATATTTTGACGAGCCGGTTGGCGTGGTTGGTGGATGCTTGCCTTTCACGTCGAAGGTTGTGGGTTCGATTCCCACCCTATACAGATATTTGTGTGCATGAATATGTCTGTTTGTCCTGAGTCTGGGCGTAATTATCTATATAAGTATTATTAATATTTACAAAAGAAAAATAGTATAGTATATCAGTTGTCTGGTTTCCATAGTACGAGCTCTGTACAAGCTTAATTTGGGATCAGATGATACTATTATTATTTTTATTATCGGTGAATAAAGAGGTTTCTAAATATCTGTCCTCATAGCATTACATCCTAATTATTTAATCTAAAAGGCAAACATATTTTAAAATTTCATTCCTATTAATTGGTTATAATTTTATTAATATAGCGTTTCTATTTTTATAATAAGTATATATCAAAAAGATCTGCATAACATTCTGTTTTTAGTCAAATACTAAATTTAATTTGCATCACAGCGAAATAGGTGGTGAGAAAATACATAGCATTGCAGCAAGGTGCTCGCTGGTGATTGATGAAGTCTTGGGAATGACAGTATCTCGTCATAAGAAACAAGATGGCGCGCTTTGTTGCATGCTAAAGATGTATTATGTAATATAAACAGAATGTGAGTTAAGAGGACTTTAATTGTATGGTAAAATCTATTGTTGCTCCTTTTAGCAAGTATATAATATGTGTTTTTTTAACATACTCAATATGTGTTTAGTTGCAGTGAAAATCAGATATTATTTAGTTTTATAATTCAAATTATAATTTATGTAAATCTATACATGTGATTTTCTAGCAAATATAATATTTCAAACGATGATTCGAATGATCAAATGATGATATTGTTTTGATTAATAAATCGGTATTGAAGCAAGGCAACACCAGATAAAACTAATTAAAAAACGGATTCATCAATCATCATAACGTGTGTTTGACTTTAGGGTCGAGCCTGGTCAAATATTTCCATTTCCGGCCTCTCTGGCTAATGTGAGGCTTTTTGTTAGTGTACAATAAACATTATGTTGTCAGTTGGAGCACCCCCAGGGCGAAGCAATTCCAAATAATATTATAAGAGACGTCCAGCTTTAACGAAGCATGTCCAACATTAAAGTTGATGTTATTGGCCATTTGGGCTCTCAATATTCTCTCCAAAGCCTGGTTGTCATAATCTTTTAACTAATTTCACCAAACTAAATAATATTGCTATTTCTTTTTTTAAGAGGAATTTAAAATGGTAGAAAATAGTTACGTCTTCTCAAAAATTAACTTTAATTTTGTATAGAGTTAACGCTATTGGCTACAACGACGGTGACGGTTTTGATATATATTTCTTCGGAACTGCCTATTATCTTTTTATTTAATCATAAGTCAGTGTATGCATTGTAATTTGTAGCAATATTATCATTACGTAATTTTATAATGTTGCAAAAGACTAATCACTTAGTATTTAATTAAGTCATGTTGATTTTATTTGTATTCTACCTTCACTATATTTATTGTGTAAGAGCGATCGCATTATTTAAATTTCATCAATTTATTTTTTTAAATGATAATTTAACGTGGCATATAAATAGAACAAAAGAAAACGGCGGTGATATAATTCTAATACAAACAATCTGTAGTAAAAAAATTGCCAAAACAAAAATAAAAGTGTTGTTCTTTTCAATATCAAATTTGAGAAATAGCTTTCAATATTTTATTTGTCATTGTTATGATGATATTAAGATGTCACCAAATACCTAATCAAACCTTAGGGTAAATAAATAAACCTTTATTTATCGGCATCAAGGCCCACACATATACTACACATTAAAAAAATCTTAAACTAAACACATTTTGTTGGGAATTCTTGTTTCCCTTCACTTTCTGTACACAACTACTGCCGGCAAAAGTCAGGATTAAAGAAGACGGATTTATGCTGCTTGAAGGTCGTGGCTCTGCTTGATTGTAATCGCTGCAATTTAACTATCTATCCAAACGTAAAATATCAGTTGTTATGACCAGTTACAAATAATTTATTTGTTAATAAGCAATAAATCCAATATTACAATATTAGCATTATAATTATAATAGTCATTCTCAATATCTACATATTATATATATGTATATCCTCTCCTAAGATAGCATAATAACTATTGTTATTATCATATTTTATTAAGTTATGAGGTTATTGCCATATTTGTCTATCTAAGTATACCATAACTCTGGTTGTGTCTGTGTAAGACCGTGTGGGTAAGCTTAATTTAATAGAAGAAGGCATCTAAATAAATATATAATATGTATTAAAAAAAAACAAAAGAATGTTGCCTTTATAATATTAGTGATTATATTTATTAATTATAAGGAATTAGCATATGCATATTTAATTTGTATTATATATGATCTTGACCACATATTAAGCGCTAAAAGATATAATAAAATAAAGCTTACTTCCCATTACTAAAATCGGTTTAATGCTTACACGTTTAAGCGCTTTCTTTAGTTAAAGTAATCGCGACTGTAAGAGAGTATCACTGGTGGTAGAGATTTGTGCAAGCTCGTCTGGGTAGATTGGTATCTGGTAGGGAGTGGTTGTTCCTACTCATCAGATATTCTACCGCAAAACAGCAGTACTTGCTATTGTTGTCTTCCGGTTTGAAGGGTGAGTGAGCCAGTGTAATTACAGGCACAAGGGACATAACAATTTAGTTCCCAAGGTGGCGTATTGGTGATGTAAGCGATGGTTAACATTTCTTACAATGCCAATGTCTATGGGCGTTGGTGACCACTTACCACTAGGTGGCCCATATGCTCGTCCGCCTTCCTATTCTATATAAAAAAAAGATATTATACTATACTATACTATACGTAAATATTTAGCTTAAAGATTTTATAATAATAATTGTAAAACTAAATTTTTGAGGCCCACAAACACAACATACAGCCTCCTCTTTGCTGATCTTGTCACACGGTTGGCGATGTGTGAAAATCGAGGCCGTCATCCCCCGGGTAGGCGCCGCTCTTGCATTTTCACGCTCAACTATCTCTCAAATATTTTTTAAACAAATTCATATTATGTGACATCACATTTTTTAATAGTTGTTACAGTATTGCACAGTATACTTGTTTTTATATGAGCACCAGCGAATTTTCGTACTTTTCGTCGACAACCGCCGTTCCTTAAATCAATTTAACGAATAATATAACATGTTATCTACGTACATCCGACCTTTATCAACACCATACCTATGTTTCACCTGATTTTTATGGCTTTTCCATTTTCAGTCTCTACACAGCATTACTTTAAAAATACCCATATTTATATGTGGATCTTCAATGTGGTACCATTTTATTGTATTATTTATATTACACTAGATATTAATATATTATCTATATTCAAACATCATTAAAAAAAATCAACAGCACACATATAAAGGCATTAGTTGAACAAATAAAACAAAATACAAAAGGGCAGGGTTACAGATTTCAGATATTAAGCTGAAAAGAACAAATTCTCTCGGCGCTCGGACATCGGCGAGCCCCGCATACCCCCCCACTGTTCCCGTGGGGGACCCGCGTAATGCATTTTTTCAGCGTAAAAAAAAGGGTTACAGATTTCATTTTAACGCCTGCATAAGCGGATTACAGCGATAAACGACACCAATATATTTTTCATTATAATAAACGAAGAATTAAACTTGACGACATTTAACATCTAGCAGCGTAGCAAGCTTCTGGAAAATTTCGATCATTATCAAACGTGATGAAGACGTATCAAACAAAAATAAATAATATACTTTTTGTAATATTTTATTCACAACTTTAAATCAGTATTGCATTTCACTAGTCCTTAATTCTATAATAGGTATTCTTAAGCCATATTTATAACCAAATTTAATGTGCACTAATGTCATGGTGGCTCTGACCATGCCCTATTTGTTTAAGTTGTTCAAATTTAAACCAAATTGTAACATAACAAAGTGAATATCTTACAATATTCGGTCATATTTAAAAAAAATCATGACTTTATTCTGTTGAAAAAAATTGTATTCATATTTTAAATTAAACACATCGATGTATTTATATTATTACAATAGCTTATTAAACGTCTCAAATTTCGATTTAAAAATTAGCTTATTATAAAATAATATCGCCAAATAACTATAATTACCGGCTATTTAATGTCATTATACAATGAATTACTTAATACAATGAATCCATACTAAATCTTTTTCACGCACGTATTATTTGCATAGATTATAATTATTATTATCGCTATTGGCGTATTTAAAACGTATTGCAATGGAAAATTTTCGTTATGATAACCTGGTCTTTGTTTAAAAATAGCTTGTTTTTATATATTATATTTTACACAACGTTTGACTGACGCAGTTTACTCCTGCTATTCTATACATAGGTGAAAAATTTACAACCTTACTTTTAAATATTGTTTAGGGAGTGATTGCTTAAAATTTCGAATGTCAAATCAGTGATGACAGAAGGAGATAAATCAGATGCTTTTCACCTTTCGCGATACTTTAATATATTGAATTAGATTAGTCCTATTGATATTTATGGCGACGATTAAGAAAACCCAAAATATTAAATTCATCGATCAATATCGATATTCTGTCGCTAAGGAATATGATCTAATTCAAAATTAGAACTTACTCAAAGTAATTCACCACATCATAAGGTCAGCAAGCCTTCTAGAAAGGCGGGTCTTGTTCTACTGTAGGCAGTAGAACAACTTATCCCCATATAATACTCCAAACATATACTATTCGATATTTTCGAAGGAACTTTGTAAATTATCTTGCTACCAGAGCCTCGATAAGGAAATTGGTAAAGATACTGGATTTAGATAGTTATCCAAATTATATACCTGACAATTTTGTCTAAAATTATCCCCAAATTTAGGATTATGAGAATAATATCTATAACTTATATGGCATTAATGTTTTCCAAGATTTTTGTTTTTAAATTATAGTTTAGTTATCTACGCGTGGCGCCTTAAAACAAAACATAGCTACACAACGTGAAGCAAAATTGCTAAGTTTAAATGAGATATGAATATGTACTAGCATCTTCTATCTCTTACTGCGAAAGCCAGGCTGCTATATAAAATAGTTTAAATAGGAATTAAGCGTCTCACATAGCGCTTCTGACATGCTAGATAAGGGTGGCATGCTTGACATGACATGACGAAACATGAACACACTTTCAATTGTACTATTATTTGATATACAAAAATTCAATTGCTTTAGTATAAATTATTTATTTTCGCTCTTTAATGAAGTCTTAGTTATTACTATACAAAGTATTGAACAATAAGAATGATATTAAACGTAGTTATATACATATGTAGAAAACAAAAGGAAAAGGTTTATCCACCATTTATTAAATTGTATCAATTTTGATCCTAAGATTTTCAGGACTTTATTAAATATCAAGTGCAAAATATATCGTTAGCGCGATTTAAAAATACCAATTACTAAATAGCCTACGAATTCCTTTTTCGAAATTGTATATCCAGTTGATTTCAAATTAATATATTTATGTGTAAAATCCTATAATAAAACCTATCTCAACAAGTACAACAGTATCTTGAGGAGAGACAAAGACCAAAGTCAAACATCCTTTTGAATGAGACTTCGTTATCAAACTCGCTCTTAGCAAAGTTCGCATTTAATTCATCCTGGATGACTGTCACAAGTACCCAACAGTTAAATATAAAGTCGCAGTGTATAAAGAAAAGTAAAGTGACCGTTTGACAAAGGCTTTCCAAAGGATTTTTCCATCACGCTGCTATAGTACAGGTTGGTACTGGATGTACGAGTGGTAGGATTTCATCTTCGCACATGCAGACCCCCTCATTTTCTCGATAGTTTCATCCAGCACAAGAAACTATATACTAAATAAGCTCTCCATGATAAAAATCGGTGGTCCTTGTCCGGGTTTGAACCCATAATTTTCTGTTAATATTCACCGACCCATTTCGACATGTATAAAATATGGTAGTTTTTATAAATTTAGCAAAACTAAGAACATTTAGACTATACTGCGACACATTAAATAACAATGCATTCAGTATTCCGTTCATTTGTTTTAAAAAAAATCTTACAATCAAATATATACATATAACTAACGCGAGAATGCAAGCACACTGATGAGGTCAGGGACAAAAGTTCTAGTGGTCTTCTTACATTGTAGATTTGTACTATACTGAGAATTTTAATCTAAGTATTAATATGAATATATTGGTTGAACGGATAACTTTGACTGTGAAAAAAGTATGACACAGTGAGTGAACTGAGGAAGTACTCTACTGATGGTAGGGATTTGTGCAAGCTCGTCTGAGTAGGTACTATAGATGTAGATATTATATACAGCCGCAAAACAGCAGTACTTGGTATTGTTGCGTTCCAGTTTGAAGGGTAAATGAGCCAGTGTGATTATAGGCACAAGGGACATAACATCTTAGTTCCCATGGTTGGTGGCGCACTGGCAATGTAAGCGATGGTTAACATTTCTTACAATAGAAATGCTATGAGCGTTAGTGACCACTTACCATCAGGTGACCCATATGATCGTCCACCTACCTTTACTATAAAAAAAAGTACATTAACACTTCGCTTCCCTCTCGCTCTGTACCATAACATCGTCTGTTGGGTGCAGATAGACAGAGCTAGTCGTTTCCTGGACGTCCCTGAGCAGGGTCTCAACCCAAACACTTGACCGCACCGCGAACAAATTTAGGAACGAAGACATACGCTGCATATAGAAACGGTAATTGAGAAATTATTTCACGAAAAGAGTACTTTTCTAACGATCTGTTCGTCAAAATAGATGGTGAATAGAATCCGCAGTAGCATGAGCATATCAAAAGGAACTGCTATCACCAGAAACCATTACACGTGAGATGAGTGAGAAACTATGGTATTTAAACGGACTTCAAGTAGTTGTATAAAATATAATTATAAAAAAATTGTATAAACATGACAGTATTTCATAGGCCTGAGGAATAGATTAGTTTATGTTGTAATATTAATTTAATACACGTAAGGAACTCTGTTCCAAATCTGGGCTTAGTAATCACTCCTCTTGAGGTGATGATTTGAGCTTATTCTTTTAAAGGCTTGCACAAACCTCTACTACCAAATAAAAGCGAATACTGCTATTATACTGCATAGCTTCGTTACTTAACATCAGTTTTCGATTAATTTGTGAAAATTCTAAAGTAACATAAATAAAGCAGGTTTGTAAAGAACAAAAAAAAATATTCGAACTATATTCAGTTTGGTGCCTTTTTGAAAACATAAGACATTACCTGATTATCGTCTTAATATCCTAGAATAAATGAATTTTATTAAAACTGACACAACCAATACAAAAACAATTATTAAACAAAGACCTTGAATACAATTGTATGTTACATAGATGGAGTACGTAGTATTTTGTAAGGGTTGTTTAAGTAATATTTATAGTGGAACATACGGAATTACTGGCAATGTTCCAACTTTCTTGAAAAGGTGCAGCCACAACGCTGCAGTATGTATTTAGTTGAACAGTAAGAACTGCAATTTACATTCCTATGATTTATCCAGCCGCGGCCTATATTTAGAATAACTGTTCGTGAAATATTGTATTTTTGACTCTGTTTTGTGTATACTTGTATATGAGTAACGCCGAGCTATTAATCAGAGGAAGAAATTTGATACAAAGCTATTTAAACATTGATAAGTTGCTCCACTCCTCTCCAATTTTACCTGCATTTAAAATTACTACTCCGCCCTCGTGGGTTGCAACGTGACTGTATATGTCAGTCATAATTAATAAAAGGGATTTATTCAATGAGAGTGAGACTAAAATCTCCAAACAAACAAACGAAGATTTGCAAATTTTATCTCATTTAAAGTATTAGTTTAGATTCAAAACGACATATATTAATTAAATACAACATAATTACATCATATCATCTAATATGAAGAACTATTGATTTATTAAAAAAAACTATTTTGTTTTTTTTTTATAATAATATTATTTAAAAAATATATATTTGGTTAGCTTTAGCTTATACGCTACGATCATCTTCAAGGTTGTATCTGTATATAATAACAGAGGTATCAAATTAGTTGTACCGTTTATAAATACAATTTTTCGTAGCAAACGAGTTTGTCGGATTTCAAAGTTGTGTGTCGACATTAGAGTTTCGTGCTTACAAATAGACGGACTTATACAGCTTGTAAGGTTTCTTAATATTATTTTTAAAGTAAAATGTGTTGTTAGAGTAAAAAAATGGCGCTTAAAGTAACTAATGGAACTGAATTGACTGATAAAAAAGTGAATAAGGGAAAAAATGAAAATAATAGTGAAGTGGAACAAGAAGTGGTTAATACATCATTTTCAAAGAAGTTTAAGAATTTCATAAATTTCTTTACTGTGGAACCGTTTCTTTTTTGTTACATATTACCTAATATAATATCATCTTTAGCAGTTCAAAAATTGAACATGGAAAAAGCATGTCGCGCGGATCTTAATTATTCTGAATATATTTGTTCTCAAGCTATATCAGGTGAATTCGATGATAATATAACAGAAACTGCTCTGGGCCTAGCCCAAACCTTAGTGGCTGATATGACGAGCTGGAAACAGCCCCTACAAAGTGGAATACCTGCTCTTTTAATCCTATTCGTTGGAGCGTGGAGTGATAAAACTGGAAATAGGAAATATCTTATGCTCATTCCGATGTTTGGGGAGCTTGTATCAGCTGTCGGATTAATTTTGGCAACATATTTCTTTCTTGAATGGCCGTTATGGGTAACAGGGTTAATAGAAGCACTACCTTCAGCGTTTTCGGGAGGTCTTTCGATCGCTTTAATGGGTTCTTACAGCTATATTGCTGACGTCACGACTGTTGAGACTCGTACGTTTAGAATGGGTTGCGTAGCAGTAATTGTTACCTTAGGAATACCTTTGGGATCTTCCATTAGTGGTGTATTGTTAGAACTAGTAGGCTTCTATGGAATATTTGGTATTGGAGCAGTTCTATACGCTTTTGGTTTTCTTCACACTTATTTTAGAATACACGATATTAATCGTGTTGAAGTTGAAGGCACGTTTCTACAAAAACTTTATGATTTCTTCAATCCAAAAAATGCTTGGGATACACTTTCACTGCTATTCCTTACGCCTAAGAAAGAACTTATCCAAATATGGCTAGTTGTTTGGGCACATATTGTTGTCATCGGCCCAGTATTCGGTGAGTTTGTTCAACAAAATTTCCAATTAATACGATATAACTGTAAAGAGCCAGCTGTCAGAACTTTAAGTTATTATTTTTATCATTATAGGTGAAAGCACTGTATTGTTTTTATATACACTGAAAAAATTCAACATGGGTGTGGTGGAGTTCAGTCTCTTTTCAACATATTCCGTGTTAATGGGACTAGCCGGTAAATACTCCAAGTATTATTTATATGTATATTCAATTGTTTTGTTTTCAAGAAGTATATAACATTTTGATAATTTTTAAAAATAAAAATATTTAAAAAATGAGTCTTAGATCAATAGCAATAAAAATATTATAATAGTGTTTAATCTATAAACAACAGACAACAATATTTGTTTAAGACCTATCTTCATTTTATTATACATATTTTTATAATAAAACTATTGTCTATACAAATTTATAACAAACGACAGATAAGTTGTTTAATTTTCTAATTTGTTGTCTCTGAATGCCAAAATATAACATTGTACTTGATAATAGGGCGCTGTGCAAACTCGTCTGGGAACCACTGATTTTCTATGGGCGGTAACCACTTATCATCATGTTGGCCTACCTATTCAATAAAAAAAGTATAAAAATGAAAATTTAATTGAATATTTGTGCAGATCTTATTCCACATGCAATGTGTTATCGCAAATACTCCATAAAAACAATTTTAAATAATATGATTGATAATGATGAAATATAATTATAATCACGTTCGATACATGATTGCGCTGCAAATATTTTAGTGATATCATCTCTTAGACTCGCAGATAAAATTATTGACCTTTGTATAGTTTTTTTTAACCATTAAAGTTATTTAGAATTACAAACATTTTTTTGTGGTAAAACTAATATAGACACGTGTGTCTGCAAAATTTTAATATTCTAAATAGTATAAAATGTTTATGAAATAATGGTAAGTGGTCATATAGTAAATAATACAATATCATAATTTTAGGTACTGCCTTTACTGTAACAGTTTTGAGTAAAATTCTTAAGGTTCATGACGATCTCATTGGGGCAATAGCGACAACAAGCAAAGTTCTCTCCAGTTTTGTTTATGGTTTAGCTCCAAATAAATCTTGGTTTTATGCTGGACCGGTTCTTGATTTCTTTGGTAATTGTGGATCAACAGTTGTCAGATCTCTGGGAACTAAAGTCGTCGATCCCGATGAAATTGGTAAGCACATAAAATACGTGTTACAAAGTTTTTAATAATTTTAACAAAGTTGCGTTTAGCTACATTATTTATTGTTATTAATATTATTGTGGTATATCTCTGAATAAAAGGATACGAATAAATCCAAGATAGAGCAAATTAAAAAAGTATCTCCAGTACGCAAAATTGAACTCATCGGGTTTTTGTAGTAATTCTGGTAATTCATGACTTGGTCAAAATGAATTGAATTAATTAATCTTTAATTGAATTAATTAATCTGGTAATTGCTTACAATTTTAAATATGATAGTATTGTTTCATTTCCAAGGTGTGCTATTGTCTATACATAACTCACTAATTACACACTTAAATGAATATATATGTATGTAAGGTGCTTGTTATAGAATAACTTTGTAAATTTCTTAGGATCCCGTTGCAAAAAAAAACACAAAATAATTACTGATTGGTAGTCAAGCAACAGAGTAACAAGTTAATTCCTTGCATTATTGTTAGTAGAGTATTAGTAGAAGATTTTTTGTACATTCAAAACAATATCAAATAATAAAAACACAGTTCAAGGTGTTTTTCATGTTATCTTAAAAGGTACTAGAGAAGACGCACCTAATTTGAACAAAAAAACGGGTTCTCGTTCATCGCTGATGTAACGTTTCAAACGCATAATTAAAGATTTACGAGTAACCGCTAGAACCGGATCCAGTATCGTGGTCTTGTGGTAAACGATTCCTTAATTAACAAAATGCGATATTTTTTCTTTTTTATAAATATATATTGTATTTACAAGTGTTAGGAACGTATATAGCCTAGTTCCGGGTCCGGTTCGCGGCTTCAAGCCCAGGCAAGTACCAATGCGTTTCAGGTGTTTAAATTGTGTTTATCGTTCCTCTAGAGCTGGAATCTTACGAGCAAACCTGTATATGCCTTTTGCCACATATACATACACCAATTTAATAAGTACCAAACCTTCTCCTAATGAGGAGGAGGTAAGGGCCTCCGATCTTAAATAAAGGTTGTGAAGTTGTTGGGTAAAGAACCAGCACTGAAACCTTTTTTTTAAGAACGCAGATTGTATTTGGATATAGTCATGGAAACATTAATAAATGCAAAACTTGCTAACGTGTAAAGTTATCATATTTAAATTGTTCACATAATAATATTACTAGTAAAATATTACAACATATATTGAAGACATTTTTAAAGAAAATACACTTTAGATTTATTTTAGATTTAATATGATGTCAAGACAAATCACTTGAAACTTGGCAAATTGTCAGTTGTACAATACGTTTGTCGACGATTCATTTGATGGTTTTAATATGATTTAATCTCTTAATATGAATATGATAGCTTTAGATTGATTCTGGAAGAATATTGATGTCACATAGAAAACATTAATTAAGTTTAAGCCCAAACCTGTTGTAACTTCACAATTAATTGTAAAAAAAGTAATTTTATGAGTAAAGCTAATGAAACTAGCGTTATCAAATCAGATTTAAAAAACATTTTGTTGATTATATTCGAGCGTAAGGAAAACATGGTATAAATAAACTTATGTAAGGACAATAGCAAGTATGAAATAGTAAATAATAAAATATCACTACCTATATATAATAAAAGTAATATTATTATTATATAATAACTCATAACCTTAATGGCGCAACGGTTAATTACTAGCGATGAGCAAGTTTCGAATTCGATCCTAGTATAGATCGATTATATATTATAGTTTGAGTAGAATAGGAATATTAGTCACATTTATAAAAAATAAAAACATATTTTTATTAATAATATATGCTAGATTTATATCAATTATATTCATTGTTAATACACAAATCAGCCAAGGTCGCCCAATGTTTATAATACGAATATTAACTGAATATTAGAGGTACAATCCTGAGAACCTCTTAATTTTTATATGCTCAATTTGTGTTTTTAATTCACCTCGTACTCGGCGGTCAAGAAAAACATCAAGAGGAAACCTGCATGTGCCGGTTGTAAGTCTGCCACATGTGTCAATCAGATAATCAATCAATCAGAATAAGCTGCAAACCTCTTCAAAAAAAAAAAAAAGCCGAGATGGCCCAGGGGTAAGAACGCGTGAATCTTAACCGATGATCGTGGGTTCAAACCCGGGCGAGCGCCACTGAATTTTCATGTGCTTAATTTGTTATTATAATTCATCTCGTGCTTGACGGTGAAGGAAAACATCGTGAGGAAACCTGCGTGTGTCGAATTTCACTGAAATTCTGCCATATATGTATTTCACCAACCCGCATTAGAGCAGCATGGTGGAATAAGCTCTAAACCTTCTCCTCAAAAAGGGAGAGGAGGCCTTAGCCCAGCAGTGGAACATTCACAAGCTGTTACTCTTCAAAAGAAGAGCCTTAGAACTTAGCCCAGCAGTGGGACGTTTACAGGTTACTTACTTGACAAGAATAAAGATTAATTACTCTTTCCAGGCAAAATCTGTTCACTAATTGGTTTCGTGGAGGCAATCGTGCCGGTTATCTACAGCCCAATTTATAGCAAGTTATATTCTAAAACACTTGAAACTTTGCCTGGAGCATTTTATCTTCTCGGCGGCTCGATGACTATACCAGCGGTTTTTATATTCATGTAAGTTTTGCACAATTATATTTTTTATTCATATTATATTAAGCTTTTGTGTGTATTTATCATGTATTATAACCTTTACGATTAACAACTTCTTCGAGACATATGGTAACAGGAAGATAAAGACGTGAAAATGAACAAGAATTTCATTTTGATTGGATAAAATTACACGAGTTTGAAACTGTAGGCGAATTTAATTATGTACGAACAGTTTATGTCAACAAAGTCAGATTTATAAATCAGATTAAATACTGAACGCTCATTGGTCACCCATTACGTCATAAGATGCCATCGACCAATGACTATTCAGATTAAAGTCAAATTAGTTTTATTACACTTTTATTAGCTTAATTATACTTTTATTAGCGTTTCGAAAATTGGGGATAAATATGCATTGTAATTAATTTTTTTGTATCCATGTTTTTTGTATGGAGGGATACGATTGCTTTTATTCACTTACGAGGATGTGAAAATACCTAAAAATCTATTTTTATCGATATCATAATAAGCAGTCCGGTACACTATAATTTAATTATAGTCCTACAGATAAAATACTAGTCATAATTATTTATCTGCGTCTTTCGTCTAGTGGCTATTTTATACCAATGCATGTTCTGTGTATATTTTCGGGTAATATAAAAAACTTATTTGGATATTTGCCCTGAGATTGGAATGTGGTGGTATTTATATTTCTGTGCCTGAGAAGGCTGTATTTCGGTTCCATCAAAGTGCACTTATGTTTGCGTACAGTCTAATACGCACACTATAATATACAGGCTATATATATTTATATAATATATCCACTTTTGTAACATATCTTGCGCCATAAGCTAATCTCCATTAATATGGGCGTCGAATCTAAAAACAATTAAGAAGATATCATCTATACTTACATATATTTTTAATAAAGCTGTATGAGATCATATACTTAGTAACATGTAATTATTAAATATACAAGAAAACTGCTTCAACTCTTGTAAATAAAAAAAAAATATTTATAACTTTAACGAGTGTATAGCGAATAGTATGACATAATTCATTTAAGCACAACTTGTGTTGTGATAAAATTGAGAAGTGATTGCAAAAACACTTTAAAAGTTTAAGGCTTTTAAATTCAAAATATTAGAAACAGAACAATGTTAGAATAAATTATATTATATTACTTACCTACATAATGAAAAGGTCATATGGGCTTTGTGGAATGTCGTCTTATGAATGAAATTTTTCGACTTCATTACGTAGTATAAGGTAAATTTTGGCCACGTCTGTCTGTTTGTCTGTATGAATGCATGAATACGAATTTCAACAATAGGGTGGTTCATGAGGAAAGTTTAAGTGTATTAGTATTAAGGTTTTGTGAAAATTGGCTGAAATATGACGATAAATATAACAGATGTCGGAAAGAATAATGCTGACTGGGATCTTTATGTGTATTACGATATAAGGGTTTTATGTTGATCCTTTTTGTACATGTATGAAGGAGGCACGAGTATATACTAAATTCATTATTTTTTTCATCATATGTCTTAGGGTAAAACTGTTAAAATATATTCTAGTTTATGGTTACATTTTGCAGATGAAATTTTTACCTTTCTCAAAGTGATGACCAATCTGAGGAGATTGCCAGAGACGTTTAGGACAGGGAAATTTTGTGGGTGGCGGGCGATGAACATTGTTTCACAACGACACGCTAGGCTTTGAGTGTTTATCTGTCGTATAATGTTCATTTTTAACTTGTTATTCTCTTTTTATAATGGATTGAACAATGTATTTCATAATCAACTTTTTATTTTATTCCATAAAAAAATATTGTTTTATGGAATATGATTTTTATCAAGTATCAGCATGAGTCGGCATTTTAAAGTTAGGTATGTCTTATTAAATGCTTTACAATTAAATGTAGCTACAAAGGAGAATCCATTTTAGTATTGACAAATGTACTTAATTCAAAAATTTCGTGTTAACATAAAATGACTTCTATTTTACTTTATAACATCCCTTAATATTTTCTAGAAATTTCGATGAACACGGTTTTGGCTTTTTGGAAATAATAAAATCAAAATATACTATCACAATATATACTATTTATTGTGATAGTATATTTTGAGGTTCTGTTCACCTACAGTTTTATTAAATATACAACAAATGTTTCGTCTCAAATATTTACTCTTTATTTACTCTTGTAAATATCTGACCCTAAGAGATTCTTATGAAAAGCGAAAAACAAAACACATTCTATTTTTTAATAATGAATATGCTAGGCTTTTTTATTAAGGAAATTCCTTACATTTACATTTTGGGCGTGGTGGCGCTTTTGAAATATTAGCTATCTGCACTGGAGATGTAATAGTTCGCAAGTCAGCGCGCAAATACAAGTGTACTCTCTTTACTCTCCTCCCAATCCGATGGAATCTGACTCGACCGGAGACGGAGACCGGATAGATCAAGCACGCAGCACCAAAAGTATCACGTGCTATCCGAGGCACAAGCGTGAAATACTGCTAACTTCCTCACTCCAGGTTGTCAGTGAAAATTTTCTAAAAGAAAATATTTTTTTTTTATAGACCCGAATCGGGGTTTGAATGCAGAATCTCGACAGCAGCCTTATAATAGACTAATAAGACCGCTTGAAAGAGTAACATAATCTATGAGACGTTACTTAAATTTATAATAAATAATATGGCAAATTATTAACGGAATTCTTTATAGATGCAAAAAGATATTTTGGCTTTTCACGGAATCGTATTCGCAAGTATCTACCAACCACGTCAACCGGCTCGTCAAAAATTTAACGGTAGCGTAGCAAAAGTAGCCGAGATGGCTCAGTGGCACAATTAAAGATTATAGACAGTGAGTTGTATGTTCAAAGTCCTAACTGACTGAATTTGAAATAATCTCATTCGTCATAATCAAATCACTACGAAAACATACTGCAGACGTAGGGATTAGCTTTAAAACTATGGCGAGCTCACAAAACTGAACTATACTAATCGAGACGTATAAATGTCAGCCAGTTGTCTAACTTTCCTAACTACGTTAGCTGCGGAACCGAGGCTTCCTGAAAGCGATGACAAATGAGACTTCCGCTGAAGTTTTAAATTAAAAGCTACCTAGAATTCTCAAGAATTTGATTGTATAAAATCGGGTTACCACTTTATTCACCTATCAAATGATCAAAGGAAATTCTTAAATTATCTAATTATACTATCGTGATGACTGTCCTTATTTATCTGGTATTTACGTTTATCATTCCTTCAAACCACCATTTCAAACTAGATATTATTAGAAGAATTATGAAGAATATATTTTTAATATTTTTACTCTTTTGAATATTTCGTTGGAATATATAATTATATATGGTTCGTGACTTCTAAAATATAAACAAATATTAAATATGAACCAAGATGCTGCACTGTAAAGAAAGGGTGGGGATGCCAAAAAAGTGGATTTGTGATGTTGCCTGGCAATAAAAATAATGCAATTTTAGATAGGATACAATTGCAAAAAGAAACAAATTGTGTTCATGATGGTAACCTAGACAAGTTTACGGGAGCAAGACAGACTTTTTTTAAAAGATATAATATATTTGAATTTTAAAATATTTTATTATAATTAAGTGACACGACTGAAAATCTAGCATCTGCATATACGACGTGTCTGTATTAATTCATATCATATAGGCCTCTGCATCTTTGACAGATGATTTAAGCGGCATCGCGAAGGCACTTACGTTCATGACTGAAAAGACCAATGCGAGAGAGGATCCTTCGGCCGCACTTCCGACAAGTGTATGCGCCCCCAGATGGGCGGGGGTTTGAAGCCCGCTCATGACGCCTAGTGCGTTTTTCTTTTAGTAATTTAAACCAGTCATTGTCATGCTTTGATTGACCTTCGTGAATAAGGCGTCGCCACTTGGCACGGTCCTCTGCCAGTTCCTCCCATCGATTGCTAGGGAATTGCTGTATTAATTAACTTATTAAAATCACTATATCTATTTATATTAAACTCTAAATCGGCAAATATGGAACTTAAATCTATTATTTTAATAGATTTTCCATTTATTTTCCTGTTTATAGGCCTGACCCTGTTTGACGGGTAATAGGCCCGGATTACCTTCAATCCTTTGAATCCTTTTGAAGTCGAAGGGATTGGGTGTCCTTCATCATCGCCAGGGCGATTACGCACCACTTGTGGAGGTCGTTTTATATTTTTAAGCGGGACTTTAGTTTGTCGCTCTCTAATAGTTACGGGTACTACATTACGAAAAAAGTTTCTCCTCTAACAATTGCCTTTTGATAAGGGGGCTTATCCTTACTCTTCCTTGTGTTAACTACTTTCGCAAATATAGTTTTATCGACGCTTAAATCTATTTCTTGCTCACCACCTCTTCTTTTCCTTTCTTCATCTTTATTTTCGTATATTTTATTGGAAATATATTGATATAAGTATTTTGTGCGTTTTATATGATCTTTAAGTAATTGCTGTATATAAAACCTATGGAAATCGACATCAAATACATTGCTAGAATCGGTATGACCGAATACTTCGAAGGGCGTTAAACCAGTGGCGCTATGAATAGTGTGATTGTATGCCATGATAGAGTAAGTCATGACGGAAGCAGCGTCCGTGAACTTACGTTCGTATTTGGCTAATCTATGTGTCTCTATTAACATAGAGTGAAACCTTTCTACAATACCTGTAGAATTTGGGTTATTAGGAGTAGTGATATGTCGTTCAATTTTGTACATTTTTACTAATTCTCTCATTAACTCATTATTAAACTCTGTACCTGGATCAGAAGTTATCTTTTAAGGTACACCGTAATAAGAAAAGTATTTAATTAACGCGCGAATCACTTCTGGGGTGGATCTGCTACTAACTTCTATCGCTTCACCAAGTTTGCTAAAGGCGTCTACTAATTTTAAATAATACTTTCCTTCAATGTTAAATAAATCTATGAATATTTCTTGAAACGGGGCATCTTGTGTTTGGGTTAATTGAAGTACGGGAATAGGTCTCTTATCATATTTCATTTAACGACAAAGTTCACATGCGTTTATTAATGCCGTAATGGTTTCCTGCATATTATGCCGAAAATAATTTCGTTTAATCCTAGTAATCGTTTCTTTTATACCGCGGTGACAAGTTTTTCCCTCATGGTATTTTATTACTATTGCTTTTTGTTCAGCCTCGTCTTTAACAAAAATTATGCGTTCGGTACATTCTTTAATGTCTACAGTGTATTTTTTAAGTAAGGAAATTATTGTTTTAGCAAAATCTCTCCTATGATCTAAATGTTCGAAATATATAAAGTATTTAATTTTGGGGCGGATATATTCTTTAAGAAATTGTTTTATTAGTTCAAAGTTATTTAATGGTAAGAAAACTTCAATTATTTTCTCTTTTGGTCTTGATAAGTCTTTAACTTGAAGTTCGTTTTTAAGCCATGAAAACACTAATATTTGATTGGGTTTAGTATCGATAGCTTCATGTAAAATTGGAATACCAGAAGTATCACATTCTAAATTCGAATGGACTGTCTCCGTATTAGAGCTAGAATTGGAAGTGTTTCGGTTTTGAGGTTCGATTTCAGTTAAATCTTCAGAACAAACTGATATGGTCGCCTCAGAGTCAGTTACAGTAACAGTTCTAGAGTCGTCTGTATTACATCTTCCGGTTAATTCTAGAATTTGATTAGTTACGTCTTGTAAGTGGTCTTGAAGTAGAGTTTCCTTTTCATCGACATTTACTGCTATAGAAGTATTGTCGTCAGATCCTATTGCATTTAATTTTATACGGGAAAAAACATCTGCATTTGTATTCTGTTTACCTTTTTTTATAAATTACTTCAAAGTCGTATTCTTGTAAACGTAACCGCCAACGGGTTAACTTACTATTTGGTTCCTTAAGAGAATATAACCAAGCTAATGGACGGTGATCAGTGTAAATTGTAAACTTTCGGCCATATAAGTATGGTCGGAAATGTTTTATCACCCAAACTATTGCTAACAGCTCACGCTCAATTGTACTATAACGTGACTCAGAGTCACTAAGGGTTCTACTGGCATAAGTAATAGGATGGCCAGTACCTATAGGGCCTTGAGATAATACTGCGCCTAAGGCTATGGCGGATGCATCTGTAGTAAGCACAAAGGGTTTTTCGAAATCAGGATATTGCAAAAGGGGTGCATTCGTCAGTAATTCTTTACATTTTTGGAATGCCTCCAGATACTTGTCATCTATTATTATTTTATTACGTTTTTTTAAACATGAGGTCAGAGGTTGTGTAATTCTAGCAAAGTCTTTTATAAAGCGTCTGTAAAATCCTATTAATCCAAGAAAACTTTTAATTTCTATCGTAGTTTTCGGTACTGGGAAATCTAATACTTTATTTAGTTAGGTTTTAGTCCGTCTTTTGTAATAGTATGTCCTAAGTAAAGGAATTTCATAGGAATTCTGATTTATCAAGTTGTACTTTTAAATTTGTAGTACGTAATCTGTCAAAAACTATTCTAGGGCTTTTAATATGTTCTTCTAAGCTAGCTGAAAATATAATTATATCGTCCAGATATACCATGTAACGTATACCCTGTAAACCTTATTCATCGCCCTTTGAAACATCGTGGGGGCGGTTTTTAAATCAAATGGCATTCTTAAGAACTCAAAATGTCCTGATTGAGTACTAAAAGCGGTTTTTTTGTCTGTCAGATTCGTTAATTTCTATTTGGTGATATCCGCTAGCTAAGTCTAACATAGAAAAATACACGCTTTTACCTAACTTATCAAATAAGTCTGTAATATTAGGAAGAGGGTATTTGTCGTCAATAGTTATTTCATTCAGTCGTTTACTTCCCCAGAGGCATCCATTTTCTTGGGAACAAGATGAACGGGTGCACTCCATGGCGAGTAAGATTCCTGAATTACGTTATTATCTAAAAGAGTCTCTACCTGTCTTTTGATCTCTTCCGTTTGTGTAGGGGCTTGTCTATAGGGCTAAATATATAGGATCCTCATTGCGCGTTCTAATAAAATGTTTAACGTCATTCGTAAATGTCAAAAGTAATTGGTCGCAATAGAAAATATCTTTATATTCTTTACAAAGAGAAAATATTTTATTTTTCTCTTCTTCGTTCTTGTGATCTTATTAATTATTATCTTATCTTTACCTTAAATTATTTAGATTTTTTAATAATAATTCATTTTCTCCGAATTCTCTTCCATTTTTCATACAATTGACCTTGCACTCGATATTTTTGTTATATTTTTTTTTGCATAACCATTTACACATTTTACTATCGCACTTGGCATTCACACGCCCTTACAAAATTCAGTAAAATTAATTATTGCATCACCGGAATGCTGATTTGTTGGTAAGGATACCCTTAATTCAGAACGCGGTGGAAGTTCAAGAATATATTTTTTGTCATAATATATTATAGGAATCCTTGATGAATTTGTTTTCAATATTTTATTCTTTAAGAATGTGGAGAATCCGTTATCAAGACGGAAAAGTTTAAATACCTCGGGTCCGTACTGCACGAGTCCGGTACAGTCGACCACGATGTCAGAGCTCGAATAAACGCAGCCTGGGCCAAATGGCGAGAAGTCACCGGGGTAATCTGTGATCGCAGGATACCGGTGAAATTAAAGGGCCTTGTGTACAAGTGCATCATCCGACCAGTCTTATTGTACGGCAGCGAGACGTGGCCAGCTCTCGCGAGACATGTTCAGCAACTTCACGTCGCGGAAATGAAGATGCTGCGGTGGATGTGTGGCGTTACGCGACTAGATCGCATTCATAACGAGTACATCCGTGGTAGCCTTGGATTTTGCAATGTAGCGGATAAGTTGCAGGAAAGCCGTCTGCGTTTGTTTGGCCACATTAGCCGCAGACCACCAGACTATGTCGGGAACCGTTGCCTGGACTTTGTTGTCGAAGGCCTTAGATCCCGCGGCAGGCCCAAAAAGCGCTGGCTCGATGTTGTGAGGGACGATATGAGAGAGCACGATCTAACTAAGGAGGACGCTTTAGATCGGGCAAAGTGGAGGCATAGATGCAGGAAAGCGGACCCTGGCGTTACTAGGCCGGGAAAATGCTAGGACGAAGAAGAAGATTTTATTCTTTAAGTCGATAACTGCTCCTAACTGTTTTAAGAGATCGTTACCAATCAATCCATCATATTTTACATCTACATCATACACATAAAATTTTTGAAAATGATTACTATTGAACGTTGGCATTAAATGAATGTTAATAGCTTCATTAGAGTGCTGGTAGCATGCGTACTTATAACTTCAAATGGTTCATATGAAATAGTAATATGCCTTTTCAGGGCTAATGAAAGAACGCGTACTTCCAGTATCTATCATCAATTTCGCATCTATTTCTGGGATGTATATATATGGTAGTTTTAGGTGTTTTTCCGCAATTTAACTCTGTCGATTCTATAGATTTGAGGCTAGTATTGAAAAAAATTCTACATTATTTTCATTATCAAGGTCACTAGAATTTTTTTTGGTAGTGTGTTCGTCTGTCTCTTCATTGTAATATGTTATGTCATTACAGTTATGTTCATAGGGCTCATTTTCTGAAATGTAGAGGTCAGGGTCGTAATAATTTTCATTGTCATAGTAATTGTAGTCATATGTATATGTCTCATTAATAGGGAAAGTCGGTTTATTTTGCACTACGGTTCTCATAGAAATGTCATTTTGTCCTGTTCGTCTTGATGTCAGTTAGGCCTATAACCAAATTGTGTTTGGGGTCTATAATTATTACTATTAAAAGGTGGACGGTAACCTAACTGTTGTATAAGTCGGTGTCCGTATTGAGGATTAATTCTTGGTGGTGGTATTTGTGGTCCTTTAGCAATTCCGAATCTATATGGAGATAAATTTGGTCTAAAACCTGTAGGGATATGCACAGGTTGTCTTTGGTTTATATGCGGTATTCCGAATTTAAATTGGTGTTGTCGGTTAGACGGGTAAATCGGCATAGATAAATTCGGTTTATTAGAAAAATTAAAATTATTATTAGGTTTAAAATATGTTGGTTGATTAAAAGAGTTATTAACCTTTGAATTTGACACTTTACTTCGCTGATTGTATTGTTCGCGAAAGTTCACCTCCTCCAACACAATACTTAACGCACTCTCTTATTATTATATTATATCTTATGACGTATTATTACAAATAACTATTTTACTCTGCTTAATATCTTCGTTTAATATTTGATTGACTTTTGATAAAAGAATCGAACGTACCGACTGAATTCTATTGCAAAAATCAAGGTAACTTTCTCCTGAATTTATTTTTAAATTTTCTAATTTTATGGCAATACATCCTTAGCTTTGCGGGTCTCCAAAGTGTTGAATTAACAAATCTTTAAATTCATCCCATGATACAATATCCTCGCGCTCGCTGATAAGCGAAGCGGCCTTGTCTACTAAGCGACTAGTGATGCTATGCATAATGTAGATATTTTGTGCATCACTGCCTTGAAATTTACTTATTATATATTCACATTTTCTTATAAATAAGTTTAATTGGCGTTTATCGCCACCAAAAAGAGGAATTAATTTTAAAATTTCGTTAGGAATCAGAGTTATATGATCCATTTCGATTTTATAAAAAAATTAATTAAAATTATTACACACTTCAACTTCAACTAATAATATTTTTTTAAATAATATAACTATATGATTTTTCACTTTTCCAAGACAAAATCACTCACGATACAAATTCAAATTATTAAATAAAATTATATAAGAAAACCAGAAAACGTTACAATAGGAGAAGTCTTATCCCAAAATAACAAAAGGCAAAGGAAGGTGAAAAGTTCTACTCACCAACCGGTCGCCAGCATCGTCTTCGCCTGGACTCCTCACTCACTGTCTTATTTATTTGGTTCTGGATTGTTTCTTACAGACCTTCGAAATTCTTACAATTCACGGATTTTGACGAAAATTATTAAGAACGAAGGCTGTAATTAATATGAAACAATCCTACCGGCTGCGCCAGACAAGTTTACGGGAGCAAGACAGATTTTTTTAAAAAGATATAATATATTTGAATTTTAAAATATTTTATTATAATTAAGTGACACGACTGAACAGAGGCTTATATTCTAGTCGAATGTTCTTTTCCTTTTAACAAATCGTTTCCCAGGACATACGATCCGCATGGAATGACACAATGACTAACATTCCGCTTACTATTAAGCATTCACTTCTAAGTCTTCATGCTTTGGGCTAACATAACTACCTATTATTTTGCATTCATAATTTTCATTAAAAATATTTATAATATTTCTTTAAAATCAACTTGTTCTAATGCGCATCGTTTACAATATTAAATCAAACTTAAAGTTGGTAAACAACTGGTTGAAATGTAAATTCCACTGAAAAGAACCGGCCCGACAAGAAACTTACTATTTATTCATTTATGACAAATAATATAAGTATATAATTTGTATTTAAATATTACCGTCATAGTCTGTCAATTCTGCCCTATATTTAATATTTGAAGTCCCTTACGTCCTTATGGCTTACATAAAAACGATGCTTAGCGGCTGTTTAGTTAAACACAGATTTCGCACTTTCTGTCATTATTGATTTGACATACGAAAGAATAAGACAGACCATTGTTTAATTAACTAATTACAAATTCCCACCGTTAAATACATTGTCAAAGGCAAGTAATAAAAACGTGGTAAAATAAAAGTAAATCGTCACGTTTAGCTATATTGTCATGACAACGAGAGATTCAAGAGCCACAGAGGTTCGCCGTTGACGCGAGTTCACTGCCTCTTATTCTTACACATTTTTCAATTAATTTCTTAGTATTTGAACTTAATAAAATCCTACAATATAGTAATATATATATTACGTGATTTCCGAAACTATAGACCCACCCACCCACTCATCAGATATTCTACCGCAAAACAGCAATACTTGATATTGTTGTGTTCCGGTTTGAAGGGTGAGTGAGCCAGTGTAATTACAGGCACAAGGGACATAAAATCTTAGTTCCCAAGGTTGGTGGCGCATTGGCTATAAGCGATGGTTGACATTTCTTATAATGCCAATGTCTAAGGGCGTTTGGTGACCACTTACCATCAGGTGGCCCATATGCTCATCCACCTTCCTTTTCTATAAAAAAAAAAAGATCCGACTGACTTATTTAGTATAGTTACTTATTTCGCGACGTAGACGCTCAATACGAAACGGATTTTACGCAAATTCTATATATAATTTTTTATCATCTACCCGTGCGAATGTGGGGCGGGTAGCTAGTTTTTTTATAAAGGGTCAATGTCCTTAGTTGTATTTTTTCCACCGTTATAAACATAAACGAGTAGATATGCTCAGGATTTTCTGAAACACATTAGTCATTATTTGCCATGAAAATGTTTGATCCGACAATTATAAAATATATAATCCGTTCTTACTTCAGGACTGGATGATAGGAAATTAAAACAAAAATTATATTTAGACTTTTAAAGTTGTACCGCAAAACAACGATTTGTTTCTTTTTCAAAAAAAATATAATTCTTATTAAATATTTATATTATGTCAACAAATAAAACTAAAACCAATTAGTAGGAAATAAAACATAATTTTGTTTTTTATTGCAGATTCCTTTACTTCATTCATAAAAGACAAGAGAGGGATGTTGTTAAAAATCCAGATGCGAAGACAATGCATGCCCACGATAATGCTGTTACTGTTCTTTGAAATGTCAAATAAGAAATAAATATTGTAAGAATAATAATAATCATAATAATACTTTATTGTTATCCAAGACATACATATTATGAACAGTAGCCCTGACTCCTGAACTGGTGTTACCCGTGCGTCAGAAGTCAGTTCCTTCCCATTCAATTATTAAAAAGTATTACAAAGGGTCTTTTTACTAATTATTGTAAGTTATCCAAACCGTGTGTGCGTGAGTGTGTAAATGTGTGTGTGTGTGTGTGTGTGCTATAATTGAGAGTGTGATGTGGATATTCATTTATGAGGTAGTTAATAGTTTCTCAACATCTTCATAATTAAGTTGGTTTAACCATGTTTTAGTTCTGCCTTTTAATTGGTAGTTATTAATATAAAATGTGTAAGAATAGCATTAATATACATATGATGATTCTAATTTCAATTATAATATATATACTTACATGTAATACTCATTTCAAATCACTGAACAATTTATTTAAGGATTAGTTAGGTTTTTACATAAGTTATGTTGAATGTTATAATAAAAACAGTCTTCAAATAACTGTCTGGATGTCGGTACACTTAAATTAAGAACGAATAACTATTTAAGTTGAATAAAAGTTTTTAAAGATAAGTTGCCTATGTTTTTTAAATTATTGTCATTTAAATATTTACAAAAACATGATGAATTGCTTTTTGAGTCTATGTTCATATCTAAATAAAGTTGGTTTGCTTCGCTTTGGCTAACACGGTATCCAAAATAGGTAGAAAAAGTTTGGAACCGTTAAGGGTGTATTTTTTTAATTGACTCGGGGCTATATTGAGCTATTTATCTAAAAGAATAAAAAAAAAAATACAGCAGCTTCCAAATCAGTCATACGGCGAAACAAATAGTAATCGGCGACGATATTAGTTACACAAATAACGAGTTAAAATATAATACTTTTCTGCCGTTATTCTAGTCATAGTAACAACCTGTGAATGTCCAAATGCTGGGTTAAGGCCTGCTCTCTTTTTTGAGGAGAAGGTTTGGAGATTATAATAATAATAATATCCTGGGACATTTTTCACACACGGCCATCTGATCCCAAATTAAGCTTGTATAAAGCTTGTGCTATGGAAACCAGACAACTGATATACTACATATACTATTTTTCTTTTGTAAATACATACTTACATAGAAAATTACACCTAGACTCAGGTCAAACAGACATGTTCATGCACACAAATGTCTGTCCTGGGTGGGAATCGAACCCACAACCTTTGGCGTGAAAAGGCAAGTATCTACCAACCACGCCAACCGGCTCGTCAAAATTCTCGATTATTCCACCACGCTGCTCCAATGCTCATGCTAATTCCACTCATAGGTATGTTCGTTTTTAAATTTAAATAGGACCCGTCCTGCGGACAATTTTTTTAGAAACTATCCACAATCATCAAAGATAACTAGGAACAAACACATAAAAGGATTTGATAAATCTTTTGTGGGAGTAGGCTTCAAATAAATAATTCATAAATGCTTAAAACGCCAGGATATAACTTACGATTTTATCTACTTTGGAGTGGCATAAGACTTAGTCCGAAACTTTTTCCATATTAGAGTAGATAAAAACAATAATTCTTAGCTTCTCTAGCTCTGGGTCGCTCCACCATTTCTTCCAATCCCAACAGATACTACCCCAGCTGCAATACACATAGACCTCTTTCTGCCTAGTTCGGTAAGTGTCTTGCGCAATATCAAGAGGGTCTGGTTAGCCATATAATAATAATATTAATAATGTCCTCCAGACCAATTTCGGACACGGTGGACAATATCAAGAGAGATTAGACAACTGCGCAGAAGATATTACAGTGTACAAGTGTGTGCGCAAAGGTAAACTCTCTCTTCCCTCACTCTCATAATCTAATGGGACGGCAATCCGACAGGACTGGAAGGAATTCAGGCGCACGACCATCAGCTTTACGTGCTTTCCGAGGTACGGCAGTGTACATACTTCCAACATCCAGACTCCGGGCTGCTACTGAGAATTTTCTGACAGAAAAACCCATTTGTTTGGCTTGACCTGGGAATTGAACCCAGGACTTCCTGGTCTGCGGCCTTACAACAAGCCACAAGAGTAGAGCAACTAACGCAATTCCTTTTTTTTTGAAGAAAAATATAAAGAATTACGTATTGATGTAAACAATAAAAATGAATCGTTAAAGAGATTAGAAACCGAAAACAAAGAATTAAAAAATACTGTCGTGGACCTCAGCGCTAGGCTTACACAAATGGAGCAACATTCGAGAGCTAGCAATATCGAAATTCATTGCATACCTCAACACAAATCAGAAACCTTGTTACGGTCATAAAGCAAATTGCAAATGTATCAGAATATAAATTAAATGAAACAGATATTCACTTATGTACAAGAATATCAAAAATAGATAAAAAACAGCCACGCTCCGTTCTTGTAAAATTTGCTAGCCCGAGAATTCGTGATGGTTTTCTAGCAACGATAATGCTCTTCGACAGGAAACAGAAAGATAATAACGAAAAACTTCATACAAGCCATCTAGGAATATCAGGTGAACGAAAACCTATATATGTCATGGAGCACTTGTCCCTCCGGCTATGAAATTTCTTAATGCAGCTACCCGCGCTAGAGCAAAAGAAATAGGCTACAGATATGTGTGGATTAAATCGGGACGCATATATACACGTAAAAATGAATCATCGGAATATATATGCATTAAAAAATGTTCAATCGCTCAACAGTCTGAATTAACTATACTAATTAAAATAGATTTATTGTTATACATATATATAAAAGGGTTGAAATACTTTACGATAACATTCAATGCTATATCATGTTATTATCAGAATATCAGAGGACTAAGATCTAACGTTAGAGATGTTTCATTAAAAATTCAAAGCAATACATTCGATATTATAATCATTACAGAAACATGGCTAAATTGTACAAATCTACGATTCTGAAATTTTCGACAATAGATATACAGTATATAGAAGAGATCGTGCAAATAATAAGCTTGGTGGCGGTGTTCTTATAGCAATTTCTAACAAATTAATATCATGTAAAATTTCTAATAAAAATAGCGAATGCGAAGATCTTTGGATTAAGGTTAAGGTCTCAACGGGTAAGAAATCTGATTTTCTTAAAATTTGTGTTGCTTATCTGTCACCTCCTCTAAATCAAAACTTGCTAAATATATATATATATTATATATTATTATTTTTTTATATATATATATATATTGTTATTGATAAATATTATTATCTAAAAAAAATGTAATTATTTTTTATTATTGTATTGTATTTTAAAATTTGTAAAGTTAAAAAATATGTTTTACTAACACTATATG
Source organism: Nymphalis io (assembly GCF_905147045.1). Classification (NCBI taxonomy): domain Eukaryota; kingdom Metazoa; phylum Arthropoda; class Insecta; order Lepidoptera; family Nymphalidae; genus Nymphalis; species Nymphalis io. The sequence continues at coordinate 5,981,477 of NC_065904.1, forward strand.
GGCTAGTCCTGAAATAAAGTTTTATTATTATTATTATATATATATTATATTATATATATATATATATATATATATATATATATATATATATATATATATATATATATATATATATATATATATATATATACCTTATATATATATATATAAGGTTAAGGTCTCAACGGGTAAGAAATCTGATTTTCTTAAAATTTGTGTTGCTTATCTGTCACCTCCTCTAAATCAAAACTTGCTAAATATATATATGTGTATATATATATATATACACATATATATATTTAGCAAGTTTCTTACCCGTTGAGACCTTAACCTTAATCCAAAGATCTTCGCATTCGCTATTTTCACAAAAAAGAATAATAAGCGAAATAAAAAGACTGGATATAAAACAAACAGCTGGACCTGACAATATACCCCCAATATTTATTACTAGTTGTGCAAATTCAAAATCTTACCCTTTACAAATTTATAACGCATCATTGCAAAAAGGTATTTTTCCTGATAAATGGAAGAAAGCAAGTATAGTATATTGTGAATCGGTCACAAGGTTGAAAAAAAATTTTGTATCTAAGTATCGGCTTATATCAATCGTCTTAAAGATGTCAAATATTTTTGAGTCACTTGTTCAGCCATTCATATTTAATCATGTTAAAAATCATCTTTCTCCCTATCAATATCGATTTATGCCTAAGAGCAATATCGACCAATACTAATTTACTTAACTATGTTTCCCATCTTATTGATGCTGTTGATCAAAACCTGCAAGTAGATGTAGTCTACATTGATTTTTCCAAAGCATTTGATAAGGTTGCCCATGAGATACTGACTAGAAAACTTTCGTATTTCGGCATTGCTGATACATCTCTGAGATGGTGTAAATCATATCTTTCCAATCGATATTCCAAAGTCGTTATTGACGGGGAGTGCTCAGACCCTTTCCATGCTACTTTCGATGTTCCACAAGGTTCAAATTTAGGGCCCTTGTTTTTCACTATATTCATAAATGATATTACAATGAGACCTGCGTGTAATATTTGACAATCAGCTAAGATTTGGTAAGCACATCAATTCAATAGTAACAGGTTCTTTTAAACTACTTGGCTTTATCTTTAGACAGTCTAAGGATTTCAAAAAGTCATCAACAATCCTACAATTGTACAATAGCTTGATACGAAGTAAACTTGAATATTGTTGCCAAGTATGGTCCCCCGCTTACAAGATCCATATTGAGAGAATAGAACGTGTTCAAAAGAGACTCGTTAAACATTTGGTATTTCGTTTTAAAGCTTCAAATCAGCTAGTCCTACAAAAACAAACTAGATTTTTTAAAATTAAGCCACTGGAGATTCAAAGATCTACTAGACATGAAATTGCTTTATAAAGTATTTAATGAAAAAATCGATGACGATAGACTGTTGAGTAGATTTAATATTAATGTTCCTAGAAGACCTCCTCGCGACCCATGTCCGTTCTTTAAAATTGACCGCACTCGAACGAAACTTGGAAAGAATGCTCCAAAATCGCGAATATCGCGAGAATATAATTATTGTGATTGAAAAAACACAGTAACACTGGACAATGGTTGTGACGGGCTCTCATCGTTCATGAAAAAATGTGATTTTTCTTTTAGTATAAACTGTTAATTTGTTTAAAAATTTAATTAGTTACTACCTTTTGTTTCTGTTTTTGTTTTTTGTTCTTTATTTAAATATTTTTATTTTCTGTTTTTATTCTATTTTTGATTTGTATATTTTGTAATTGTGTTTGCGAATGTTGTGTTCTCCTGTAATTGATTGTGCATAGCTAGTTATAGTTAACGTAAAAAGTGATTTGAATATGTGTTATGTACAACTAACTATTGGAGATCCAAATAAATAATTAGACCAACGAGGCAGGTTAGCTATACACTCCTTTTGCGAAGTAGTCATAGAAGGTGACGTCATAGAAGAGGACCGGAAAAAGGAGACGTGACTCCTTCGCCACTCTTTCGCCACTAAAGAAGCTCAGTCATGGCAAAACGAAGAACAGCAGAGGTAGTTACTTCTATTATACTGTAGTCAAGTGTATCGATTAATCTGAGATGAGATTGCGGCTTATAGCAATAAATCAGCAAGTAGTGTTGTTAAATAGTAATGACAAATAAAGTAGTACTAGTACTGCCGTAGTCGCTTTCATTTTGTGGTAACTGTTTTTATCATATCTCTATCGAATGTAGTAAATGGGTGTGCACTGTTCGCTTCGCTTTCGATTATCTTAACTCAATGAATGAACAATAACCACAACAAAAGGAGATAAACCATGGTATTTTAATGGTTTAGGTTCCATCATATTATTCCTTTGATGTAATGTTTATCTTTATGTACAATTTATAAAAAAAATAAACTGTAAATATATAATATTACTTTTTAAAATGTTTAGGATCTTAAATGAAATGAATGAAATTAAATGAATTGATGGTTAATAAAAGTTGCTTCCCGACTAAATTTAGCATGATATGATTATTACACTTAGAACCAGCATTGTTGGATATAAAGAGACGTTTGATGTATATATGTACGTATGTTTGCCTTCCCAACACGAAATTGCGTGATGTTATGTCCCTAGTATAATACTTTGTATAGGTACAAAAAAGGAGCGTGTTGGGTTTTCATTCAATTTGACGCACTGAATTTTTCATTAAATTTTATGCAACGTTCTATATTCCTAATATGTTGCGGAGTATTTCTATTAACAGAGATGAAACTATTAAAAACTCTAAGGCGTCAAGCTTTCAGGCTCCATTCGACTGTTGCATTAGTATACAAAATATATATATACCCAGTCAATGTGTCTCATTTTACATAACTCAATGAATAAAATTATAAATTTACCGCTACTTCACATAAACATAGAAAAATATTTACATAAGACATATTACATATCACGTTTATTTACTTTTGAAAATTGAACTCAGACGAGCTAACTTCTTATTAACTCCAGATTAAACCGCAAAAGTCGCTGTTCAATTATAGAACGCAATTGTAATTTAATTGATTTATTTTTTAAAAGACTCGCCATAGCAAAATAATGTATTTTATTGCTTAATTTTTATAGAATTAAGTAATAATAATAAAAATAATAATAATTTTTTTACCTGGTGGTAGGGCTTTGTGCAGACCCGTCTAGGTGGGTACCACCCACTCATCAGATATTCTGCTGCTAAGCAGCGATACTTAGTATTGTTGCGTTCCGGTTTGAAGGGTGAGTTAGCTAGTGTTATTACAGGCACAGGAAACATAACATCTCAGTTCCCAAGGTTGTTGGCGCATTGGCGATGTATGGAATGATTACTATTTCTTACATCGTCAATGTCTATGGGCGGTGGTGAACACTTACCTCCAGGTGTTCTAGTTGCTCGTCTGGCGGCCAACAACATAAAAAAAATAGTATTAAAAATTAACGCCTGCATAAAACTACTTATCAATAATAACGCTATGATTATTATTGCTATAATATTTTTTAATCAAACGTATTATTTATATGAAAAATTAAGAATACGTAGGTATTCTTTATATTTTGGTTTTATGGTATTATACGTAAGTATCCTTTTTATTTTTTATGGCATATTTTTTAAATTATACGCGTAAAAATGTAAGATTATATTAACAGTGACTAAAAATAAGGCTCAATATATTTGTTAACATCGTGTGGCAACGTGACCAGAATATTGTGGTGATTAATTAGTGAAATACATTATTTTTGTGAATCATTTTGTTATCAAAGTAGTTATAGATATATATTATAATTTACTAAATTACATCATCAATTATATTATATTATTGTTTCTTAAATCATTGTCTTTGTGACTGCCTCGCAGCAGTTTAAGGCTGCAGATACGGTACTCGTTTAAATCTCAGGTTTAAACCTAAAACAGCTCTTTTTTTTGTTACAGAGATTTTAGTAAAAGTGAATAGTGTATATGTTATACTTAATGTGTTACACGGTCGTGTCGAATTACCGACCCATGCTGTGTGATGGAAGGTGCTGTGAATAGGGTTTTGTGCAAGCCCGTTTGGGTACGCACAAACCACTCGTCAGATATTCTACCGCTAAAAAGCAATACTTAGTAAACGGTTTACATTTCTAACAGCGCCAATGTCTATGAGCAACGCTTGTCAGATAACCCAATTGTCCGCCCGCATACATATTTTAATATATATGATAGTTCACCTGCGTTTGTGCATACATTTTGTGCGCAAATGAAACACCTGTTGATTTGGCTACTCTCCGTTGATAATAGGAAGAAGAGGTAGGAGGTTAAAAAAGAAAACAGCCTAGAGCAAGTACAACTTGCATTGTAAGTATACTATTTTTTTCATTCATATGAGACTTGATAGCTACGACGTCATACGGGTAAAATTACTAAAACGATTTGTTATAATTAGTAATAATGAGAGGTTAAGTGATTTTGTAAGTATTTTTTAAATTTTTTATATTTTATTCAACCTAAATAACTCCTGTTAAATAATTTACGGTTGTATATGGGTTAACTTCACACCGTGTTATGCATATGCATTGCCACAACGTGTTATGAACGAAATGCATGAAAGTTATGATAAATTTCGCTAGGTGGTCTTTCTGTGTTTGGCACAACGCGTCATGGGTATTTTTATGTGGGCTATAACACGAATTTCACGTTGTGGATGTTTTACACTGCACTGTGCACATCCTAAGGCGTACTATACTATACTACTAGGCTATACTCTTATTTTCATACTACAAACTTTAATAGTCAGAAAAACAAAAAAAAAATTTTTTTCATTCAATTGAAGTGATACTTTGACAAAATTGTGAGTAAATTTGAAGGTCAAATTTAATGCAACACATATGTAACGTTTGAGTAAAATGTTTTTAAATGTTTACATTTCGATACTCACAGTGTTTTTTACTGTCAAATTGACTGTACTATCCATATAAATGTAACGAATATGCATTTGGCACATGGACATATGAGCCAATTTTAGACACATAGGTCGAATACCGTCCAGACCAGCCTTAAATTCCAGAATCCCATTAAGACCAACAACACCAAGGAAAACAACTGGCACATACTTCGTCTTCCAATTCAAACTGGATTTACATATGAATACTATAATGCCTTCAATTTGTAATCCTAAAAATAAATTGTGATGCAGCCAGATAATAAAAATATGCAGTCGCATTAAAATAACGTAAGCACGAAATATATACGATAAGATAGAAGAAAGCCAAGGACAACAGGTCTGTGAAGATACAACTAAAACAAAATTCATTAAAATAAAATAAGGAAATATTTACTTAAAAATATTATATTAGGTCCTTACATATGAATCCGCATTGGAATTAAATTTTTTTCCTTCTAAGAAGTTGTCCAAATTTCGGAAAAAACGGTAATCTGTTGGAACAAGGTCAGGGGAGTACGGTGGATGTCGCAGACATTCCATATGTAGCTCATCTAACTTAGTGGTTGTTTGTTGTGTAATGTGTTGTCTTGCGTTGTCGTGACGCAGCAGTGGCCTAGATCGATTGACCAATTTCGGTTGTTTAGCAGCTAGTTCTTCCTTCATGGTTTGAAATTGCTGGCAATAGACATCTGCCGTAATCTTTTGGCCAGATTTTAGAAAGCTGTAGTGAACGACACCGGCGCCAGTCCACCAAACACTCACAAGTAACTTTTTCTGAGTCAATTTTCGTTTAGGGCAGGATTTGGCTGGGTCTCTAGGTTTCAGCCATTGCGACGAGAGTTTTCGATTATCGTTCAGTATCCACTTTTCATCACAAGTAATAATTCGATTTAAAATCCCTTGATTATTGTGTCGGTTGAGCAAAGTAACACAGCAGTCGACGCGTGTTTGCAAGTTCGATTCACTCAATTCATGAGGTACCCATCGTTCAAGTTTTTTTACTTTTTCGATTTCCTTCAAGTGGATTAATATAGTTTTATCACTTACCCCGAAGCCTGCAGCTATCTCTGATGTGCTTTGTGATGGATCCGCTTCCACAATAGCCTTTAATTCGTTATTTTTAACTTTGGTCCACGGGGTTGGTTCTCAAGTTCGAAATTTCCAGAACGAAAACGTTGAAACCAAAAACGTACCGTGCTGTCTTTTGCGACACCAGCGCCGTACACATCATTAATCCTTCGAGCTGTTTCTACAGCACTGGTGCCACGACAGATCTCATGTTTTCCATTGTGCGGTAATAAGCGACGACAATAAAAAAAATATTAGGAAAAAACAAATGAATGACCGTTTTCAAAACTCAAATGTACCAGCTAAATGAATTTATAAATTTGAATTTGGAAAACTTAACCAAAGAGGAGATATTTCAGATTAAAGTGGTCAGTACGACAAAACGCTAATTTTATATGTAAGGACCTAATATTTATGAACTTGCTTATAATAATTGAATGGTATATTTTATGTCAATAATACTTTGCTAAGCTGAGCTACTAGAAAAGGAAACTGAACACAAAACGAGATCAAATTATACTGTTAGTTCTAATTCAACATTTTATTACATATAATGTGTTAATTTTTTCACTTGTTTGTGCAATGGAACGTTACTTTGTGCCAAATTTCAACGTTAAAGGTTAGGTATTCCATAAGTTTTGACTTGTTAGTTAGATTTTGTTACTATTAAAATAGAGTATGGAGAAATTGATCATTATTAAGTTAGAAACTTGATAGCTTAAACTCGACATAATTTGATACAATGAAAAAAATACATAAGCAAATGATCATGTTAATTCCATTTGTTTGATGTTGAGACACGGTTTATTCATTTATGCTTTCTGATAATCCTTAAAAAAAAATTATAAATTTTTAGAAAAATATTACATAAACAACGTCATATAAATGACATCCACGCTAAGTCCCACGAGGTCGGAGTACGGGAGTAAAACCACGATAAGCCACTAATTATATAACTAGCCAGAATTATTGCATCAATTCAAATATAACAAAAAATTGTGTGATAGCCAAGGTACTCACGAGATTTGATGTGTGCGTGAGCTCATGTACCGATCTCACGCATAAATTAACGCACTTACAATAACAAATCTAACGCCGACGTCATCTGACGCTTGAAATCTTACGCTGACGTCATCTGACACGCGAAATCTTATCGTATACCGAGCACTAAGATGTTCACACATCAAAATAAAAATAAAACAATATTGAATGTATTTTTTAATACGAATATTTAATACGATCGTAAGATTATCGTAACTTAACGACATGAAACCTTACTTTCTGATATCAATGTTCTCCATAAATTTTGGTTATAAAATGTTACAACTTGTGAGACTTCATATCTACATAAAATGTATGTAAAATGCGGTACATTTGTTACAAATACATTTCGATAAGAGATTTTTTTATATTTTAAAAATCGTGTTCTTTGCTAAATAAAGTAAGAAAAAATTGAATCGCCCTGATTTTGTATCACTCTGGTTTTCGAATAAATTGCTTAAAAATAACTTAAAATACATCTACAGTCTTAAAACTTTATTTTATATATATGTGAGACTTATTTTGTTACCAAATGTTTATGTATTATATTATGCTGTATGTTTCCCAAATAAATAAATAAATTTTCGAATATTTTTAAATATATATATTTTTTAATTATAAAAATATTTTTACTTATATAATTTTCTTATTATAAAAAAGAAAGTTGATGGCTGTTTCAACATTTCATTTTAGGGTCACTGAATTAATATTTATTAAAAGATATTTTTAAAACTTGCCGGTTTACTTTCGATAAACGCGATAGGTACTTTAAAATTATTCAGTTGTACAAACACTCACACATGTTTGTTCTTTACTCGACTAGACGTTCGAAACAATGTTGGGTGATGCGTAACTCAAGGTGCTCAGATAATAAGCCATTTATTAAAAGAGTCGTCGAGTATGGTAAGACCCTGTATCGTAGCAACCGAGATGCGAGCGGCTCGCCCGTCTCGTCGCTCTCCCATATCGCGATTGCATTTACAACCTGACATTAACAACTCTGGTTTTTGGAAACGACAGTCGGAAAGCAACGGATTAAATAGTCACTATCGGTCGCCTGCGCCGCATGCTAACCGTATTGCTGTGCGTGGTTCAAATAACAAACAGTGCCTCCACTTTTACTAACTCTCACTTTTAGTGTCGCTTAATATGAGTGCCAGCACCGTTGATACCTGTAGCACGATTGATCTAACGAAATCGAATATACGGCTGACAGATAAAATTGAAAAGGAAACCTGGCGTGAAAAATCGAAATATATATTGAAACAGATTAAGTATTTATTTCGTGAGACAACAGTCGAGCCATGTCTGTTTGTTTACATGCTATGCACGGGGCTATCGTCGCTCGCCGTTCAGAACATGCATTTGGAAAAATCTTGCCGGGTAAACTTCCAGTTCGGTGATGAAATATGTGATCGTATAAGAGATAGGAATACAACCGGACTTGAATTGGAGCTGAATCAGGTACAATCGTTGGTAGCTACAGTGGTGGCCTGGAAGTTTCCCCTACAGACGAGCATACCGGCTGTGATGGTGCTTTTTATTGGCGCTTGGAGTGATAAGACGAAGAAAAGAAAGATATGTATACTGGTACCATTCATAGGAGAAATTATAGCGAATATTGGACTACTTTTCGCTACGTACTATTTTTATGAACTATCATTAACCGCGAATGCCTTGATAGAGGCATTGCCAGCAGCGTTTAGTGGTAGTTATATTATTATATTTATGGGTATGTATAGTTTTATGGCAGACAGGACTACAGTCGAAAATAGAACGTTTCGCTTAGGACTTGTTACAATATGTGTTAGTTTAGGAACACCCACGGGAACTGCTCTAAGCGGAATACTATTACGTACGCTCGGATATTATGGTGTGTTCTCAGTGTTAATTTGTTTATATACAATTTCGTTTATATATGGCCTACTACGATTAGAAGATGTTCTACCGCCAGATGAAGACAAAACATTGGTGCAAGGTGAAAAACAAAATAATTTGAAAAAAGTATTCCAAGAAGTGTTTGGCATGGTGGCTAACACGGTTTTAGTGGCAATTAGACCACGTGCGTTTGGAATGAGGAAGCAAATACTATCAGTAATAATCTTATACATTCTAATGGTCGGACCGCTGTATGGTAAGTAAACATTAATATTATAGTATATTAGTAGTTTTTTAAAAATAATCGAGTTAGTCTCTGTTTGGTCTAAGTTACAGAAGTATGATGTTCGTGCAAGTCATTAGTGATGTACTCTTTTAACATTTCGTAGCGGTTATTGGAGATGAAAGGGAACACGGAGTGACAATATTATCATATTATGACGTAAGTGGGTAATGCACGCGCTTCGGTCAGAGACCTTTCTGTGATTAGTTCGAAGGCTGGATTAAATACGTACGACTTTACTCTTGAAAATAGAATCTTTGAAGATAAAAATCTTTGATAAAACGTTTAAGCTCGTAATTAATGTTTCTTATCGTCAAATATATTACAAAAAACTGTTAAATTAAGATAATATAAACTTAATTGATTGTGAACCATTTTGTTTTTCATAGAACTTGCAACTCATTAATGTCTGTAGAATAATCTAATATGTATGACTGCATTTAGGTCGTTCCACTCAAACGATCGAGGTAAACTACTATTTTAACACGCAACAGCATTTCCTAGTGTTTCCATGTTTAGTAATCAAAAAATCCACCGATTTAAAAGAATAACATAAGACTTAATCTATGAAAGAAATCAACCGTAAAAAATTAAAACGACATAAATTAAACAACTATTGTATTCATATTTAAATTTGAATAATGGCGAGTATTCTACCGATTTATATTAAGAACAAAAAATTAAATCATTGAAAAAAAATCCAACCAATATAAAGTAAACAATTATATTTTAAATATTTAAATTTAATAATTAGTGATTATTCTATTATTGAATAGGCAATATTTAAATGATTGGGCATTAAATACAATACAAAATTAACATATTCATGACAACTAAACGTTTCAAGTTATTGTTATATCGTGCATTACTTTTATCTTTTTAATAACTTCTTTTTATTTAACTTTGCCTGAAACCTTGAATAATAATGCGAAGCGTTATTACGATTGCATATATTAAATTCGTTTACATTTATGTACATTTTAATTAATTCATTTTTTAAATACTCAACGTCTAACATTGAATCTTGATAACAAACGTTCTTAGTTGAATTAACTTGTATGTTATCAGCGAGTCAGTATTTTTTGGAATAATTAAAATTGAATGTTATCCTAATCGGTTCAATAACCTGAGATATTTGATGCGACGAAGAACTTTGTTTTATATTTTGTACGTAGTGTCTTAGTCAACTAAAATTATTCTTCGATAAAGTACATTCAAGGGTCAATTAAACCTGCGACCTTCGAGTCGTCAGCGGCCCTTCTACCGTTCGACTACTAAAGTGTTGAAGGTTTATAATTGACTAAGAAAACGCGCAATTTATTTTGTCGTATGTATTACGTATCAAATATTTTTTACAAAGTATAAATCGTAAAGTATGATAAGGTGAACTGACCTGTGCTCACAATGATTGGTTTGAATTCAGCGAAATGCATGCATTTTAGTTTTTTATTTTAAGTACCGACAGTTTCTGTATCAAATGAATTGTAACAAATATTTTTACAATTATAATTTAATTGTATATTTTTTCAATTTTATCTTCTTTTTAAGAATATTTTTTTGTATTAGTACGTTTTAAGTACCCGGGAGACTGCGCTCCGAATGGCATTTTTTTGTAGTTATTGTGATTTTTTATTCAGGAGATACACCTACCGTACTACTTAAAAGCAAAATATTATATAAATAGAAACTTTGATCTAAATCGTTAGAGCCGTTTCGGAGATACACAAATTGCTCATTTAATATAAGAAGACAGATTTCCGCTACTGCGGCTTTTCTTAATCGAGACTAGCGAAATACTCTATAATTGTTCACAAATGTGTGTGCAAACACAAGACATGTACTCTCATTTCCCTAATTCTCATAATCCTATAGGATGGCTATCCGACAAAACTGAGAGCTCAGGCACAGCACTAATAAATCCTGAACATGGTTTCTGAGGCACCAGGAGTGTTTTTATTGTCTGTCTGTCTTGTATTGTTTTCATTATATTATGTCAAAACCATTCCAGGACCCCAGTAAATGTAAAGTTAGATGTTAAAGCAACAAGATAATCAAATAACTAATATACACAATATATAATTATATTATGTATATACATACATATTGATATTTGATTGACTGAAAAAAATAAATGAAAAAGCTGACCAATGTTTATGCACAAATCATTCACATTAAACTTGAAAGATGATATAGAACTAATAAATTACTGAAGAATGCGGCTAACAATAACGGTCGAACCATTAACTTGACTCACATGACAATAAAAACAAATGTACGGCAACAATTGAACGTTGCAAGTGATGAGTAACAAAAAAATCCTTTAAGTACCACGATAAAAAAAGTAGCAATGTATTGCTTACAGTTTTCATTAGTGTTTCTATGCGAAAAGGTTTTGATTTTAATTTAGATACCTACATTAAAGTAGCGTGAACAAAACAGTTATTCAATTTTAAGGCGTTACTTATTTAATAATATAATTTAATTTGTTCAACAAAAATAATAAGATTGAAAAATAAACAAAATATAAGTTTTATTTTTATGACTGAATTTAATAATGAAATTTATACAATATTTTTCCAGATTATAAATTTAGACAATTATTTATTTTTGCTATAATATTTATATAATGAAGAAGTACATATAATATAATACATGCGATAAACTTAAACGTTTGGTAAGTTTTATTAAAAAAACGTTCCCTTATATGACAATAAACATAATATTTATTTTTTACATATTAATTTAGATTAACAATTTAGACAAATATTTATGTTACTAAGATCATTTTTAATTATGTAAATTATTAAAAAAGGCATTTCCTTCTGTATATCAAATTGATTTATCTTAATGTTTGAGTAGGTTAACCTTATACGGTAAGTCAGCAACATTAGTCGTTATAATAACTTATCAGTAAATATTTCTAGATGGTATTCATTCTTAATTATTTGCATGTATTTTAATGATTAGAGAATTTTCGTAGTCTAACTGGCATTATGATAAACTGAAAACGGGATTAATAAACTTCTTATATTATATTAAAAATCAATCATAGTATACAATTTATCATAAGTTAAATAGTTTAAGTAGTTCACAACACGTTCATTTATCGATCTAACTAATTAATAAAGATAAAAGCCGCGATTTCACAAAAAGAAAATTGCCAACCTTCCTTTTATCAATTTGCGTGAGAAGTTTTTGTAATCACCTTACCGTTGTCAACAAAATTAATAAAACGTATAATTATTACTGATTTTCTAGGAAAATGCAAACAGTTGCAATTTACAAAAGTATCAATGGAATCGCACCATTACAAAACTTAAAGCGATAGTAGTATAACCCTTCGTTACATCGAGGCAATCAAGGCATGTTGCTTAATAAATGCCAACCAGATCGTACTTGGTTATATTGCAACCAATTAGCTAGTAATAATGTGAATCTGCTGATAAATTCGACCAATCAAACTGGTTCTGTGATGTCTAAAAAATTTGAATGTTTCATTATCACAAACTATGTATTTATCGGAAACCAATATATAAAAATTGCTCAAAAATTGTTACTTTTAAATCGAATTTTCTAAATGATATATAAACGACAATAATCACACCTGATGAAGGTGATGTGAGAAGAGTACCTCTGCTTATAAAATACCTATTTACCTGGACGGATTAAGAGCTGGTAAGCAGAGTCACTCCTTAGACGAACACATCAAAACAGATGATTCAAGGTACTTGGTGAAATATGTGCAATAATAATAATAATAATATCCTGGGACATTTTTCACACACGGCCATCTGATCCCAAATTAAGCTTGTACAAAGCTTGTGCTATGGAAACCAGACAACTGATATACTACATATACTACTTTTCTTTTGTAAATACATATTTATATAGATAATTACACCCAGACTCAGGACAAACAGCCATGTTCATGCACACAAATGTCTGTCCTGGGTGGGAATCGAACCCACAACCTTCGGCGTGAAAGGCAAGTGTTCTACCAACCACGCCAACCGGCTCGTCAAATAAAAGCATATAAAAGCATAGTAACCTTTATGTACCTGTTAGTTCGATGGTACCGTGTGATAGGTACTTGAGGTCGTATATCTCTTGAGCACTTTCCGAAGTTTATTCTGTAGAAAACATAAACAATCATTCTTACGTATATGATGATACAGACGGAAAAATTTTCATGGAACAAGCAGTGAATTTTTATGTTTCGAATATGTTTTTTTGTATTCTTATTTCCATTTTTTTTTTATATTAGTAACACTAAAACTCGTCAACAAACAAAAAAAAGGTGAAAAAAAGCTTCTGTAGTTCAGTTTGTCTATTAATTGATGTGTACATACAAATGTCATGAACTTTATTGCCGATCTACTTGATAGAATAAGATTGTATTCGGCTGACGTGTACTAATTTCTTAGAATATTAATTACTTACTTGTACCTAATTTGTGAATGTACCTCGATTTTATGTACCTGCATTAGCTATACCGCAGAGAATCATTTAATTAATTTATGTTTATTATACGTAATATTTAAAATTATAGTGGCGCTACTTACGATATCACGGCTTTTGTAATATATCTGCGAAAAAGTTTGATGAAACGCGCTTATTTTTACCTTACACAATTTTTTGCGGTACTTCCCGGACAGCTAGATTTGTATAAAAATTGTAATTCCAAATCATCATTTATGTCTATCTACCATACCTTGTAAAGAATTCAAATAAAAAAAAATGTCGATTCGCCTTCAAATTCAGTATAAAGCACGTTTGCCCGCTATACCATAAAAAAATTATAACAATATGTTAATTATAGTACCAATATTTGCATTTATTTACTAGGTTTTAGGGTTTTGTGCAAGCCCAGTTGAATAGGGACAACCCACTCACCAGATATATTACCGCTAAGCAGCAATACTTAGCATTGTTGCATACCGATTTGAAGGGTGAGTGAGCCAGTGTAAAACTACAGGCACAAGGGAGATAACGCGTTAGTTACCAAGGCGCATTTGCGATGTAAGGAACGTTTAATATTTCTTACAGTGCTAATATTATGTTGGTAAAAATTTGCCCGTTCGCCTACCTGTTTTATAAATAAAATAATAATATATGAAAACAGTCTTGTACATAAAAAAATGATGGCCAAAAGAATGGAATTTTATTGTATAATCATGGAATTAATTGCTTGGCGTTGAGTGTATTGCCAAACTTTAAGCAAATATCGTTAAAAGATATTATTATTTGTTTAATTATTTTTATCTTATCATTTCTATGTAAGCTTCACCTTTAGGAAAAAATTGTTAATTAATAAAATAGAATTATATAGAGTAAAATCATTTCTGACTTTGAATGGATTTATGAAGACGAAATCTTAAATATATATAGGAAAATACATACACAGTGACACAGTTGATAGGACACGGAAATATTATATGTATTTGCAGGTTCAAAGTCAGACAAGCACGTCTAGAAGATTTAACTACGTGTTTAATTTATGTTAATCTTGTGTTCGGTAGTAAGGGAAAAACATAGCGAGGAAACTGCATGAAATCGTGCAGCGTTTACATGCAATATTTTCATATTTGATTCAAAACGAACGACCTTACGGGCAAATGTTATGTTTACCAAGCGTAGAGGTCACCACGTATTTTATATTGATATTTCCTTAATATCAAAATCCATAACAAACTAGTTCTTTTATTTAACGAATCGTTATTGTATATAAACAAAATATTTTTGTAAATTAAAGTGAATAACCACACACACACGCATACACACAAACAACCGCGCCTGCGCGCGCCTGCATACATACGATTTTCTCGCATTAATAGTAAGCAAGAATGTTTTTATTTTTATTTATTTTTTACTGTAAATATCAATACCTATAACATGTCTTATAAAATTGTAATCGTATGTGGCCCTACTTTAGTAATGAGTAATAACCGTACAACCATTTCTGTTACGCTATTAATTACAAGTAAAAATAAATAAAATAAAATAAAAATGCATACCTACCTAATATAAGAAACTGTGTACGGTAAGCTTAATATACCTTAAACTTGTAAGCCTCATTTGATATTTCGTTAACTAAGTACCTACCATTGTGGCGACCATAAGTATCTTTCACCTTACGTTATCATGTTGTTATCATAAGTGACGCTGTCTTTTTGAGAGTAAAAATTCTTTAACCCTAATATAATTAATAGTCGGACTCTCGGAGTCTCAATTACAATGTTTTTGTCTTTACTATGTTGCCTATTGAAGTGACTAGACAAATGATATGTTCACATAAGATATTTGGCTGTCGTCTGCTTTATGTTGACTTACGAAGGCTTTACATTTGCCAAGGACACGTTAAATAGATTAAAAAGTATATTAAAAAAATATGGCTTATTTTTTGCTACGAAAAAAAAAATTGGCATTTGCCTTACATATAGAATTTAAATTTGACTTCGTAATACTACTACTTATCAGATATTTTTTTTTTATCTGATAAGATTACTTGACGGTAGGACATTTTGTATCATTCTTCTCTCTATTCAACTCAGATACTCCTCAATTGTGCAACCGCTAACCTGGATTAATTCGTGTCACCAGTTTGAAAGGTCAGTGAGTCAGCGTCAACTTCTAAGTTCCCATAGTTACTGAATAGGAGGTATATTGGGAGGAGTATATTGGGGAAATGATTAATATTTCTCACGCCGTTATGTAGGCGGAGTTTAAATTACCACTAGATTTCAGAGCCATTTGCCCTTCTGCCATTCTATATTAAATACATATTTAAATATGAATGTGTTTTAGTCAAGGCTTGGTAGTAAAGATTTAGTATTATTTGTTAATCTCAGCAGTTAGTCTTATTGTGGGTTTTCAATAGATAAAAATAATAATTATTCAATAGATAAAATTGATTTTTGATATAATATTAGGTATATTGTTGGTCAAGTGGCTAATTAATAAAGTTGCAGATTCCGTAGACATGGGTTAAAATCGGGTCAGGCTGATGAGGAATTCTTGGTTAAGAATTTTTTATTGGGAAATTATCGCCACTCCAGATTTTACATGTTGACAGTGTTTACTCTTATATAGAAAGACATGCAAAGCCGTTGGTCTTGCGCCTGAACTCTCTGGTCCGAGATATGTCCATGAGACTAATGGCGTATGTTAGGTTCGTCTGTGTTTGCGCTCATACTTGTGCAAATAATATATCCTGTGTCTTTGGATATCCCTCGAGATAACTACTGTGGCGGAAATTCAAAACGGACTACAAGTTCTACGTTTTTAAATAAAAATATATTATATATTCAAGTCATATTTCAAGTATATTTAAGTCAAGGTAAAAAATACCTTTGGTGTTTAATATTGGTTTTATTAAAAAAAAAATGTTTTTTTTTTTGTAATCATATTGTTTTTAAGACGATTATATTATAATTATATTAGTATACAACAACATTATTAAAAAATGCAAATTATTTTATGAATATATAATTAGTCTATTAAAAACATTTTGATCATTTTTAATTAGCATAATAAGTTTCTATAAAGACAATAGACGTCATTTTATTCAATTGGTTATTTTATTAAATGATTATTAATTATAATTTGAAAGCCATCAAAAGCATTAGTTAATTGCGTTATTATAATTAAAAATTGAACATTATTTTTAATTGTGTTAAATGACGTATTTCTTTTAGAGATATATTTTAATTAAGCGCTAATTGCGATAACAGAAATTGTACTTATTGGGTTAATCATTTAGCAAAATTTTCATTTGCATTCAGTGAATTTTCATTTGCTTATAATTTATCTCGTACTCGGTGTTGAAGGAAAACATCATGAGGAAACCTGCATGTGTCTAATTTCATTCAAATTCTGCCACTTGTGTATCCATTGCAGCAGCGTGGTGGAATACGTTGTGTTGGAGAGGAGGTCTTAGCCTCTGCGGGTTTCAATTTGGTTATTCCTAAATATTATACATCTCCCTTACAACGTAACTGTTCCAGATTACGTAAAATTTAACCTTCAAATGTGTCATAAAAGTAATATGTTAGCTATCTTGTTTATGATTTCTTACATACATTATTAAAACTAACCATTTTTTTTAAAAGGATAATAGTCCTACGTAATAAATAGTAACTATATTTACTATTAATAGTCCTACGTAATAAATAATAACTATATTTATTACGTAGGACTATTCTATGATATAGTGACGAGATCAAATGAATTCCCATGAATACATGAATACATCTAAAATCGTTATATACATACGTATATGAAAATATTGCATCCGCTCAAATATTAAGTGAATTTATAAATTAAACATTCCTAAATACCTATACATTTTGAAAAAAAAAGTAGCCCTTGGCTTCAAATTGTTGATAATTGAAGTTAACAAAGCGGCAACCTTGTTGTATTTAATAATAATAAACACAAGGCATAGAAACCGCCAACAAAACATAGCCCTTTTTTATTCAAACAAGAACATTTTTATTTATCAGCTAAAGTTGAAAAATATACTACATACCCATTAATGTTAGAAATCGAAAAGATAATTTAAATGTCACGTTGTCGCACTTACTAGTTCCATCTGTCAAAAAGTGAATAAACAAATGGACAATCTATTCTAATATAATAAATGCGAAAGTAACTATGTCTGTTTGTTAAGCTTTCTTGGCTAAATTACTGAATCGATTTTGATAAAATTTATTATGTAGCAAGTTTTTACCCCAAGGACAGACATATACTACTTTTTTTACCTAATAGAGAGTATAGGCCCTCTTAACATGCGGGCGAAGCCGCGTTCGTTTATTAGTGTCTAATAAATGTAAGGCGGAAATTATGTAACTGAAGTGGCCAATAAATTACTATCAAATAATTATTATGGTATTTTGTTCCATTAACGAATAATATTATTAAGTCGATATCATTATGGAAAAAATGGCTAATAATGAAAGTATATATATAATTAAATATTAGTAGCAACGAATAAAATCCTTAGTGATTTTTTTTCTAATATTTCTATTTTCTTGCTTGCTTCTTGCAGTTAATGCTTGGGGCATTAACTGGACGAGAAAATAGAAATATTATGAGTGGAAACAAATATCGCAAGGGACCAGGATCGAACCTGCGACTTTTTACATCGCTAGGTAAACCATTGCGTCATTGACGCTTAACTTGCAATAAATGGTATAATTTTGCACTTAAATAAGTCCTAAGTGAATAAGAGAAATGATTATTTTAAAATCAATACTGCGCTGTTACAAGGTTATCAACTGTTTGTTTTTGCTGTGAAGACAGGACTAGTAGCAGTCTAGTCGTGACCAACTGACCCAGTATATAAATATTACCGAAAACAAGATCGACAGGTACAAGAAACATAGACGTTTCGTTTCCGTATTTGCATATCTTTAGAAGTTTATCTGTGATAAGAAAAGTAAAAGTGAATACTGACATCACAAATATTATCGACTCGACTATAAAATAAATTAAAATGGTAAATAATGCACACATCAGACATACTAAATTACAACTATATACAAGCTGTTTATATGTGTGTTGACAGTGTAAGAAATAGAATCATATTCTACCGCGAAACAGCAACATTTTTATTGTATTGTTTGAAGGGCGTGTGAACCAGTGTAACTACAGGTACAAGGGATATAACATCTTACTTTCCGAAGTTGGAGTTGCATTGACGATGTTTTTTTTTATAGTATAGGCATGATGAGCATATGGGCCACCTGATGGTAAGTGGTCACCAACGCCCATAGACATTTGCATTATAAGAAATTTTAACCATTGCTTACATCGCTAATGCGCCACCAACCTTGGGAACTAAGATGTTACGGCCCTTGTGCCTGTAATTACACTGGCTCACTCACCCTTCAAACCGGAACACATCAATACCAAGTACTGCTGTTTTGCGGTAGAATATCTGATGAGTGGGTGGTACTTACCCAGACAAGTTTGCACAAAGCCTTACCACCAGTGTAAGGGAATGTTAATATTTATAGAGTGCCAATAACTATGTGCGGTGGTGACTATTTACAATAAGGTGGACTATTTACCAGTTTACCTATTTAAAAAAGTAGAAGTAACGGTAGTAACTTAAAATCAAGGACCATTTGAACAGCTGCGTTCCTATTATCACTATTAATAAAAAAAAATTACTTACAGGTGATTCACAAGTCAGCTATCTGTATGCGATAAGGAAGTTCAACTTTAACGAAGTGGAGTACAGCGTTTATGGCACCATCAACATTGTCCTCGGATTATTTGGTGAGTATTGTATAGACAAAAGATGGTAGGTGAGGTAGACCATATACTAGAACGCGTTGTTCCCAAAGATTGCCAATCAAATCAAACCCCAGCTCAAGTTAATCAACTGGGTATACCCAGTTAAGAATGGAGTGTTTTATTCACTAACATTAGCACATCTTGGCTTGAATTCATATTCGTTTTTAGATGAAATATTTTCCGTATTCCTTTTTAAATTATTTAAGCCGTATTGGTTTCATTATGGAAACAAAGAAATCGTAAATATCTTGTCAGTATGTATATTATTGTCAACGCAAAATTGGTTCAATGCGTAGTTTCTTGTGATTATCCGTGTATTGACATTTAATACTCAGTATTTGCGTATTTACCCCTAACTTTAGTATGACTAATGTGTATCTGTCTGTTTTACATACTCTTCATCTGTAACCCCTTTAAAATAAGGATATTTGCGCATGCGCTTAAATAAAAATAAACATTAAGAATATCCAATTCTCAAGTTGATAAACAATTAAATAAGGAAAATACGTTTAATCAGTTTATTTGTTCTTTTTATTAATTAAATGTATCACAATATTTCAGAGATTTTATTAAAATATTTTGACACATTGAGTACTTGATGGTAAAACTTTGAGGTAGCCTTTTTAGGAATGTCAACCGGAACACAACAATACTATACTTAGCACTGTTGTGTTATATAACTACAAGCAAAAAGGCCTAAACATCTTAGTTCCCAAGGTTGGTGGTGCACTGGCAATATAATGGATAATTGATATTTCTTATGGTGCCAATATCTACAGCCATCAGTTGGCCCATCTACCAGTCTGCTTATAATATTCCCTGTGATTTATATTGTCCAAATCATGCGATCCAAGATATTGTAGCTCTTAAAATGTCTGTAATGACTTGACTGGTTAACTAATCATAGCCAACAACCTCTACGTTATTGAGATTCCACCCATTCGCAAGAAGCGCTTTTGCTTCCTCATTTCTAAGGCGCACAGACAGTACCTGGAATGTCCTTCTGGCGTCTGTTTTTTCTGACCATTACAAATCATGTATCTTTTGGACAAGAGTGAAAGTGTTCCTAATAAGCAAGCGCATCCCATCTTACATTGCATCAATACTTACCACCAGCTGTAAGCCAATTGACAATATAAAAGAAAATTAATACTATTGCAAAACAAAGTCTTGATTTTGGCGGTAGAAAAACTGTATTATATTTTTATTATTTTTATTGCTAAAAACCCCAACAAAACTCAACACGTTAAACGTAAGTATTAATTGTACAGACATCATACTAAATAACAATAGGTAATAACAGTGGCTATTTATGTTAACCAAATAACAGATGATTTATCAGCGCAAAAATAATAAAATAACAGTAAATTGAATATTAATATTAGATTTATATGAAAAGTTATTATCATATTGTGTTTATACTACTGTGATGTATGTCACTGGCTACATACTATGGACATATTTTTCCAAGGACATGTATTCTAGATAATCTCAGTAGCACTGACTTCTTGGACGTCTAACAAGTATGCGTTTTGAAGAGTTTTTTTTTAGTTTATTGTACATTCGTCTATGTTCTTCAAACAGTCTAGTATTGAATAAATTTAAAGAAGATAAACACATTTATTTTAATTATGATATATAAGGATTTATATATTAATATGAAATTAAGTCCAATTAAGACGGTATTGCTGATGTCCATGAGCGACGTTTACTAAATCCCATCAGGTGAGCCCCTTATAACATGGAATAGGAGGTTTTAAAGCAGTAATAATTATTATTTAAACTGTATTTGTATATAGTAGTATATATACATAATTAAAGGATCGTTTCAGTCAACTTGATAATAGTTCTACCATTCGATTTCTAAGTTGAGTTCCAAAACTCAACACTGATTTACAACGGTAGGCCCTACCGCCAAACATCACAAGATTCAATTGCTGCCTTCTGGTGTAATTTCAGTACGTACACAACTAAGTGACGTATAGAAGATGTACGAAATTATTTATATTTTTTACAGTTCCAATAAGCGGAAGTTATTAACAATCAGGTTACAAATAAACCAAATTGCTTTTTTTTTTTTAAAAAAAAAACTGCTCTTTTAGTGTAAAACGAAATAATAATCTCTGCTCTTATAAAAATAATGACTTCGTTTTTTGTTTAAATTTTATATAATTAAATTTTATTTTATTATTCGAATTTCTTGTTTTTTAATCGAAACGGTTATCTTTTATGTCAGCGATAAAGAAACGCATGCGCAATATAAAATTATTTTAAAACAGATATTAAGATCCATGACCTCTTGTTTCTGAATTGCAATTTTGTCATATAATACGTATCAATAAAGACGTTGAAATTTAAATAATAATTACGCAATAGGTTAAAATAACATCACTTCATGGTAGATATATTTATCTATTCAAAATTTTACATTCGAAGACACAACGCCGAACTTATTCTATTATTAGTACGGTATTTGATAACTGCGATCAATATATTCTAAATCAAAATATTAATGATTTTAGATTTGCAATGTAGATTATATTTACTGGTGGTAGGGCTTTGTGCAATCTTGTCTAGGTAGGTACCACCCATTCATCAGATATTCTACCGCAAAACAGCAGTACGGTATTGTTGTGTTCCGGTTGGAAGGGTGAGTGAGCCAGTGTAATTACAGGCACAAGGGACATAAAATCTTAGTTCCCAAGGTTGGTGGCTTGTATTGTATTGGCTATGTAAGCGATGGTTGACATTTCTTACAATGCCAATGTCTAAGGGCGTTTGGTGACCACTTACCATCAGGTGGCCCAAATACTCGTCCGCCTACCTATATAAAAAAAAAACTGTCAAAAAACTCAGTAGCTTAAATAAAATAACAATACATTAAGTATTAAATTATTTTAAGTGTACAGCTTCTTATGCCTTATACCAAAAATGTAGATTAATATCCAGTGACGAAATGTACTTAATATGATTATTTTTAAATATTGTTACATAAAAAGATAAATAATATATTTGGGATCAGATGGCCATGTGTGAAAAAAAATGCCCCAGGACAAATTAATATATGACACCGTAAAATTCTTAGCATTATAAAGGTACTAAAAATAAACAAGAAATAACGTCTTGTTTAAAACAAAAACCAGTTCATGTTTTCACTAAATTAAGTAAGTTTTTATTCTTAACATATTTTTTACATAATAAGTAATAAATAGTTTTTTTATTGGAAAAATTAACGACGGTCACTTTAAATAAATTCAATATGCATAAAATATGAAATTTATAAGTGATAAAATTTTATTAAAAATTTTATAACCGTATAAAGTGTGTTATTGACAATTAGGTCCTATCAGATTTCGAGACGTTTGAACAATCTTAGTCTGTACAGCTATTCTGTGAGTACAAACTCGAAACCAACCACAGAACACTGACATAAAACCTTAGAAAGTGATATACGATATTGACTGCAACAATAAAAATATTACAATAAGGATACACAGATAAATACGGCTTAATGTTGAAAACCGTCTTTCGACAAGTTATTGTGATGCATATATCCATTAAATATTATAATTATTTTATAAAAAGTGTCGCTTATCACTTTTTGACTTTACTCGATCGTGTGATGCGATGAGGTTCGAGGTTGTTCTGGAACTTTTTAATTATATAAAGTTACATGATGTATTTTTTTATAGGTACATTCTTCTGCATAACCGTGTTATGCAAGAAGTTACACATGCAAGATAGCGTTATTGGCGGTATTGCGGGTGTAAGCAGGATAGCTGGATGTCTGGTTTTCGCCCTCGCACCGACACGTGCATGGTTCTATTCTGCACCTCTCTTTAATATCTTCAGCCATACTGGGCTTACTGCTGTCAGGTCGATTGCAACGAAAAGTGTAGCTGCAGAGGAAGTTGGTAAGTAATCCAGTACTTTTAATATTAATAACAGAATGGCCCGTCTATCGCATCCACCCAGTACCCACTCGTACGTACTGCGGAAAGATGAGTGAGCCAGTATAATTATGAACGTGAAGGATATTAAATTTCCCTTATTCCCCAAAATCCTTTTGTTGGCGAAATGTTTATTCTTTTTACAATGTCAATGTCTATGAGTAAAGGTGACCGCTTACCATTGTCGGTATCCTAAAATAAATAAGTAAGGTGTTTATTTGTTCTTCTAAGTAACGTTGAGTTTTAAAATTACTACCGCACTGGTAGTGCCTACCTGATCACTCTTACCCTCAGAGAACTCAACTGATTAAGTTAACTAAACAAGTAATTAATTAAATAAACAAGTGGCTAGCTGATAAGGCCACAAGATCCTGGGTTCAAACCCCAGCATGGGCTAGTAAAATGTTGGTGGGCTTAAGAAATTCTCAGATTTTGGAAATTGGCAGTGATATTTTTTTAACGTAAACATCCGCTATGTAAGGATTTTTAGAAATTACAATTTTAAGGGGTTGAATGGGAACGATAACTTTGTAGATAACTAGCCTTTGTTCTTTGAAGTTGGAAATATGAATAATTTAATCCTTGTTTTACCAGTACGAAGTCAGCCGGCAGACAGGCAGTTAGTATTTAATATATTTGAAATCTAAGAAAACTGTTAATGTTTTCAAAGAATTTTTCCTTTAACAAATTGTAATATGATGTCTGGTATAGATGCCAATAAAGTTACGAGCACGGTAACAATAACAGTATCATTGACTACGGAAATCCGTATATCGCTTATGTCATAGGAAACAAACCCCATCCAAATGTCGATAAATCCGCATACGAAACATAAAAATCCTAGTCAAAAACGGAAATCGAATCGACAGCTCTTGGCACAAAAGCTACTTAGATTGCTGCGGCATTTTTTTATTAAGTTCAATTACGTCAGATCTAAAACATAACTATTTACGTATTTTTAGTAGAAAAACATCTTAATATAAATAATTATTACAAATAAACAGTTAAATTTAGTAAATGATGTATTTTATAAAATGAAACTTGCAAAAAAAATTAACGAAAAACTTATTGGAATAACTATCATGAAATTATCTCACTATTATTGAAGGTTCTTAATGCAAATTTGAGTGTTATATTCCTAGTATTTATATTTAAGAAAGAGAGACGTACACTAATACTTTTAAAATTACTCGTAAGTCTATTTGAATAAATTATTTTACTTTGTTTTGATTTTAGTTTTCTAAATATAAACTAACAAAGACAATATGAGGTGTCTCTTAATCCAACACTAATATTGTTTTAGTATTATGTAATTTATCGCCTACAGTAACTTATTTTATTTCTCGTACATTCCAATCGCATTTACGCAACTTTACGCAACCAACGCATCATTACTAATGTGGGTTACTAAGAGTATTTCTATTTACATACAAATCTTAGCGGCAAATTACTTCCTCGTGGTAATCAAGATATCACATAATAGCAAAGAAATTTGTGCAATATATAATATATATATTATTATTAATAATAATAATGTTTTTATTTTTCAGGCATCAAGGCCCATACTTTTGATACATGGTTACACGTTCAATACATTCAAATCACACATTAATAATATAACATAACAAACATTAATAATGAGAAGTAGAATCACAATCACAAAAATAATATTTAAAATCTATAAGAATTAATAATTAAAAAGCCAATAATACAAATATATGATGAGATTAATTATAATTGATCATGTATGAGGCACATAAACCAGAGTATTACACAGACTTCTGGATCATCCGCCTCATCATATAACCGTTCACATCATTCGCAATAATCATTAGGATAGTGTTGGGACTACACTATATTAAAACATTTTTTTAATTTAATATTGAGAAGTTCCCCAATCTCCCCCAATCTCATCCCGTGGGTGTCGTAAGAGGCAACTGAGGGACGGGGAAAAGGGGGGATGGGCAGCAGCGTCCCCCCTCCCATAAACATCTTACCCCCTACTGCGCTCGCCAACACGCCTGCCCAGCGCGGTGAGTATGGGCAAACCCCTCCCTTAATGGCAGATGCGCCCAAAAAAAGGCCCCCAGTTACCGGCAAGCCCGCTAGGCCCGACCAAGGTAGCGGTCGCGGTATCGGCAGGGTAGGGGGTGCTAAGAATCACCGGTTCACGGCAGGCTACCGTATAAAGCGACTGAAAATGGCAACGTATAATGGACGCTCGATGAGGCTGGACCATCACCTCGCCGAATTAGAAGTAGAGTTAAGTCATATAAACTGGCATATACTGGGGTTATCTGAAGTCCGAAGACAGGGGGAGGACACGATAACTCTAGAGTCCGGTAACTTACTCTACTTCCGCGAAGGTGATAACCTCTCCCAGGGTGGTGTCGGTTTTCTAGTCAAAAAGGATCTCATTAGCAGCATTGTGGAAATCAGTAGTGTGTCGAACCGGGTAGCGTACCTTGTCCTAAAACTTTCCGACAGGTACTCCCTGAAGGTTGTACAGGTATATGCGCCAACTTCGACATACTCTGATGATGTGGTCGAAGCGATGTACGAGGACATCGCAAAGGCCCTCAACGACACCTCGAGGGCCCACTACAATGTTGTTATGGGAGACTTTAATGCTAAAGTGGGAGTATAAGATAGCGGTGAATCGAAAGTCGGACCTTACGGCTTGGGCTGCAGAAATCACAGGGGGCAAATGCTGGTAAACTTTCTCGAAGCGCAGGGGCTTTTTTTGATGAATTCTTTCTTTCAAAAGAAGCCTCAGAGGAGGTGGACCTGGCGAAGCCCCGATAACGTGACAAGGAACGAGATAGACTTTATCATTTCGAATAAAAGGCACATATTTAGAGATGTTTCAGTGATCAACAGGTTTAATACCGGAAGTGATCACCGCTTGGTTCGAGGCACTCTAAATATCAACTTAAAAGCCGAAAGATCGAGAATGATGAGGTCTACTCTCCGACCTACCATGCTCCAAGCTGCTCAAGGCTCCGAAAAGTTCCAAATGGAACTTCAAAATCAATTCACCGCGTTGGAAACCATAAGCAGCATTGATGAGAGAACCGACACGCTGGTCAAAATACTGCAAAACACATCCCACAAGTGTTTTCCGCCACAGAGAAGAGACAACGCACCAAAACTCTCTGCTGAGACACTCGAGCTCATGAGAAAACGACGAGAACTACCATCGTTTTTGTCAGATAAGGCCTTAAACCGAACAATAAAAACGCTGACGCGACGCGATCTCCGACGCTCCAATACCCGTGCCATCAAGGCTGCGATTGAGCAAAATCGGGGATCGAAAGTGTTCGCTCGCAAGTTTGGGAGGCCGCGTCTGACAAAACTTAAAACTGAAAATGGTGGGGTCGTTACCTCTAGGCCTGAGATTATCGGAGAAGTAGAGAGGTTTTATGGGCAGTTGTTCTCTTCAAGATCGGATAAACCCATGGGAATCAGTATTGATGACCAGCGCGCCCCTCTTATGCGCCATTACTCCGAGGAGCTCCCGGTCGTTGACCAAGGAGAGATTAGGGCGGCTCTAGAACAGCTTAAAAACAACAAAGCTCCGGGAGATGACGGAATCACAACAGAGTTGCTTAAGGCAGGCGGGACCCCGGTCCTGAAAGAGCTAGCAAGCCTCTTTAATTCCGTCATCCAACATGGCAAGACCCCGGAAACGTGGAGCGGGAGTGAGGTGGTACTGTTTTTCAAGAAAGGTGATAAAACCCTCTTGAAAAACTACAGACCAATCTCCCTCCTGAGTCACGTGTATAAGCTGTTCTCAAGAGTCGTCACGAACCGTCTCGCCAGACGACTTGACGAGTTCCAGCCCCCAGAGCAAGCCGGCTTTCGATCAGGCTACAGCACCGTGGACCACATCCATACTGTTCGGCAGATTGTGCAGAAGACCGAAGAGTACAATCAGCCGCTGTGTATGGCATTTGTGGACTACGAGAAAGCCTTCGACTCCATCGAAACCTGGGCAGTGCTCGACTCATTGCAGAGATGTCATATCGATTGGAGATATATCGAGGTACTGAGATGTCTGTACAACGCCGCTACAATGACTGTCCACATCCAGGACTGTAAGACGAAGGCGATCCAACTGCGCAGAGGGGTGAGACAGGGGGATGTAATATCCCCGAAACTGTTCACCAACGCGTTGGAAGACGTTTTCAAAACGCTGGATTGGACTAGGTATGGAGTCAATGTAAACGGCGAGTACATCTCACACCTTCGATTTGCCGACGATATCGTCATCATAGCAGAGTCGCTGGAACAACTCACCGAAATGCTGCGTAGCCTAGGCGAGTCTTCCCGGTGTGTCGGTCTCGGTATGAACTTGGACAAGACCAAGGTCACGTTCAATAGGCATGTCGTGCCGGGACCGATATACGTCGAGGGGAAACCTCTCGAAGTTGTTAGTGAATATACCTACCTAGGACAGATAATACAAGTCGGTAGGAACAACTTCGAGAAGGAAGCCGATCGAAGAATTCGCTTGGGATGGGCAGCATTTGGCAACCTTCGTCAAGTCCTCAAGTCGTCTATACCGCAATGTTTGAAGACTGTCTGCCATGGCATACGGTGCCGAAACGTGGACACTAACTGCGGGACTAGTCCACAAATTCAAAGTCGCTCAGCGTGCTATGGAGCGAGCTATGCTCGGAGTATCTTTGAAGGATAAGATCAGAAATGAGATTATCCGGAAAAGAACCGGAGTCACCGACATAGCTTGCAAAATTAGCAGGCTGAAGTGGCAGTGGGCTGGTCACGTATATCGTAGGACCGATGGCCGTTGGAGCAGACGAGTCCTAGAGTGGAGACCGCGAATCGGCAAGCGCAGCGTAGGGCGCCCTCCAGCCAGGTGGACCGACGACCTTAAGAAGGTGGCGGGCACCAACTGGATGCGGAAGGCGGAGGACAGGGAGCTTTGGCGCACCTTGGGAGAGGCCTATGTTCAGCAGTGGACAACGATTGGCTGTTGATTGATTGATTGATTGAGAAGTTGACGAGCAATATAACAATCCAATGGTAATTCCTTACCATCCATAGACCTTGATAATATAAGATGAATGTACATTTTCCTATATAACGCTAATGCAAAACCCCTATGCTTGTAATTGTTGCTGTTTCGTGTTAGAATAATAAATGAATGGAGTGGTCACTCAGACGAATACGAGATCATCAAGTCTTTGTTACGGTGGTTATTATAAAGCTGTTGAGATTGTATCGTGTATCGGAGTGAAATGTTATGCGTGTTATATAGAGAGCCTACCTTCTTTTTTCATGCTGGAAAAACACATTTACGTGTTTCCCCCACATTTGGTATGTGGGACTCACCAGCGCTGAAGGCGTCGGAATACCCACTAAAAAGCGATACCCACTCCGTCTTGTCGGGGGACGTCACGGGATCGCTTGCGCACACTACCGTGCCGTCCCTACGGTTGGCCCACCTCTGCATGCCTCCAAATCCTTGGGGTTTTCGGGGCATAGCGACCCCTAGCCCTGGCGACACTCACGGCGGAAGGAGAAGATGCGCATAGCGCCGACGTCTTCTCCCCGATCTTCTTCGGCGAAGCGGGTCAGCGGAGGCACTCTCCTCACGCTCCCGCTCCGCGGCCTCCTTCTGCGACATGACATTTTCGCAGAAGGAGACCATCTCCATCTACCACCTCTCGCTACTAAGCATGGCATTTATCACGTTTGGCAGCGAAAGGTCTCCGCCGATTAAAGTCGCCAGGGAAAGGCACTGAGGCCCCCAAACGGCACACTCCATCAGAGTGTGGCATGCCGTGTCCGTAGGTGCACTACACTCGTGGCAGGAGGGCGTTACCTCCCACCTGAATATTCTGTGCAGGTACTTACCGAAGCACCCATGTCCGGTAAGCACTTGAGTCAGTCTGAAAGTTAGTGTGCCGCCTTTTCTCGATACCCAGCGGCTCAAGTGGGGGCGAATCGCCTCCGCTGTCACTTGGCCTGCTGATGTGGACCTCAGATCCTCCTCCCACCTGCGAATCAGGGCTTGCTGGGCAAAAGCCCTGATTCGCAGCAACTTCTCCAATTCTGGACGGTCGCCACGCGACCTCACTTCCACTCGAAACCGGTACACTTCCACGATCACCTCCGCCTGAAGTTCCCAAGGCGGATAGCCCGCGAGAAGTGTCGCCGCCGTCCACGACACCGTATGATATCCGCGTATCACCCTCACCGCTATGATTGTATGCGACCTTCGCAAGAGAGCCTTGTTCCGAGCCGCGAGAGCGTCCACCCAGATGGGCGCACCGTACAGAGCCATGGACCGCAAGACACTGGCGTATAATCGCCGACATGGCGTTTCCTGCCCTCCTACATTTGGTAGGAGCCGGCTTAAGGCTACAGCAGCGTTGATGAGCTTCGGGCCAAGTTGGGTTATTAAAACCCTATTTATTACATAACACAAGAATACACCTTGTGTGTACAGACCCTTATTTACATTCGTTATATGCACGAGAATATACTGTATAAAAATGCGTTTTATCGATAAAGACATTAGCGTTTAAAATCACACAATGAGTTTGATAACTAAAGAATAATATTATGCATTGCAACTTAAGAGACTATGATGTCATAATAAAACGTGTATGAATAAAAAAATATTTATTTTCTCATTAGCAACCGATCTGTTGACCGCCAAATAACAATACAATTAATTCGGCCACGTCAGCCAATCTCAAAAGAGATTAGCCAACTGCGCTGTTCAAATTATAGTACACAATTGTGTGCTCAAATATTCTTTATTCCCTTACTATCATAATCCAATGGGATGGCAATCCGACAAGACAGGAAAGAGTTCAGACGTAGGACAAACGGCTTTACGTGCTTTTCGAGGCACGAGAGTATATACACATATAAATTCCAGACTCTGTCCTGCTACTGAGAATATTCGAAAGAAAAACCCAATCACTTTTTTTGGGTCTGACCTGGGGTTTGAACCTCGAAATCTGCGGCCTATAATATGTATATGAGCCGCTAGAGCAACGAGGCAGTCATATGTGTAATATATAATGGCAATAATTAAGTAATTTGTACGATTGTTTAATAAGTAAATATCGTTATGTATTCCAGCCAAACTCAGTTCAGTGATGGGAGTAATGGAGGCCATAGCCCCTTCAATTTACATGCCAACCTCGAGCTTCATATACGTTAAAACGATCGAGTCCTTTCCAGGCGCATTTTACTTATTCGACGCCGCGCTCACACTTGTAGCCTTGGCCGTATTTACGTAAGTATAACACACGTTTATTGAAACAAACTTTGCAAGGAAAATACATACTAACAACTAACTACATACTAGCAAGTTAAACTTGCTTAAAATGTATTTTTTAATGCACTTGCGACTTAATTCGTGTCGACGTTGAGGCACAGGTTTGGCTAACCATGAATTACTTTTGTGTAAATGTATCGACACTGTCACATTTGATCTTCATTAAAATTACTTAAAAAATAAAGTAAATTAAAAAAAAAATTGTATAACTTATATTGTTCTCAATACTTAATATATTTACATACATATTGGCAACCAGTCATCTTACATATTTTTACATGGTGGTAGGCTTTGTGGTCTGGGTCGGTGCCACCCACTAATCAGATATTCTACCGTCAAACAGCAATACTTAGTATTGTTTTCTTTTAAGTTGATAGATGAGTAAGCGAATATAAGTACAGGCATAGGGGACATAACATTTTAATTCTCAAGTTTGGTTCTTAAAGCGCCACTCTCTAAGGGTAATGGAGATCACTTACCATCAGGTTGCCTATATGCCTGTCCACCTATCTTTATTACAAAAAAAAATGGCCACTCGAATATCATAGCAAAATTCGAAGACTATAAAATAATCTAAAATAGAAAGTTTTAAATATAAGCTGTCATCTCGTCTCTTTACATAATTCTTTGCCTAAACTTCACTGTGGTTTCCGCTTGATGTGTGCGCAGACGAATTTAAATGATTATCGTTCCAAAAAGCATCTTTATATTTTATTAATGTTCAAATTAAATCAAATCAAAACTTGCATTCCGCTTAGTGGCGCTTGATGATTCAAAAGTACTTGTAAAAATCTATTGGATTTTTTTTTTAAATATTTTGTGTCAGAATTAAACAATTTTATACGGTCGTACAATCGATTACAGTAGTAAAAAATGCTTAAGTTCTACATCTGTAATTCCTATTAGCAGTATCATCAAAAATATTCATTCATTCAATAATGCTCTTAAGTGATTCATCTCATTAATATTATAAGAAGTTTTTACCTAAAAGTTCTTATGAAACATGCAAAAACTTTTCTAATTTATGATCGTTATTTGAATGATTTATAAACATCGATAAAAAAATATTTAAATAAAACTGTATCATTCAAATAAAAAAGTTCATAATATATACAAATACATCGCATTAACATATATTTAAATAAAATACTAAGAAGCTATAAATTTATTCGTAAAATGAAATATAGAAACTAATAATTTTAATACCATATCAAAAAGTACTTATAATGCGTTTATATCTGTGATTAAAAAAAAAACAAAAAATATTTCTTCTTAATTTAAACTCAAGTGATTAATATTTCAGATTGAAGATAAAATATCATTGGCTTAAAAGCCCGTTGTTGCGTAGTTTCACTTTTACTTCTTTCCTTATTTGACCATCAATATAATAAAGTATTTATGTACATTTATATTTTGTACATAAACGTGAAAGTGAAGCTTTGTACAACTTGATGTTAATATTTAAATAACTTTAACTTGTTTTTAACAAGTTTTATCGCCTAATAACAGTCATGTTAATCAAGTTCCTCGTAAAACATAACTTCATTAAAGATTAAACAATAGTTGACGTAATTGTTTTCGTTAGATTTTTTATTGTTTAAAATAAAATTACAAATATTTACTTTCATATAAGTTGCGTCCATAAATTTTTTATCGAAAAAATGATCTTCTTAACTTAGCCATTTATATTTCGTAGCATCACACTTCTAGGTGTATATACTAAATATTGTGATTTAAATTCATTAAAAAACAATATCAGCAATATAATGCCAATAAATTTAGAATGTCATGTCAGGTAAATTTTTTTTTTTGTAACTCGGGGCGATAAAAAATTCTCACTTTTATCGAAAATAATTTACGACATGACAAAAACATTTCGCTCTTTCCTTTTACAAAATCCTGAATAATGTTTTTTTGAATAGAAGCTAAATGAATATTAAAATTATATATTTTTTTACAGGAATATTTACGTGTTAGTAAAGCAAAGAAACAGAGATATTGTCACAGACCCAAGGAGGAAAGAAGAATTCGCGAGGACGAACGAAGTTTCTCGATTCTAAAAAATAAACACCGACAAATAAATATTATATTAAAATTATTAATTTTTTGTTCAAATATATTTAAATTTCACCACAGCGTTATACTATAAGTCTATCTGCGTTTGCTTATTACAATTTTTAATCACATCATAATTATCATCAATAATTAAATTAAACATAAAATAAATATAATATTTATTTGAAATTTGCAACAACTAATCGCCTTGTGACAGTGAGAGAAAAAGCTCGTACGTATTAACACACTTTTGTATTAACATTTTTTCTTTCCTTTTATTTTATTATTGTTAGGAATTATATACACTAAAGTTCATTGTGTTAATTTAACGAGAGTATAAATATGCCATAATTTAAAGAATCCTAATTATTATTAATTTTATCTGATATCATCTAACCTCTTTTCTAAACGAAATAACTGGCTATTTATTAAACATTAATAATTTCTAGTTATCAAATTTACTACTACTGTATGCATAGCATAACCTAACACATTACATTAAAATCCTTAAACACCTAAAGCTAACATTTAAGTTCGTGGTCACACTAAGCTGTACGGTCAGCATTAAAATGTTTTCACAAGAGATTGTTATCAGATTTTTTTAAAAAAATACAACATATAATATGTGCGTCAAAATGGATGTGACGTCACAATTTATTACTGCAAAGCCTCATGCGATAAATGATTTATATATGTTTATATTTTTTCAAGATTAACTGTAATGTACGGTCAATATTGCCATAAAATTGTACGAATTAAATTCGTTGAATGCATTTTAGATTTTTATCGGTTGTTAGTATTAGTCTGCAATACTAAATTGTGATCTCAGTTTTGGTAAAAAAACATAACTGATACTTTTTTTTTTCAAAGCAATACTTAAGACTGTTTGTTATATTATAAAACGTTATTGTTATTGTTAAAAAAAACATATTTATAAATATTTGACTATCTTTATTTTTTATGCACGTTACCTTATAGTTTTAATTATACATCGACTTCCACCTTAAAAGAAGCACATACGACTAATAAACACTATTGTTTTATATAATAAGATTCATTTAGAAAAAATAAGAATAAAAGTTGATTGAAATGAAGTTACGGTATTTTATTAAAGGACCTTTATTAAACTTGATTAAGAGTTTTTTTCACACATGCTAAATAGTTGAGCTAAGGCTCTCGTTATGAGCAGAATACTGTTTCTATGCGGGTATGTGGACTTCACCATGTTTTTCTTCAATGCCACGCACGAAATGAGCTATAAACACAAAGTACATGGAATTTCAGTGTCGCTTGGGTTTAAACCCGTATTTACGTGTTCTAAACACTCGGCTACCTTGGCTCGTATTACTCGGCAGGTATAGAGACTGGCCGCCGTGGCCACCGTTTAAAACATCATCATAATCACTATTAAGTATATTATGGCTTTAGCGAAGTTAACATTGGTCCAATGTCAGCCAAACACTGGCCATACGAGTACTGGATGTTTAGCTGCGTATAAGGCAGCAAATCATATCGACACGATACATTTTGTCATAAGAAAAAGGCGCAGAAATATGCGCTCAATCTATCACGTCCCTTGAAGAATAAATATATTTTTTACTGTTACTAATTGTATGTTAAATCTTAAAACTTACTTTTAAGCCAATCCAACTGATATCACACACCTCAAGGTGACAAGGTATTCTACTATACTTAGATATCGCATTATTTTCAAAATCGCGAGAAAATAAAGTTTATTTTAAAAAAGGTTTTACTGTACCTTTTTATATATCTGATTTCTTGTGTAGTCGCCTTAACCATTTTTAAGTTCAATGTCCCATTATCACGAGCAAATAAAATAGAATAAGTGGTGTTTTTAGAACACTTCAGTATAATTGTTTATATCGTTACTTATGGTATAAATAAATCGTTATATTATAATATATATTTATAATTTTGCTCTGATTTTAAGGAGTTTTCTAAACTAAATAACTGGCTATTTTTTAAAAATTAATAACCTCTATTTATCAAATTTACTATTAATTTCACTATCTGCATAGCATAACCAATCACACTTCATTAAAATCCTTTTAATATCTAAAGCTAACATATGGGCGTGGTCACACTAAGCTGTATGGTCAGCATTAAAATGTTTTCATAAGAGATTTATTTATTTATTTAACACTTTTTGCACAACATAAAATTAAAATGAGAGAAGTAGGAAACAATCAAAGAAAAAGAAAATAAAAAATGGTGCGCAAAGGCGGTCTTATCGCTTATAGCGATCTCTAACAGACAACCTTTGGTGAAAGAATTTTGTAAGAGAACAGGTAAGTGCATTTACATATAAAAAGGAGATACTAAATATTTAATAGACTACACATATCTACATCCCACTAACCACATATACATACATACATACATACACACACATACACATACATTCATACAAATATATATATATATAATTATTATTTAGCATATACATATTATATATAATTATAGAGTATAAAATTATATATAGATAAATTATAAACCACATACTATTTCATACATACATACATACCTTACTTGGAAATGGACAAATAATAGCTTTTCAAGCGGTATTTAAAAATACTCAATGAATTCGACTGCCGAATATCTGTAGGCAGTGCATTCCAAAGTTTGATGGTTTTTGCAGTAAAAGAGTTACTGTAGGTTTGTGTCCGGCTGCAGGGGGTAACTAGTTTATTATCATCCGAAGAACGCAGGTTGTGTGCGCTGTCGCAACCAAGAAATTTAAAGCGTTCTTTAAGGTAAGATGGTGTGTGATCGATATAAATAATAGAGTAGAGAAGAGATAAGGCGTGTAGATTTCTTCGTAGTCTGATTGGCAGCCACTTTAACTGAGACCGATACTCAGAGACATGATCAGACTTTCGCAGGCCAAAAATAAATCTTATGGCTATATTTTGCAGCCGTTCTAATTTATTTAGGAGGTCTTCAGTTAAGTCCATGTAGCAGACATCAGCATAGTCCAGTATTGGTAACAGGAACGTATTAGCTAAACTGATCTTTGCCTTGATAGGCAATAGGTTTTTCCATCGCCTTAAGAAACCAATGATAGCGAAAATCTTACGACTCATTTCAGTGATTTGAGGTACCCAGGAAAAGGAAGCATCAAGAAGTAGTCCAAGATTTCTAACAGTCTCTTGCATGTGTAATATTTGGCCCTCAAATAAGATTGGAGGTAGATGTTTATCTTGGACCCTCGTCAGAAGCTTATGACTGCCAAATATAGCCACTTGCGACTTGCTCGGGTTCACTTTGAGACCGTAAGATTTACACCATTCGGATATCTTTGCCAAATCATGATTCAAGGTTGCAGCTGCCTCATCGATACTGTCTAAAGGAGCGGTAACGTAAATTTGTAGATCATCAGCATATAGATGATAAGAGGAGGAAATAAGTGAAGAGAGAGTATTAATGAATATAGAAAAGAGAAGAGGAGAGAGCACACCACCTTGCGGGACACCGGAAGGAATATCTAGATAGGATGAATATTTATTATTAGCCATTATGCATTGCTGTCGGTTAAACAGATAAGAGTGGAACCATTCAATGACAGTAGAATCTATGCTTAGCGATCTTAGGATTGCCAAGCATATGTCATAGTCGATGTTATTAAAGGCATTTGAAAAGTCAAGGAGAGCTAGTACAGTCACGGATTTGTTATCAATACCCTGGCGAATGTCATCACATACCTTAACAAGAGCTGTAACTGTATTATGGCCTAATCTAAACCCAGATTGAAAAGGGCACAGGATTTTATTAATAGTGAGGAATTGGTTTAGTTGAGAGTGAACAACACGCTCTAACACCTTTGAAAGAAATGGAAGAACAGAAATAGGTCTAAAATGAGAAGGAAGCAAAGGATTGGAAACTTTGGGAATAGGAATCACGAGAGCTTTACGCCATACAGAAGGAAAGGCACCATGTAAGAAAGAATAGTTAAATATATGGCATAAAGTAGGCAATATACTGTTAAGGGTAAGAAGTATAAGTTTTCGACTAATTCCGTCACAACCGATTGCATCAGATTTGATGCATAGGATGTGTTTTTTTAATTCTCCCATGGTAACAGGACTGAATTGGAAAGGAGGATAGCTAGGGATTGGCAAGGAATGGAGATAGTTGAGTGTGATGGATTTGTACTGATTGTTTAGAGAGGAAGAGGAAATAAAGTGTTTATTAAGATCATCGAGATTGAAATTGGCAGGAAACGTTTCTCGCTGACGCCCTATCCCCAATGATCTCAAAAACTGCCATATCCTAGATGTTCCGCTTTTTTCGATAGCATTAGTAAAGATTGTTATCAGATATTTTTTTTATAAAATACAACATATTTCAAGGAGTTAATTTTATTTTGGATCTAGAACTTTATAAATGAGTAAATAGATTACGTTTACTTGCTATGATGACACCAAAATTTTTTAAATGTATACTAATATTATAAATGCAAAGGTATTTCTGCCTGTCTGTTAAGCTTTCGTTGTTAGAACACAGAACCGATTATGATGAAATTTGTTAAGCAGCTCGAACTCCAAGGACTACCCCATGATAGAGGAGTAACAATGTGACATAATATTATCTCATATGTATTTACTAGCTTGGTATTCCGACATTAGAAGAATATTAAGATATTAGCCCATGATATTGCTTGTATATAATTGGATATAATAAGCGACTATCTAAAAACATACATTAAGAATCCAAACAAAGTTGTTGCTATTTATTTTGACGAGGAGTAATATTGTTTGGCAAGTTAATATTAAACTTTTTGTTTTTTTTTTTTTTAAAATAAAACGGGTACAGTCTCTAAAAGGAAGATATATCCTGTTGAGCACTTTCTTATTGACATTTTATAACGTACAAACTATATCTATAATATTGGTACAGATTATATTTCTCAATAAATGTACAATCTAACGTAGAAATGTATTTTTAAATCAGACAGACCAATCCTGAAATTCTTGTTCATACAAACAATACATTCAGCTTTACAATATTAATATTGATTTAAACGAATAGTGCGTTAACTCGATTTTCTCATTAATACAGATAGTGGAAGGGGTTCAGATTCCTTGGGGGTATACTTAGAATTATTCGAGTCATGCCAGGTATTGCTTTGATGGATGATAGGAACTTCGGCACGAGTTTGATGAATTGCTTTACTCCGCAGATTTGACGCCGTAACAATTTAGTTAAAGGAGTAATAAGTTTTCTCTGAAAGATCTTATTAACTAAATTCTATTTGATAAAAACTATCTGTATGCGTCTTATTATATAATATTGATTGGTTCACATGTGTGTAAGACGCTTAAGTATATTAACGATATAATAAAAGTCAATATATTAAATACCCTGAAAAACTCCTAATGTAAAATTTGAATTCTGATTATTTCACAATAAAGATATTATCGATATTCACGAAAATTAAGTTCTTGTTCGAATTTGAATGGAACGTTAATTTTTTTTTAATAGGTATGCGGACGAGCATATGGGCCGCCTGACGTCCACGCCCATAGACATTAGCATTGTAAGAAATATTAACCATTGCTTACATTGCCCAACCTTGGGAACTAAGATCATAAAGTCCCTTGTACCTGTTATTACATAGGCTCACTCATCCTTCAACAGTAACAGTAACAGTAACAGCCTGTTAATGTCCCACTGCTGGGCTAAGGCCTCCTCTCCCTTTTGAGGAGAAGGTTTGGAGCTTATTCCACCACGCTGCTCCAATGCGGGTTGGTAGAATACACATGTGGCAGAATTTCAATGAAATTAGACACATGCAGGTTTTTCACATGAAAATTCAGTGGTGCTTGCCCGGGTTTGAACCCACGATCATCGGTTAAGATTCACGCGTTCTTACCACTAGGCCATCCTTCAAACCGGAACACAATAACATTAAGTACTGCTGTTTTGCGGTAGAATATCTGAGGAGTGGGTGGTACCTAACCAGACGAGCTTGCTGAACGCTTGCTTGCGTTTTTAAAAAAATGTTTCATAACTGTCACCCGTTGCAGTTGTAGGCGCTTATTATTTTATATATTATTTCAACATAAAACTTAACGAGCAAATAAATTATATAATGGCAACTGACACATTGCCAAAAACTACTAATTCATTATTTATAATAAGAAAACAGTATCGTAAATTAATTCTACCGAATAGCTGCAATTAATTATGAGCCGTGTTAATGAGTGCAGTGAAAACGCTGGTCTGAGGATGTACCTATCAAAAACGAAGATCATGGTGTTATCTAAACATAGCTTCGATGACATTGCTATCATTGTAGCAGGCCAAAAAATTGAGAGGGTGCGCAAGTACAAATATCTGGGGACATGGCTTAATGACACCTGGAGCTGTGAACAGGAGGTAAAGACTCGCATCGAAATAGCTCGAAGTGCCTTCTGCACGTTGAAAAAAGTACTCTGCAATCGCAGACTTAAGATCCCTGTGCGCATACGACTCCTACATTGTTACATCTGGCCTATACTTCTTTACGGATGCGAGGCGTGGACAATTAAAGAAGACCTCAAAAAACGTATAGAAGCTTTCGAGATGTGGGCTTATAGACGTATGTTGGCCATTAGTTGGACTCAAAAGGTCTCGAACATGGAAGTTCTGCGACGCGTCAACCAAAAACGGCAACTTTTGGAGACTGTCAAGAAGAGAAAAGTTGCATATCTCGGACACGTGCTTAGGCATGAAAGATATGAACTTTTGCAACTGATTATGATGGGAAAAGTTGCCGGAAGGAGAGCTGTTGGGCGCAGAAAAAAGTCTTGGCTGTGCAACATCCGTGAATGGACGGGAATCGCGAGTGCTGTCAAACTCTTTCGCCTCGCGAAGAACAAGAAGGCGTATTTAAAGCTGACTGCCAACCTTCGCTAGTCGGAGTGGCACTCGAAGAAGAAGAAGAAGAATAGCATTGGTATCATATGAGGTTGTATTATGTTTTGCCTGAGAGACATAAAATTCAAAGTCAAATTCACTATTAAATCTAAAAGCCTTGCTTAATGATCGTCAAGGTGTGCAATCATCTAAAAAAAATATTTTGTAATGTCCTTTAGCATACAAACGTTCCTTAACATTTCTCATAAATTTTACAATTTAATATTTTTGAACGTTTTTTAAAATCCTTTTGTAAAATACATTATTTATACATTGGGACCACAAAATAAATTGGGTAACAGAACTTTCGAGTCTATGCTTACGTAACAATTTCTGGAATAAGGTATATACACATATCTTAGACCCCATGGCCTGAGGTTGATTGATGATATAGAAATGGTATGTATTTGTTTGGTACCAGTGTCTAGTGACAAAATGTCATACCACCAGATGGCTAATAGGAGACCTTTGCACAGCAATGAGAAATTTACATTTTACTATGCAAAATTAAGTGGAAATAATCTAATAGATACTTAAGGCGATCTGTAAACTCTATGGTAATTATGTGTTTGTGTTAATTTAGAATACAAACAAAACACGTCCTGTATAAGCTTAGTATGATCGAAAGTAAATAAAAACATTACAATATTATATTATAATAGAAACAAGCAACAACAAATTTGTATTCAAAACCTCTTTGCCTAATAAAATTGTCCATTTAAAATAGCAAGGAATTTGTAAATAATTTCCAATCCACAAATGGATAAACATCAATTCATAAAGGTACGCATTTTCTTTCTTAAAATATAGCTCTCGGTAGTATTTATAGCTTAATTGTGTAAATACAAAACTGATAACAAAGGTATCCCTAAGTCGTCCAATAAAAAATAATCTACATGGTAAAAACTTTCCGTTTGAGTTCCATATTAGCTAGGTCAGGCTTTTTTTAATAAAAAATCTGCCGGATCGAATTTCATGAAAACCTATTCAGGTGCACGTAATACAATTACGCAATACCTTAATATAATTTTTCTTCAATATTTTCGTAAAGAGAAAAAAATCTACCACATGTATACAAAAACTTATGCAGACAATATATATATATAAAAAAAACAATAGTTTTTATGGAACCATAACCTTTAAAAACATTTAGAAGATGAGCAAAACTTAGGGCTTTTAACCATTCGACTCATAGCTAGTAATGTAATATTTCGACTCACAATTATTAATAATGTAGTTAGGTATGGACATTATTCCATTTTCATCATCAGCCAATCGTTATTTTTGCTGAACATAGCTCTCCCAAGGTGTGCCGTCTCACCGTCTTCCGCATCAATCCTAGCAGGATTCCTTTTTCAGGTCATCGATCTAACTGGCTTGAGGGCGCCCGCCCCACACTGCATTTGGCGATCCACGATCTCCACGGCCATCGGTCCTTTTCACATTATTTATACTGCAGCTTAATATCAATACGATGGATTGCCATGTATTGATTTAAATGGTGAGAAATGGTTGTATGTTCTCATTTATACATTATAGACACAAGATCAAATAGGAACAGATGTTAGATAGATATCTAGATAGATGGTTAACGGCGCGTTAACAATTTAAGTAAAGGTTTCTACTTGCAATGTCTTAATGACTAAGGGTGACCACTTACCATCAGGTAAAGTATGATTTCGTCTACTTTCCTGTAAAAATAAAAATACTTAATATATCGAAATATAATATATGTAACAGCCTGTGCATGTCCCACTGCTGGGCTAAGGCTTCCTCTCCTTTTTTGAGGAGAAGGTTTTTGGAGCTTGTTCCACCACGCTGCTCCAATGCAACCCACATTGGTAGAATAGGCATGTGTCAGAATTTCATTGAAATTAGAAACATATAGGTTTCCTCGCGATGTTTTTCTTCACCGTCAAGTACGAGATGAATTATAAACACAAATTAAGCACATGAAAATTCAGTGGTGCTTGCCCGGGCTTGAACCCACGATCATCGGTTAAGATTAACGCGTTGAAACCACTAGGCCATCTCGGCTTTTTTAATATAATAAATTTGAAAAAGTATTTTTCAATAGAAAACGTAGTCGATACATAGTAAGCTGATCATGATAGAATCGTTTACTGGACCGTGAACACAGTGTAGTTGTCAAATCCAGATACAACACGTGTGTATTTCATGTATAATTCAGTTCCATAAAATTTAACCTGCATTCAGCAAAAGCTGTGAAATTTGTGTAATTACCAATATTCTCTTTGAATGTATTTGAAAGTGTAAAATTGAAAGCGGTATTCTATCTTCTTTCTATGAAATATCAGATTATATATTCGTATCATTTTAAATAATCTTATTGGCTTGAAATTCCCTTTGTACTAGTATACTAAATAAAATATGTCCATGGGAATGTAGGATTAATATTTATAGTTATGTAAATTTAATCCTTCGTAGAGAATACGTTTTGTTTTAATTAAAAAGTAGGGATAAGTGCTGACTTTTTACTTGAACTTATCTATAGAAATTACATTCCAAACCAATTGTAGCTTTACTTTTAAGTATGTCATGTAAAATCTTAGTCTACTTGAATAAAAAAAAAACTTTATTTTAAGTAATTATGTAGGTTGGGTAGTTTTGAACATTGTCAGCTGAAATCCATCTGTGACAATTTTTTTTATGAGCTAAGAAACCTTGTACTGAAAACTACTGAAAAATTTTATAACGAAAAGCTATTTTAGTTAAATGAAAGATTTCAAAATCACATTTATCTGGATTCAGTTCGTTACTACTCATTCGTAACGAAGTAAAAAGAAATTGAGTTACGATTTCCAAGCTAGAATCAAAATGAAGATAGAGAATAATAATTACACGAATACTTATCTCCACAGCCGTCAAAATACATAAATTAAAATCATATAATTTATCTGAACAACTTAAGCATTTAATCATTTTTATTAATTAATAATTAAAAAAGAAATATTTTAACTAATTCAAAAAAGCGTAATTCTAAGCAAATTTTTACAAGAAAACTAAAATTAGTTATGTGGAAAAACAAGACTGTTGGCTATTCTTACTTAGAACACATCTATGAAAGCTAATATGAAGTAGCCTTGACGACTATTTTCAAGGGAAGCTAGCTAATTTTGTAGATATTATAATTTATAAGTGTAAGAGTTAACAGCAGTGCACTTTTTTTCTTCAATCTCATAATTCAGTGTCAGAATCTGCTATAAGCTGATTATTAAACCAACGAGGTAGTAATTATTACTGTACTCAGGAAGCAGTTGAAAATATGGTTATTCTTCCACTTGAGTATAATTTCCGCGCAATGTCGAACGAGGGGCCCGTAACGATATTTTATTATTGAATTTCGAGGTAGGATGCGCAAATATTGGCTTAATACAGCCTTATATATAGACTCAACGATTTAATTTGCATGTTCAATACATACGCTGAAAAGGCTAAATAAAATTCCTTGTACCTTACAAATTGTAAAATTGGAAGTTATTTAAATAATAAATGAATAAGAATAATTCGAAATACGTTTATCTGTTTATATAGTAGAAAATAAACGTCTTAACTAATAAATGTTGTTAGTACCCTACTAAGAGTGTCTTCTTTCGAATGTCAAATCAATGATGACAAAAAGATAGGAATCGCAGCAAGTAAGCACCCGCAAAACAATACTTATGAATAAGTCCATTAATTTATATTTATGTAAAAACTAATTAGAAGTTTCTTATTTCATTTTTATTATTTTATGTAAGTGACAAGGGCAGGAGGCTCACGTGATGGAAAATGACAGCAACCGCCCGTGTACACCTGCAACAAAGGAAGGCTTGCAGGTGAGTTGCCGGTATTAAAGCAATTTAAATTTATCTTAAATAAATTTGTATGTATCGACTTTAATTCTAAATCAGTTGGTTCATTTATTTAGTAATGTAATT
Organism: Nymphalis io; assembly: GCF_905147045.1. Taxonomy (NCBI): domain Eukaryota; kingdom Metazoa; phylum Arthropoda; class Insecta; order Lepidoptera; family Nymphalidae; genus Nymphalis; species Nymphalis io. Next base: position 6,025,147 of record NC_065904.1, read on the forward strand.
TTATTATTAAAGTTAGTTCATAAAGCAAATATGGAACAATAATTTTCGTATTCCCTCATACCTCGATATCAAATGAATGTTATACATCAAATAAATGTTTCAAATCTGAAACACACAAATTGCTTTCAAATGTGTTATGATAAGTGTGTGTTCATGAATTTCGAATAGTGTAATAAATGTAATGATATTGAACACTCGTGGGAAATTACAGTATGTAGTTACAATGTCGGTATTTTTAGACATGATAGTGTTAAAATAGTAATGTTAATATAAATAAATTGAGGATAGTTTTCAATTATGTCTGAACTAGTAATTAGTATTAGATTGACGCTTTGATACTTTTCTATTTTTGACATTTCGAAAGATGGTGTATCTGTCAAAATGACAAAGTCTTTTATAAAAGTTAACTCGCTATTTATGAATTGGTTCTAAATCGTACGAGATACATTTTTATATACAGTTGCATAAGTTCGTGCATCGGATAGCACTATACCTTTGCGTAATGCCGGATATGTCGTTCCATCGGATTGAGTGTTAAGGAACACTTTGTTATGTCAGAAGTGCAATATATTATGTCAAGTGCAATTGGCTAGTCTATCTAGAGAATGGCCCGCGAAATCAGCCACTAGGAGATCATCAACGGCTAGATAGAGCCCGTTCAAACGCGCACCTATCAGTTTTTGTCACGGTATTTATTGCAATCATTATACAATCGACAGTAAATGCAAAGTTGATTTTCTCAACATTTTATAAAAATATTTTTTATTCCAAGCCTCTAATATCCGTCCCTTAAGAGCGTTGCGGTAGACGCAATATCCGAGTAACAATTTAGTTATCGTATCGACTGGAACTCTTATATCAATTAAGTACCTACATGCTATAATATTCTTGCAAGCTACTGTGAGCCTTATTGTATGGTAGCAGATATTATAATTGCCTTACTCGTTAACGATATTGAGCTTGTTTTAAGATCCGTATTGCTATATAGTCTTTGTGATAGTATACAGTATTATACCTCTAAGTATACTTTTAACTTATTTAAAGTAAAAAAATAAATAAATAAATTTGGAATGTCCCACTACTGGGCAAAGGTTTCCTCTGTCTTGGCAGAGAATGTATTGAGCTCATTCCACCACGCTGCTCCAATGCGGGTTGGTGGTTACATATGTGACATAATAAATTTAAATAAGACACATGCAGGTTATCTCACGATATTTACCATCACCGCCGATCATGAGATGAATTATAAACATAAATCACGCTGCTATGAATGAAAATCATTGGTGCTAGTCTGACTTCGAACTCACGATCAATGGTTAATCTTCACGCATTCTAATCAATGGGCCATCTTAGTAACCTCGACACTTATAATTATTTAATAATTGCAATTATAATGTTTTAATAAAATGCATTATTTATCCAACGATTTTAAAATTAATGTGTGTACAACGCGTCCCTGAGTGTTTGTTTTGCGTGCGCGCATGTGCTGTGTATGTAATTATCTATGTATGTGTGTGTCCGTGTACAGCAAATATAGCAATTGCAGTTCGATATTTTGATGCGCGAAAATGCATTTAAAATGATAGACTAAAATGAAATGCGAGTAAAAGATAAACGTTGCGCTTATGTGGCGCCTACTTGCTCGTCCGTATTGCCACTAATAAAATGGATAAACAATTTTCTATCTATACTACAGTACAGAACAGTAACTGCCTGTTAATGTCCCACTGCTGGGCTAAGGCCTCCTCTCCCTTTTTGAGGACAAGTTTTAGAGTTTATTCCACCACGCTGCTCCAATGTGGGTTGGTAGAATATACATGTGACATAATTTCAATGAAATTAGACACATGCAGGTTTCCTCACGATGTTTTCCTTCACCGTCAAGCACGAGATGAATTATAATCACAAATTAAGCACATGAAAATTCAGTGGTGCTTGCCCGGGTTTAAACCCACGATCATCGGTTAAGATTCACGCTTTCTAACCACTAGGCTATCTCGGCTTTTATATATTATATTTATACTATAAATAGTTTAAATAAATCTTTAATTCGAAATTTTAATTTATGTTATTTGAAAAAATATTACATATTATGTTTATCGTAATATTTACAAAAAAACATATTCCATTCTGATATGTCTAAACAGACTCGTGACATACGCCGTCACGAATCTGTTCGGTAAATGTGAATACGCGCTGGTTTTTTTCGGATTCTCATATAAAAATCTGATTACCTAAATCCAATATATTCGCTTAAGGAACCCTTATGTTTGAGAAATTGACATTGACATTTCATATACGATGTTTGAACCAGATATGAATATGACGAATTATTCCAACCTATACATCTCATTTGTAGTAATTTGCTTAAATTGAATATATTGAAAGGTTATTCTAAGTATATTAATACTTCTAGTATTTCTTTTAATATCAAATCATACCTACTTCAATACTTGTATGTGTGTGTTCAATGTTTTTTTTTTTTAAATATAGAACACACTGATTATTTATTAACCTTGAAACAATATAAATTATAAATCAATACGAAATATTATAAAGAACAGAATCGATAAGAGAATCGATAGGGGGCGAAGATATTTAAAGCAAAAAGCGACAAAAAATATTTATATTATTATATTAATACAATTGCAATGTATCTATATAAGAAAAAAAAAACAATTAAAAAAAAACTATTCAAGTGGTAGAGACAGTAAGTCTGTGGAAATTTAATTTTAAATAATAATAAAAAATTGGTACGTACTTCGTACCAATTATAATAAAAAATTGGTACGTACTTCGTACCAATTTTTTATTGCTTTTCGATAAAACAAATGATTATAATATCCAGGGACATTATTCACACACGGGCATCTGATCGCAAATTAAGCAGAGCTTGTGCTATGGAAACCAGACAACTGATATAATACATATACTACTTTTTTTTTGTAAATACATACTTATATAGATAATTACACCCAGACTCAGGACAAACAGAGATGTTCATGCACACAAATGTCTGTCCTGGGTGGGAATCGAACCCACAACCTTTGGCGTGAAAGGCAAGTATGATGAGACAATGACGCTAACCGGCTCGTCATGATGCATGAAAAATAATTAGATCTAATTGATATAATAGAAAAGGCAGTTTTATGGCTAATTAATCATTTCTTCCAGACTACCCAATCGAAAGGGAGAGTGTAAGAAACCGGTTAGGTGCAGTAATAGAGTTATATATTATTATGATAATTTATTCTTATGGTCGTACACTCATATGTGTATCTTATCAATTCCCGTTCTGTTATATATTATTTTAATTCAATGTTTATTGATTTATGAATAATTATATGAATTCAGTCCGAGTATGGACTTATCTACCCTCATACCACTAAAAATTCCTTGGAAATTTTTATTTCCAAGCTACTTAAGGCATAAATTTAAATGTGATTTTTTTTTGCATATTACCAATAACATAAGCGTAATAGGTTGCGTGCGAATAGAAATAAATATTTTTATAGAATAATTTAAAGCATCGCAATTACAGTATTTGAATTATATTTTTTTACACAAACTTATCCTTTGTTCATTTTTATATTTAACACTTACATACTTCCAAGCTCCCGATACACAATATGTATTTTCTACTTACAATTTTCAAGTCATAAATACGTTTAATGACAAAACGATTTCACAGTAATTATGTCCATACTGTTCTATATTTGAGTAACAAATGCATATGCAAAACCATAAGAAACAAGCGTTTGTATTGAGAATTTGTATGTACAGCTATTTTATTCAATGATCTGAAATTGAGGCCAAGAGCGAACAAATAGGTATTGAGCCAATGACGTTAAATTAAACCAATAATCCCCGCATTGTCTTTGATCTTTGTTAACGTTTTATGTTTGGGTCTACTTTGATTTTTTAAGATATTCGAATACACTGTTAAATTCAAAGAATAAAGAATCCATTCGAAATTAACATTTTAGTTTAGCGGCAAATCGATTTTATAGCTCTAATTACAAAACCAGTCTTTATAAGAAGGTTTATTATATTCCTAGTAATTTTCGTGTATTCTTGTGATCATACAAGCATTATCTAAATGAAATAATTAAATAAATCATAATATATGACGTCACTAAAAGGCTATTTTACTAATACTAAAATTGTAGTAAGGATAGGTGCTAAACAGCAATGTTTAGTATAAATTGTTGCGTTCCGGTGTGAAAGGTGAGTGAGCCAGTGTAACTACAGGCACAAAGGGACATAACATCTTAGTTACCAAGGTAGGTGGCGTATTGGCGATGTAAGGAACGGTTATTATTTCTGACATCGCCAATGTCTTTGGGCAGTGGTGATCACGTACCATCAGGTGGCCTATTTGCCCGTTCGCCTGCCAATAACATTAAAAAAAGTTATTCTACCGCTTATCAGTAATATTTTGTAATACCGTGTTGCTGTTTGATACGTGAGAGTGTACGCGCAAAAGGGACATGACATCTTAGTTCATAGGAGTAGGATCAATATCTAAGATCATATTTAAATTTATTCAATTTGACATCATTAGTTATGAAAAGTGTACCCTTTTCCCACGCCTTGCTAATAGAGAAGGAATTTAGTATGGTATACTTTTATACTAGAATAGGATATCCTTACATAAGAGGAAGGTACAGCGTAGTTCAGGACGACTGGACATTTATTAATTGTACAAATACCGATACAAAAAAATCATTAATAATATCTAAATTTAAACAAGAAAATATATTTTATTCAGCTCTTTTACAAATATATTCTTACAAAAGTTACAAAAAATAATATTAATCCAAGCGTACAAAGGTACGTATTTATCTCTGTTGGTAACATTACATATTTTAATATGTAATGTTACCAACATAACAATAATAATAAACAATAATATTATTGCCATTATTATAATATATTTGTCGTTTTGCTTAAAAAAAGGTTTAACTAATCGAAAAGAACAGTGAAGTAAAATATTATGTTGTTATTAATAAATTTCTTATACAGTATTTCATGATAAAATGAGTAGTTGGGTAATTTATTAGGATAAAACTGGCCTAAGTCTTCAGTTGATTTATTGCTATAAGCTAAATATTAAGAGTGTTGTCTTAAAACTGTCCGTTACTAACGTCTTAATAAGATATACGATTAATGTTCTGCGATGTTATTACGCTACTATACTGTAAATAATTTTATCTAATGGAAACACTGTATTTCTTCGTGTATAATAAATTACCAAGTATGATTATTTTATTAAACGTTATCACGTGATTGTTGCCAAAACTCGAAAAGTTTTCGAAAAATTGACGCCTGGCGACCGAAAATATATTTAAGAAGGACTTGGCTCTATGTTATACAGATTTAGTGTTATCGGTTGGAACTCGACTATAAATAAGCAATGTAAGCTTATATTTTTGTGGTGTTTTTGCAAGTTGTGTTATATTTGAAATTTATTTTATAAAAACAGGTCTTATATGTCATCATCCTACCGTTAAAGATTATCTGGATTTGATTTAAGGAAGCAATAAGATTACATTAATTGCATTAACATAGGGTAAGTCATTTTTTAACTTATTTATAAAGAAGTTGTATACAATAGTCATTCAATACTATTTTTAAAATTAGTGAATAGATCTCTAAAAAATGAGTATAATTAGTACACATACGTATACGTAATAAAGAAATAAAACAAAATATTTTTTTTTTAAACATTTATTGAAATAAATATTGATGACAAGTTGACAACTCTATAAAACTGTAAACTTGGTCTTGATACAGCGCATTCACAAATTAAACTTTGTACTGTAAAGTTATAACTCAATCTTAGAGAGCTATTGTCAATAAGAGGCTGTGTTCCCGTATTAATACGTTTGCTTTTATACCATGACAATGCTATTATTATATATATTTACAACTCTCAAACCTGCGAACAAAATAAATACCTATATTATTATAATAAACTTATTAAGGTACATAAAGGTACAGATTTATTTATTACACAAATAAGTATTTGTAGCCAGTGGAGGTTTCACTATAAAATGAAAGACCAGACAAACCGACAAACTATCCTAGCCGAATGTATCAGCACTGCTTTTTGAGCTGCGATTGAATTGCCTCAGAATATTGCCGCAGACGGTGAGCGAGGCTGATTCAAACCATTTGCAGAAAGAATTCCGATGATGACAGTTTCAGAGAATGTGTCATTTCACCATGTGACCTGTGGTTGCAAGATTGTAAAAACCCTATGAGATAAATTGAGACAATTTCATTGTCACAAAGTTTTCGACACATGGAATGGTGATGATGACCTTCAAAAATTTACCTGGACCATCCCCACCATATTAAGCTTATTTATCAAAGTCGTTTTGTCCATAATGATGGACCCGATCCCAATACAGCCGTATTCTGTCGCGCTCGAGTCCAGGCATCGGTCTATGGCAACTTTTCTTCCAGAAAGCCGTATTTCGAAACATGGTCCTTGTAAAAGATTTTGACTATTTAATTATACTCAGTGCACATGCTCAGTGCTAGTGAGCGTAGAACAACCTGAATGCCCATGTCTGTCACCGCAATGGCGACAGCTCGAGATGGTCGAGAGGTACAGCTACAATCTATGATGTCGTCCAGCATTTACTTTCCGTTTCTTTTTTATCTAATAGTTTCGTTAAGCTTTAAAATGTCTATGCGGCTCAATCTTATTTAATATAGAAGGTCATAAGTGCTAAGTAATGGCAGCTTCTAAACCTCCCTTTCGGCCATGTGAGAGAGCCTTTTATCACATACTATAACCTATCTAGACATTGGATATCTGTCGATTATGATGTTATTATGCAGTAATACTATAATAAAAGTCTCTAAACACGTAGCTATTTACGACTGTATGCTTGTATGTATTGTTATGACTTTTTTATTTTGCCGTCAAGGAAAACTTTTATGTTATTTTATTTAAATGTAAAGTGCAGATGATGTTATTCAGAAAATAAAACGCTACAACGCTTAATATATTGTATATATATAAGATTAGGGCACATTTCAAGGTATATATAACTCCGATCTGTGACCTCTGTTTGACAAGAGACTGTCTGAAAATAAAAATGATGTTTATTATTTGCTGGTGAATTAATGCTTTCAATATTATGTTTCACGAGACGAATAAATAGCTGATCAAAGTACACATCGGTTTGTTTCGTTTTGTTTAGGATTGCTATTGCAACTATTATAATTTATGAATTACAATAGTTGTATTAGCAATCCTAGTTCCAATTTATCTATTAAATTAGTGACAGACGTTCCAAGTCAATAATAATATTTGCCAAAACTTGAAAAATAAGAAAGAAAACTTAGATCTATAAAACTAACTTTTATATTGCATTCTTTTGATTAAAGTATTTAAGTCCTGTAAAATTTAATTAATATTAATTTACCTTATGTATAAAAGTTTTGTACGATACAAATAAATCACAAACTAGAATTAATTAAATAAGCAACTAAAGTTTTTATAAGCTTCATAAAGTCAATCAACTCTGCACTTATGAAATAACTTAAGTCCTAAAAATTAAATACATTTTACGCTATCCTTTTTACATTGTATAGTATATGGTAACCCTAAGTCTATTGTAACGTCATATATTAAACCAGTTGAAAGGAGATTGAACTTGATATTGATTCTCTCTAGTCAAGCACACTGGCAATTCAATAGCTTATGTACTGATCGAAGTTGGTTTTCAATGCATTAAAGAAACCACTCTTTATTTCAAGTTTTTTAAACCGTGCACTTTATAATGTTTGTATTTTACGGCTTTACGGCTATCATTTACCTTAAAATTTGGTAGAATAATATTAGCTATAGTTGTTTTTATTATATCAATAAAATTCCTAAAACATAACTTGTTTACCGGTTGCTTAGTTTATAATTGATTTCTGACTGACTGCCTCGTTGGTTTAGTGGCTTGATGTAAGGCCGCAGACCCGGAGGTCCTGTGTTCAATTCCCAGGTCGGGCCGATAAAAAGTTATTGTTTTTGTTTTTGTTTGTGATATGATTTTTCTGTCATAAAATTTTCAGTAACATCCCGGTCTGGAAGTTGGAAGTGTGTACACGCCCGTACCTCGGAAAGCCCGTAAAGCCGTTGGTCCTGCACCTGAACTCTTTCCAGTCATGTCGAATTGTCGTCCCATCGGATTATGAGAGTAAGGGAAGAGAGAGTACACCTGTGGTTGCACACACACTTGTGCAGTATAATATCTCCTGCACAGTTGGCTAATCTCTCTTGAGATTGGCGGCCGTGGCTGAAATGGGTCTGGTGGACATTATTATTGTTGTTAATTGATTTCCGTAGTTCTGTCATCATTGACTTGAAATTCAAAGAGATAAGACATTGCATTGTTTAGCAAATCGATATTTATAGGGAAGTCATATTTATATTATAATTATGAACACGTATAGACAAACAAGACAGTTGTTCTTCTTAGCTACTTACATATACACAAATTATAAACAATTATTTTATATAACCCATATCTCAAGCAGATGTCAGATCTTAAAATAATACCTTTAGGACTTATAAATCAAATAGCAACGAAATAATAATTAATTCTAAGTTAGGTTTATCAAGATCTTTGTATTTGCATTAATCTTTTTTATATATATTAAAGATGATTATCATCTTTGACAAATTATCAAAAAATAAACGACATTTAAAAACTATTTAGTTATATAAAAGTTATAAAGCTAAAGCTTAATTTTATACGTTTTATTGTTACCTTTATATTTCAATGATACTTTGACTTCTAATAAAGCTAATCTGATAAAAAAATATAAATATATAAAACCTATTTCCTCTACATTTTCACATCGGATAAATATAATAATCAAATACCCTAGTTATCGATACTCGAAAACCCGCAATTCACTACTTATAAATATATGCATTTCTAAGAATATCGTTTTTAATTAGGTATATTTATTGGAGTTAGGTATTTTTTTTATTATAACCTTTTTTTTAAAGTAACAATAAAATGCTTCAGATTAATAATCTATCGTTTATCGCTGTCAGTCGTTTTTTAATATATAATCATATAGTTAAGTCGTGATTGCGTTAGCTCCATATGCCGTAGAGAACGCTTATTGCTTTTTTTAATCAAACCTTATTTTCGCTGCCATTGGGAAATCATGTTGTCAGTTATAGTATTACGTTTTCATTTAAGTTTATAAATTAATCTCGCACTGAAAAAGTAAAGGAGACAGGATAACATAATACATTTATTTTTATATTTGTATGTATGGTGTATATGAATTAGTATGAGCAAATTGTTTTAATGTAAAATAATTAAATTTTCCTTTACACTTCCTTAGATTGTTATTAGTATTAAGCCTGATTTCGTACAATGTATATTTTGTTTTTTCTGCTATCAAGTATCAAGTAAATAAATAAATCCATGCAAGGTATTTAACATATCTGCCGCATGTAAAATTCCATATTATTTTTCGTAAACTCCAAGCGAGACACGAATTATGAAAACAATTGAAGTTAGTGATTATTTTAATTAACCAATACATATATTTTGTGTGTGCGTTTGCCCGTGCGTGCTTGCGTGTGTCCGTGCGTGCGTATGTGTGTGTGTCTGTCTGAGTTAGTTTATTATTTTTATGTAATATATTGTAAATCTTAACTACTTTACGAAAGTTGATTACTAATTCGCAAACGCTTATATAAATAAACACTGATATAAGAAATAATTTTTTTTATTCCTAACACCGTAAACAGGCTGTCAAACATCGCTATTAAGATGTCCCTTGTGCTTATAATTATATACCTATTAAATTAAAATATAAAAATAGAAAAAAAAGGACTTTCACAAATTACAAAATAAATCACTGGTGGGAGGGCTTTGTGCAAGCTCGTCTGGGTAGGTACCTCTCATCAGATATTCTACCGCAAAACAGCAATACTTTATATTGTTGTGTTCCGGTTTGAAGGGTGAGTGAGCCAGTGTAATTACAGGCACAAGGGACATAAAATCATAGTTCCCAAGATTGGTGGTGCATTGGCTATGTAAGCGATGGTTGACATTTCTTACAATCCCAATGTCTAAGGGCGTTTGGTGACCACTTACCATTAGGTGGCCCATATGCTAGTCCACCTTCCTATTCTAAAAAAAAAAATCCGAGCATCATTAATGAATACTGCTGTGATTGTTTAATTTTTTACGCTAAGACTTCTTACAAAAATACTTATCAAACTAAGTCCGACCGATTAAAGTTTTCTTTCGTTCTTAAATATACAAAGTAAAGGCCAGACGCCATAGTTGTACATCAGGGCTACCAGATTCAAATAAAAAACTCGTTAAGTCAGGATATTCTTATTTCAAACTTGGCTTAACAAATAATGACAAATTAAACCAAAAAAGTTTTACAAACCAAGTAACTATTTAAATATAACTTGTGTTTTATGATATATATTACCTGCTAGGATCTTGCAAGCCCTAATCGAGATAGATTATAGGATCCTGGCATGGTATGCAATTACTTTAAAATAAAGTTAAAGTTTAAAAGCCTGCTATGTATGCACACATAACGAGTCTAGATAAAGCAGCAAAGTAGGCAACCAAATAAGCAAATTTAGTTAACTTAATGCTCTCTGGTCGAGTTCCAGAAACAATCACACCGGTCCTTTATAGTGCAAATTTAGTAGCTTTATTAAAAAAAGATGGAGGAGTACGTCCCATTGCAGTTGGCAGCACCATTCGGCGACTAGTCTCTAAAATATGTTGCAATATATTAAGAAGCAAATTAAAAAACAAATTCTCAACAACTGGGTTTTGGTATACAGGGATGTGAAGCGGCAGTCCATTCTGCTAGAACCTTTTTAAGTGAATTCGAAAATTATGAAATTTTCGTCAAAATTGATGTTCGGAATGCGTTCAACTCGGTTGATCGGGTAGCTATGTTAAAAGAAATTCCAGAAATATTCGACTATATGTGGCAATGTTATGGTTCTCCCACAATATATTGTTTGGCGAGCACGAATTTAATTCATCAGTAGGTTGTCAGCATGGTGACCCGCTTGGCCCCGCCATATTTAGTTTGGTTATACATCCAATAATTTCATAATTAAATTCAAAATTTAATTTATGGTACCTCGATGATGGTGTACCTACCACACCTGTACCTCTTTGGAAAGAGATGTTACAACAGTCATAAGCGACTTAAAAGACAATTTAAAAAAATTTGAAAGAGGGCTTAATTTAAATTGCAGTAAATGTGAAGTATATTTTTCAGAACCTATTTCTCTTTTACAAGAAAAGAAAAACAAAATTTTAAGTGATTTAAACCTTTTAATCCCTAAGATTATTACGGTAGTACTAAAGAAGAGAACACAGTACCACGCAATAGATGTGAGGAAACTTAAATAACTTAACATCCAAGATAAAGTGGCGAAAGAAATAAACGAGTGGGCAGCAGATGAGAAACCTGGGATAATGCGTACGGTGGAGGAAGAGTGGTGTTCAATGAAGAACAAAATATCAATAAGACACACTTGAAAAATTCGGCGTGAAGTTCGTTATGCTAGAGATGCTTGGTATCAGTGCAAGTGTGATTTTGTGGAGGACCTTTATGCTAAACATGATGCATTTAACCTGCATAAGGAAATCTTTGGTAGGACACAAAAAGACCACTCACCAACTTACGGACGAAAATAATATTCCCATATTAGATATATCAGGAAAAAAACACCTATGGGAACAATACATTTCATCAATGTTTGCCGACGATTTTCGAAGCATAGCGATAAATTGTGATCCAAATGAGGGATCCTATCCTGAAAAATGAAGTCACAAACGCTCTTAAAAAAGCTAAAACGGGAAAATCAACCGGACCGGATAATGTTCACATAGAGGTACTCAAACTTATTGAAGACGAAAATATTGACTTCCTGGTTAAATTCTTTAACTTGGTATACGAGTCTGGCCACTTACCCAAAGACTGGCTAACCTCAACTTTTATTACGCTTCCTAAGAAGACCAACGCAAGAAGGTGCGAAGAGTTTCGAACGATTAGCCTTATGAGTCAAGTATTGAAACTATTTCTGAATATCATCCACGAGCGAATAAGAGCTAAATGCGACGAACATCTTGCAGATAGTCAGTTTGGTTTTCGAATAGGAGTGTGCACGAGAGAGGCTCTTTTTGCAATGCAGGTTCTCGTACAAAAATGCAGAGACATGCAACAAGACGTTTTCCTTTGTTTCATCGATTACGAAAAAGCCTTTGACAGAGTACTGCATGACCGTCTAATGGCAATATTACATGATATCGGCTTAGATGACAAAGATGTACGTATTATCTAGAATCTGTATTGAAACCAGAAAGCTACTGTTTCAGTTGACAATGAGAAATAAAGAGAGGAGTCCGACAGGGCTGTATATTATCACCCACGCTATTTAATTTGTACTCGGAACAAATAAAACAGGAGCTAAAGACTCGCATTGAAATAGCTCGAAGTGCCTTCTGCACATTGAAAAAAGTACTCTGCAATCGCAGACTTAAGATCCCTGTGCGCATACGACTCCTACATTGTTACATCTGGCCTATACTTCTTTACGGATGCGAGGCGTGGACAATTAAAGAAGACCTCAAAAAAACGTATAGAAGCTTTCGAGATGTGGGCTTATAGACGTATGTTGGCCATTAGTTGGACTCAAAAGGTCTCGTGGAAGTTCTGCGACGCGTCAACCAAAAACGGCAAGTTTTGGATACTGTCAAGAAGAGAAAAGTTGCATATCTCGGACACGTGCTTAGGCATGAAAGATATGAACTTTGCAACTGATTATTATGGGAAAAATTGCCGGAAGGAGAGCTGTTGGGCGCAGAAAAAAGTCTTGTCTGTGCAACATCCGTGAATGGACGGGAATCGCGAGTGCTGCCGAACTTTTTCGCCTCGCGAAGAACAAGAAGGAGTGTTTAAAGCTGACTGCCAACCTTCGCTAGTCGGAGTGGCACTCGAAGAAGAAGAAGAATTATTACGGTGCCTAAGCATTCTTTAACTTTACTAGGTGCTCCAATATTTGATGATGCATTTCTTCCCTTAATAAATTCAAAATTAGAAAAGTTTAACCTCATTTCCAAGCGTTTATTAGACATTAAGCCACACATAGCCATTTTCATTCTTCGGACATGTTTATTTGCCCCAAAGTTTATTTATTTATTACGCAGCAGCCCCTTTTGGAAATTTCCTTCTATTATAGCCGCTATTGATGCCTTAAAGACACCGTAGCCAAAATTCTAAATTTACAATTCGATACACGTTCTTGGACACAAGCAACTCTTCCAGTCAAATATGGTGGCTTAGGTATACGGTCTACGTCATCTCTGGCGCTCCCAGCTTTCTTGGCCTCTGCTAATGGTTCTATCTCTCTCGTCAGTCGGATATTAAGCTTTCCAAGTTCGACTGATGTTGTAGTGAGGGATCTTGCTGAGGCTAAGACAGCTTAGAGTGTGTTTGCCCTGATGAAGTATTTCCCTCAGATATAACTTGTCAGAAGCACTGGGATTCACCCCGCATTAAACTTACACACAATTTGCTCCTATCTCAGTGTACTTCAGATACAGACCGTGCAAGACTGCTAGCTGTTTCTGTAAGAGAGACAGGCCACTGGCTTCAGGCTCTCTCTTCTAAAAATCTAGGAACAGTACTTGATCGGGCAACGATACGCATCGCCGTATGCCTTCGCTTAGGTTTAAAGGTGTGCGAGCCTCATACATGTCCCTGTGGTATCCAGGTGGACCATTTCGGACGCCATGGACTTAGCTGCCGCAAAAGCGCTGGCCATGCATATCGCCATGGATCTCTTCATGACATACTTTGTCGGGCTTTTGTCACAGCATCGATTCCTGCTACTTTTACCGGCATTAGTTTTTTATGAATTTTTAATGAAGTGTTTAAAAATTTTATTACAAATACGAGTAGTGACAGCAACTAAGATTGTTTTTACCTAATGTTTAATGTTTTCACATACAAATTTAATGCAAATTTCTTTACGCAATATAGAAGTTGCACACTTACTAATTAACTGTCGAAATAAAAACTACCATCATGCAACTTGCATCACAGATGCCTGTCTAGATAGGTAAACTATTTTGATAGCAGGATTTTTTCTTCTTGAAGGAGCCCAGATAGTCTTTACCACTGCGATTCATTAAATAATACATTAATTTTTACTACCTCTTTGCCTAGTTTGTCTAGTAGCTTGATGTAAGGCCGCTGATCTGGAGGCCTTGGGTTCAATTCCCAGGTCGGGCCAGTAAAAAAAGTTATTGGGTTTTTCTGTCAGAAAATTCTTATTAGCAGTCTCGGAAAGCACGTAAAGCCGTTGGTCCTGCGCCTGAACTCTTTCCGGTCGTGTTGGATTGCCGTTCCATCAGATTATGAGAGATAGGGAATAAAGAGTGCATCTGTGTTTGCACACACTTGTGCACTATAATATCTCCTGCGTAGAAGGCTAATCTCTCTTGAGATTGGCCGCCGTGGCCGAAATCGATCGGTCGGTGAGGATATATATTTCTTTATATATATAGAATAGGAAGGCGGACGAGCATATGGGCCACCTAATGGTAAGTGGTTACAAACGCCCATAGACATTGGCATTGTAAGAAATGTTAACCATAATAATTTCAATATTAAATAATAATTTCTTAGAATTATAACAGTTGGTAGCGCAACGGTGTCAGGAATAATTTATACTTCCTACTAAACTCAATTGAATGGATTTCTAGAACAGGCTTGTAACGTATATGCTACCAAGAAGACCCAACGATAATCGCAACAGTAGTTACTATATTTATCAAATAAAATACAGTCAAATATATAATTCCATTAATACCCGCGTATGGAAATTAATGATATCTGTCTCTGTGTACGCTAACATTTTAACTTATTAATATTATAAATGTTAAAGTGAGTTTTGGGTGGTCGGAAACTAGTTATCTATATATATTCATGTCGTATCAATCTCATTGTGCATATATAGACAGAGGTAGCAGTTCACCATTAGGTGGGCCATTTGTCTGCCCGCCTTCTATTATCGATAACTCTTTTATATCCAGTTAAAACGTTACGTAACACCATATAAAAATATTATATCCATGTCCAATCCATACTGTTCTTGTTCTTTTTTATTATTTTAAATAAATGATAAGTGGTCATCGCTGCCAATAAATATTGTCAATGCTTAAAAATATTAAGCATCACTTACAACGCCTATGCGCTATCACCTTTGGGAATTAATATAATATCCCTTGTGTCTGTAGTTTCATGGGCTTACTCACCCTTCGAGCTGGAACAGAACAATACTTAGTATTGTTGCTTGGTGTTAAAATATGTGATGAGGCTTACACAAAGCTCTATCGCGAACTGTCTGTCTTTCACGGTTCAACCATTGAACCAATTTGATGAAATTTTGTATTAAAGATACTTTTACATAACTAAAGTTCCTCTCCCCCATAAAACTAGTTGTATTTTTTTTTTATATTCGCCGGGAGGACAAATGACTCTACTCCACCTGATGGTAAGTGGTAGTAGAGTCCAAACGAGACGACGGCCAGTACAGACAGGAAAAACGTTCTGCACTAGCCGCCTTCGCCTTGCCGGCCCGCAAGATGCCTCTTCACGCCTCGTTTGAAGGAACCTGGGTTTTAAGAGGAGGGGAACACGTGAGCTGGTAAGGAATTCCATTTTTTAGAAGTGCGACAAAGAAAGGAGTTGCCAAATTTCTTTGTTCGCGATGGAATTGATGTCACAGTTAGGCGGTGACATCGAGAACCAGCTCGCGTGGACTTAAGAAGGAAGGGGGAAGCAGGAATTAGAGAGAATAATTCCTCAGAGCACTCGCCGTGATACAGTCGATAGAAAGCGCTCAGTGCTGCTATCTCACGACGCAATTGTTTCAAGGGTGTTTGTGACCTTTACGTCGCCAATAATGCGTACGGCACGTCGCTGCAACCGGTCCAAGGCCTCCAGTAGGTACTTAGCGGAGCCATCCCAAAGGTGCGAGCAATATTCCACGCAAGACCGTACCTGTGTTTTGTACAGCAGATATTTTATATATGTGTTGTATGGTTTTACAAAACTGCCCAAAAAGGCTTATAATGTTTGTAGGGTTCATCTGTAGGGTGACTTTTTGTATTTCACGATGACTTTTAAATGTCTGAACAGATTTGGATGTATAGGGTATTAGTAGAATGCTTATATTATCCCGATTTAATTTTTTGACCGACTATAAAAATATATTTAAGATAATATAAAAAAGCCGAAATGGCCCAGTGGTAAGAACGCGTGAATCTTAACCGATGATCGTGGGTTCAAACCCGGGCAAGCACGACTGAATTTTCATGTGCTTAATTTATGATTATAATTCATCTCGTGCTTCACGGTGAAGGAAAACATCGTGAGGAAACCTGCATGTGTCTAATTTCACTAAAATTCTGCCACATGTGTATTCCACTAACCCGCATTGGAGCAGCGTGGTGGAATAAGCTCCAAACCTTCAACTCAAAAAGAGGAGAGGAGACCTTTAGCCCAGCAGTGGGACATTCACAGACTCTTACGGTACCGTAATCCGTAATCCGTAACAGCCTGTGAATGTCCCACTGCTGGGCTAAAGGCCTCCTCTCCTCTTTTTGAGGAGAAGGTTTGGAGCTTATTCCACCACGCTGCTCCAATGCGGATGTGAAGGAAAACATCTTACGGTACGGTAATATAAAATTAGAAACAAAGCTGTTAAGTAAGTGGTGAGATGTGTGAATTAATTATCAATAAAAAGAACATCGAGTATGTAGAGAGATCGCTAGAAGCGTAACCGTTTATATCAAACTTATCTCATACTCGTATTGCATAATACTTATTGCTCCAGGTAAAATTTTCGATATTCATGCAAAATCGAGACTTTCAGAAGGCTTGTAGAATATTTACGAAACTAAACTTTTCTTTCAAAGCATGCCAAAAATTCAGAAATGTTTGTACACGTTTATTTCAATAGAATTTGATCAGTGCTATTTATTCTGAATTATCATTATATTATAAATCGAATGACATTATTTAAAATCCAGAAAAGGATCATAAAGTTTTATGTGTATTTATAACTATTTGATCGTGAAGCTTGAAAGTCTGGGAACGAATTCTGCCACATGTGTAGTCAGTAACCCACAATGCAGTAGAGTGACATAATAAGTGTCAAGTCTCCCAGGATACCTTAAATTTGTATGTTTTTGTCTTCTTCTGTACTTCGGCATCACGAAACTGGCATAATAATTCTTTGACGTATTTATTTTTGTCATAATATTTAGAATAAACTGTTTATTTTATAATTTTTCTGTCTATTTCTTCTTTTCTCTATCGCATTTATTTTTTCTCGGATAAACAGAAATAAATATAGACTGTTAGTACATTATATATTGTATACGCAAAGTATTATTTACTTATCAGCATGTAATACTCTAACATAATGATTATGTTATTTTAATATATTTGTTTTACTTTGGGGCTAGATAGGTATTATCCACTCATTTATTTTACCGCAAAATCGCAATAATGTACATTTCTGTATTCCGCTTTATAGGATGATCGAGCTATCAAGAGGCAGGGATATTGATAGAGAGGGAGATAGATAGATATGTCTTGGTGATATGTGGTGTAGTTTCCATGATTGGTGTCGCTTTTGCGGTGTTGAATAATTTTTAACATATCTTACACAAGCAATGTCTACGTGCTGTGCGGACTATATATCACCAGCTGGTCCCTCTACCATTTTTAAGTGTAAGAGCTTGTAAAACACTACTTGTGCATGAAAAAATTAGCACATAAGTATTTATTATACTTATTAGTGTAAAGTATGAAATGGTTAGAACTTCGCGTTCTCAAAGAAAGTATTTTATTAAAAACTGACTCAATTAAAAATTAAATGAGTATAAATAATTTCGTGAAAGGTTTTGAGATTTATTTTTACTAATGATTCTATAGTTTTCTATGGCCTCAGACTTTTTTTTAATTTTGTACAAATTCTGTTGAAATGGACGATAGTTATAAGTAGAAGTGTTTCGTGTTACGTAAAACTACGTAGGAGACTAGCGAATTTAATTTTTACTAAAAATTTCATGCTTTTAAAGCAACCACATATTACTCAGGCATATTTCTATAACCTGTATTATATGTTTCTATATATCTGAAATGACTATAGTTGCGTAGTTTAAATGCCATATAGACATAAAGTTCGAGGAACCTTGTTTAGTAATGTAATGAACAAGAAAAAGATTTTTTGAAATATTTTAAAAGCCGAGATGGCCTAGTGGTATGAACGCGTTAATCTTAACCTGCATGTGTCTAATTTCATTGAAATTCTGCCACATGTGTATTCTACCAACCCGCATTGGAGCAGCGTGGTGGAATAAGCTCCAAACCTTCCCCTCAAAAGGGAGATGAGGCCTTAGCCCAGCAGTGGGACATTAACAGGCTGTTACTAAATATTTTAAAGTTATTAAAATAAGAAAGAAACTCATTTAATTTTAATCATCGAAACTACTTAAAAATGTGATTGTATATAGTAAATCAAGAAAAATATAGTACATTTTAAGATTTGGAAAGCGTGTCGCGAAAAAAGTTTTTATATATTTTTTTATTTCCACGAGCGAAGCTTTCACATGTAGAAGTAATATGCTATGAGTACATTAAAGTTTGTAGCAGTCGTCTTAACGAAGAGTTTCTGTAAACTTTGTATTTGTTAAGTACAGATTTATTTATTAAGTAACATTACGTTCTTATAAAACTATTTAAGTTGTGAGGGAAAGAGAATCAATACACACGTATTGATTAGTATTGTATTAAATTTTTAATTACATGTTTTTTTTATAATACAGGTAAATAGATCCTCGTGGTCACCATTTCCCATAGACATTGAAACAGAAACCATTCCTTACACCAATGCACCACTAACCTTGGGAATGAAGATAATATATAACAGGTATGGATAACAGGTCACCTATAAAAATACATTATCTTTGATATTAAGAGCTTTGAGTTAAATACTCTGAGAAATGAATTTTCCGAGGGTTTTATAGAAATGGAGATACGAAATTGAAAGAAATATGAACCCATTCAACGGAATGTAGAACGTCTTAATGTTGAAATGAACACTTATTTATATAAGATTATCATTTAATAGGTATTTCACTTGATGTAATGGTTTAGTGATATACATAATTCCTACGAAAATTTTATATGGGAAATAACAATTGTTTATGCTAATGGTTTAAGGTAATGTAATGTATATAGAAGCATTGTAAAGAAGTGAATGTATTTAGCAATTATGTTGACAAGAAAAACATTCATAATTTCAAAAAAATTATAAATTCGATCACATTTAAAATACGAGTATATATATATATACTCTGACTCTCATATAAAAACGACATAACTACATTTGACGTGTATTTTTTATCGCTTAATGAATGGGTTGAAACTAATAGTACAATATCATCGAAGCGTTATTTCAACAAACACATGCTATGAATACTAATTTGACAAGTAGATAAATATACAATCAAGTCGCTCCAATGAATGTAAAAGAAACAATTTTTAAACAAAACGGTTAAAATTTGTTTAAAAAAACATTTTTGATCATTCGTTGATAGTAATCTGCAATTTGTAATTAGAACAGTTTATTCTTTTATGCTTTTACGGCCTTACTTATAAATATTGTTTAGTGGGTGTTTAAGCCCTCATTTCTCTCTTTCTGTCATCATTGATTGAACATTCGAAAGAAAAAGACACGTAATTGTTTAACTTTACCTTTAGGGGTGATTACCCCTTAGAAATATATAGGTAAAGCCGGTACGTGTTGAACAGATAATAAAAAAAAACTTGTGACGTTAAAATTTTAAAACAATATATATATATATATATATATATATATTACATATAGACAGATACGAGAGCGACTAAAAAACCTAAACGTAAAAATAGTACAGAGCAGCTCATTTATAAAAGTGTTCGTTTATTTCATTTCATTCCACGTAGTACGAATGATTTTTCTAAATCTAAGACGAATGAAAGATCCGCTAGTCCGTACAGTTCACGACTGTTCGTTTTTCATTCGCCCAAATGATCAATCTTTTTCATGTTGGACGCTAACCTCATACATCTTCGTGTCCATCCAACAAACACTACGATATGGATTGTCTTTAAAAAAATAGATGTAATTTGTAAGAAAAACTTTTCGTCTACGTGATGCCAGTGTACATAGCCGATTATTATAGTGATGTATGTATTTATAATGAGTATACACAGATAGATAAAAAAAATGTATTTTAAGGACTACTGATAGCCTGCAAATGACTTAATATTGGGCAACTTATATCTTCTATCCTCTTTCTCTTCTATTAAGGAGACTATTTGGAACTTATAGCGCCACACTGCTTTAGTTCTCGTTGAATTTTGTGGCATATGTAGGTTTCCTGACGACGTTATCATTAACTGACAACACAAATCCAGCGTATGAAAATTTTAAATAATTTTTAAAGTTAATCTGGATTTGAACCGTCAACCTTTTGTTAATTCACGTCTTCTATTTTTTGAGCCATCTCGGCTTTTCATAAATGCAAAAAAGTTATTTTTAATATGTATTCAATGATTCATTAAAGTTATTTCTGGCAACAGGGTCAATTGTTAAATAAAGCTTCTCACTTCAAAGTACTCAAAATTACTTTTAATTTAATTAAAATAGAGACGATTTTTCGCAATTCTGAACATTTAAAGGTTTTGTATATAGTTCAATTATGACAGTGTATAAATAAACTCATCAATGAGCCATTTGTCACTTTACTAATTACCTTTGTAGTTTTTGAGTGTATCGGGCTATTGGCTATTGGCGGGGGGGGGGGCTCTTTGTTTTATAATTTAAGGCGAAAATGATTCTGACGTCCCCAGCTGATGCTGCCAGCTATCGGCTGATCAACAGACAGATTTCAAAGTCTCTGACTCACGACACTCGCCAATTTAATACAATGCGCATTAAAGAGGCCATCGAGCGAAAGAGGCTGAAAACTGAGGATGGCAGAATAGTCACGTCAAGATCTGAGCTGTTGGAAGAGGTTGAGAAGTTCTACGGTCAGCTGTACACGACAGCTCAATCACCTGTCAGTAGTCATGCTGCAGATCCCAGAGCAAGGCTAACCCGACGCTACACTGAAGATTTTCAGGACGTCAGTCTTTTCGAGATTAGAATGGCTCTCGAACAACTCAAAAACAACAAGGCACCTGGTGATGATGGTATTACAGCCGAGCTTCTGAAGGCACCCACCTTCAGAAGCTCCTCCGTACACCGTACAAGGTACACCGATCCTCAGGGCTCTTCAGAGGCTTTTTAACTCCGTCATAGCCAAAGGTCAAACGCCAAAGGCATGGCACAAAATTGTGCCCGTACTTTTCTTTAAGAAGGGTGATAAAAGCCTTCTGAAGAATTACAGGCCCGTCTCACTGCTGAGCCATGTTTACAAGTTGTTTTCGAGAGTCATTACGAATCGTCTCGAGCAAAGGCTTGATGACTTCCAGCCACCCGAACAAGCCTGATTCCGGAAAGGCTTTAGCACCATAGACCACATACATACGCTGTGGCAAGTTATACAGAAGACTGAGGAGTATAACCAACCACTTTGCTTAGCGTTTGTGGACTATGAGGAAGCCTTTAATTCGATCGAAACCTGGGCCGTGCTGAATTCTCTTCAGAGGTGCCAAATTGATTATCGGTATATCAGGTTGTTAAAGTGCTTGTACGAGAACGCCACCATGTCGATCCGACTCCAAGATCAGAACTCAAAACCTATCCAACTGCAGAGAGGTGTAAGACAGGGAGACGTGATATCTCCGAAACAGTTTACTGCTGCATTGGAAGATGTTCTCAAGCTTCTGGACTGGAACGGATTTGGCATCAATATCAACGGCGAGTACATCACTCATCTTCGATTTGTCGATGACATTGTGATTATGGCTGAGACCTTGGAAGACCTCGGCACTATGCTCGATGACCTCAGCAGGGTTTCCCAACAAGTGGGTCTAAAAATGAACATGGACAAGACGAAAATCATGTCGAACATCCATGTTGCACCCACTCAAGTCAAGGTTGGAAATTCTGCACTCGAAGTTGTAGACAACTATGTCTACCTTGGTCAGACCATCCAACTAGGTAGATCCAACTTCGAGAAAGGGGTCAATCGTCGAATTCAACTCGGCTGGGCAGCGTTCGGGAAGCTACACGCTATCTTCCCATCCCAAATACCGCAGTGTCTCAAGTCGAAAGTCTTCGACCAGTGTGTGTTGCCAGTGATGACTTATGGATCAGAGACGTGGTCGCTCACATTGGGCCTCATAAGAAGGCTCAAGGTCACTCAAAGGGCTATGGAGAGGGCTATGCTCGGAGTTTCTCTGCGAGATCGAATCAGAAATGATGAAATCCGCAGGCGAACCAAAGTAACCGACATAGCCCGAAGAATTGCTAAATTGAAGTGGCAGTGGGCGGGGCACATTGCTCGCAGAACCGACGGCCGCTGGGGCAGAAAGGTTCTCGAGTGGCGACCACGAACCGGAAGACGCAGCGTGGGCAGGCCCCCTACAAGGTGGACCGACGACTTAGAACGAGTCGCGGGAAGCCCTTGGATTTTTTTGGCCTTTGTCCAGCTTTGTCTTTCGGCTGATATGATGATGATGATGATTTAATATTTTTTTCAATACTTTTAATATTTAAATTGTCGAATTTGTAAAATAATGCATAGTTACAAGGCGTATAACAAAAATAGTGGCGCATTAGCGATATAAAAAATAATTAATATTTTTTACATCGCCAATAACTATGGGCAGTGGTGACCACTTACCATCAGGTGGTCTATCAATTTCAAAAAAAAAAGATTACAACATAAAATTTTATATATTTTTTTAATAGAAACATTGAGTAAAATATAAAAAATTAAAGTCATTTATGAAGATAAATCTAATAAATCTTCTTTAATTGCTTGAGCGAAAACTTAGCAGAGAGTAGCATTCTACAAGATTCACTTTCATTAAGGGATTGTTTATTTTTTATTTGAAAAACTACATAACATAACGACCTTTCAAAATCAAAATATACTCAAGTAGGCTTTAACACTTACTTTGAATATTATATTTAAGAGTTTAAATTTAATGTTTGACCGTTTGGAAATGTAGATTCTACGAAAGAATTTGCAAAAAAGTCAATAGTTGCTATTTTTCGTCAATCAATATACAATTAATTTATGTATCCTGTGGGAAAATCAACGAATGCTACGTACAACTCCAAGAGGTATTTCTCCTTTTAAGAAGGCTTGGAGAGTCAATCATGCAACTCCAGTATGAATGTGAAGTGTAAAAATCTTGGTAACTTCGGAGTTCTTGCCCGAATTTGAATCGACAATCTTCCACGTGTTTTAGCCACTGAGCCATATGTCGGCTTTACATTGAGATACGTAGGTATACTTCGATCTTGTGAGTTCGGGTGTTCTTGTAACATGTAACAATGAAAAAGGTTCAAATTCCTAAGTTGTGATAACGGCAAGGTTTTTTTCTAGAGTGGACTTAAAAAACGCCACGTCATTAACTTGCTCTCCCTGCCCTTCAAGGTTCTAAGAGTCTCTCAGGCCCTCTTGATCCGGAAAGAGCTTCTCCGTGTCAATAGTAACGCTCTCAAATAATATAGACCAAGTATCTGTTTTCGTCCTAACACTCAGAGCCGTAGTAAGTGAATACAAAATGACCTTTAGAGAAATATTTTAATATTAAAGGCTTTGTTCTTTGATGAAACAATTGTTTTTTTCAGATATTTCACAAAGGGACTATATTTGAATGACTTTTTCATAAGGGAAGATTTTTTTCAATAGAAGTAAGGGTGGATTTTTTGTAATATTACACACTACTATTATATAAACTCAAAAACCATTTGATCGCTAACCATGGAAGTTGGAAAACATTTTCATAGAGAAGGTTACTATTATTATCCACTTTATTGAAACTCGCTGATGGCACATCAAGTTCTATATAATTCAGACGATCGTCATTATTATTGGTATGTATATATCGGTAGGTCGTCTGCCAGTTTTTATAAAGGACTGTATTAAATAATTATATGTCATATTTTTTGTCACATACCAGCCGAATTCATGTTTATTGTCTCGTAGTAAAATAATCTTTACGTCGTTATTTTTATCCATAGACCTCAAAATCATAATAAATGCCATGCGCTACTTATTCATAGCCTTCTCTCATTTTCCTTAGCGCGGTTTCCTGTTCCAAATATGAAAATTTAAAATAAATGTATATTGTATTTCTGTTAAATAAGTGTGTAATATATTATTATTTATATATGTTGTAAATGTTTCAATACTGGACTAAGATACAAAAATGGCCTTCTAAGAAAAAGTCTCGAATGCCTTGAAGGAGAAGGTTGGAAGCGTATACCTGCTCCAGTGCGGGTTGGTGGATACATATGTGGCAGACTTATCCGAGTTGTGTAGGTGTCAATGTTTTCCTTTTCCGCCGAGCACGAGATGAATTATAAACACAAATTAACTCACAAAAACTGTAATTAAAAGAATGGATAAGGAATCGTATTTAAGGCGCTGGCATTATTATTACCAATATTAAAGCTTAGTCTTTATAGTAGGTAAAAGCCCTAAGTTGAATTACCAGAATTATACACGTCTTGTTGAAAGATGTTTAAATAGATTTAACAATTATAATTCTTATTATACGAGTTAGTAAATGTACGATAATTAATTCCGACCCTTTCGATTCTAATTAGTACTTAGTATATAATAATATTTTACTTACAAGTTAGGAGACGTTTGTTTGCAATAAGTTGAACCGTAAAACTACAAAACCGATATATATAAAACTTAGACAAGAAGATGCAGCAATTTTTGAAGTAGGTATTACAATACAATATTATTATATAAGTACTTGCGCTTTGCAGTTTCATCCATTTTAAGCTTAGACTCGTGACGTGACAAGCACAGATTTCATGTTCTTGAACAATATAATTTATAAAGTTACTTGGAAGTTGTTTTAATGAATCCGATTTTTGAAAATCGATTTTATGACGAATCAGCGTTTTCAAGTCTTTATGTTTGTTATCTTTAGAAAGTTGTGTTTATATGTACTAGTATGTTAGTTTGACTATTATATATATAAATGTTTATACGCGAAATAATTACCTATAATTATTTAGTAGGGTAGGGTGATATTACATAAAATATATAGGGTATGCTCTAAAAGCATATGAATATTGTTTTAATGAGAAGATGACCATATCACACCCCAGATCTTCTTAATTGAATTTGAATATTAATTAATTTCTGTTTACCAATAGGATAATATTGTTAGCAAGTTCGTTGCTTATCCAGCCTTGTTGGTTATACAAAAGTATAAGCCGATCACTAATTATATGATTTAATTTACAGATGTTCATCAAAATGTTACAAAATATGGTTTTGGTTTATTTCTACTCCGTTTTTAGACCTTTTAACAAAGGGCTAAAAAGGACCAGGGAGCATAATATAACGAACCACTTAAAGTGTTATATTTATAAAGGGAAGGCCTGTAATGTAAAATGATCAAAGGCATCTCAGCTTTGTTTTAAAAGACCAGTTAAAATACATATAACGTCATATAAGATATATATAAATATTTCAATGTCATGTAATGTAGCTACTTTAATGTAATGTAATTTAAAAAAAAATGATTCTGTAATAATTATAAACACTTGATATACTCATAGATAAATCAAGCTGTAATACTGAACCAGAAAGGAATGATGAAAATGAAGAAAAAATAAACAATATTTTAAAAATAGCAACAACTAGTACAATTTCTTATATATATTTTCTACAGCTTATATAATTATATTATATTATATTATTTATATAACATAATATTTTCACATATATACTTATATTATATATACAAACAATTATAGTAAGTAAGTAGGAACAATTGCAGCACATATAGAAATGTGTACGTAAATAGATTCCATAGCTAAATAATTCCATTTATAACATAGCATGGAACATATCATGGTAAAATTTAAGAACTTCTAAAAAAAACAACTACACTATTTACATTAAATTCTGTATAAAATGGGAGAGGTAAATTCACAACATCCTTCCAGCAGATAATAATAATTTCCATGTGGGTCAAGCAGTAATAAACAGCAACTACCTCATAACTTCAGGTAATCAGAAGTTACTCTTACTCCAGTTTCTGAATCGCTGATCAAAGTGAAATTAACTAATTTGTCTTTAATCTGGAGTATTCAGATTGGTCAGTGGCAGCCTATGACGTAATCAGCGACCATGAGCACACACATTAAAGCAAAACTAATTAATCTAACCTTAAACAGTCTTAATGTTTATTAATATATATTTTGTTTAATTATTTTTTTCTTTATTCATAATTGTGTTGCAGAATATTTTGTCTTAGAAAATAAAAATTAAATTAATGAATACTATTTTTAAAGCTTATAAACTTAAAACTACCTCTGACTAAGAAAGGGATAATTTTCCGAAAGTAAAATATAAGCCCGTTTATGTACCATTGCAGGGTATTTATATGCCGTCTCTCATCTTAAGATACGCCGTTCTCATATGGATTGGCGAATCCACATGTAACAGAATTATCCGACACAAGCAGGTTCCTCACAATGGTTTTATTCGCCAAACTCGAGACAAATTATAACACAATAAGCAGATACTAACTTACAGGTGCTTGTTCGCATTAGTTTAGTTAGATTAGTAATTCCTTCAAATATAAATCTCAATATTTTAAATATTCGCAGATATTTTCTTAAGACAATATAAAATAAAAAACTCGAAATAAAGATTAAAAATGGAAAATATAGTTAAAGTTATAATTACTTATTCTAATTCAAAAAGAAATGTAAATAAAGTTTTAACCAGTTATTTACTGAAACGATTGAAAATTTTTAGGATCTGTTAATTGGAATTGGAGTTTATCACGCAATTTTTTATCTGTGCAATCAAAAATCGAGCGTAAAAATGTGATTTTTTATAATTAAGATAAAAAATTGAAGGGGAGAATGGATAGCTGAAACTTCAACGAATAGAACACTTCAAACCTTCAGTTCACAGTCGGCTGCCCTGGAGGACGGACGTGCGTCTTCCCTGCGGCTGAAATCCGGAAAAAATAAAAAGTTACTCGTATTATTATTGTGTCATCAAACTGAAATTATGTACTGTTATCGTTTTAAATGGTGATTAGTGTGTGATGAATAGTTTTTGTGAAGTTTGAATTTGAGTTTTTTTTTCTTTTGGATTGTGTCAAATAAACTAAGGTAAGTTTAGTTTACTGAGAACTAAATAATGTAATGTGCGTGTGTATATACTCTTGTTATACATATATGACCAGGGCATTGATCTAGTTTGCATTATTCTTTAATACTATGATGTAATGATGTGCGATGACCCGCTAAAAGTTTTCGGTTTTCGTTAAAATTTATTAATTTCGTCAAAATAAAAATATAGTTCATTTATTTATAAAGAAAAAACAATACAAATAATTGTTATGCATACATATATTATACGTATATTCTTATATGAATTAGCATGAGATAAATAGGAAGTTATATTATTGTTTATATTATAACAAGATTATTATCCATATGTATACAACTATTTTGTACTATTGCTACCAGTAAGATAATTTCTGTATCACAATTTTTAACTAATTTGTATAATTAGGATGAAATTTTATGTTAAATAGCTTCAGATCGCGTGATAATTTGTTCTAAGTGAATTAATCGTTCTTTCGCAACAAATTCGGGACTAGCGAAGCTGGGAAAGTACCTCAATTATAAAGTATTGTTTATCGGTACACAAGAAATGTTTGTTTAGGTTTATTTACATAAAACAAAGTTAAACACGTATTTAGTTTACGGAGTTAATTTTCTTTTTAGTATACAACGTCACACTTTCATATTGAGATTTCCATTTATTATTTAGATTAAATGATATACGTTCATACATAGATGCACATATAAACATAATCAAAAATTAATTAATAATTTCCTTTGCTACTAATCAAATAATGAAATTAATTACATAAATGCAATACAAATATGTAATGAATACGCTTTATTTCGAGATTTTCAACGAATTGAATAATTATATTGTCATAAGTTTAACATTTTTTTTCTTTTTAAATATAAATATATAATTATGTATATGTTATAAGACTTAATAACTAGAACAATAAAATTATTCTTATTATAATAAGCTATAATAATAAATATACAATATTTATAAAAAATCGTAAAATACCGCTTGTTAATATTAGTACTATATTATGAGTGTATGTGACTTTTGACAAATGCGTGGAACCGTCATGTTTATCTAAGATAAAACATATAATATGTTAAGGAAACAATCTATAACTGCTGGGGTAAGGTCTTATCTTTTGAAGATAAAGTTTGGAGCTTATTCCACCATGCTACTACTGCGGGATGATAGATACACATGTGGCAGATTTCAACCAACTCGTGCAGGTTTTCTTATAATTTTTCCATTACCGATAAACAGGGTGTATGGACATGTTCTAAGTGTAGGATATAAGATGTTCTATCCAATGTGTCTGAAATTACACTGGCTTACTCGCCTGAAATCGGAACATAAATTTATATTTGAAAGTAAAGTAATTGATTACTTGGTAACCACTCCTAATACCACCCGGCAAATTATGTAAATCATGCCAAAACAATTCTGTGCGAACAACACAAACAGTAACATATTATATATATATAAACGACTATTATTCAAAATTCTAGAAGAATAACACAGATAATATAATAAAAATGTAGTTATATAACAAAGCTGAAGAGTTTAATTTCTTTTTGGTTTGCAGGCGCCTCTCTGGAATTACCCGTCCGATTTCGAAAGTTATTTCTGCAATTGAGAGCTCAATTCTTAAGCTCTTTTAACATCACGCTACTGCACATTGGGTTAGAGCTGGAAACTTTAACGCGGGCGAAACCGCTATGAGAAGCTTGTTATATAAATATATAATATATTATTTATATACATTGCTCTAAAATCTGAACATTAGCAGCTATTGAGGTGCACTTAAAAGCCGAGATAGCCTAGTGGTTAGAACGCGTGAATCTTAACCGATGATCGTGGGTTCAAACCCGGGCAAGCACCACTGAATTTTCATGTGCTTAATTTGTGTTTATAATTCATCTCGTGCTTGACGGTGAAGGAAAACATCGTGAAGAAGCCTGCATGTGTCTAATTTCATTGAAATTATGCCACATGTGTATTCTACCAACCCGCATTGGAGCAGCGTGGTGGAATAAGCTCCAAACCTTCTCCTCAAAAGGGAGAGGAGGCCTTAGCCCAGCAGTGGGACATTAACAGGCTGTTACTGAGGTACACTTAATTTATTTATTTCAATCAATCAATTTTACATAGTTTTTACCTTTACCGTACTTAGAGATAAGTAGTTTATTCTAAATTGACACTTGGTCACTAGTAACAAGGTCTGTATTCCTATATAGTATTTTTATTAAATAATCTGTTGATTGAATTTCTATGCGGATTAATCTAAAGGTCTAGTCATTTGTATGTGATATTATATTACACAAGTGTGCCTGCAAACATAGGCCCACTCTCTTCTTATTAATTCTCGTAGTCCAATGGAACGACAATTCGACAAAACTATAGAGAAATTACCCACGAGATTAATGCCTTTATGTTCTTTTCAAAGTACGGGAGAGCATAACTACCAACTTTCAAACTCCGGGTGCTCTGGAGAATTCTCGACTTATTTATCCGACACAGTGTTTGAACCTAAGATCTACATGTCCAATGTTATAAGCCAAACTAGACATATGGTTCAGCTTAAAAGGGTTTGAAAGCTTATTTTAGACCATGCAGATGGACTAAATTAAAAGTTCTAGGTATACGAAATAACTAATATTTTTTCCTACAATTTTGACTCGAAAGTTATTTTTGGTTTTAAAATTGTTTTATTTCAACTTCGGCCTAAATGTTGTGGCACTAGGCAAACATTTGCCATATATGTTTTTTTTTTTATAAAACTACATTAGTTTTTGACAATGAAACTTTTTGTCAAAATATAATATTACTAGCAACCCTGACTACGCGCGCGTAAAATTACAATTTTTTAATCATTTATAGTCTTAAATTTAACAAAATATTTTTACACTTTTTACTTGGTTGTAGGCATTTTATGAAAGCTCGTCTTGGTAAATACCACCTACTCATCAAATAATTTACCGTCAAACATCAATACTTAGTATCATTGTATTCAGATTTGAAGTGTGAGTGAACCAGGGTAATAACAGGCATAAGGGAAATAACTTCATAGTTCCCAAGATTGTTGACGCATAGGCGATCTAAGGAATAGTTAATATTTCCTACATCGCTAATGCTTATGAGCCGTGGTGACCACTTACCATCAGGTAGTTTCCAGTTTCCCAGTCATTCTTTAAAACCTAATTTATGCTTTCAACCACGGCAGATCTTACGTCATATATAAAGTAAATATTGAAATAAATACGAAACGCCTGTATAGCTTAACGTTATGTAAAAGCCGATAAATGTCAAAAGTTCGTAGGTTCGAACCCGACCCCTTGAACTATTAATATAAGCAATCAAAGCACAAACTTTACGCTTAACTGGAGGCTAAAATACGAATATTTTATTTATTTATTCCTAAAAATAGGCTTTACTAATATTCCTAAATATAATATCTAAATAAAATGATGCCAACCCGTAGATATTACATTGGCTTATTATTCAACAAAGACCTTTTCTCATAATACACAGCTATTGTGCCTATGCAACATCTCACACGATGAATGATTAAATTATAGGTAATCACGAACACTCAACACTCTGACACTTGTCTGGATTTGTCCTCGACCTCTTATGTTGAGATTTTAGCATTTGAAACAGTGGACGAAATCACTTTCTTATAAACTAGCGCTTTACCCACGGCTTTGCTTTTTTGCTTTGATTTTCTAAATACTAATTTCCATAGATCTTTCTTCCAAAATGAAGAATTTTCATAGAAAATTTTCATCCACTTATTACCTTACGGGTTATATTTCGGAAAATCCTTCCTTAGTGGATCCATGAAGGAAACTGTACGTAAATTTTCATGGTGCTAGCCATTACCTTGGGCTGTTCGTTGATATGTCACTCAATAAATGATTGTTTTATTTATATACATTAGTCTTATCGATTGTCTTAGGTATTTTTATTAGCATTACATCAAGGTTGATAAATAGACAACGCATTTTAATATATTTTTGTTTGCTTAGCGGCTATTGATTAGCAGCTCTTGGAACCCAGAGTTGGGCCATTATGAAGTTTTTTTTTTTTTTTATAGAATAGGAAGGCGGACGAGCATATGGGCCACCTGATGGGAAGTGATCACCAAACGCCCTTAGACATTGGCATTGTAAGAAATGTCAACCATCGCTTATACAGCAATGCGCCACCAACCTTGGGAACTAAGATTTTATGTCCCTTGTGCCTGTAATTACACTGGCTCACTCACCCTTCAAACCGGAATACAACAATAACAAGTACTGCTGTTTTGCGGTAGAATATCTGATGAGTGGGTGGTACCTACCCAGACGAGCTTGCACAAAGCTCTACCACCAGTAAAGTTATTGGAGTTTTATGTCAAGAAATTCTCAATAGTAGCCTGAAGTTTGGAGTTGCGTAAAGACGTAATTCCTATGCCTGAACTCTATTTGGTGGTCCATTCTATGTTGATAATAGCGACTTTGACGGAAATCGATCAAAAGGATATCATTATCATTTTTCGAGATGTCCCAGTCGAGATGGCCCAGTGGTAAGAACGCGTGAATCTTAACCGATGAACGTGGGCTCAAACCCGGGCAAGCACCTCTGAATTTTCATGTGCTTAATTTCTATTTATAATTCATCTCGTGCTTTTCGGTGAAGGAAAACATCGTGAGGAAACCTGCATGTGTCTAATTTCATCGAAATTCTGTTACTGGTTATCATTTTTATCATCATCATATTCAATTAATAATATTTCACAACAAAACACTGTATTCAAATTATCGGAAATAATACATTACAAGCACAAAACGACAAAGACACACGTAACAAGAGTATTACGTAAAAAGGAGTTTAACAACCATTCAACTCATTAGATAGATAAGCTTCTACGTCCCAATGGAATTTACTTCCTAACGACTTTATTTGTTTCAGTAAACGGTAAGAATTAATACTTGAGTAGATCTTAATGCAACTATTTTATGATTTCAATAGTTCAGGTAAGTATGAACCAGAATAAACCGGTTAATACTTGACAAAAAACAATCGATAGAGCATTCTCGGAGAAAGCACGATTACGTTATAAGTCAAAATTGCATCGTTAGTGATTATGGTAATAAGTGGCTCTGTGTAATGTTAACGTACGCTGGTTAGGATGACAGTGGAATCATCGTTCTGACATTTTCCGTTTTAATTTCGACCTAACAATATTACGTCAACCTATTAATTAATAATAATGAAATATTTAATTTGTATGTGGACGTGAAAAGCTGAGATGGCCTAGTGGTTAGAACGCGTGAATCTTAACCGATGATCGTGGGTTCAAACCCGGGCAAGCACCACTGAATTTTCATGTATTTAATTTGTGTTTATAATTCATCTCGTACTTGACGGTGAAGGAAAACATCATGAGGAAACCTGCATGTGTCAAATTTCACTGAAATTCTGCCATATGTGTATTCCACCAAACCGCATTGGACCAGCGTGGTGGAATAAACTCCAATCCTTCTCCGCAAAAAAAGGAGAGGAGGCCTTAGCTCAGCATTGGGACATTCACAGGCTGTTACTGATAGAACAACTACATATTGATAGCTGATGCATATACGTTTTAATTACTTATTATCAGTAATTATCTACCCTAAGCGGCTTTTACTAATGGTACTTTGAAATTACTGAAAATATTTTTCTTCCTACTCAATAAATGATTCGCATTCTCTTAATTCTCTCTCAGGAGATCAACGTGTAGCTCCTAACTAAAGATCGCATAAATTCCGTATAATCAACATGTCTATTTATGTGTTAATAATCGATCACTTACTCGGTGTTAAAAAGACGTAAGAAACATTGTTGTGTCAAAGAATTCTGAAAATTGTAACGGATGAATCGCAGTGGAATAGAATAGTAGAAAAAATTCAACATCGTTGTCCTTAACCAAAAAGAGTTCGTTGCTATCGCAAAGAATATCTTTGTCACAAATGTTTATGTTGTACAAGTCTCTTCTAACGAAGGTAATTTATGTATACAATTTAATCTTAAAACAATGTAGAATGGGCTGGGAAAGGGTGGTTTCAGCTGAATAATCCTTGTATCTCGTGCGGTTACCCAACTTGGTAACCACAGCCGCCAGCAAATTCTCGATTCTAATAGCATTCAGCTTATATACATATATTTAAGTATTACACCACTTATTAGTAACCAACCTAACACAGTATATAATATGTATGTATGTACATAAACTAAAAAATACACAATTATGCAGGAGTTATTATATTGTACATACGTATATGCGTGTTAAAATCTGCAATGATCTCTTTGAGACAATCTAAAGTAAAAATAAAGTGTAGTAACAACCTATGATGTCCTACTGCTGGGTTGAGACCTCGTCTCCCTTTAATAAATTATTAAATAAATAGAACGCAATTTCGTCAGAACCTGCATTTCCAGATACGGAAGTGCAGCAGGCCGGAGTACTACCGGGAATTTTATTAACCCACAAATATTTATCGCTCCGATCTAAAGCGTTACGATCTTCCCCGGTATGAGCTGAACACTAAGCCAACGTGGTAGAAATATATTATATATAGATTAAACGTAAAATTCACCTGTATTTATATTTTCTTTTTAATAAATTCAATTGTATTTATTTATATATGTATGTAACTTAATTGTTAAATAAGATTAACCTTCATTACGAACCAATGGTAGCTTTAAATTTAACTAAATCTTGTAAAATGATTTAAAAGTACTCGCAAGAGCCTACTTGAGTAAAGTACATTTTGACTCAAATGATATGAGTTGAAATCAATACAAATAAACTACTGCAGTAATTGTCTGAAACTTTATCATTAACGATATATAAATCAGCTTTTTGAATAATAATCGCATAGTAATCAATAAAAAAAAATTATTTGCTTTACAAGTCTATCTATACAAAAAGTAGAATTAAATCTATTGAAACTTCACATATTGCAGATGAAATTGGCCTTTAAACACAGGTACACATAATATAAAAAATATATAAAATGCATACTTCCAAAAATCATATCGATTGCAATAGCATCAAAATAAGAAAATAAATATGAATAAATCAACGTTCCTTTAAATTAAAAACTCTTAAACCATCGTTCATTATGGGATTAAGACGGCACTAAATTATATAGTAAGTAAGTGTATAAGTAACTATGGCACCGTCATAAAGACGGCTATAAAACGAGCCATAACACGTTAAGGCAAGTACTCTACCAACGATACAATAAAGTACATTATTGCAATAACCGCACCTTACTTTATATAGAGACTTATCAAAAGAACGATGAGATAGCATTATTACTCAATCAGATATAATTATGGGTCTGACTTGCTTAAGAAGAAAATTATTTTCTCATCACAACAATAGACTAATTAAAACTAAACACAAAATTATAATAAAGTAGCTAACAGACAACGTTGCAAGGATACAATTAAAACATAACCCTAAGTAAATAGAAGCCTTTGTATATATTCTAATGCAATAAGTATATACATATGTAAGAAATTTGTTTCTATTCTCTTCTGGACAAAGTTTGAAGTATTTTAATATTTTGTCCACCACGTGGAATTTTTTTTACGAAGTTTTCATCCATCGCCAAATATTAAATGAATATTACCTATTTTTCATATTGTCACCAAAATATCGTCAAGTAGATAAATAACATGTGAATTCTAACGCCATCTAATTATGACTTTGTTTATTCAATGTACTATCAATATTAGCATATATATTCGAACGATTGTTATAAAGATAAATACACTTGTTGGTAAAGTTTTGTGCAAGCCTATCTGAGAAGGTACCACCTACTCATCAGATATTCTATCGCCAAACAGGTTTGAAAATTGAGTGAGCCAGTTTAACTACAGCTACAGGGGACATAACATCGCCAACATTTCTGGCGCATTGGCGATGTGAGAATGATTAATATTTTTTACAGCACTAATGTCTATAGGCAGTGGTAACAACTTACCGCCTATCTATTTAATTAAAAAATAAAAACCAAAAATCTTTTACATAGATGTGACTATTAAGTTGCTTACTCATAAGTTACATATTAAATATTAATCATTTTATTCAACGTGAAAATACTATAAACCATGAAAATTAAATGCCCAACGTGTCCATTAAGCCCTATTTACACCGGGTCATTGAACCCACAAACTAAAACAATCTTACGTTAGGTCTTCGGTTATTTTATAAATTATATCTCTTATGACACAAAATTTACATTATATTGGAAATTTTAAAAGCAGAAAAGTATAAATATGTCCCACTACTGAGCAAAGTCTACTTGAAGAATTGATTTGGATTTTATTACACCATCTTTTTCTAATGCAAGTTAGATTATATATATATGTGAATTGAACCCTTAAGTTAGAGACGAAATAGTACTATTTCATCTCTAATTTAAAATTATATTGGAAGTTGTAATGGGTTCAATTGATTTCCATACAACAATATAGATACAGAAAGATCTCAGTGTGAGACGGTCCGTAATTGTATTGCGCATCATAAAGTGCTGAGTCGAATGTTCTTTCTGACCGTTTCATACAAGTTAATCGTTCATATTAAAGTTGTTGAGACTCCAGTTTTCTGGATAGAGAAATAAATATATATTTTAATAAGTTTTGTTTTTATTATAACATAAGATTAATTTAAAACGTTACGTTAAATAAAAACCGGATCTAATGTCTCTTTCTTATCTAAAGGTATGGTTGTATTTATTCAATATTTTGCGTCAATTTATAATTGGATTATCTTACATACTTATTTGTAATAGATTTATATGTAATTTTTACTAAGATTCTAATATGTAAGAAACATTAGAATTCCTTTTAAAAAAATTAGGTACCACTCCGACTTAATACATATACATTGAGGTTTTATTTTGAGGCGCCACCCCCTACCAAGCTAGATTAGACACTGCTAATACATCTTACTACCCAGCATCTTTTTGTTTCTACTTCAAATAACTTTATTAAAGTAAAGTTATTTGTAATAGATTTATACGTAATTGTTACTAAGATTCTAATATATAAGAAACATTAGAATTGCTTTTAAAAAAACTAGGTACCACTCCGACTTAATACACATTGAGGTTTTATTTTGAGGCGCCACCTCCTACCAAGCTAGATTAGACACTGCTGATACATCTTACTACCCAGCATTTTTTGTTTCTCATTTACAACATTTTTGCAGATTATTGGAGCGGCAAATTTGGCGGCTCAAAGAAATCAAAAAAATTTGGCAGTTAGTGTCTTTTTGAATTTAATCATATTTATCGTATATATTGCGTATTTTTGGGTTATTTTTTATTATTATTAATATTTTCCTTATTCAAGTGGTAACGCCTCCAAGCAGTTAGGAAAAATATGACAGTTGTAGAGGCAAGGGCGGCAAAAACTTTACAGCCTATACCTTGAAAATATGTAAATCCGCCACCGAGTACTATTCTGTAAGAACTCATTCACATTCTTCATTACTCATGCGTGAATAATTGACAAACGACTTATGGTGATATACTATTTTGATGTGTGTTTTATTTTTATAATTATTATGGTTAATGACGCATACCACTTTCTGATATTTCGAAATCGATTTGTGCGGTGAGCGGTTAAATTTCAATTGCTCTTACAGAATAGTCCTACTTATCATCTAAAAGTTAATCTTTTGTGTGAAAAAGTATTATTAGAATTAACAGCTACTCTTATAAAATGAATAATTTGGTGATTCAAAGGTACATTATAATACACGTTATGGTACACTATTCGCCCATGACATGTTTATTAATGACGTCACAAAACAAGCGAGCTCATGACGAGTTTGTTTATTAAAATAATCAAGTTTTATTAATTAATCATGACTTTGAATACTAAAGTATCATTTGTCATAGTCTGTATTATACTTTTTAATATATTATGCCTTATAGAATGCGGTATTTAGAATTTTGGAAATAAAATATTAGCTTTAATAAACCAAATCTATAAATAAGTTGACAGGATTTTGACTAGTAATTCAAACTCCAATATAATGTCATTACATAAAAATATGGAATAAAAAAAAAAGATTTAGAAACCTAATGTCAACCACAGTCCAATTTATTGTGCTTATTATGTGAAATAATATTATATAATAATACCCATATATAAATGCATGCCAAAAATAAAGGTTAAAAACATATTGTAATTATTACAAGATATTTTTTTAAACAAAAATCTTTTAAATAATATTTGCTATATCAAGTAGCTAATCAAACGAAACAATAAGAGCAGCGTTTTACTTTATAAACGAATGAATACCACATTTATGTACGCACGTCAGAACAATTATAATTTCAAGATATTTTGTCTCCAGACAAATTCATCGATATGTCAATATTGACCCCACATTTTTGATTAAAGTTGGACCTTTATGATAGAAAAGGTAGTCTCACAAAGGAGAAGTACATTTACGAGCTATTATTTCTAACTATTATTGGGATAAGGGTTGGTCAGGGATTCAAGGATCGAATTAGTTTCATAGTAAATGGATAAGAGCAACGATAACAGCCCTAGCTTCTATCACGAGGCTGTCGCTTTGTCGTATAGATCGTCCACTTATAGTTGTCTCGGTGTCGACATTGACCTTACGTCGTTTATCAGAGACAATAAACTTGGCCTTGCATTGTAATATATATGCATGCAGCACTTATCAAACATTTCAATGGTGGAGTTTGAATTTATAATAATTTCCAATACATTATTATTTTGCAATGTAATTTTGCGTAATAGGTATGTTTCTTCATATAAATCCTACCTAATTATATACAATCAAAAGTGATGGCGTTTCTTTGTTACGCTTTTACACAGGTAACTAATCAATCGATCATGAAATTTTGTATACACGTTGATAAGGATACAGTAAAGGACATAGGGATCTTAATACCTGCCACGCACGCGGGTGAATCCGCAATAAAAATATTCTCTTTTTTTATAAGTATTTACCAACATTTAACAATCATAAGATTAAGGCTAACCTGCTTAACACATATATGTTAACAAGGACGAAGACGGACTTACCAATACAATAACATTAAACATTACTTAATGTGAAGTATGTGAAATTTTACTTTGTACGGTGCTTCACAGTAATCTTTGAATTTATTTCGATAAGACGCAAGCGCTCCGTCTGATCCTATCATGAATAGGCAATGCAAAAAGTGTAAACCACTCTAATTCAGAAATATTCGGTTATTATATATTTAATATGTCAGAATTTGTTTAAATAGCGCCTTAAGTAACCTTAAGTTTGGCAGTAAGCTACGAATCTTGGATGTTATGTTCCTAACGTCTTTAATTGCAATGACCCTTAACTGGAAACCATCCTGGATCTGGATTCAGCAATTGAAAGTATAAATTTATAGCAGTATACTTTATCGAATATCACTAATATTTTTTTTTTGACAAAATTTCTATTTATAATAAAACAATTTCATCTTGAGTCAAATCGATGTAATTATTTCAGTCCAATTATAACGACTGAATTTTTTTCTTTTCCTTCCCTTGACTCATTTGGCTTAAAGGTTAAGCGTGTTTCGATACGACTGAAATGGAAATCTGCCAATTCTACACGACCTTAATAGGCCTAACATCTCCACACTAGTCAAGTTCTTATAAAAGAAAGCATACAAAGGTTTATTTGACCTCGTGATCTTTTTAAGGTCATTATCAGATATGTCATAATATCTTATACGTTAAGATCCTACCGAATTTATATTTAATATTACGTGATATTATACTAAAAAATGCTAAGAATTTTACTGAATGGACTATTATGATATATTAAAAACATGTTGCCCAAGATATTCGCAATGGTAGGAAAAGAAGCAACCATCGCTGTCTTAAATATACGTAATTCATATCAAATGTTATATAATATCGATGTAGATTACCTATGTTCATATTATATGTATATACGTGTGAATTTTTTGGCGCAATGACAGAGAAAATGCCTGTAACGCAAATGGCCGCAAATATCAGGTAGGTATTTATATTGGTCATAGAGATAATTGCTTTGACCTAACGTCTTACCTTTTGGATATCTCCGCCGTGCAAAGAAAATCATATGTGATAATAATCGTTAGTTTTAGGGTAAGATTTTTTATGTTCATTTTATAGCGCATTATAAGTTTTGTATAAAATACAAAAAATAAAACTCAGCAAATTTTATCATCAACGTAGATACCGAATTGGCATAGTGGCTAGAACACATGAATCTTGACTGAAGGTTGGGGATTCAAAACTGAGCTAGCACCATTGAATTACCGTGTATTTAATTGGTGCTTACAATTACAAGTGCTGGACGATGAAAAATATCATGAGCAAACCTACACGTGTGATATGATTATGTCACATACATTTCTAAGCTCGCCAACCCGCATTAGAGCAACTTGGTAGATGTATTATATATATATATATATATATACATCCACCAATATTCAAACCTTCTCTTCGAGACGAGAGGAGACTTTTCCTTAGTGGAACGTTAACAGACGCTTATTACTACTATTACTATAGAAATATTGATAAAGTTACTGGTGGTAGGGCTTTGTGCAAGCTCGTCTGGGGAGGTACCACCCACTTATCAGATATTCTACCGCAAAACAGCAGTACTTGATATTGTTGTATTCCGGTTTCAAGGGTGAGTGAGCCAGTGTAATTACAGGCACAAGGGACATAAAATCTTAGTTCCCAAGGTTGGTGGCGCATTGGATATGTAAGCGATAGTTGACATTTCTTACAATGCCAATGTCTAAGGGCGTTGGTGATCACTTACCATCAGGTGGTCCATATGCTCGTCCGCCTTCCTATTCTATAAAAAAAAGCTTAATATTAAATCACTAGATATTTATAAAATTATTATAAAACAAAATCGCCACATTTGTCCATCTGTCTGAACGTGATGAACTCAAA
The DNA here is from genome assembly GCF_905147045.1 of Nymphalis io. Lineage (NCBI taxonomy): Eukaryota > Metazoa > Arthropoda > Insecta > Lepidoptera > Nymphalidae > Nymphalis > Nymphalis io. The sequence continues at coordinate 6,065,547 of NC_065904.1, forward strand.
AACTACTGTGCGGATTTTCATAAGGTTTTCACCAATGGGCGGAGTAATTTATAAAGAAGATTTAAATATATAATTCATTACTGTATTGTGTAAATTGGTAGAAATATAAAGATTCGTGAATGTTTCGGTAAAAATCATACCGACTAAAGTTTAGTAGCTAGTAACATTTATAAATACATATGTAAAACATGATTACAATAAATGTTGTATATATATATATACTATATGATATAATAAGTAATCATTGACATAAGTTTATCATTGTTTTGACCGTAGATACTCCGTCGCTTATTTGCGGCTTATAATATTGATAATAATATTTATTATTATTCTTAGAAATTATTTAAAACTGTATAATTCTTGATATTGACTGCATTGGGAATTTAATCATTAACATAGCTAATAACATAGCTTAGCAGTCATTATTAAATAATAATTATTATATTTATTTGGAATGTTAACGATGCATTGTGATTATGTTATCCAGAATAAATATTTTTGAGCATATCTTATCCTGAAATACGTATAAGCTATATGACTAGCAACGTAAGTAATGTAGCGTTGTGAGTGAAATATGCGAGTATGGAAAACTTCTATTTTGGCTAATATCACGTAAGAAAGAGTCAAATAAAATAATTAGTATGATATAAAATAAAATATTATATGATAATAAAATATTTAGTATATATATATATAGTGCTTTAAAGCCAAGATGGCCTAGTGGTAAGAACGCGTGAATCTTAAACAAAATCATCGGTTCAAACCCGGGCAAGCACCACTGAATTTTCATATGCTTAATTTGTGTTTATAATTCATCTCGTGCTTGACGGTGAAGGAAAACATCGTGAGGAAACCTGCATGTGAGTAATTTCATTGAAATTCTGCCACATGTGTATTCCACCAACCCGCATTGGAGCAGCGTGTTGGAATAAGCTCCAAACCTTCAACTCAAAAGGGAAAGGAGGCCTTAGCCCAGCAGTGGGACATTAACAGGCTGTTATTGTAAGTACTTTAAATGTTCAAAACACATTCGCATTCAAAATCAAAAAGAAACAAAATATTCTCTACATCGATAGCACTTTGAAACGTCCTGCGTCAGTAGTATATAAAATATAAAGCGATTACAGTACGGAATTCGATTAGGTATAGATATTCTACCAAGAAGAATCGACAAGAAACTTTGTAAATATTTTATTCCACCAATTTACATAGATATGACAATTAGATACAATTAAACTATTATTACCCGGTATTGAAACGAACGAATGCTTACCACGCTTTTTTATCATCTGTGTACCCTTTTACAGAGTAATAAACCAATTTTTGCTGAATAATAAGTAATATTTTATTAAATGGAATTTATTCAACTTGATCCGAGAGAAAAATGTCTGCGGATACTTTTTATAAACAAATAATATGATATTCCATGTTAAACTTTACTTTCGACTTTTTGACTGCATATTATTTAAGACACTTAAGTTCACCTATATTTTATTTAATTACAAAAATTATAATTGTACCATCTTACTTGGTGTTAGGGCCTTTTACTTTACCCTACAAGTTATATAAACCCACTTATAACATAATTTAAAAAATTTATATTTATTTTGCTATTGGTTAATAACAAATTTAAATAAAATAAATAACAGTTCGTATCTCGAAGCCAAGAAACACCAATACAGTAAAACAAAACGATTATTTAAAAAAATATGATTTAATTTATCTTAATTGAGCGTACCGAGTGATACAATACGCAGTTATTTTCGTCTTATCAATAATAATTATATAAACTTTTTTATTATGTAAATAATTCACAGTTCAATTTAATGATAGTTTGCACTGATTGTCGCTAGGTCGTTACCCAAATAACATCACTCCGTACTGTTACAAGCGCTGGGTTTTTTACGTATGTATCACATATAATTTGTCTTTTCTAATATTTTAAATGCAAAATCAAGTCTATCTGCCTGTTACGCTTTCACGACTAAAGTATAGAACCAAATTTTGATAATTTATAACTTTCGTATAAATGAAAGGACATGTGACATACTTTACATACCTAAAATTATCCAAAACTTCAAAACGGGTTGAAGCCGCGGCCGACAACTAGTTATTTACAAGACATAAGAATGAGTTTTGTTATATGTGCTCGTATATTTGATAGCTAAGTATTTTTTATTCTATGCTTATTTTAAGAATTTAAAAATAAAGGTGAAAGCTGAACCTTACTCAAATTAGGGTTTTGAAGAATAAACGATAGCGTCATACTCGTAAATTGACAAATATTACGGCTTTAGTAATTAACCCTATAGACCGTATTAAAAGTTACGCAATTTCTCTCTTTCTGTCATGAGCAATTTGACATTAGAAAGAATAAGACAAAGCGTTATGTAACTGTACAACGGGGTTAATGTTTAATTATGTAAGCTAAGTCCTGAACAATCTTACGGTTTTATCCATAAAGATTGCTTAAGGGCTGATTAGTTAAACAATGTTGTCTTTTTCTTTCGAATGTCAAATCAATTTTGAAAGAAAGAGAGAAATCAATGTATAACTTTATATTACATTACATTATAGTAAGCAAACTATATTAGTAATGTTAAAGTAAGGTTAAAGCTAAGGTATAAATTATGCATATAAGTTTATTTATATAACTTAAATAAAGAAAACGTGTGCTATATATTAAAATACTCGTTGTTTTCTTTCATATTTTTATTAATGGAAACAAATAAATAGTTAATTTTAAAATTATTTCAGACATAAATCAGTAGATAATAATTTTATATCAAAGTCACAGTCATAATATTTTTAGGCTTAAACTTGGATAAGTTTCAACTTAAACCACATTAGAATATGAATGATAATATTACAAACGTAAAATCTAAAATCGCTAGAACTTACCTTGGTTCTTATTTTATTTATGCAATTAATATTATTAGGACTATAATTTATCTCTAAATAATATGACATTAGAGGTTAGTAAACTAAATATAACATTTCAACGGAAAATGTAATAATTCGCAGCTAAAAATAAAATAATGTCTTCCTGAATGAATTTCGTCACAGCTGCCAATCTCAAGGACTCGCTATTTACGCAAATGATATTATAGTTTACTAGTTTCCGCTTGCGGCTCCGACTGCATTGGGGGGACGGAGATGCTGGATACTCTATGTCCTTTTCTGTACCCCTGATAACTTGTATGCTAAATTATGATCGGTTGAGTAGTTTAAAATTTCAATTTTTTTTTTATATTATAGGCAGACGAGCATATGGACCACCTGATGGTATGTAGTCACGAACGCCATAGACATAGACATAGACATAGACCATCTACCTATACTATAAAAAATATATGTACATTATTGTATTTTCTTGAGATTAAATTAAATTTAATTAGCAAAGACGAATACTAAATATTAAATCAAAAACTTTTGATACAATATATATGAGTATGCAATAATGAGTTACGATTAAATTTATTTTATATACGTCATTTTCACAATTTTTCACTTTTCATAAAGTCCTCGCACGTATCCGATTGTAGCTTTAACGTACTTCAATTAAACCAACATGACGTAGCGAGGCTTTAAGATATACAGAGACTACTAATGCGATATATCCAGTGCGAATTCTAGAATGCGTAGCACAATAAAGAATAAATAATAAACATAAAAACTTTGTTTTAGCTTTCGTCTGTTATGTATGTGTTATTAAATTTTGTTGGACCGTCGTAAATATTTTAGTTTGAATGTAATACTGTACCTAAAAATTATTCGTATAGTTGGGTATTAACTGCGATCATTCATTTTTTATTATTTCTCACGACGTTTCGAGTTAATCAAATAAAAAAAAAATCAGAATATTATTAATTCAAATTGGCTCTGATAAGTATTTTTGAATTGTAATGATACAATATTACATTGAACGTAAGTCTACCAACGGTCTGGAATGTATAGTCTACCGACTAAAACCGGTAAGAACGTCAGTAATTATTTTTTGTTAAATAAAACATAGTCCATTTATATCAATGAACACTTTCTCCGCGTTTTTTATATAATAGTTAATAGTTAGATCTGTCGTCATCGAGTTAACAGAGAGGTCATGCGCCCTCTTGTATCTAACAGTACAGTAACAGCCTGTTAATATCACTGCTGTGCTAAGGCCTCCTCTCCCTGTAGAAGGTTTGGAGCTTAATCCACCACGCTGCTCCAATGCGGGTTGTTAGAATACGCATGTGTCAGAATTTCAATAAAATACACACATGCAGGTTTCCTCACGATGTTTTCCTTCACCGTCAAGCACAAGATGAATTATAAACACAAATTAAGCACATGAAAATTCAGTGGTATTTGCCCGGGTTTGAACCCACGATCATCGGTAAAGATTCACGCGTTCTAACCACTAGGCCATCTCGGCTATCCCTCTTGTATCCACTGCATAAATATTCTTCGTCTACCTCTATAGCTCCGGTCTTTATTTATACTCCAATCCTAGAATTACCAGCTTAAGAAAAATAGAACTTGTAAATTTTGATTTTCAAGTCAGCTCATATACATATATTTTTATTTTGGTGGAGTTATTATGTAATAAGAACTCGCCTCACCGCCAAATATGGCATGAACTTGACCGCTGACCCGTGAAATGTCAGAATACAACATTTAAAGGACACAGAGTTCAAAATAGCATATCACCGTACGTTGGTTTCCAACATTGAGAACCACACAACGTGATGTATGTCATATAGATTGGTCGGTGGTCAGACGTCAAGTTGTGAAAATATAAGACGGGTATTTTATCATGCAGCTGGCTGATGGAAATATAAAATATAATGGTGTGTCAGTAGCGTGTGTGATCGTTTGTCGGGCCCCCCTTGGTCTCTTGTTCAGGACAGCGCCAGCGCCAGACGTGCGCACTGACTGATTTTATAAAATCAACATATTGGATGACAATGGCGGCCATTGAAGTGTCAATCCATTTGAATCCGCGACATATATATATATATATATATATATATATATATATATATATATATATATATATATATATATTATAATTATATATATATAATTGACGACATATATATATATACGAATAATTAGTAACAGTTGATTTTATTGTAACGGTGGGGTGTGAACGCCGTGACGTAATAAATGGTTGGAGAGCGGTGAGTCGAAAGCTTAATTCATTACAGAGAGCGATACAGTTCGGACCTTCCAAGCAGGACCGTCGGTTCACGCAACTCCGATAGTTATAATATAACTAAATTCTAATTTGTGATTGCTGATTACCTACATTAAATACAAGAATTATCATACTGTGTTGTGGTTAATTGCCTGAGACCTACGCCATTGACCCTGTACCAGAATCTCCTACCGATGACGGGCATGCCGCTAATCTATCGAAGTCGCTGTCATATGTATATATATATATAACGAACAAAAAGAAAGTAGTCACTTGCCAGCAATCGAAGCTATTTTAAGTTTACGGTGACGTCAATGGTCTACAACACTGACAAATAAAACGCCTATCAAAGTCGACTCAGGTGTTCATGCTATAAGTAGTTACATAAATAAAAGAACGACCACTTGGTCAGAATTCTTTTAATTAACAATATACCCTTGGACTAAAAGAAATGTTTTAACTGCTGTAGTTGTATTATTTCATTATGTATGTACATATATAATATAAATAGACAAAATAGTTCAGTTCTTATTTGTCTAATGTTTTTCAAATCAAATAATACTTTTTTTAAGACGGAATTCATTTTTCTTTTATTCGTTGTGTTACAGTTTTGAATCAACTGTAAAGCTACCGCTGATTCGGGATGTAGATTCGAGAAGAACAAGAAACACAGTAGTTACTCTTTTTTACCATTTTAATTGCAGCTGCCGGGCTAGAAATTAACAAATACTAACTCTACGCTTTTTATCAATATATTTATAAAATATTTATAAATTATTTTTCGACGTGAGATTTAAATTTGTTATTAATAGGCAAACTATAAATACTAACAAGAAAAAAGAAAAAATTAGAGAGAAAAACATATTCGTAACATGCAAACTCATTCTATAAATAAAAAATATAACTAATAACAACTAAAAATATATATTTTTATCTTTTTCATCGGATGCATCGTACTTGGATATAAAATATAAATCAGTCCTGATAGTGGACTATAACAACTTGATTAAAACCATAACTTTCGTTAAAGATACACAGAATGCCTTTGGTAGCAAACGAAGACTTGTCTAATAATATTACTTAAATAGTTTTTCTTTTACAGTAATCTGCTTTGCCACAAGCATCGCAACAAATTGAATTGCCAACGTCTTTTAAATATATATATACATATATTAGTTTGTCATATTAATCCTTATCCAAATACCATTATACTCATTATATGCGTTATTTGTAAACGAAATATATATTTAACAGCCTATACTTTGTACTAGTAATTTGAGATAACGACAAGATATATATTACTAAATGGATTAAAAAGGCGTGCGGTAAGATGTATTACGAGGGGTAGAACGCTTGAATGAATCATTTTGTATAAACGTCACAGGGTGAATCATTCTTTACTGCAACGCCAACAAAGAAATTGTGACTTTTAGTATATTTATGTAATATTATATATAAATAAGTTTGACTGCCTCGTTGCTTTTGTGGCTACATGTCCAAAAGTCCTGGGTTCAAATTCCAAGTTGGACTACAGAAAAGTTATTTAATTTTTCTGTTGAAGATTCTTAGTAGCAGCCTGGAGTCTGGAAATTGGAAGATTGTACATGCTCGTGCCACGGAAATCCTGTAAAGCCGTTGGTTCTGCGCCTGAATTCTTTCCTGTCGTGTCGGTTTGCCGTCCTACCAGGTTGTGAGAGTGAGGGAGAGAGAGTATCTGAGAGTAGAGAGTGCATCTGTGTTTGCGCACACTGTTATGCACTGTAATCTCCCTTGAAATTCTCCGCTGTGGCAGAAATTTAACATAGAACAACGTTATTAAAATTTAACATAGTCGTCATATATATACATATAAGTAATATTTGATTCCTTGAAAATTATCTTTGAATTATAAAAAAGGCAGTCAAAGGGACTGCCGATGGAAGCCATTTCAACTTGAAACTGTTAAATATATTTTTCCGATTTCCACATTTATTGGACTTCAAATAATAACTCTATCCCTTTTTATTCATCAAAATACACAGTATGTCGCAAACTCGGTACAAAATATTAATACAGCTTAATTTAAATAAATAATAGTTAAAATAGTCTTATATTATTATTTAAATACTAATTGTTTTATTAATATGTAAATAGTAATAGCATAAATACAATAAATATTTACATAAATTTCAATTATTATTATCCTCATTAATTTCCATAATACTTAAATTATTTTTAATTTCAACGATTTCATTATATAATATAATATTAACATTAGCGTGTCAGTGACGCGAAGCCATGAGTCTATCCCCTACGATAAGCCAGCGCAACGCGCATAAAGAAGTTTTCATATTTTTTTCTTTTTAAAATAGATTGTATGAAGTTATGCGTTATAACTTATAAACGTTGCTTAACGACTGATAAGCTAAACACTGATTTCTCCCTTTCTATCATTATTGATTTCTTATTTAAAAGAAGAAGACCCGGCATTTTTTAACAAATCACCTGCTAAACAACGATTACAAGTCTATTAGTTAACAATCGGTCTATCGTGTAGCGTTAAAGAAATAAATATGTCTATCAAGTCAAAATAATCAAGAAACTGTCATGTTACTTCTATACAGTCCTAACAAAGCGTTTTTTCAATTGCTCAGAGATGAATAGTTGCATCCTAAAGTGAAAATTACAGATTTATGAGTTGCTTGAAACACAAAGGAAACATATCGATTGATATTAAGCCTATTCAGAATTCGATTCTATTATAGTTGTCTCGGCACTGTTGCTACGGACCCGCCCACAAATATTTGCTTTTCACTAAGCATTGACACACTGGTGTTAACAAGATTTGTGACATCGCTTAAGGGAAGGCAAACAGGGTTGCTTTTAACTTTTAACAAAATAATGTCCTATAATTTTAAAGGTCCAGCTATTTATACACAAACAAGGGTCAAATTCTTGGGGATAAATACATATCATAGATACTGATCATTATTAAATATACTAAAATAAATCTTGTCCAAAATTATATGTCTAATATGGAAAATTACTGATTGAATAATCTTTTAAAGATGAGTAAGCGCATTGGAAAACGTCAACTGGAATTTAGATTCTCGTGAAATATTTTAGGACATAAGTATATATATATATATATCTTTGATGGTCGTGCATTGATTCCTTGCAGGTCAATGTGCAGAATGGATTTGACTGTCAGTTATAGTTGTTACAATAAATATTAGTTTTATAGTAATAACAGAGGAATCTATTGTACCAGGAAAATATAACTGTTGAAGAGCTTATATTGAAGAATGATTGCCACACTTTGTCCAATAAGAAAAATAGCTCTGAAAAGATTTAAAACTAATTACGTTTAAAGTGCTAGCATTAAAAAACTCGAGTTTAATATTGTATTTGATTAAAAATATAATATACATATTTTAGTACGTATTTGTATTTAGTATATATATTGTATATAAATTCTACAGGGTTTTTCTACGTGTTTGACTAAACAAAAACAATAAATTTACACGTTAAATAGTAATTTTGTCATTTAGAATTGGTAGAATTGAAAACAGTATTAATTGATTCCAATAACAAAAACAATTAAGATTGTGCCGAATTAAACATATACTAAATGACACTGAACTTAGTCGAGTCGAATCAGAAAAGGTTATCATAAAATTGACGGAACGACTTTATGTTCATAACTATAACTTATTTATATTAAAAAAGTCACAGAGTTTGTGTTGTTAAACGGAAACCCAATCTGGTTATTCTTTTTACATGATAAATATGTTAATAAAAACTAGTGACTTTGCGCTCGTGGAAATATATTCGTGACTAAAATACATGTTCGAATATTTTTACGATGATATTAACAGATTTAAATGATTTGTACATTTTCAACTTCATAATTGTAGAAATTGCACACGATCCTTCATACAACTTTTTTTTATGGCGAATTAAAAAAAAAAACTATGTTCGTTCTTGGAGTTCAAACTGGATTCGTACTGAATATCGTCATAACCGTTTCAGTGGTTCAGCCGTCAAAACAAACAAACATAAAGAGTTACTTTAGAATTTATAATATTATTATTATTTTATAAAATAGAATGGGTTTAAGGTTGAATACTATTTCAAGGAAGCAATATCATATACTTTAATCAATATGGCAAGCTGTTGGCAAGAAGTTATTTTGTGTGGCAGATATGTACAGGCCAAATGTTTCCAGCAGGTAATTTTGTTTTTTTAATAAGAAAGATTGCAGCTTATTTCACCACGCTAGTCCTGCGGATTAGTGGAAACACATGTGTCAGACTTTCATTCGACACATGATGCAGGTTTCCCCACGATGCTTTCTTTTCTTTCAACGAGCACATGAAAAATCAAGGTAACTTGATCTTGAACAATTTTTTTTTTTATTGTTTCATATTAGTTAGGAAAATTTGCAAGTGGGCCACCTGATATTAAGTGATCATCACCAGCCATAGACGTTGGCATGTAAGAAATAATTGTAAAAAACTAAGGTGTTATGTATCTTGTACCTGTAGTTCGCCGACTCACTCATCCCTCAAACCGGAACACAACAATTTATAATGTAGAATATGATCAGTGGGTGGTACCTACAGTCGGGCTTTCATAAAACCCTACCATCAAGTTTGAAACTTGATTGGGAAATATGATTATATTTATATGACGAAAAGTGGAGGCTTTATATAATGTACTTAAATATATAAATTAATTACAACATAATTTTACTGGTGGTAAAGCTTTGTGCATCTGGGTAGGTACCACCCACTCATCCGATATTCTACCACAAAACAGCAGTACTTGGTATTGTTGTGTTCCGGCTTGAAGGGTGGGTGAAACAGTGTAATTACAGGCACAAGGGACATAACATCTTAGTTCCCAAGGATAGTGGCGCATTGGAGATGTAAGCGATGGTTAACATTTATTACAATGCCAATGTCTATGCGCATTGGTGACCACTTACCATCAGGTGGCTCAGATATGTTACTATCATAAATATAAATGAAAAAATGTTCAAAGTAAAGACACAGATCCTGTTACATAAAAAAAAATTACATTATTTGCGCTTCATATGCGACAACGTGTAATTTTACTATTTATAACTATGAAATGTTTACATAAAAACAAATATAATATGGTACTCATTAAATTATAGATGTTACAGTTTATCTATATGAAAACATTCAATAGGTTCAAATATTTTTAAAGGCTCCAATTTTCAGGTAAAATATAGGTCGTTTTATGTTAGGCGGCAATGCGAAAACATAAATAATTTTAAATAATAAACAATTTCATTTAGTTTACACAAATGTGATAAATTAATTAATTGTGTAATTAATTATTGCGGATTAGTAAGTGCTGGGCAAATATTTACTTATATATCTGGTTATGGTTTACGTTGTTTACAAATTATGTATAAACTAGTTTTCGCCCGCGGTTTTGCCGGCGTTTGAGGGGGGAGGAGCTGTCTCAGATGTTACATACCCTATGTTCTTTAGGGTACCTATGACAACGTGTAAGCAATTTCATGTCGATCGTTATCGTAGTAGTGAAGACTTAAAATCGTGTAATAATCAAATAAATAAACAAACAATCGTAATATGTTTCTTTTTAAGAAGAGCCTTTCAGTGACACTCTTCTTTATTGGCTTTAGCCAGTCTAGGTAAGGATTTCGGAGGTTTCCGTATTACCCGGTCTGATCACCATTGGAAGCAGCCGATAACGGGTCACCCGTTTTGACCTATAAGTTCAGGGCCGTAGGCCTAGTGGTAGTCATAGCCATGGGTAAGATTTTTATACCGTTCATGTTGTTATAGCTCACCACCAGATTGGCTATGACAATTAGTATATATACACAGGCTGAACAAAGACAGTCAGATTTTGCTGCTTACATATAAATATACCACTCATTTGAGATAGAACTTTTGCAATGAAAAAGAGGTAAAAAATCAATGACTACTGTTTAATACAAGTGACAGTAGATGGAGACGGAGTAAACTCTTTGATTTCCGGCTATCAATCAAATTTCCGGTATAATAGGCATCTAAAACTGTCATCTATACTCCACGAATTTACTTTATAATATTATTGAATTTATGGTATTTACTAATAATCACAAAACTTCAAAAAACATGTCGTTTCTTACTGTCGTCCTTAGGGTCAGGACAAGAGTGTATCGTTGTATAGTAATCGTCTCAAAATTTGAAAAATATTATATACAATATATTTGTTTAAATGTATATATTTATATTTGGATAAGCAAATAATTAAAAATTGACCTGTATTTTTATTTATTTGTATATATTAAATGTCTTTGGAAATTATGCCACGTATATTTCTCTCAGAACAGCATGTTCATGAAATATGAAGGGCTCTCTATGTTGCCTCACTATATGGCGTCATCTTGAAATGGAAGACGCCTCAAGCATTGCTAATTTCAAAGCTAACTAATTTAATGTATATTAGAACATTGTATAGAATAAAGGCTAAACTTGACTTAAGATAGTATAGTCTATATAATAAACTTGACTTAAGATAGAATAATCACATATTTAATTTCATTTATATCAATTTCAATTTCTGGTGTACTTATTAAACAAACTGTATTCATAGAATATCCAAATTAAGTATTTGAAAAAGTTATGTATTTAACTTACTTAAATATTCATTTATGAATTTACTGCCTTATTTATAAACGTTGTGTAGCGAGTAATTAGTTAAACAATGCTGTCTTCTTTTTTCGAATCAATAACGACAGAAAGAGCGAAATCAGTGTTTAACTAAGCAGTCGCTAAGCTGGTGGTTGGTCTTTGTGCAAGCTCGTCTGGGTAAGGTACCCACTCTTCAGATATTCTCCCGCAAAACAGAAGTATTTCATAGTGTCGTGTTCCAGTTTGAAGGGTGAGTTAGTCAGTGTAATTACAGGCACCAGGGACTAACATCTTAGTTCCCATGGTTGGTATTGGCGATGTAAGCGATGGTTAACATTGCTTACAATGGCCAATGGCTTACGATGTAAGCGATGGTTAACATTGCTTACAATGCCAATGTCTATGGGCATTGGTGACCACATACCATCAGATTGATCATATGCTCGACCATCTACCTATTCTATAAATAAGACCGTTAGTATCTTATGGCTAGAAGTCTTAATGACTTGTGGCTTCATAACTTAATAAGTATTTGTAAAGTTATATTGTAATACATGATGCTGTGGTTGTTAAAAATGAAAACAAAAAACTATGTTTCGATTCCACTATGAATAGACAATTTCTTTGAAAAATATTGTATTTCTTTGAAAAATATCTTTTGCTGTATATTTTGTGATTGATAGTTTAATATGTCAAATAAGTGTTTGAAAATTGTTGGTCTGAAAGCTTTCGTTGCGACCGGACACAAAACTACTAAAGTTATACAAACATTTTAAAGAGGTTATATATCTCTAACTTTGTCTACGTGAAAATTGCGTTTCCGATTTTTGCGGTTTACAAACGAAATAAACAACAATATTCAAAAGATGTTTAACTGTAATAAGTTTTGCAAATGTAACAAAATTTCTCCAAATTTTTTACATCCCAAAAAATCTTTAAAGTTTTTGCTTTATATTAAAAAAATATATTCTAAGGGAAATTTCTACAAGGTTGAGTGAGTAAAAGTGAGGTTTGTGTTCACTTAATGAAGTTTCGTATATATTTTAAATTAAATAGAAATATAAAAAAGTCGACGACCCGTTGACTTACGAGGGTACATATATGTACATCGTTATCCTCCCAAGTCAGAGGGCTATTATGTTGAATCTGTCTTGGTTATTATCAATAACTGTAAGGGATAACCGTAGCAAATGTCCTCAATTATAACCCGTTACACCCTAGACTAGACATTCGTCCCGTGGGTGCTGTTAAGTGTTCGACAACCTTTAAGTGATCGTAATGTTCACTGCAAAAAATATGAACAGATTTTTTCGTATATAAACAGATTATGTATATATTACTTTTTTACATATGTTTTTGTTTTTAGTATTCAATGAAAATATTAGGTAGGTAGATAATTATATTGAATTATTTATATTTATAAAAGTGATATATTTTTATAAATAAAAGTAATAACTTTTTTTTTATAAAATTTGATTTAGTTTTTGGTAATGCGATTTTCATTGAAGGATGAAATAGAAAAAATCAAAATAAATAAAGCAAAGTAACACTTTTCTTTAACTGTCATACTTAAAGTATCGCCAGATTAACGAAAATGTATTCACAGTGATTAAAACATTACAGAAGATACACAAAACATATTTAACATAAACTCTGAAAATAATTTTTCAAATAAGAAAAAAAATATTGAAATAGGAAAGTGTAACGCGGGTCTGACAGCAAAAATCACCAATTGCTAAAGTATTTACAAACAATTTTATATTTTAGAATACAATAAGGAAAATCCCTTGTAAATAAGAATTAATGGGGCACTGCAACATTCAACTTATTTATGTGACAAATAACTACCGAATTCCAACGTCATGAATTACAATTTAAAAAAAAATCTTATATAAGAAAATAATCTTAAGATGTTATACTTCAAGCAAACGAAAAAGTTTTAAGCATTTTTGTCGAAATATTTTTATTTTGAGCTATTACTCGTGAAGACTAATAGAAGCGCTCCCTTGGTATTTACACACACTTGAAGAACAGATACCAAGGGATAGTGTTGTGGGATATGAGAAGGATAATGTTCGTTACACTACCTGACCTTAAAACAACAGCGCTTACACTATCCACACGTCTCCGACGAGAAGAGTTATACGTCAAAACCAAACTCTGGATAAGAAATGACATTCCATTCCACGCATTAACCTAAATACACAAAATTATTTGTTTTCAAGGCTACTATCGAGAATTTATTTACAGAAGATCCCTATACGTCTCTGATAAAGGGATTTAAACCTAGGAGCTCATAACCAACGAGCCAGATAATAAAGTATTTAATAAAATAATAACAACAAATAAGAAAAAAAAATGAGATCTTTGTCTATTCCATTGCAAATAGGAAGTAATAAAGTATGTAGCGGAATGTAGTGTGAAAAATTACCGGAATCAATCTCGTTGTAACAACAAAGACTTGTTATTATATTACTACTTGATTTATTATTTGAGGAATTTCGATAGTTCAATCATAACAAACCTGTCCAAATAAACCTGTAAAAAACAAGCTGAAGACGAACATATATCATCACTGCAGAAAATAAACGACCTTCGACATAAATAAAAAAATTGTGTTTATTTTGATTTAAAATATATGGATGAGTTTACGTACATTAATATATATATATATGTATATATAGTATAAAATAGGTAGGGGGACGGGCATAATGCCCTACCACCAAGTGGTGATTTAATTGTATTAGGTATTTAGGCGACTCAGAGAAAACCCGTGAAACAGTGCGAACGTGTATGTAATGAAAATAATAGCTTAGCGCAGTGCTATTCCATAAGAACTCACGTCGTATTTCACTCGAGAAATATTGAAAACCATCTTACAGTGTTACGGTATTTAAGTGCCTCTATATTTGCTATAATTATTACAGATGTCTCTCCGATATTTGCTTTAATTATTACAGTTCATATCGCGAGCGTATTCTGCATTGAGGTTCTTTTTTTTTAATACTATTTGCATTATCCATACGTTTTAAGCATGTCATACCTTGTTTTTTATTCTAAGTCAGTATTTAAGCCTTAAAACTAACAAAAGCATAAATAAATAAACAATACCAGTCTGAAAGCAAAAAATGTTTTTCATGTTTTTTTTATACTCTATATATGACAGTTAACCCCGCTTGACAATTTCAGGACCTAATATTTCAGCGTCTATGCTAGTTAAGTATTTTTCACGCTGACTTCGCGGTAAAACGGCAGTCTGAATTCACGCTATTATTCAAGCAATAACCCTAGTCTGGAACCCATTTAATGTACAAAATGACTTTACCAATTTTTTTATTATTTATTTGCTAAATAAATGCTTCGTAGATATGGTATGTAATACGCTTCTCTGATACGAATCAGCTTTAAAGTATTGGATAAAATGTAACAATTAAAATTGGTTCGAAGTCGACAAAGATCGAGTGAAAATTCTTTATCTTTCTTTAGCCTGCCTTTATGGTGGAATTATTTCATTAAATTAAAATTTATTCCATTTAAATGAAGTACAAGTTTTTCAGTGACAATTTTTTTTTGTATTATAGATTTTATAAACATTTGTTAATAATATATTATATATGTTAATAATAAATAATATTGTTAGAGGATGACAAATAAAATACTGTGAATATTTATATGTAAATATAAACCATTATATAACTTAATTGTTTCAATAACCGGTTAGAAAACAGATATTAGTTATTAACTATTTAAGCCCAAATAGTGACTGTCTCGAGTTAGGGGTAAAAATTATTATATTCAAAAGAAGCAAAATGAACCAATTCCAGCTGAGTATTTTGCCATATAATATACTTGACAATTGACCTATTTTATAAAAATAATCTCCTGAAGAGGTAAAAATTAAGCTTTTTTGGAAATAGAGCTTCAAACATAATAGTATTCTAAGAAAATAAATACGAACAACAATTTTTTTTAAATTTCATTAAGAAAAGTCCATTTAGCTGCTGTCTGTACTAAATTGTTAAGTAAATTATTGTTTAATAAATATTTTTCTTAAAAATATCTAAACTACCTAAATATATATTTAACATCCAGAATTGAAAGTGAATTTATAAAAACCTCCAATAGGTCTTTATAAAAATAGTACACCAAAACATAAAACTTAATGTTAATTATTTGACACAATTGTCACACAATACATTCAACGAATCACGAGTCACGCCAATAATGAAATAATGATTTTACTTTTCTTTCCACCAACTAAATGGCGGTTTGAAATTAGCGCACGTATTTTTATTTTACAACGATGTTGTAGGAATGTTCCTAACTGTATATGGATTAAGGAGGCATTTCATATCAAACCCTTAACAGATAAAATGTAATCTTTTTCATTAAATACAAAAGGATCAGATATAAAAAGGCATTTCGATGTTTTCAGATGTCATCCCTTTTAGCGACAAGAAAAACCTTTTTCCTTGAAATTGTACAAATTGTCTCACCCCGCCAACATTTTGTACTCAGGATTGTTATGTAGTTGTTTCGCTACGCCGCTTCTTTTCTTACTAATAACAAATATGAAGCGTGTATTATCAGACTATTTATTTTAATAAGTTGCACTGGCGCACTCTAAATAATACCATACCGAAATACATACAGAACATGGTAATGTTGCTGAGTAGCGGCATCATTGATGAATGTTGTAAATCATCCTTTTTCGGTATAATATATACATCAACATGCCAAATAAAATAAATATATAAGCGGTTATGAAACCGCAATGTGATACATAGTATTTCAGCCACTGGGAGATATCTCGAATATTTGGAAAATTACAAATCTCGCACCTTTAAGTCACTAATGAAAGAGTCATGTGCGGCCGCCAAATTCAACAGCAAGATCAATGAGTGGTATAATAATCACCTAATTATCGGAAATTTGTTCTTAATACATTCCTAAGTATTATAGTTAATAAATAGATAAAAATTAAAACTAAGCATACCGATAACAAAATGAATGTATTCTATTATTTTGTTATATTTTTTAAATATCAACCATTTTGTCTACAAATAGAACTTTTTGTTGATAAAACCACATCTCATATCATTTTCTATTACTCAAGCTCTCGTGAAAGATTTTAGAATCTATTTAATAATTCTATTTACATTTTTGTGTTCTACCGACAAAATATCAATACTTTGTATTGCTAGTTTGGGTAAACCAGCCAGTGTTCTTGGAGGTACATACATATACATTTTTCATTCCGGATCCCCCCAATTATAATCGAGTGGCGACCACGGGTAGACTTTTGAAGAATTACCTTATACTACAATATTAAAATACTTACTTTTCTTTTGGTAGGGCTTTGTGTTAGCCCATCTGGGTAGGTTATCCCAGTGGGTGGCACCCGCAGCACATATTCTACCGCGAAAAAGCAATCCTTGTTAATTTTTTGTGCTCTGGTTTGAAGTATGAGTGAGAAAATGCAAATACTTACTTCCCAAGGTTGGCTGCGCTTTGACGTTGATTTGTTTGCAGTGCCAATTTGTATGGGCGGTGTGACCTTATTTTATATAAAAATATGTATAAAACTACTAATACCAGTATGCACTACAAAATCTACTAAATCATAATAAACTGATATTATTAAATTTATTTTTAATATATTAAACATTTCACAAAATCAATCCAATATTTAAAGAAAAACATTTTTCCCAAGTTAAAATAACCCTACACAGACTAGTCCATAGAGTTTTCCTTTTTCTATCTCATTAAGGGTGAAATGTTTCAATGTTTCACCGTAACATAAACTTTTCTTTACAAGGAGATATTAAACGGCTGTTATCTGAATAACAGTTAATAATAACAAAGCCGAAGGGCTAAATTCTTTTTGCGAAGTAGAATTTTTTTTATATAAGATTAAGAAACAAATCACAGAATACATTTAGCTTAAAACAGATAAATGATATTTATAACGCGGATGATAATTATGATATTAAAAATAATCCCATAGATAATCAGAAGCCTCTTCTCATATTTACGCTCGATATAGGGTTTGTAATACACATGTGGCAGAAAATAGTAGCACTATGCTCGCCTCGCGATATATTCCCTTATCAACGAACATGAAAACTATAACCACAAATAAAGCAAATTAAAAATACTTGCGTGAGTTTATTGTATATCTTCGGTTATAAGCAACCTCTCATGCACTTTGCCATCTTATGCTGATAACAATGATGAACAACGAAAAATCTTATATTATTATAAATTTTATAGTCTGCTAGATATCAGATATTACAATATGGAATTGTTAATTTAACTTTCAATTTTTTATAATGACGTTTGCTTCTACTTTTGTTATCATTTTTGCATGTTTTTTTTTTGTTTTTATAAATAGTTCCACTTTTTTTGCTTAAGTTATTTAGTTCTTTTTTAAGTTTTATTACAAATAATGTACTTTTTTTTTCCTACGCATGTTAGGTTAACCTGTAAGTAAGGTATGCAATTTTTATATTTAAGCAATTTAAGATTGTAGACTAAAATATGAAACAAAATTGTATACAGCGTTGGCTTCCTATTTGATAAAAAAATATATGGAAATGTTGATTCCGTTGAAACTAGAAACTCAATACCGTCGGTAAAACCCGATCAATTAGACAATTATGTTCAAGATATTTTTACATATCTTTCGATATCTCGTTTTCTTAATAAAATCAATTATTTCTACTGCATAATATGCCTGACGATACTTCCGGCCTTATGGCCATAAACTTATAACTTATATTTCTAGCAGAAAATTAAAATTTTATTCGTGTTTCCACATCAATCGACATGCATAGATAACAATTGACTCATTCAATTCGAAATTTTTTGTGTCACGATAGTTGAACCTATGTAATTATTAATATGATGGGATATTTTTTTATCTTTATTTCAAAATAACCTAAAAGATAAAATAATATCAAAACTTACACGAGTTGAGGCAAACAGATGGGTAATTAAAAAACTTTAAATTCTTATTAAAATTATCTAAGCTGTACAAACATTTATTTATGAATCGTTCAATGTTTAACTCAATACATAAGTTGCAATATATATCCTATAAATTATTTATGAATGTCTTCGACTCTAACCAAATAACACGTTAATAAAATTAATTTATGAATTTAATGGAGATGAAGATGAAAGGACTTCTGACATCAGTCACGGCTGTTCTTAAAAATAAAGTGAGTGGGTGGTACCTACCCAGACTTACAAAAAGCCCTTCACCACCGCCCATAGGCAATGTCACTTCCAGAATTTCTTAGACCGTCAATCCGACGCCAATCAAAGGATCTAAAATTTTATTTTCTTTGTGGTTATAATTACTGGCTCACTCCCACGTTTAACTTGAACAAAGCAATACAAATAGATGTTTCGTGGTCAAATAATGAGTGCGTATCCACCAGAACAGTCGGTAAATAAAGTGAAGGAAAATAATCGTGTTTTCAATGTATCCTAATTAACTGCTACGCTATGCACTGATTACAAAAAATGCATAACAAAAATATTAGTGAAAGTATTAAATACAATCCTTATCTTATTATAAATTGTAAATAAAAAAAGGAAATAAATAGCTTAATCTCCACGTTACAATTAACGGTTACAATACAGGAGTTTATTAAAGAATTTCAGACTGTGTTGGTTACCCGCTTTTAAATATGAAATAAAGAGCTGAGATAGCCCAGTGGCTAAAAACGTGAATTTTAACGAAAGATCGCGGTGTCAAACCCAGGAAATAAATCTGGGTTATCAACCAGCTTGCACAATTGATGCTTGCAGCATGGTGTGATTTAAACCTCCTCCTCAAAAAGAGAAAAGGTCTAAGCCTACCAATGGAACATTAACAAGCTTACTTTACTACTTTATTTTTATATAAGATTAGTTCCATCATTATTATTATATATATATATATATATATATATATATATATATATATATATATTCGTCTAATTGATTAAGCTTTCAAAAACCAGATTAAAGTAAATATTTATAACGAATTACAGTGCTATTTTAATGTAAAAACGTTACCTTCTTAGTTTTATTGAATTTGAATAAATTATTTATAAACAACCCCAATACAATAACACAAAGTATTACAGACAAGCTTCATTGCTCACCTTAATAACAAAAACCAAATCGATCCCAAAATTTGACTTTAGTTTGAAAGTTACATTTCAATAAATTATCTCTTAAATATTGCTTAAAAATCGGTATTCATTGAACAGACAATTTGAACACGTTATTATGAGGTCTGTTAAGATTATTCGAATTTCGATTCAATTAAATTACGTTACCGTTATAAGGAATAAGCTTTATAAAACGCTTATTGCTATCTACAGAGCTTTTATAAATTAAATTTTCGATTACCTGTATACCGCTATTATTGTTTTAAATTAAAATAAAACTGATGAAAATAGATTATTACAATTTTAATGTTTTTAATTGTATCCATTGAGCTTATCAAATATATTTACTGCATTTAAAAACGAATCAAAAATACTTTATTCAAGTAGGATGTTACCAATTTAAATAGTAATTTTGCAAGTTACAAGGGTAATTGGCTGTGTAGTAGGTAGTAATAGTTATTTTTTTCAAGATCAAAATCTAAAGTTTATATGACAACTTATTATAAACTAAGGAAATGTCAGCTCCGTTACTGGTGGTAGGACTCTGTGCTCGCCTGGGTAGATACCACCCACATATATCAGAATATCTATCATAGAATATCTATTCTACCGCAAAACAGCAGTACTTGGTATTGTTGTGTTCCGGTTTGAAGGGTGAGTGAGCCAGTGTAATTACAGGTACAACGGACAAAAAAATCTTAGCTCCCAAAGTTGGTGGTGCATTGGCGATGCAAGCGATGGTTAACATTTGTTACAATGTCATGTCTATGGGTGTTGGTGACCACTTAGTATCAGGTGGCCCAGATATGCTCGTCCATCTACCTATACTATAAAAAAATGTTACTATCATAAATATAAATTAAAAAAGGTTCAACGTAAAGACACAGATCTTGTTACATATAAACAGTACATATAATAGAATCGTATTCAATTAACAATTTCATTCTCATAACTTTCTCCTAAATTTTCTCGTAAACTGATCGTAGAGCGAAAATCAAGTTCAGGAGTTATGTTCATCTTTACGCCAGCCGTTATTTACGCTCCATATATTTTAACGTATAGACAGCAAACGTACTGTCCCATTTGACTTGCCTTTTTTCGAATTATGTGCGTTTGTAATATTTTTCCATCGTACATAATAATTTGTTCGTATTATATTTGTAATCTATTTAGTATAGATTTTCTTTAGCATGTTATAGCAGTATTCACTCATTCGGAATATCAATTTTAATGGAATGCCAAAAAACACAATAGCCAGTGATATTTTTGTATGATAAAATAAACTTAGTATCAAATATTTACAAATAATTTATTTAATTATTGAGTACAATGACTGACGTGATGCGTCACTTTACAAAATTGTAAATATATAGCAAGTATATATAGCAATATTCTAAATAAAAAATGTGGCGCACCAATTACTTTTTTTTTTCTCACGGGTTGTTGTATCCCTGTATCAGACGCTACTAAAAATAACACTTGTATATAGAAACAGGCATTATGATTTTGATAAATGCCTTTACTTTAATATACATATACACGAGATACACAAATTCCAAGCATATTTACCAGATGCAAATATATTCAAAGCTTTATAATCTATTTTTAATAATAATAATCAATCTCTAGAGTATTTCTTACTTAAGCAGCACGTTCAAGAGGAACAGAACCTTAGGAGAAATAAATATATACTTTTTATCGGAATAATAAATATCTGTATCTTGTACTTTGATTCTTCAGAACAATTTTGATTAACATAAAAAAAATGATTTATGTTACCGTAGAACCTCATTCGCGGGAACCTCTTTTAAAGATCAACAACATAAAGTCACGGAACGTTCGAAATTTAAATAGCGTTTTAAACCTCAAAGCTTTAAAATATAGAGGTAATAATATTCAATATAAAACGTACGTTTTAATGGTTGAACACACAAAATTTTATAGTCATCGTTTTAGTAAGTTTATGACTTTATTCTGTTTACATATTTTATTGGCTTTGTGGATCAAGTGATCAGAATTCTCCAAACATTTCCTCGGGAATGTCTGGAGATGAGCCAAGCATCATTCTGTCGGTGATCCCTCAGAATAGATGGATAAACAATTTATAGTTTTATTGTTGTTCCGTCGCTTAGGGGTGACTCTTGGATGTACTAAATTATTTATGGATTTCTCAACTCGTTTATTTGTCATTGTCAGGGTTTTTTATTTTTCTTATTTGTCAGTAACTAGAAGTTACAATTGGTTTGGTTATTCAAATATCTAATAACGGATAAAGCAATTTTGTAAGCTAGATTTATTATCTACTTAAAAAAAAACGAGGGCAACCATAAAAAAAAGTTAGTAACGTATTTGGATTTATTCATTGATATTCGTGTGAATGTTAAGTTTGGTTTGCACAACTCTGGTGAGTTTTATTATATTAATCTTTTTGTACGTTTTAATAAATTAAATTAAAATTATTACATTAAATTTCGTTGTACCACTGGCTGTACACTGTGTGTAGGTATAGAAACAAAAAAAAAATTACTAGGATGTCGCACCCTGAGATAGGCTCTTGAAACCTACAATAAAACTTTTGAGCTTTTTTAGTATAGATTAAACAAAATACATAACATTCACCGTATTAACTTTAATCATATGGATGATATATGACTTTTCTAGATTCTTGAAAATTTAACTACATTTAGAAAAAACTTATCTGAATATTCTTTTCAAAGCTACCAATATATACATATATATTTAAACAATGCCCTAACAATTTCAATATAATTTCTCTTTTGAAAGTTGGAAACAAGCGCCGTCATTTTATTATATAACTTTTAATAACTGTCATCGAACGATAATTAAAATATTCTTATACCTTTAATGATGCGTTAATTTCTTCTTAATTTAAGTTAAACTTGTATTAATAATAATAATAATAATAATATCCTGGGACATTTTTCACACACGGCCATCTGATCCCAAATTAAGCTTGTACAAAGCTTGTGTTATGGGAACCAGAAAACTGATATACTACATATACTACCTTTATTTTGTAAATACATAATTATATAGAAAACTACACCCAGACTCAGGACAAACAGACATGTTCATGCACACAAATGTCTGTCCTGGGTGGGAATCGAACCCACAACCTTCGGCGTGAAAAGGCAAGTATCTACCAACCACGCCAACCGGCTCGTCAAAATATTATATGTATAAATAATAATAAAAATTAAAAAGAATAAAACACCAGTCCACTTGCGCAGTTTTTTTTTATTAAGGGTAAAATAAATACTTCTTTTAATCCAAAGAATATTTTTGTATTGGTTTTTTATTATTTCTTGTTATAGGTATAAAGCGTCAACCCTACGACAAATGTGGGATTCTTATTTCCGTCTAAATATTTATTGGAAAATCATTTATGTTTTCGAGAATATACATAATTCGTGATATCTAACAAGACCACTATATTAATCATAAATAATACGCATTGGGTAAATAAACGAGAATAATAAAAGCGACACCTGAAGGTTGCAAAAAAAAATAAAAATTTAATGTTTATTAACTACAGTAGAAATACACATACAGTAACAATTGCTCAATGTTACAAACAAAAGTAACGTAAACCAGCTAACTGCATGTGCAAAAGGTAAATAAAAATATTTTGTCATAAATAGGTATTGATAAAAAAAATTCAATTTACTTTTAAATCCAATCAAAATAAATCATAAATATTATAAGCTCTAAAGGTGCCTATGTATATAAAATTCTGAATGGACCTTAATTATGTATGTAAATATTATTACAATATTTGAAAAAAATGCTATAATCCCAGCAATCAACCAAGCAACGTATTAAATATTTATTGTATACAATATCCACCAACCCGTATTGGAGCAGCCTGGTGAAATAAGCTCCAAACCTTCTCCTCAAAAGGGAGAGGAGGTCTTAGCCCAGCAGTGGGACATTAACAGGCTGTTATTGTTGTTGTTGTTTGTATATATTTTTTTTTTTATTTATTTTTTTTATTTTATTATTTCAAAAATAATATTTTACGAGCAGAGATAAGCAGAGTCATTTTATTATTCAGGATTCACCTGCTCCTGTCTGCTTCTAATAAATAATGTCACCATTATTAAGTTTTTCTCTTTTAAGTTGGACATAATTCTGGATATAAATCTTATAATAATCCTTCCGGGTATAATACAACCCGCAATTTTGTTTCTTTTTCCTCAGCTTTGTAGTAAGTCGACTTACTGCCATTTTTATTATATTTTTTCTCCTTTACCTTGTTTTAAATTTTAAGATTAATTCTTTGTAAAATAGAGTACGCTTATATTTGTTATATTATAGCTGCACGGTTGTGGACGTTAATATTATAGATTAAAACGAAATATGCAAAAATTAAACAGCAATGAAAAATCATTAAAAGTGTTTTCGATAACAATACTATTCATATGTTCAGTTCATTTTTCGGAAAACAAACAGAACTGTAACACAGAAATAATAAATAACAATAAAATAATACATTAACCTTTCAAGTTTCCACTAATAACTAATGCAAATAAGAAGCAGAAAGTATATATAGAGACAAAAAATATTAAAGTAAGCACTCTAAACAATTATATAGTGATAGCGGATATTCTTCTGACAGATGGCTGAAAAAAACAGCGGTCAATTACATCGGAGGCTATCCAATTGTGCAGGAGATATTTATAGTGCACAATTTGTGCGAGAACACAGATGCACTCTTACATTCCTTCACTCTCATAATCTATTAGGACCGCAGTCCGACATGACCGGAGAGCATGGCTTTAAGTGCCAACTTCCATACCTCGAGGTGCTACTAAGTTTTTTTTAATTATCTCAAATACTCAATACTGTTTAATGGGCTCGCCCCGAGATTTACATCTACGACTACGTCTACTAGCTCACTCAGCCATCGAAGCATTAGCACACTACACTAACAGCCTGTTAATATCCCACTGCTGGGCTAAGGCCTCCTCTCCCTTTTGAGGAAAAGGTTTCGAGCTTATTCCACCACGCTGCTCCAATGCGCGTTGGTAAAATACACATTTAGCATAATTTCATTGAAATTGGACACATGCAGGTTTCCTCACGTCATGTTGTTTTTCTTCACCGTCAAGCACGAGATGAATTACAAAACACAAATAAGGCACATGAAAATTCAGTGGAACCTGCCCGGGTTTGAACCCACGATCATCGGTTAAGATTCACGCGTTCTAACTACTAGATCATCTCGGCTCTTCGGCTATTAGCAAATTTTGATATTTACATAGTTTCCGTAATTATGATTAAGTGGCCCTACTATATCAAACAAACATTTATAAAAGCTATTATCAGTTACTCAGTGTAAATAAAGCAACTATTTCGATCGTTGCTCTGTTTATTTATAGACCGGATAACTGAAGAAATACTTTCTCTAAGTGCCAGCGGATTGGTATTCTTTGTAAAAGATAATTAAGGTAAAAAATTATAAGCAAAACAACAAAGGGATCATAAATAAAAACTGATAAGAAACTCAAAAGTAGAACCAAATTTACTTTTTATTTATTTGTAAGAACAAACAAAATTATATGTATACATTACAAAGCTTTACATTAAGTTACACAAAGTCACTAACAGGTTGTTACAGCATGCAAATTTAGTCTACATAACACACAATAACCTTGTATTTAAAATATTACTTAACAATAACATATTATTTACAAAATAATATCAAAACAAGATAAATGACATATCAATATTTTAGAAATAAAATACTAAAATATGTATAGCAAGTATTGATTCCTTTCGTTGAACAGTTATGTATTATAATCTTTTTATTGTTCAATTTTCTACATTGTCACTTAATAAATCAATAGACTTATCTTTTCTTTTTAATAAATACAATATCAGAATAGAAATTTCAAAAATAATAATAACCTCAAAATAATATATGATGAGACTCAGACAATATATCACATTGAAAAAACGTATTTCACTAGGTTATAAGATGTTCTAACTTTTATTAACTTTGTATAAGACATCTATATTTATCTCTCTGATTGAGTTTCTTACTTCGATTGATTATACTGTTTGATATTTAACTTTTCAGTAAGGCACAATAAAACAAATAAATCTGTTTATAAATAGACATTTGACGGGCCGGTTGGCTTGGTTGGTAGATACTTGCCTTTCACGCGGAAGGTTGTGGATTCGATTCGTACCCTGGACAGACATTTGTGTGCATGAACATGTCTGTTTGTCCTAATTCTGGGTGTAATTATCTATATAAGTATGTATTTACAAAAGAAAATTAGCATAGGTATCAGCTGTCTGGTTTCCAGAGTACAGGCTTTGTTTAGTTTTAGATCAGATCACCATGTGTGAATAATGTCCCAGGATATTATTATTACATAAACATAATTCACGTAAAACGTTATAACGAACACGTTAATCATTATTTTTTTCTAATCATTCCGTTTGATTTTTCTTCTATCACGGAGGAAAATAAATATAGTCCTTATCGTTGCATAAACAGCATTTTCATATAAAAACTCACTATGCGAGTACTATGTACAGAATCACAAAGTTGTGATTCTGGAAAATTGTGTAATCAGACTTTGCTTATATTAATGGAATCGTTATAACTCTCTCAACTTCGCCTGATCGACTCGTTAAAAAAGTCATTATAAAAGTCCGCCAAGTCATCAACAGCCAATTATATGCCGATTGGCTCAAATACTTAAAATTGCGATGCGCTACTATATTTTTCTTTCTTAAAAACATTTGATGTGATTCTGCAGTCAAAGGTTATATACAAATAACGCTTTCATATATACATACATGTATACTTCAGAGCTCAGATACAATAATACGTAAAAAAAGAGTAAAAAAAAGTAAAATAATAGACTGTAAATGTCCCACTGCTAAGCTAAAGCCTCCTTTCCCTTTGAGGAGAAGTTTTGGAATTTATTCCACGACGCTGCTCCAATGGGGGTGAAAACAATAATTCGACTATCATATTATGTGATAATATTTTTCAGTTGGACTGCTTCGATGGAGTATCTACCTTATAATGCCGCAGCTCTCGGGGTTCAACCTCCGGGTCGAGCCAATCAAAAGTTTTTGGGTTTTTATATAGAAAAATTCTTAGTAGCAGAGCGGAGTCTGAAAGTTGAAAGTGTGTACAAAGTGTACGTGCCCGGAAAGTACGTAAAGCTATTGATCCTGCGCCTAAACCCTTTCCTGTCACTTGTATTCGTCATTCCAACGTTTTATGAGATTAAAGGAATAGCAAGTGCACTTGTGTTTACGCACACACACTTATTGACAAATGTAAAATCGTCAAGAGGGCATCATAGCTTTTAGTTCAAAAAATGCTTTCATAAAACAATTTCTAATCCCATGACAAATATAAAATAGAGTTCTGTCAATAATTGAATCCAGTTGATCTTTACACTACGATAATTCACAATCAAATGATTCATAAAACTATCTCTTTTATTGATAGATGAAGCAATAAAACAATAATAATATTGTATAAAATATAGTATTATTTACTGGTAGTAGGGCTTTGTGCAAGCTCGTCTGGGTAGGTACCACCCACTCATCAGATATTCTACCGCAAAACAGCAATACTTGATATTGTTTTGTTCCGGTTTGAAGGGTGAGTGAGCCAGTGTAATTACAGGCACAAGGGTCATAAAATCTGAGTTCCCAAGGTTGGTGGCGCATTGGCTATAAGCGATTGTTGACATTTCTTACAATGCCAATGTCTAAGGGCGTTTGGTGACCACTTACCATCAGGTGGCCCATATGCTCGTCCACCTTCCTATTCTATAAAAAAAAAAAAAAAAAATTACGATCTTATAATTTATGTAAAACATTTTTATGAATATACTCATCTGTGAAATTATGAATAGTGATATACTGTTTTGATGCAGGTATTCTTTAAATGTTATAATTATTATAGTCAATGTCGCATATCACTCTCGGACATTTCATGATAGTTTTCCGCGGTAAGTTTCAGAATATCCCTACGGACGCGTTTTGCGTCATTAACATTTTAAATTTCCTTTTGTATTATACGTGTTAATCTTTTATGGCAATTGAATATAATATTGATGATTTTATATAATTAAATGACAGCAATACTTTTTATTGACTATATTTATTTCCCGAAATATGTAAACAACAATAAAAAATAATGTCCCTCCGCGAGTTCATTATTACGTATTTTTAATAAACAAGTTAACATGACAAACAGATCCAGGCTTTACGACATACGAAATAAGGCCTACTTTAATTTGCATGTCTTACGGTCAATGAACTTTCCCAAACGACCTGTTGTACATTTAAGCTATATTCTAGATCTTTGATCAATCTATGGACCACATTAAAACAATTGATGCGTTTTAATAAAAGAAGTACTGTTAAAGGCCGTATTCAGATAATACCGCGAGCTTAAAAAATACGAAATAATAAAAAGGCAACGTAATGCAGGTATGAGCTAAACATAATTGTTATGAAATTAATGCCTGCTTGTAACATCTCAAGAAGAAAATATCAACGAATCGAATAAAAAATATCTTGCTAAAGTCCATGATAGCACTTTCCTGTAATCAAAACATGCTTATAGCATGCTATTACGCAACATATGCAAACAGAAAAATACTATTCACAATCACAACGGGTTTTATATTTACGAAACATGTAACTACATTATGTAAATTTAGATCCAAACAATCGCAGTAAGCAATCTATTTGCGGCAAACAATCAGGTAGGGAAGGCGTCACAAGTGACGCCTGACTGACAACCGCCTGCAATGAGCATCTACCAACATTAATCAATTAGTGCCAACATTTAGTTAACAATGAACGTTTCACAACGTTGAAGATTTGCATACCGACATCTAAAAGATTTGCTTATTCACCTGTCTCTTCAGAACCTAATAATACTTGAACATACATACGTTACAAAGAAATAATACAGCACAAAAAAAGATTATCTATAAATTGTAGACTAAATTAGATTAAATTTATTGTTTCCATTTTTGAATTTTTAATTCAATTCTTAGGTTGGCTTCTAGTTGTCCCAGCTGGGTTCAAATATATTTTTTAATATAGTAGAAGTTTCTTTATCTCCTCACGCTCTCACTCCGCGTCCTGCTTTTGCGACATGACATTTTTTGAGTAGGAAATCTTCATCTTAATTTTTCATCTTCCAGCGTCTTTTATCATCATAAGCCTACAAGTTATATTTTTAATGACGTTACAGAAAAACATATTCGCACTTGTTATATAAAATATTGTACTTTATCTATACCTAATCAGTTAATTTTGGAGTTACGGTTATTACAACTTTTATACACCAATTTTTATCAAATATTATTGTTTCAACTAAAATATTTTCGTATTTTTATAACTTACACGAATCCATCACAGCGAATATTTTTGTCACCCTGCTGCCCTTGTTAGCATACTTTTGTTTTTGTCTGAATGAAAACCATTTAAAAAAATATTTTTAATTATAATCGTGCAACCAATGTACGTGTTATTTGCATATTATGCAGCAGACAATAGATAAAACAAAGTATATTATATTAATAGTACCTTACAATTTAAAAGTATTACTAAACAGTCAACGTTGTTATCATAATTCTTTTCATGAAAAAAAAAAATCATTACTTACACAATCTTGTGTTGATTGGAAACGGCAATGCAATAAATAAAAAATAAATAAATAAATAACCAATTGTGACAGGACTGCGATTTTTATTTTTTATTTTATTTATTTTATTTTATTTTATTTATTAGGGAAACATACAGCATATCGTATATTACAACTTAATATAATAATCATATTTTAACACTTATGCCAGTTAAGTTTCCACTACTGTTTTAACAGGGAAGTGGACTAATTTTGATGTTACATAAAATATAACTATTTATGACAAAGTAAAATTTTAACGTAAATATGGTTATGGTTAATTACTAATAAGTATTTTTCACAAGATTATAAAATTTACTTAAACTATTTTTAAACAGATCAATGTGGTGTTTTTTTCAGAATTTTCTCATCGCCAAGCGGCCCGTCATCAATGTCTTACTTTATCTACTTAATTTTTATTTTTTTAATACTGTGCAATACAACAGAATAAAAAATATATAATACAAAAAAAAAGCTTAAGGCATTCTCTTCCAGGCAACTCTATAAAATATACATAAAATCAAATATTAAATAATTTGTCACTGGAATCTTTTTTGAAAATTTGGTATCTGGAATATGCTCCAAGCCTTCTCCTCACAAAGAGCTTTTGTCTAGTTATAAGATTTTACATACTGTTATTATTATTATTTTCTTGACTAATTATATATTTTGTTTTGTTTCAGGTAACTGAAATACTTCTACTTCAAACTTCATCTTGTAATCTAATTAATAGTAATATCTTTCCAAATTTAAACAACATGGTATAAAAATGTGAATTTTCTTTTGGAACACTAATGTGTTACAAAAGAAAATGTTCATGTACCGAATTAGCTACTCGTAGTTGTCGAACAAAAATAACGGAAAATATAAAATTATTTTTTCCGACGAGGTTTTGGTCCTCATTTTTATGGGATCTTGTTATGGCAGTTCAGTTTTATGGTGTAATAAAATCTTCAGCCTTTCTGAAATAGACAAGTTGATATAAAAAAATTATTACATATAATAAACACATATACAACATTAAAAAAACAAAAGAAATCAATTTTTTGTGCCGTATTGATACCAATTTTATTTATTCTTTCGTCTGCTTTTTCCTTCCTTTAAACTAATGAAGCTTTGCAGCAGCTTCAATATTATATATAGGCTTACTTACATCATTACGTCAAACTATAAATTTAGATACTATTAATTTTATTAGTGTTTATTGCACACACAAAATAATAAAAAAACTATATGCAAAAGGCGTTCTTATAACTGTAATAAAAATATCACCATTAAAAAACAACTTCATAGAAAAATATTATAAAGGAATAAATATATATAAATACATACGCAGAATCACTAAAGGTGGATTTAACCTCAGTTAATCATTTTTTTTAGTTATATTGATTACAATTTAAAACTTCCTTTCGTCTAAGCCAGTGCTCTACGCATTTGAAACCAAAACCTAATGATTTTTTTATTATTAATTTGGGAAACAAACAGTATATTCATTCTTAAAACTATTATATTAATGTTAGCACACATACCAGCCAAGTTTCCTCTTATAACTAAAACATAATTAGAGCACAAACTAATAATAATAAAACAAAAAACATGAGAGAAGTGGAAATTTCACAAAAATAAAGTTGGCGATTGATTCCGTAAATAAATCGATGCTGGAAAATTTAATATTATATTCCTTACAAACTCTATGTATGATGGAGTTTCGCGTTTTTTGAAACGATATAGACCAGCCCGGGTACAGGAGGTAAAAAAATGACTATTATGAATGACATATTTATAGTTTATTTAGTTAATAATATTAATAATAGTCAGTGGTAAGTATTGAGCTTTATATATTAAGCTTTTACCATCGCTGAGGAAATTTAAGCTCGAATTTAAGTGCAACGTTTAAAAGCATTCCTGAATGAAACGGTCTTTGACGCAAAATTTTATTTCTTTAAATAAAATTTGCCTTAATTGTATATGTATATAAAACAACAATCAAAAGTAACGATAATATAAATATATATATAACACCCAATAAAAAGATGAGTTCACCTACGATATTATGTACACAGGAATAAAATGTACAAATATTAACTTCTAAATTATTAAATCAATGTCTTCTCCTAGAAGCAATTCCGTTCTCATATTAATATAATTAAAAAGGAAATAAGTTGTTAAAATTAACAAATGAGAGGTAACTAGATGAGACAAGCTAATGAATCTCGTATCTGCCTTGAAGCAGTCTTTTGTTAATTGAATTAGAAAACGCCTTTATCTCAATTAACGCGTTTTAATACATCTTTTGAGACTTTGTAAATAAATTCATTCGTCATTCGAGCCTTCACATACATAGTTAATTGTGATAAAGAAATATGTAAATGTAAAATGTGCAAATGTCTGTGAGCCCCTGGCCTGTTTGTGTGAATGGAAAATGATAATGAAGGTAAGGGAAAATGTAAATATTGAATATATATATATTTTATAAAATCATAACATTTATTATTCACAAGGTAATTTGTCTATTTGCTAAGTATATTTCGAATGTGCTAAGTGATAACAGATTACAACGATAATGTCACTTACGAAATAAACAAAATTTGGCCGTCAGAGGTAAGGTGTAACATCGAAATTGATGGTTATAGAAGTAATGTGTAATTGCAGAAAAGTAATTAATAAATATGGAGTACAATAAATAAAAACATAGTTTCCTAACTGAAATATATATACATTTTTCTTATTACTAAAATAATATATAGTATACGGGCAAAGCACTCACAAGGCAAGGAGAAGAGAGCGGCGGCGGATTAGATTGGGGGCATGACGGCATGAGTGTACAATTTAGCGGGCTATTGGCCGTATGTTGCTGCCATCTGCCATGTCCCGTGCAATCGCACCTTTATGCCATCATGCCGTTTACAGACACGGCATACGAGTCGGTCTCACCCCCAAGGCGTGATGCCAAAAATAGAATTTACTATTCATTTATTTTTGACTGACTTCTTCTTCTTCTTCTTCGAGTGCCACTCCGAATAGCGAAGGTTGGCAGTCAGCTTTAAATACTCCTTCTTGTTCTTTGCGAGGCGAAAGAGTTCGGCAGCACTCGCGATTCCCGTCCATTCACGGATTTGACTGACTTATTCGCAAGAAATTATAATGTTACACTCTAACAGTTGATGGTTATATTCAGCGGTTTAGCTGACTGACTTAAGACCAAGTTTTACTTTGATACTTCCTGTCGGTTTTTTTCGATACACTTTTCGTTCCAAGCCGATCGTAGCTTGTACATTTAATTTTTATATATAAAATCATTCATAAGTCAAAAGCTCGCTAAAGCCTATTTGAGTAAAGTAAATTTAATTTTTTTTAAATGGTTTTGTTAGATTATATAAGTATATTACTTGTGATAAAATAGAAATAATACAAATATGCGTTAACTTGATGCAAAATAAGAAATAAATAACAACAATTAAGTTTCCTTTCCATTAGATCAAGTTAAAAACTTTTCTGTGTTTTAATATTACTTATATTGTTAGATAGAACGAATCGAATCGTCGAACTCGATTCGTTCTTAACACCTTGAAGCTTTATCTTTGATT
This sequence comes from Nymphalis io, assembly GCF_905147045.1. NCBI lineage: Eukaryota > Metazoa > Arthropoda > Insecta > Lepidoptera > Nymphalidae > Nymphalis > Nymphalis io. The sequence goes on from NC_065904.1 coordinate 6,098,837, forward strand.
AAAAATTATACTATGCCGTAAAATAACATTACTTCGTTATAATATTAACGGCATTACTTCTTTCATTAAACACTGGTTCAAAATATTGATTCTACCGAGAACAACCGGCAAGAAACTTAGTAGTTAAACATTTTGACAAATAAAATTAATAGTATTCCCATCTTTTCCTATTTGTTAAATATTCTTTGACATAAATTGTCTGAATGACATTATAATTTGATTATGAATCATTCTCTTAAACTTTATTTATATAAACAAAGCCACAATAAATGAACTATGGATTCTAACTTGATTTGAGCATCCTGTCCACATATAATAGACTTACTTCATGTAAAAAATATTAATAATATCACAATTTAAACCATTTTTGTCATTTTGAGCAAAATTTTACTATTTTTGTAATTTATTTATGGTATCTGTAACTTTGCGCCTCATTATGTACTGTCATTAAACAGTAATTTGTACCAAATCTTTCATTTGAGCTTAAAACCCGTTCCACCGTATTTATACAAATAAAGCATCATTAACGTAATTTCTTATGGGCCGACTAACGATGTATCAGGTTCGATCAAGACCCTTTGGGCTTTTGTCGCCCCCACTTGTAACACACGCGTTACGGTTAATTAGATAAATTACACGCAGATATAATATTTACGAATATATATGAAGGTTTAATTCAAATGATGAAACTGCGAAGCGTAGCTTCGTACATAATAATATATCTTCTCCGAAACGCGCTGAATCTTCGAGAAGATACGAGTACAAGTTATGTGGTTTAGTAGGTTATTCAGTTAGGCATAGCAAAAAATACCCTTCTCTTTTATTAATATAGATATGTTGATGACAATATAAGCTAGTAGACTAAATTAATTCATTTTTGTTTGGGGACTAAATATAAGTAAATAATCAGAAAATTATAGATGATAACACATATCATAATATAAACAGAACAATATTAACAATTGTCTTGACCTACTTTTCATTACTTGACTTATAAAACCTTCATAAGTCCAGGTGCTCATTGAATTTTCCGCATCTCTGATCAAGTATGTCGCACTTAATATTCATAGATGCTTTGATAATCGTTGTTCAGTAGCATCGAACTGAAAAGTGAGAACATTCTATTCTAAATCTTTTTCTTTATAGTTAAATATCTACATAAAAAATGAGCAATTGTTTAATTTACTATTATTATTAGTACCTACTAATCGTAAATGAAGATTATTGTCATAATATTGCACAAAAAGACTAAAAGAACTTATAATTATGATTCAACCATACAGTTATAGTTTTTTTAAATTCATTTTAAGACATCAGTAAGTATACAAAAGCAGATGGAAAAACAGGCAAGCATATAATTATGTTATATCGCTAATGCACCACCAATAATTAGAACTATGAAGTGATATCCTTTTTCCCTGTTATTACACTGGCTTACTCATTCTTCAATTTAGAATAAAAATTAAGATTCTATCGTTGTAGAATATTTTTTTTTATAAAATAGGAAGGCGGAGGAGCATATGGGCCACCTGATGGTAAGTGGTCACCAACGCCCATAGACATTGGCATTGTAAGAAATGTTAACCATCGCTTACATTACCAATGCGCCACCAACCTTGGGAACTAAGATGGTTTGTCCCTTGTGCCTGTAATTACACTGGCTCACTCACCCTTCAAACCGGAACACAACAATACCAAATAAATAAACGGATTTCACTTATTTATATTTTCAATAGCATTAAATTTCTCTCCAGACTTCTCAAAAGCCTTAAAACGACCAAGGATGCGAACATACGCGTTCCTACGCGTAAATGTTCATAAATTTTACTTCGGTCGGCGGAAACGCAGATAAATCATGCTTCAAAATAAGAAGCTTTTTTTAGCGTGAGGTTTTGCGCAAGCATGCACTGCGCACTGATTTGCCAAAAGCTTAATAGCTATTTTCAAATAGTTTATTTTTAAATTATATAAATAAAATTTAATGACATCTTTTGCGTATACATTTTATATTATTATAAAGAAATACGCCAAATCAAGTAAATTGTGCCAACATCAGGAAGCTACTGACCTACTTTGCCAACCATGGACTTTAAGATTATGATTATGGCCCTTGGTTCTGGAATTAATTATTAATTATTTAACCCATAAGTAATTGACTTGACATATAAGTTTAAGAAACTTATATGACAAGCTTTTACATAATGTTAATTATTTAAGCAAATTCACAACAATAAATATATCATACATAATATTTATTGAAATTTGGTAAAACTCTTATGTATTTCTTGGATGAATAAAAAATAACAGCAATTAATTATTGATATCTAAATTTATGTTTTGTAATTTCAAGAGCTTATTAGATTTTTTTGATTTTATTGAATAAAAATATTAAGAGTTTTATTGAATAAGAATATGAAGAACTTAAAAAACACAAAAAATTTATTACTGCATTGCTTTATTTAACAGTTTCGGTAGGCAAGATGTTCTAGTGAGCCTACTGTTGGACCAAGGCGGTCCAACAGTAGGCTCAATTCCTAGTCTACCAATGATGAGGATTCGGTACATATTACATGTAAATACATAAGTATTTCATCATTACTTCTTCACACATGCTGTAAAGCTGTTCGTAAGAACAAACTCGAAACTCACCGCAGTACACTGTCGTAAATTATCAGAAAGTGATATGCAAAATTGTCTCTTATAATCATAATAATAAATGGATACACTCATCAAACACTTCACGAGTGAGATACAAAGTAATTATTTACAGAATAGTACTGCTGGTGTCAGGTGTTTTGTTCCATGCGATATAGATGATACTTGCTCGGATTTCATTTTTTTTTAAATGTATAAGGCTAGTGCTTGACGCTTGCCTAGAAGATGCCTATTCACTCTAAACTTGAAGGTACCCACATTGTAGGTGATGGGGAAAATGGAGGTCGGGAGGGAGGTCGTGTCTTAAATGCTCAACTATCGACAGACAGGCAACCTTACGACGATGTTTTAAGGTCTGGAGTTTTGTGACCAGTGTCTGGTCAGATATGGCTGGGAAAAGGTCTTTTGTCCTATTATTACGGGTACGGACGTTAAATTGCATCCGGTACATGCAAGTTTCCTCACGAAGTTTTCATTCACCACCACCGAGCACCGATAATAAAAAAAATTAGGGATAAGAATACTCATATCAGTTGTGGTTTAGTTAAGATCCATGCATTCTATTCAGTATCTTATATCGGCTCCAATTCTGAAATTTTAAAATTATTTTATGGTAAACTAATGTTCGCTATTACCAAATGAGTAGCCATCCTTTTACAGAAACGATGAAATCACAGTACACAGTATCACAAAACTAAGTATATAACGTCACAAGTTAAAGCCCAGGGGTAGCGGAGGCTTTATCCGCATACGGCTAACTGCTTTCGCAGTAATGGCTTTCGTTGCATTAAACATTTATCAAAGTTATTCCAGGTACCCTAGGAACGTAAACCGTTGTGTGTATAGAATTCTTAATAGAAAATAAAGATATCTTCGAATTCCTTTTCAAATTTGAGAGAAGTGCATTGTACCAATAGAGGTTTCTTTATATAAATAGATACTTGGAACTATCTTGATTTATCCTTAACTCTTTTTATTGAATTAAAAAATATATAGAAAGCAACACATAAAAAAACAACTACATATAAATAGAATTGCTATCGTTGTAGCAAACCCGTAATTATGTCACAAACGGCTAGACATGACTCTTTTTATTAAGAAATTATATTGTAATAATAAAACAGAATTACATCACGTAATAATAATAATGATTGTTGTTACCAAAAATAACATAATATTACATCATTCAGCCTATTTGGCTATCAGGTAAATGATACCACTTTTTTTCACGCTGTGGTAGGTGGGGCTCGCCGAAGTCCTAGGCACCGAGATATCCGAGATACCGACTAAAAAACCAGCGGTATCCTTTCCGTCTTAACGAGCGCCACGGGATCGCTTACGCATGCTACCGCGGCGTAAATAATACCGCGCGCATAGAATAAATATCTAATTATTTTATTTTTTTTATAGAATAGGAAGGCGGACGAGCATATGGGCCACCTGATGGTAAGTGGTCACCAAACGCCCTTAGACATTGGCATTGTAAGAAATGGTAACCATCGCTTACATCACCATTGCGCCACCAACCTTGGGAACTAAGATGTTATGTCCCTTGTGACTGTAATTAATTATAAGCCCTAAAAGAATGTTCAAATCAAACTGTCTGTTTTTACGATTTTTGTATCAGCCTTTTGCCGTCCACTGCTGGACGAAAGCCTCCCATAGAACGTCAACCATCCCAATCTTGGGCAGTCCGCATCCATCCCGAACCTGCCACCTTTTTTAAATCGTCGGCCCATCTTGTCACAAGGCGTCCTACACTACGTTTGCCTAAGCGTGGTCTCCACTCTAACATGTGTCGGCTCCATCGGCCATCAATGCGCCTGAAGACATAACCAGCCCACTTCCACTTCAGCGAGCTAATTCTATGTGTGATGTCGGTGACTTTAGTTCTCTGGCGAATGTCCTCATTTCGGATTCTATCTGCCAGAAGAGAGAAACCCCAAGCAGCGCACGTTCCATTGCTCGCTGAGCGACCCTAAGTTTGTGGACCAGTCCTACGGTAAGTGTCCACGATTTTTTATTATTTTTTACGATTAATTATTATATTTCATTCATTATGTTCTTAGTAAGCAAACGTTTCGGAGTTGTATGTGATAAATATTCATTTCTTAATACATCTTGCAACTTGTAGTAAAATAGATAGGTAAGTTAACTTTATTCCAATGGCAGATGGAATAAAGATAAGTAAGCCTTAGATTTATGAATACATATTCATTTTGAATACAAAACTTTTCCCAATAACTAAGTAGTTATAAGTATAGAAACTTTAATTTTATTTTCACAGTTCCGATAACAAATTCGCCGACATTCAAAACGCTATTTTTTCGCAAATCCATAATGAATACCATAGATCATTTCATAGCTCGACCGATGATATTACGTTATATTTATCTGTATACATTTCCTATATATTAAGACTTCATTAATTTTATTTATCATGTCCATTAAACAATTATTGATTTTACTTGATTGCATAATTATAATGGAACAGCTATTTAAAGGTTTGTTGTGAGCATATTTTTCCGCATTATTTTAATTAACATTTAATATTTCCTTTTCATTGGCTACGCTCAATCTTGCTAATTAAAGAATAAACAAATCTTATGAGTTAATATTTGCATAAAATATTAACTTAAGATAAAATTCTTCAGCAACTTTGTAACACGATATATTGTCAATTATCATGTTTATGTATTTATATTTATATTCTTAACGCGACCTCAATTGACCATTAATTTCTACTGCTGTAGTTGCCCTTTTAACTATTAATTTTGAATAGCATTAGGTTTTTTTCGGTATGATTATTTTCATGTTTTTATGTACAACAAAAACTGCTTACATATTAGAGAAAACAAATTGTTCATAATTGTTTTGTAATTATAATTCATCTCGTGCTTTACGGTGAAGGAAAACATCGTGAGAAAACCTGCATCTGTGTAATTTAACTGAAATTCTGCCACATGTGTATCCCCCAATCCGCATTGGAGCAGCGTGGTGGAATGAGCTCCAAACCCTCTCCTCAAAGAGGGAGAGGAGGCCTTAACCCAGCAGCGTTTGTCTACATTTCACATACATTAAGTGCTGTAAGTCAAGTTAAATGATATTCACTCGCAAGCTAATTATTCATATAATGCGTAATTTTGTTATAAAATCAAATTAGGTGTTCATGAAACATGCTAAAGCAGTGTTTATACTTGTATTTAAGCACTGTAATTATATATATGTTAAATAAAGCATAATGCTTCCACATGCTTTGAATGTCTCGTTGGTCTAGTGGCTAGATATAACGCTGCAGACCCGAAGGTCCTGGGATAAAATTCTAGATCGGATCAAAACAAAGTTATTGGGATTCTCATTAGCAGCCCGGAGTCTGGAAATTGGAAGTGTGTACACTTCCATGTCTCGGAAAACACGTAAAGCCGTTAATATTGCGTCTAAACTCTTTCCGGTCGGATTATGAGAGTTAGGGAAAACCTTTGTTTGCGCACACACTTGTGCACTATAATGTCCTGGGCAGTTGGCTCAGTCTTGAGATTGACCTTTGTGGCCGAAATCGGTCCGAAGTACATTATTATTATGCCTGTATGTTAAATACTGCTTTTATTAAAAAAATATAATCATATATAAACTGTAATTTGGTTTGAAAATGGAAAGATAACAATGTGGTCAAATTGCACGAAAGCTACTTTTTTATTAAATCAATAAAATTTAGAAATAATTTAGTAGTTAGATCAATTAATATAATAGTTAATTTCAAAACTGAACTCATTAATTTAACATTGATCGCAAAATCATTTAATTCTGTTAATAACGTTAGTAAATAAATAAATAATAAAATAAATGATTATAAGTCATTTGTTTGACTATTAGGATCCACGTACAAAGAAAGTTATTTTAATTAAATCCAGCCCAAAGTCCAGCTTCAATCAAACCGTAGCAAAATATTTTTTGTCACAAACAAAATATGAAGTCGCGGGCGGGTAATCGAATAATAATATAAGTGTGAAAATTTCACGGCATCCCGCTGATATACGTGCGTCAAAATAAATTCTTGCGTGCAGGTTATGGAAAGATCTTTCTACTGAAGTTTTCCTCTGAGTGCTATAATGTGGAGTTCTTAAACTTAGTTTTCTTTAGTTTTCCTACAAGGCCAGCACCGTAATACCAACTCCCTTTATTTTGCAAGTGTCTATGTGTAAATGTTATCATTTACAATCAGGTAGACCAATTGCTCGTATGCTGACTTTCATAATAAAATAAAAATGACATTGTTGTATACACCATTCTGATTTTACATTGAACATTGCACTTGAACTGTTCGTCATGAAATCTTATACACTAACTTTTTCCTAGCACGTATAATATCCACACGAATAAGCTACTGATAAAATTAATACGTAATATTTTTGGTAGACAGCCAATATATTTTGAAATATAATAAAAGTTTACTCATAATTTTAATAGTTTTATATAATCGCTTAATTGATCCGAATTTCTATTAACAAGTTTCCGATAGCAATATTAAATTAAAAAATGCATTTCATATTTTTTTATAACATTTTAAAATTTTTAGGAGCCTCAGGCTGAGATGAAATAACTCATATATTATTTCACATAGTATATGATTTATAAGTTATAATATTATGTATTATATATATCACGTGACAATCGATTGACTAGTAGAAAATTCTATAGAAAAGGAAACAATAACTTCGATATTGTTTGTCTGTCAGTAAGTCCATAGAAAACCTCAGACAACTGACCACTTTGAAAACTAATTTCAATATACTTTTGTCATTTCGTTTTCCTATTACAGATTATAAAAAAAACAGAAACAATTGTAAATTAAAAAAAAAAACAGCATAAAATACAAACTTTTGATTCACTTTTACTGCTTTTTTTAAGCCGTGATGTCCGTGTCGATAATCTTAAATGCTTGAATTATAACCGATGGGTTCAAACCCAGGCGCGCACTACATAATTTGTGTTTTAAATTATTCCTTGCTCGGCTGTGAAAGGAAACATCGTAAAGAAATTAGAATGTGTCCAATCTGCATTGGAGCAGTGTGGAAAGGAAGATATTCACTGGTTTTTTTTGCTGCTTCAATGTAATTTACAGACAAATCACTAACAATTAAGCAGTCGATAGTATAAAATCGACGTGTGAATAATGAGAATATAAATAGTTTCGACAATAATTGAATGCATATTGTAGTCTAAGCTCGCCAAGACTATTTCAATGAAAATAGTAAATCTAAAAGCATAGCTGTATGTAATGTTTTAGAAAATGTGATATTCAAAACACATTTGACAATAAGTCGTGAACGCTAAAAAAATATTTAACATTTTTTCCCTTTAATTTTCGAAGCAATTTTTTTTATTTATTGTCTAAACAACTGAACAGCTTCCCCTTTCATGATTTTATTTAGACTCGAACAAAGACTATTGTGATTTTTGTGTATTGTATATAAAAAATATATATTGTCATTTTGGAAAATGTAAATTTAATTTCAATATGACATGCTAATGTTTAAATTTATTTTAAACAGAAACTGTTTCCAAATTTTATATATTTGTATATGTTCAGTGTACATTATTCTAATTATTTTATCATTCCGAATGATTTAAGTCAAGGCAATTATTTTCAAGGTAGCCAATTGCGCAAGAGATTGGTTAAGAATGTTCTCACTCTCTATTCCCTGACACTCATAATCTTAGGAAAGCAGTCCGACACGATCGTAAAGAATTAAGCGAGGCATAGGAGTGTAAATTAACTTAATAACTTGCTATTGGCCTCACTTGAGGTTTTAACCCACTGAGCCATAAAGGCCATCAAAGTCAGTCGATGTAAAATACAAATATGGTTCCACCATTAGTGCGCGATTCAAACACACGCACATTTATATCACTCGTAAATCCTGCCCTTGCCACAGTCATGTCAAATTTCACAGCTGTTTTTACTTCAATATTTACACATTTCGCCTCTCCCTTCTTCTTTGTTTACTGTTTATATTATAGAGGTCAAATGTCGTGAAATAAAAGGTTGATCTGTTTTAATCAAGCGGAAGACAAACGTATATAACGCGATGACAAAATGAAAAAAAAAAATTGAATTCTTCTTCAAGCATTTATGTTCTAAGTAATATTAAAATGTCTGTTTTGGTAAAATGTTTCCTTTACGATTTTACAACAAAGAAAAAACCTCATGACCAAACTAAAAATCAAACAGCTAAATGACAAGTTGACAGTTTAATAGACATGTTTACTTCAACAACAAAGCTTCACTATGATTGAATACACAATCGTTATATATGTATTCAAACTCTGTTAGTCTTGTGGCTGTTTATCACGCTGCATTTCCTGCGATCCCAGGTTCGATTCCCCGTGAATTAATAAATAATAAAAATTTTAAATACACCTACTAAATTTTTTTAGGTGTTTCTGTAAATGATTTCTCTTTAACGACCAGGATTTTAAAATAAGCTACAAATGGATTGCATGCATAGCCAGCGTCTGACTGGAAACATTTAGTTGTGTCGATTTGATATCCGCTACGACTGATGTTCGATCAGAAGAAAATAGCTATAATTGGTCTTGCTTAAAATATAAATAATACAGGTTATAAATTTTGAACTATCCTTGGAAACTCCTTAATTTAAAATTACTGAAACACAATATTAAAATTATTAAAACAAAAAAATCCACAGTGTAAGTACAAGCAATATTAGAGTAGAGACGCGAAAATAGTGGATTGGTATTTTTCATTTAAATCCAACTCATGGTTTACTTAAACCGAGAGAAAGTAAAAGACGGATGTTTGTAATGTTATAATGAATTATATTCTATATTTAATTAAAATAAAAATTATGTACATATTATGTATACAGGATAGCGGGCAGGCATAAGAAAGCCTTAATCGTATCTTTGTGTTTTAAGACATTACTTATAAAAAAAAATAACTTGGGACATTATTCACACATGGCCATCTGATTCCAAACTAAGCAGAGCTTGTACTATGGAAACCAGACAACTGATATACTACATATACATATACTTTTTTTCTTTTGTAAACACATACTTACATAGATAATTACAACCAGACTCAGGACAAACAGACATGTTCATGCACACAAATGTCTGTCCTGGGTGTAAGTCGAACCAACAACCTTCGGCGTGAAATAAAGTATCTACCACCTACGGCTACCAGCCCGTCCGATATACAGGTGTCAGAATGACACGATTTTGTTGTAGTTCTATTATATCAACGCTCTTTAGTAATGACCTCAGATTGAAAGCTGCATTAAAAATCTCTTACCCGAAGAAAAATTTCAATAGAATAGACAGATAAAAGGTTTATAGATTTTCTTGAATTTTAATGTATTTCGCAGCGTCAGTCTGGAAGTATTTTTCCTGACTACTTAATTCAAAATGTATTACTTGACTAATGGTCTATTATGGAAGATGACTAGTCCCCAAGATTTTTTTTTTAATTTTTTTTATTTAATTGGCAGTTACTCTAATGCAACAATCATATTAAAATAATTTTATTGATTCTAATTAAAAAAAAAAGTAAACCAACAGTCTTTGAGTTGTCTTTCAACGCTGAGCCCGAGACGAATTGTAAACAAAAATTAAGCACATGAAAATTCAGTAGTGTTTGCTGGTTTTCATCCGCGATAAAGTATTAAGATATGTAAAACGGTAACGGTCCATAGTGTAGACTATACAAAGAACAACTGACAAGAAAACAGTTCATTACTAATTGTGGTGGGTAGCTACCACCCTTTTTATGAAGAAACGTACTCGTAACAGCCTGTGAAAGTCCCACTGCTGGACTAAGGCCTCCTCTCCCCTTTTTAAGGAGAAGGTTTGGAGCTTATTCCACCACGCTGCTCCAATGCGGGTTGGTAAAATACATATGTAGCAGAATTTCAGTGAAATTGAGAATTGAATTTTGAAGAATTGAATTTCAAAACATGTTACGTGAAGGTTTCCTTACGATGTTTTCCTTCACCGGAAAGCACGTGATGAATTATAATCACAAATTAAGTACATGAAAACTCACTGGTGCTTGCCCGGGTTTGAACCCATGATCATCGGTAAAATTCACACGTTCTTACCACTGAGCCATCTCGGCTTTAAGAAACGTACTATAAAAATAAAATTCGATTTATATAATAACTACTATACTATATAATAACTAACAGTTGGCCATGCGCCTGGAGTCTTTCCGGTCGTGTCAAATTGCCGTCCTATCGGATTATGAGAGTGAGGGAATAGAGAGTGCAACCGTGTTGTGCACTATAATATGTCCTGCGTAGTTGGCTAATCGCTCTTAAGATTTGTCGCCGTCTCCGAAATCGGACTCCAAAACATCATTATCGTCGTTAAAAAAATTAAGAAAGAGACTATAATGACCCAAAATTCAGCAAAGACACCAAATTATTACACAGAAAGAAACTTCACTGATAAGCCTTTAATGAATTAAATAAATGTTTTATTAATACACACCGGCACTTTTTTTACTAGATTCCAAAAATAAAATGTAGAGCGAATGTGAGTTCTGATTTCTCCTTCAACATATAGCTTACCCAGTAAAATGTGATGAATGTTTAATTTCACAAAATGAATAGATTTCCATTTCAGAAACTTTGTCTCTTTAGTCATATTCATGTGAACGAAGGAGTATCTTATACTCTTATATGAAAATGGGTTTATATAATATATCGTCGTTTGAGATTAATAGACTTCGATACCGTTTGACCGATTACCATGAAATGTGTGCCAATTTTCATGGTATTCGGTTGTATTAAAAAAAAAAATCTTGTATTTTTTGGGAGAAAGTTTTAATTTTATCCACTTTGTTGTAACTTTTTTTTATAGAATAGAAAGGCGTCTAGGTACCACCCACTCATCAGATATTCTCCCGCAAAACAGCAGTCCTTGGTATTGTTGAGTTCCGGTTTAAAGGGTGAGTGAGCCAGTGTAATTACAGGCACAAGGGACATAAAATCTTAGTTCCCAAGGTTGGTGGCGCATTGGATATGTAAGCGATGGTTGACATTTCTTACAATGCCAATGTCTAAGAGCGTTGGTGACCACTTACCATCAGGTGGCCCATATGCATGTCCGCCTTCCTATTCTATAAAAAAAAAGAATTAAAAATTATAGTCTAAGTAGTGTGAAAAATACTTTCTTAAGAGCTTTTCTCTGTAGACCTAGATACATTTGTAAACAGTATTACTACCATTTTACGGTTTATTCACATTAAATTTTAATAAAACGAATACTAAAATGTATTTTTAATGGCATAAACTCAATGCAGTAGGCGTTTATTTTCATTTTATATGTATTTTCATTTTTCATTTTGTTATTTTCATTTTTCATTTTGTTTCATTTTATATGTATTTTCATTTTTCATTTTGTTTTGTTATATGTATTTTCAATTTTCATTTTTCATTTTGTATGTAATTTTTTGAGAAATGCTTATGTGGTATAAACAATGTGAAATGATTGTAAGTTTTTAATTCAAATTTAAGTGAGAAAAATAGAGTAGCAAATGTTTATCGATTATAGTATGAAATAAGTGGAAACTTATTCAATGCAACAATTTAACTGTATCAGAGCGTAACAATAATTTTAATATAAACTGCAAATTCCGGTAATTATTTCCGGAATTTGCAGTCCGTTTGTATGAATTGTATGACGTAAAATATTTCCATTTAAATTTATGAAAACATTCTTCTAGTACATTAATTTAAATTTACAAGATTTAGGAGACAACTAAAATGATATCCACTATATCGATTTCGACTATGGCGACAATTCCCAGGGGAAACAACTGCATTTCTTACTCTTTGTAATCCGATGGCTATTCAACTGCTTTTCCTGCTCTTATAATTCGATGACGATTCCGATACGACCGGAAAGAGATCAAACGCACGTCCAACGATTTTACGTACTTTTCGAGGCACGTGTAAACTCTGCGAACTCCCAGCTTTAGAAAAAACTCAATAAATTTTTATTGGTCCAATTTTGGTCCAATCGCAAATTTGTAACCTGGACTTCGGGATCTACTTATAAGCTAGTCAGTAGACCATAGAGGCTGTCAATGAAATTAAACAAATGTAAGTAAATCTATATCATATATAAATCTCTATTATCACCACTATCTCTTGTTAATCGTTAACAAATTACGCAGTAGATGTGCCTAATTAAATTTGACGTTGATTTGTCATCCTGATCTGCAGATATCGGATGGCAATCAGTCACGTCGAAATTGATTGTTGATAGTAGATGACATTACTAGTTTTTACTATTACATAGACTAATATAAAACGCCCTTTCTGAATTTTAATTAAGAAAATAACATTGCACTGTGAACAAAAAAGTATGTTTATTCAAACAATGTAATTGGATCTGAATAAAGATATTAGAGTAGAAAAATTTATTTGTATTATACTAAAGGTAGGTGAGAATAAGAGACAACGCTGAATTATCTCTGAAAAAATCCATATTAAGAGGGTCGAGAGGTTGCGTTGCTAGAGCACCATAATATATTCATTCGCTATTCGCTTTTCCCGACCTCGAGTTTCCAGAGCATTAAATAAGTGTACAATTAATAAACACGTCTTTCTATTAATAAATAAAACCGTTGTTTAACGTTTAATACACTGTTAGATTTGACTACATATTATAATAGAAAAGCAGTCAGTACAGCTGGAAAAGCTATTTGAGGAGGTCTGAAGTTAATTCCACCATGATGCTCAAAAGTGAGCACATATATATGTGGCAGAATCCACCCGCCACATACGTACGTTTTCTTCATAATGTTTTCCTTTACACGAAATGAACTATAGGTCCTGGTCTTCGGTCTCGTATCACGTATTCTCAGAACCGCAACTCTTTTCCCTCTTACCGACTAGATGTGCTTTCTAATGTTTGTGATTTTATTGCCTGGCGTGTAGCGTTCGTACAGAGGTCACAGCGAAATATAAAATTTAATATTATGTGAATATACGACCTCATTGCTAGATACAATTGTCTCCATTTTAAATTTTATCTACAAATCGAATGTTGGTTGTTTAAAATTTAAAATATGATTTGGTTATTAGGCGATTTTTAATTAAAAAAGGACAAAACTAACGTTTATTTTTTATAAATTGCCCATCAATTTATTTTAGAAAATATATAAATTATTAAGAGCGTTGTTAATGAATCAATAATTTCTGTCAAACGTGCCTCACTAATATCCCATGGTTCGCGTTGTGTCTCCAACCAAATAATTCGATTCCTTCCGCAACAAGAAATAAGGCATGAGAAATTAATGAGGCTCCGATCCACATTCAAATTTTCTGTTTCCCGTGCAAGTCTTATATAGTTTATTATTGCTGTTAATAATTAAAATATATTACGATTAATAATTAATGTTCTATTATTTAATTAATTCATTCATTTAAAAAAGACAATAGATAATGATCGACCAGTTTCTATTTGATTTGTGAACTTAACATCATGTACATAAATCATTTTTTGCTTTTTACAAGTGATAACTACAGCAAGAAGCTATTATTTAAACAAAATTGCTTAATATAGCACTTCTGTGTGGAAACCATAAATTCACTTTTAATAAATCATAGCCTTGTGATACTCCTGGAAAAAGTAAGATAATTATAATTTATTAATTTTAAAAAGACGAGCGAGCAAATGGGCCCCTTCAAAAAAGGGCAACTTACAATACAAGCGAAGATTTCTTATATTTACGAAATGCCTGTGCCTATAATTACACTGGCTCAGTCGCCATTCTAGTAGACACATTTAGCTGAAAATTATTGATGAAGCTGTAAACTTAGGCTCTGGATAAACTCTGCATTAACAAGAGAGAACATTTTCTATTTACTGGAATGTGATCTTATCCATTAGTGAATCGATACTGAAGTTTAACTTTGTTTCGAAGACTCAAGCAACATGCACTTTATATAAATAATAGTTTTGTATTGAAAATTTAAATTAAAGTCAATGCCCTATAGTGCAAGATCTTTATTCAGTTATTAATACTTCTTATAGCTTTCAAATATTTCTACGCTGTCCCTTGAACACTAATGAAACAAATGATTTGTATATGCGTAAATAGTTTTAATATTTATTCCAATATACATTAGTAAAATATTGGAAAATTTTTTATTTACTTTTTATTATTTTTCCATATACACTAAAAAATCTGCTCGTAAACTTTTAAGTAATTAATAATATGTCTGTAGTATGTTTAATTATAGTGATTTACTCAAAGACAACCTTTAATTTAAGAATTTTGGTATCTGCAGTAAAAAAACCGACCGAGATGGCGCAGTGGTAAGAACGCGTGAATCTTAACCGATGATCGTTGGATCAAACCCGGGCAAGCACCACTGAATTTTCATTATATATGGTTAAAGTAAAGTTAAGGTACATAAAAAAATATATGTTGTTTCACAAAATATACTAGGTCTCTTTCGATTATAGTAATTGCATGTCAAAATATATACATAGATCAAAAGAATCAGGATCAGCATATAGACCAGTGACTACGTCGGAAAAAAAATATAAGTAAATACATGTGAACTAAAAAGGCTACTTTTTAGATATTGCTTGGCCTAACTATGTTGCTTGAAAAAGGGATTTAAATTTGCATTTTACTTTTTTTTCTGTGTCCTGCAACTTGCACCTGCAATGATATTTTTTTCATTTCAATCCACCAAGTTGCATTAGCTCAGCGCAGACGTAAAGCTCTTTTTTTAAATGGTAATACCTCAAGCGGAGAGGAGTATTGTACCCAGAAATACCTAATTACTGTTTGACAGTAACAAAATCGATTAACTTTATTCTACGAAAAACTTTCTATAAATAAGGCTTACACGAATCAGATATATTTTATTTTAATCCTGCATTATATTTTTTAATTACTTGTTAAATTGATAACAAATTACAGTAAGCCGAATCGTAAAACGCAGTTAATCTTTTACAGCCACTCATTCTGCTTTTACCGATATATAAATACCTATGTTTTTTTAAAAGTCACTTACTAAAATGTAAAAGGTAAATTAATCATTTTATATTTCGACAAGGATACTATATTCTATACTATCGAGTATTAATTATATTTTATATTACTAAATGTTTTTTAGTAAGGCATAAATGTATATATTATATAAGCGAAATACCACTGACTTATCACGAGATATTCGAAACTCGGGCTTAATCGACTTAAAATTTAAAATAGTTATTCCTTTCGTGACGTAGACGCTCACTAAGAAAGATTTTTTGGAATTTCAGCTTCAAGAAGAGGAGCAACTTTGTATAAATATTACCCGTACTATTAGGACGGGCGGTTTGTTTAAATATAAAACTAGTCTATATTAAAATCTTGTTATTAGTTTATAAAGGATTAAAAACCAATATACATATAATTAAGCTTTTTTTTATAGAATAGGAAAGCGGACGAGCATATGGGCCACCTGATGGTAAGTGGTCACCAAAGTCCATAGACATTGGCATTGTAAGAAATGTTAACGATCGCTTACATCACCAATGCACCACCAACCTTGGGAACTAAGATGTTATGTCCCTTGTAATTATACTGGCTCACTCACCCTTCAAACCGGATCACAACAATACCAAAGACTGTTGTTTTGCGGTAGATTATCTGATAACTGGGTGGTACTTACCCAGACGAGCTTGCAGAAAACCCTACCATCAGTAAACGATATAACTATTGTTATTATATACCCAGACAGAACAACGTCTTCCGGGATTTGCTAGTGTTATATAAAAGCCAATAAATACTACGTTGGCCTAGAAGCCATTTCAATAGCAGGCCCATGAGTTCAAATCTCGAGTCGGGTTAATAGTTATAAAGTAATATATGGTATATATATATATTATATATATATATATTACTGGTATTTAAAAACATATAATATAATCATGATATTTATGGTGACCTCACGGGTATCACCCACAACGGCCATTGTTAAAGGAGTCTGCGCTAATTGTTGAGCCAACAATGATGAAACGAAAATAATTTAATTGCGCAGGACATATTACACTACAAAATTCATTGTCATAATCCGATGGAAACGCAAATCCGATACCACAAAACCATAGCTACTGTATAATTTATATAAAATATAAATTTATATTAAAATAAATAGCATTGTAGTTTCAAACGGTCTCTTAACGTAAAATCACCATTTACGATTTGCAATTTAGAATAATACGTTCGAAGATACT
Organism: Nymphalis io; assembly: GCF_905147045.1. Taxonomy (NCBI): domain Eukaryota; kingdom Metazoa; phylum Arthropoda; class Insecta; order Lepidoptera; family Nymphalidae; genus Nymphalis; species Nymphalis io. Next base: position 6,115,763 of record NC_065904.1, read on the forward strand.
TGAGTAAACGCTCCAGGAAATAGAAATTGAGTATACGTTGAGACGTATGGCACAATTTGTATGTATCTAGATCGTTTGATTAAATATTGGTTTTATTAAAAAAAACGCTAAAATTAAAAAAACACGACTGCCATTCTATTGTTTTTTTTCTTCAAAATTCAATAGGCATGATGACAGTATTAAATAATAATAATAATTTATTTATTCAAGTAACAAGACTCATATACAAAATTACAAAAAATAAAATAAAATAAACACTACTATCTACTACTTATACAATTTACTGGTCCAGACGAAACTTTACAACAGCGGTTTATAAATATACAGTCTAGTCTGTTTTGCGCAGTTCTTGGGCTCAATCGGAGCTTCCGTAGGTGTTCGGGAAGCCCGTCCTCATAGTTCAGACATTCCATGTCGCGAAGCGCATGTAAGCAAGTTTTTATCCGTGCAGTGACGGAGAAAGAATACATTTCATTTTACTCTTTCCCATGGGTGTCGTAAGAGGCGACTAAGTGATATCTGAGCGACCATCTGCTCATCTGGTGGTAGAATGCTAACATCCGCCTGGCTTGTTACCACCGTACGCAAAAACTCGTGAAGTGGCTTGCAGCCGCGTTTCGAGGTCAGCCAGCGTACAGCCCGTGCCCGACCCGAGTATTGCCGCGATGGGTGTTAATCCATGGTGGTGGAAATGGCTGTTGAACCAATGCCGGGGGAAACTGTATTGACCTGCCGGACAGGGAGACCTGAAGAAACGGCTGTTCCGCTGGCCGCCCGTGGCATAGTACAGGGGCCCGAGCGTGCCTAACCAGCTCGCGAGGCTGCCCCACCAGGCCACGCATAATCTCGGGGTGGACCGTCGTGCCGGTTGGTGACCGGAAGGTGGGGTCCCGGTGGCCACTTCCAGGGGTTTCGGGGGCCCTTCCGTCCGGCGGATCAGTATATTTTCCCTTTTGGCAACCATTTGGGGAAACACGCCTCCATACTTTGCCCATCCCTATCGTGGCAATACGTCGCTCGCTTCACGTCTCTTATTTTTCCAAATGGTAGCGCAACTAAGAAATAACGGTCGTTCAGCGGTGCACGCCCCCACCATACCCACGCTGTTTGAGGTCGAGTTCTCTAACATCCGAGGACTCCACGCTAACCTCAACGCTATCCACCACCATCTCGAGACAGCACGGCCAGCAATGTTGTTTCTCACTGAGACGCAAATACTCCGCCCTCCCCACACCAGCTACCTTAACTATCCCGGCTACATGCTTGAAGAATCTTTCAAAGCGAAAGTCGGAGTATGCTTGTTCGTCAGGGCGGATGTTTGTTGTCACCGATTGCGCTGCTTGGAGGACCCCTCCTTCTCCATGTTGGTGGTACGTGTAGACCTGGTTCGTCAGAGTCGAGTCTACGTGTGCCTCTACAGATCCCACAATGGTGACTTGGAGACAAGTCGATTATTTGACCATCTTAGTCGGGTGGCAGATGCTGCGCAAGAGCAGTTTCCTAACGCAGAATTGGTGTTTTTGGGGGATTTTAATGCTCACCATGAATCATGGTTGAAATCCCTCAAAATTGGATGAGCGTGGATCAACGGCTGCGTTAGCGGGGCATCTAACATTGACTCACTGAAAGCAAACTACAATAAAAATTCCAAGTCTTGTAGGAAGGCATACACGAGAGCGGATGCACAGCGCATTGTACAGATTGGTCATGACCTTATTTTGCATCCTAGGGGCTCCCGTAGCTTCTGGCGTCTGACCAAGTCTGTGCAAAACAATTTCTGCCAACCATCGCTGCCACCGCTTAGAAATCCGGACGGTCGAGATCGAGATACTGAATTTGTGAATTTACATATTTACGAATACTTCTATAATTCTAAATATAACATAAATATATAATAAATCTTTATTAATCTCCGTCTCAATTTGCAATTTCTTCAAAATGTTCTGTAACCATACTTCCTTTTAATTGCTTTTCACATTTTTCAAGAACCATCATCTTTAGTTACTTACTTATATATGGTCGTTCTGCTTCTTTCTGTAGATTGTTCTTCGATCTGGTTGGCATTCGAATGTACTTTTACAAAGAGGGACCGCACACCACTTGTAAACTTTGGAATTCATTTTTAACCTTAGGAAATACGCAATATTTTCGGCCTTTCTTCGTTGAGTATAGACATAATACAATATTTACTGTCGTTTATTGAGGCGTGACGTCACGTGCAGGCGCCATGACACCTGCGGGTGTTTTCGAGCGAAATTCAAAATAGGTAAATGAAAATGAAATTATTTGCGTAAATAGTTAGTTTATTACTGAAATAAAATTATTTTCAGTAATAGTAGACGTGTACCTACATTATAGAAGGTTATTTCAAAATCAGTCATCATGCCTATTATAGCCAATGTCTTTGTAAGGAGTCAAACATGAATATATCTAAATCTGTTCTGACATTTCAAAGTTATGGTGAAATAAAAAAACTCACTTATATACATATTGATGCAGGTGTATAAAGTTAAATTGATGTTATTGTTACTATGAAGTATTTGTAGTAATAAAAAAACACCCATATCTCTAGCAGTTATAATATTATTTATGTTAAACGCGGGCACGAACACTTAATGACAACAAAAAACAACATTACTTATCTTAGAAAATAGCTTTATTCTTTTATTCTTTTACTACTAGATATAAGGCCGCAGATCCTGATGTCTTGCGTTCAAGCCTCATGTCGGGCCAATTAAAAGTAATTGAGTTATCCCATTTGAGTTATATATATATATTATATACTATATATATAATATAGATGTAGGAAGTGTGTACACTCCCGTGCTTCGGATAGCACGTTGGTCCTGCGTCGAAACTCTTTCAGGTCATATCCGTTTGACGTCATATAGGATTATGAGAGTGAGGAAATAGAGAATGCATCCGTGTTTTTGCACACACTTGTGCACTATAATATATATTAAACTCTTGTTGCAGTTGCTTGATCACGCTTGAGATTGGCCGCATACATTCAGTTTAAAAATATAATCCCTTGGCAATTGATTTAATGTAATTACATTTGTATCCACAGGAAACCTTATTTAAACGGATGTATACAATCAAGTTTAAAACGCAATAAACGTCATTGAGTAGCCGTATAAGGTAGTAACTGTTTATTTGCCAAAGAATTTTACGCAATAAAGTTAAGTTAGTAACAGTAAAACAGTAGAGATTTGATTTTCTTTTACTACGTATACATATCCTGAATGTACCAATAAAATGTTAACGAAATACTTAAATTATTTATTTATTTACTATAAAATACATACGTGATACCCAGATTGATTTCGGTGACAGCGACTACCAGCGAACCCGATATACGATATTGTTGGTTGTGATATTACAATACAAAATACAAATAATGATAATTGAAAAAATAATATTTTGTTTTTGATTTCAACATATAATATAGCATTTATCATTTATGACATTTGATACTAATATTTTTTAAATAAAATTTTAAAATACAACTAACTTACAAATAGTCAATTTAAAAAACTAATTATTATAAACTAAAGCAAAATTTTTATGCATATTTATTATAACGATGATGAGGACGCCTTCCTGTCCGATTAGCCACATTGATTACTTGGTGGTAGGGCTTTGCAACCTCTCTGGTTAGGTACCACCCACTAATCAGATATTCTACCGCCAAAAAGTAATATTTAGTATTGTTGTGTTCCGGTTTAAAGGGTGTGTGAGCCAGTGTAACTACAGGTACATAGAACAAAACATGATGCGAGGTTGGTGGCGCATTGGTAATAAAAGTCTTCTTCTTTCTTTGTTTAAACCCTATTTCCAGTTCAGCTGGGGTCGGGTCTCCTTGTACATCTGCGCCAGAGAGCTCTATTCTGGGTTGTCTGTGTGCTCAGATTCTCTTTCTGGGCCTCTTTTTGTAGGTTTGACCACCAGGTTGCGGGTCGCCCTCTTCCCCGCGGTCGGTCCGGGATATTTAAGGCATTGGCAATAAAAGTAATGCTTAATATTTCTTACAGCGCTTTTATCTACACGTGCATTTTCTTTTCAGTCACTCTCATAATCTCGTCATCATCAGCAAACTCACACGATCGGATAGTTAAAGTTCCGGCCCAATAATTTTACGTGTTTTAAGACATACAAAATATCATGTTGAGGATAAAAAGAGCATAAAATTACTTATCTGTACAAGAGTTCGTGATAAGAAGCCTTAAGTAGTTGTTAAATATTTTATTTTTAATTATAAAGAACCGCAAATTAACAAATTCCGAAAAAGTTAAGTATTGAAATATAAAGGCCAAATTGAATAGAATACGTTTAATATTAATTTTCCGTAGCAATTCATAGTCAAGTTACAATAGTTCTATTTCCATTCATTTTACAAACTTCGCCACACCCGCAGAAACTTTGAACGAATATACCCCTAATATATAATTTTCCTCGTAAGCTGCAACTTATGTTAACTAGTGATTCTGAGCAAAACAGGTTTTTTATTGTTATCATTTTGATGCCTTAATATAATTAATAGTTGGTTTTGTGAGTAAAAAAAAAAAAAAAATATGTTTTTTAAATTATTATTATATGAAATCTCAAAAAGATCCTCAAGAGAGTGAAGTTGTTTTTTATGCAAGATAACTAATATTTTAATCTGTAAAATTTAAAAAAAATGTGTGGTCGAAACGCACTAGGCGAGTAACAATTGAATGAAATGCACTAGGCGTTTCATTCAGTTGTTTCTGGGTAGAACGTATTTTCAGAATCCGTGGTAGCTTTACATTTAATTCAATGAAGAATATTTTGTAAATATTTTAAATATTCGAACGCATTATGTTTACTAAATATGCATAACTGTACAATCTTCTATTTACACATTCGCAAAACTTATTGTCTCGTCTCGTAAATAGGTCACCTGATGATAAGTATTCACCACAGCCCATAGACATTGGCATGTTGTAAGAAACAAAATACCCCTTACATAGTCTATGCGCCACCAACCTTAGTAAGGGTGTTATGACCCTTGTACCTGTAATTACACATGGTCCCTCTCCCTTAAGCCTGAACATAACATTACTAATTAATATAAAATTTTGATAGGAAATGAAAATGTATGATAAAATTTGATAAAAATATAGACAATAAAATCTGTATTTGAATAGACAAACGTAGAAAAACTGGATTAGCTATTTGTGTTGTTGTTGTTTAATAGGCTGCAGATAGAAAGACTACCATAGATATTATCGCTCACCTCTATAGTTATTTTTGCTCTCACTCTTCGGAAAAACAAGGTAGCTCAAAGAAACCCTCTTTTTAATATATATTGAAGGTGAAATTAGCACATTTTTTATATACTTGTATTTATATGTTTCGTTGCTCTTGTGCGGCTAAAGTCTGATAACCAATATTTGATTAAAGTGATAGAAAATGTCAAGGAAATTTCAGCCGCGGTCAATGAACTAGATGTTTCAAAAAAATTATCAAAATTACATTACATAAGCCCGTAATTATAACCAAAACGCGTAGAAAGCGCTACTAAGCTTTCATGTGCTTAATTTGTTTATATAATTCATGTCATTCTCGGTTTGGATGAAACATCGAAAAGCTTGATTATAATTATATCAGATAAAATCAGCCACAGAAGAGTGTTTCTGCCAACCCGATTTGCAGTAAGCCTTTTCCTCAAGAATATAGCAGTTACTTTGTACTTTACATATAACCGAAATGTCAGTGTCATTGTCGGGTCGAATATTTATAAATCTACTACTTTTTACCAGAGAGCTAAACAAGTCTGAAGACTTTTAACTTAGTGTTTTGCCCATTGGAGTTGGCTCATCAATGATTCTCCCGCCAAACAGGAATACAATGTATAGCTTTGTTCCTGTATGAAGTGAGCCAGTGTAATTACAGGCAGGAATATAAAGCACATTGACAATGTAAGGAAATGTTTATACTGCTTGCAGTGTCAATATATATATAAACAAAGGTTATAATAATTCCTATCAGGGCAATATAATTGCTCACCTGCCTACCTGATATAAATTTATATTTTATATAACAACTAATTATTAATGTCTGTACAGACATTTTGATAATACCTTCCTCCAACCTAACAAAATATTTAAACAAGTGAGTTAACTATTATAGTTATTAAGTCTGGACCTCAATTAGTATGGTTCTAATTGTTTCTAACTTTTAAACCTTGAAACACTTATACCATACATCCAAAATAGACTTGATCTTGCATGTTAAATGTATCGAAATCAATGCTTCTCGACGAAGAGTCAAACTTTAAGGTCGATATTTATATACCTGACAAATGGACGCAAACTGAAATAACAAAAACATTTCTGTAACGTTTACGGGTTGCACACTCTTCGGTATATTTTTTATAATTAATTTTTTACTAAATGAAATATACAAACATCAATTGTATTAACGTGTAATTTCGGTCATATAATTTTAGTTATACTTTTTTAGTGATTTATTTATTTATCTCCTTAATAATTTCCTTATTATATATAACAATGAGTTGTTATTTAACATTAAAAAACATCATAGCATACAGTAAAATCGATATCAATAAAATATTCAAAAGAGCTTGGACACTCGTACTGAGTTACCTTGTATAAATAGTCCGAACGATGGGAAGTCGAAGCGAAGTCGATATCATAAAAATAATAAAAGCAAAAAGTCCATCGAGACCAGGGCTATGCAAGTCTATTGTTTCTACAAAAATATCATAGAACATTTTTTTTCCTTTTACATTTACTCAATCCACTTCAATTTTCCAACTATAATAGAGTTATATAAAATGTTATGTTTGAAAAAAGACGACATTTTATTTGGATATAAAACCGATGCGTATGTAGGTGTATAATCAATTCAGTGGCATTCATTTAAAAACTTCAATATAGAAATATTTTGATATTAAAAATATAGTACATGTTTATTTTCATTACATAATAAATCAGAAGAATAAATATTTAAGGTGATATTAATAAAAACTGACAATTTATATGTTATACTATCTTGCTTAAAGTTGTTGAGCTGGTTTTAAGTTATACACTGTTTTCTTTTTTCTGTCATCGTTAAATTGACATTTAAAAAAAGAAGAAGACAAATCATTGTTTAACTAATCAACTCCCAAATAACATTTATACTTAAAGTCTAAGTGAGTATTCATTTAATTTAAAAAGGCTTATCACTTAAATCGTTGCTTTTGATGAAATAATCTAATATATCATATATTTGATAAGACAATTTATATAGGTTGATCTTTATATAAAAAATAAATACATACGACGAATTAATAACAGCTAGTACTTTACGTTACTATTAAAAATAATTTATAAATTAGTTTGCATACTTTTTTTACATATTTTGTTTGTTACAACACATAAAACACCAAACTATAAACCAATAAGAAGCAAAGGTACTGACAACACGTCTGTAAAGACTACGAGACGACATAATAAAAAAAATATTTTACCTGGTGGCTTTGTATAGGCCCGTATGGTTGGCTACCACCCACTCATCAGATATTCTACCGCAAAATAGCAACATTGTAGCAGTATTGTAGTGTTCCGGTTTGAAGTGTGAGTGAGCCAGTGTAATTACAACAAGGGACATAACATCTTAGTTCCCAAGGTTAGTGGTGCTTTGGCGATGTAAGGAATACTTATTATTTCTTACGTCGCAAATGTCTATGGGCGGCAGTGACCACTTACCACCAGGTGTCCGATTTGCTCGTCCACCTGCCTATAACATAAAAAACAGTACTTTACACTATGCTCGAAATATGATTGCCCTGTTTTATGTAGTCCATATCTCGACGTCACGTACTCCATGGATTCCCCGTCTTATTGGTGACCCGTGAGGAAATTTTAATAGGGCTTTTAGGAAGTCTTATACTATAAATATAGATAGCATTTTTAATCCTTTTCTTCTGATATAACATAATATCAAAATATGCCACGCAGAATAACTGATTACAAAATTAAATGTCCCGAGTTCTACATTATGTTTAAAATAATTAACATTCCTGACGTGTTCTATATAACTATATATCTCATATAACCTAAATTAAGGCGTGAATAACACGTCTCCTATTATTATTTTTTCCGCAATATTCAGTTTTTCTTCACAGTAGCCTTTAAAATGTTTCCTTTTAGCTGATCCGTTAACACTGATTGCTATCTAAAACTTATAATGCATGATATTAGGAACACACAATACGCTATGATACTAAAATTTCACGTTTAGTTTTTAAAAGTTAAGATATGAAACAAAAAACAAATAAAAATATAAGTATAGATAAATAACTCTGAATCTCGATTTATTGTGACGCAATATTTATGGTAACTGCATCCGATAACCCCACTTTATACAGAATGGAATGCCGTTCTAAATTAATTACAAACTATTAATAAATTAAGGTTAAAAGTCATAACTATGGACGTATTGATTTTAAATTAATTTCCAATAGCACTCGATACTGTTATTTTATCGATAGACACAAGATAGCTCAGTGGAAAACAAACTGAGGAGCTTGACAGAAGTTTGTGAGTTCAATTCCGCGCTTTACTGAATTTTAACTTTCTCAGTTTTGTTTTCCAGCATATATCGGTTGTTATATTGGATTGTGTTTGTGCACTAATATAATTTGTAAGTGTGTTATAAAATCCGCGAAATTTTTCTCCTTACGCAAAAGAAGATGCCCTTTGCCCAGCAGTCGACCAGTTTGACACTATATTAAAACACTGCCACACGTCATTTATCACCATACGACACAACTGATCATCTGGCGTAGACAAAACCTACGAAAAATGGTAGTTGGGGCTACAATACTAACAAAAAATATTCTATCATCTATAAATATCACTAATTACTATTAACAAAACTTTTCAATCATTTTTCAATTTTCATTCGACTCTTCTATTCAATTTACAATTGCCCTGTTCAGTGTAAAATTTTGCTCATAAACAATTTTTATAATAACCCGATTAAATGATTTATGCGTCGATATAATAAGTTGAGATCTTATCTAGAAAATGTCGCGTTATAGTGAAGCTTCAAAATACACAGAACCGCTATTATTCGGCTTAAAAATAGTCGCAGTAGATACAGAAACGCCCGAGGCTTTAAAGTACTTTATAGTGTATGTGGCATGTGGTTCTATTGCTTTATAAGCTGACAGATATTGATATAGCCAAAATATGAAACCGCAAATTGGAAAATGATAGATCAAGTGACTTACGAAGCCTTAATATACACAAATTTGCTTAATATTAATTTACACATGAATACTTAACTCATTAAGCACATTTCTCACCATTTACTAATCAAATCAAATTAAATCTAATCTACAAGGTTTACACTTGCTTAAAGCAAACGTCTTTACTAATATTATAAATGTAAAAATAAACTTTGTGTGTCTGCATTCTCGGCTCAATCTTTGAATCTATTTTAATGTAAATGTACATAGTCTTCTTTTTATACCTTACACCTACAATCCCCCTTCCTAACACGCAGGTGTAGGTTATATATAATTCCCCAGGTAGTTTCTCACGATAAAATTCTGCATACTTAACTTACCTAGATTGACTTACCTTTACCTACCTACTTTACTAGGTTTCCCAGAAGTATTGGAATAATATTTTTATTCTAACATGTAATGCAATGAATTGATTGCTTAGATAAGTGACGCTAATGTTTTTAAGATAAATGCTTACTTTTCTCGAAAAAATTGATTGCTATGATTTTATGCATACTTGGAATTTAGTGTGCATGCATATAGTATAGACATTCATTGACAGATTTTATACATTACATATATTTTTTATATTTATGTATAATAAATTTTATGACTATTTTAATTTATATAATTATATTATAATCAACATTTATTGTTGGTCGCTAATATTTTATAATCGAACTTGTTTTTAATAGCTTTTTTATAAAAAAATTGTTGTTTATTAAAAGCCTTAAACGAGGTTTATAATTTTTAGTGTTTATTTTTGAAATTAAAAGTATCTCACCGTCACTTTTATTATTACCACCTATAACCAAACAATGATTTTAAATGATTTCCAAGTTCTCGAATTCATATTCAATCAATATTATAATTTACATAAAACTGCACGGCCAATACGAATAATTTCCACGAGAACGATCCAGCTCGACGCTCCAGCACCCAGGATCACACTTCACTGTGTACGAGTAACATCAGTAAATAATTACATATTTTAATTTAGTAGCATTTATTCCAATTATTTCTTTGGTTAGATATTTAAACATTGTCAGGTAACCTGCATATGTCGAATAAAAGTGTGACACACATGTGTATCAACCAGCATTGGACCAACGTGGTGGAATAAGTTTCACATGGTTCCAGCTAAGCAGTGGAACATTTACAGGCTGTTATGTTTTTTCAATTCAACAGTACATAGTTCAACACAAGCGATGCTCGGCGATAGTTAGTACCGAAGTCGATTTTAAAAGGAAATAGATCGTTAGCATGAAAGTTCGTAGATGATAATTGAAACCTAACTTTATTACTAGACATAGTGTATTCAAAGTGTATATGAATGTTCTTTTTTAAGTTCTCAAGGGCCCCAGACAAAAATAATATTATAATTTGACTCTATCTGCTTCGAAATTATTACAATTACCACAAATATCAGTGCCTCGGAGCCTTAGATATCTAATTCCTACTCATACCTCAGTAACAGTAAACAGTTAAAATAACAGACTTTAACTGTATTTATTATTTTATTTATTTTTAACCCAAACAACGGGTAGGTTCTAAAATTAAATTATAAGACGTCGCTAAAATCATGGCTAAATTAATACAAAAATTGGTGAATAAATATATACTTAAAAAAGAAAGAAATTGTACTTAAAATTACGTCACTTATACCAATACTCTTGATACTTCGGAACGTAAGCCTCGAGGCAGCCAGTTTCCATTTCCGAAATAAAGCCTCTTAATGAAGCCGGCAAACAGATTCTTTTAAGAAAATGTTTGTTCTTAAACAAGTTGACCAAAGTTTGTTTTTTATTCTTCACTGACGTAATGAGCGAAATTCCCTTATATTTCGACAGCTTTATACCTATATAAAATAAAAAATAAATAACATAAAGCAGAAATAAAAAGTAAAAATATACATTAGATATTTATTTAAAGTTTTTTTATATGTACCATGACTATTTGAAGTAAATGTATTTTGCTAAGCTATCAGAAGTTAGTAAAAAAATATAGATTTTTTTTCTATTCTTTTGGATTCTGTTACGAGACTCACGTTACGACTCCAAATGACACACAGATGTTATTTGTTGAGAAAATGAGGGAAAATTCTTTTCTCCTTTCGACAGAGATTTTTGCCATGACTTTCGCATTAACGCATTTCACATGTCAAGTCTGGTTCTTAAAAATTATACAATTGGATACAAAATAAGTTTATTGATGTTTAAATGTTATAAAATATATTGTATTGTTTTATAACAATTCAAATGAGGAGACGTAAATTAAAAATACTACTATAGGTAACAACTTCATGTTCACTTAATTATATAAACGCAAAGTTTAAATTAAACGGTTAAATATATTCCATCATTCTTTCATTAGTAAAGTATTTATCTTTTATAATTAAAATTATTCATTTATTTGTAGTCAAAAATAATAAATCATAGTCATAAATTAAAAACTCATATACTTAAAAGCCAACTTATTCTTAAAAATCATATCATAATTAAATATCATAAGACCGATGTACTGATATATATATTTTTTAAATTATAGCCAGTGTTATGCGGAACAATCTGAGCATTCTAACGATAAATATTCAAATCTGTTCAAACATTTAAAAGTTATGGTAAAAAAAAGCTCATATACGTATATGAAACCTGAAAACATTACATCCATTTTTGGGTAGTCGTATAAAAAATAGTTCGTATAAAATATTTATATAAACCTTCAAATTTTCAATAAAATAATTGTTATATCATTGAATAACTGACAAGGTACATCCATGTAACAATCGAAATAACTTTGATAGATAATTACGCTGTCAAACGCACATTCGCAAACATATTAAACATTATTAGTTAAAATGTCTGTTTACTTAACGTTGTCTATTAACTTATTTAAATATGAAATATTTTGACGTTGAAGTTTTAATTACAAGCATTTAGTAGACTTATGTTCAAAGTGGCTGCTCTGGTTCGACAAAATTATAACTAAACTCTCTAAGAGGTCAATTAATAGCTTAATGGTCTCTGCAGGGCAGATAGTACGTTAAAATGTTACTTATTAATAAGTTTTACACAGATACACAATCTGTTTGTCTGTCTATGGCATCGTAGCTCCCAAACGATTGGACCGATTTTGATGCGATTTTTCTGTTTGAAACCTGACGTGATCAATATGGTTCATTATATTTATAATATAGAATATAAAATCTGTACAGACGTTTGAAGATCATCAGCTTATTTCCTACAAAACGACAAAATCACTTTCGAACTTTCACAGGTCCAATTGATTTGTGGACCACAAACCCAACACCACGACGCTTGTTTAAAAATATTACTTTGTACTTAAAATAAAGTTACAGGGCCAACGAATATATTTGATCGGTTACATTATGGATGTTTTTTCTTTTATATATTTGCCGGGAAGGCAAATGTATCTACTCCACCTGATGGTAAGTGGTAGTAGAGTCCAAACGCGACGACGGCCAGTACAGTCGGAAAGAATGTTCTGCACTAGCCACCCCCGCCTTACCGGCCCGCAAGATGTCTCAAATGTAAAGAATTTCATTTTTACGGAGTTGCCAAATTTCTTTGTGCGCAATGGAATCGATGTCACAATTATGCGGTGACATCGAGAGCCAGAACGCGTAGACTTATGAAGGAAGGTTGAAGTAGGAATTAGAGTAATAATTCCTCAGAGCACTCGCCGTGATACAGTCGATACAAACGCTCAGCATTGCCATCTCTCGACGCAATTGTAAGGGCTCGAGAGTGTTTGTGATCTTTACGTTGCCAATAATGCGAACCGCACGTCACTGTAACTGATCCAAGGCCTCCAGCAGGTACTTAGCGGAGCCGTCCTAAAAGTGTGAGCAATATTAAACGCAAGACCTTACCTGTGTTTTGTACAATAGGAACAGTTGTTGTAGCGTGAAAAACGTCGCACCTTGTTCAATACTCCGAGTTTCCGTGAAGCTTTTTTTATAAAAGCTTTGATGCAATCTCTAGGATTAAGGTCACACTGAGGTCCATCCTAGCATGGCGATTTTGCTTTGTATCTCCAGCGTAGTACGACAGAGGAAGGGAAGAGGGGAAATTGGTGACTTTTTTGCTGTGAGAGTACAAACCTGTATTTTCTTGGCATTCAACTCAACCAGACTATCAGAGCCCCATTTGGCGATGTGTTCTAACGTTCTATCGAGTTCAACAACAAGATCCCCCTGCCTCTTCTTAATTTCCGCTCGCCCAACTCCTGCGCATCCGTGGTATCCCACATGCACTGTACTATCATCTGCATAGCAATGTTTGTTTCCAAGAGGGAGCATAGCGGTGTGTGGACGGTTATTTAAAATTTTAATTTAATTTTAGTTATTTAAATATACAAATTTACAGTATATCTTGAAATACCCTATCAAGTGTGGAAATGACTCGCAAATTGACAATAAAATATTTTTTAGACTAGTAGGCTCTGAAAAGCACTGTTTAATATCATGTAACGAAATTAAATTGAATTTAAGACCGCTTCTGGCTCGAAATGTAGTTTCTACCAAGAAAAGGCTTTGTGCCGTGTGCACACATGCAATACAGTAAGAATCAAAACCATATTTTGAATCAATAATAATTAATAAATTATATTCAGTCGCTCTGTAACTCAGACATTAAATGGACGTCGAATTTGATTGGACTTTATTTTAAATACCCCAAGTAAGGTATAGCGTAAAGTGTTTGGTGGTAACCAGTAGGGCATTGTACAATTTTGTGTTGGTACCAACATCTCATCACATATTCTACCATCAAACAGCAAAACCTAGTAATATTGTGTTCCGGTTTTAAAGGCGAGTGAACACCCTAATTCCCAAGATTGGTGGCGTATTGGCGATTTAAGGAATGGTATAATATTTCTTATAGCCCCAATGTGTAGAGGCGGTTGTGGGTACATGTTTTAAATAATATATCTTTAAAATATAAAAAAAAAAATCTTTTTTATAAAAATAAAAAATGTACAAAATAAATTATGCGCTATTCACTTTTATTTTGTGGGAAAATATTTATTGTATTTCTTAAGCACTAACACTTAGTTGGAAACGTCGGATTTATGGCCAGTGAAACATCTACGTTTCACAAAAGCACCGACGAAGTGTCGATAGCATCTATTATTTTCCCCGACAACTGGGGCGTTAGATTTTTTTCAAATATTTTATTTCTTTTATTTTTAAAAGGAACTAAAAGAAAGTGTCGTCAATATTTTTCCTTAAAATTTGTTATGAATCTCTTAAAATCTTTTGTTTGAATAAAATAAATAAACATTTTAAATGCTAAAAGAGCGTCGTCTATCTTTTACTATTTTATGAATAAGCCGCAGCACTGATTGTGAAAACATTTTGTCAGAAGTGATAGCCTGGGTTGTGGCAAAATTCATAAAGCTTCTTTTTATGAAATATCAACGAATAATGATCAAATTTTAAACCCTTATACCACGCGATCGGGCTTTAAATATATTAATATTTTATAATTATAACTAATATTTTATGAATTGCCTAAGGTTTCCGGTGGAATGTACTTTTTTACACTCATACGTGGATATTGGAAACCTTAGGAAAGGTACCCGGTTCCTGGGATGACGGCCGGGTTATGGGATATTCTTATATACCACTGTGATGGCCGCCATCGGTACCAGGATCCACGGTCACGCCCTATCTTTTAATCTCTGGGCCTCGGGGCTGAAATTAAAGTACATCCCGTCTCAACCTTGCCATAAGAACAACAATACCGCCTGCAGTTAATAGTAAAACCATCTCTATAAAAGCGGAAAACCGACTACTATATTAAAAGGTCAGTTCATCATCGTATCACATGTGTATTCCACCAACCCGCATTGGAGCAGCGTGGTGGAATAAGCTCCAAACCTTCTCCTCAAAATGAGGAGAGGAGGCCTTTAGCCCAGCGCGGGGACATTCACAGGCTGTTTCGGTTCGGTTCGGTTCATCATCGTAATTGGTACTACTTGAAAATCTAAATCCAGACAAATGTGTTGTTACGAAAATTTTAAATTATAAACATTTCTCTCTACAGCTAGAATGAATTAACATGAAATTATAAAATATATAACTTCATACGATATGATCTAGTGGAATGTTATCTCACATTTCATAAAAAAAACACTACTAATATTTAACGAGCAGTTGGTATTTAATGACTCAGAGCTTCAACAGTTAATGGACGTGGTAACATTTTATGATGTTATGAAGTGAAAATCAAAATGAACATTACTATTTTGTTTTAAGTGAGCCGTCATTTTATAATTAAATGAAACTCTCGTAACTTCATTTCTGTTGATTTTGTATAAATATTTATTTCAATATTCTGAGAATTCATTTATTGTCTAAAATAAGCTATTATTACTAGACCCTGTTTCTAATTCTAAATGACTTTCAAAAACAAACGAGCCGGTATCGTGCGTCGTTTTATCTGCTGGTATTAGGTATGCCCTTAACATAAAAAAAAACACTTTTTTTATGTTACAATTTATGAGAGGAACTTAATATTACTTTTTGAAATCTCTTAACCTAGTCATGGACAAGTCTTAAGGCATACGAATACCATTTCATGAAAACATAACTCGGCGCGTTACAAAAGCTTATTTGTTTCTTAGCACATTATGACGTCATTCATTTTGGCTCATTACTGAATCTGTCGCAGAGAATCAATGACCTGGTGGTAGAACTTTGAGCTGGGCTACCACGCCTTTATTTTATTGCTAAATAAAAATATTTTAGTTTTTCGGGCTCGACGGATGAGTAAGCCAGTATAATATCAGACAAATGTAGCATAATATCCCATTATTGGCGACGACAGAGTAATAGGCTTGGCTTGTAATAAGCTCAACCCAGTCGTGTGACATTAAGCTTTTAGTTTACTACATTTTGTGTAAATGGAATCAGTCAATAATGTAATCTTACAATTACTACTTAATTTTACTCAATCTTCTTTAAAAGTCTTAACTAATATATCTCAAAATTAGATAATACTAGTAGAGATAAATTAGTACTTTGTCTCAAGCTCAGTGTACTGGCGGCGTTCAAACAGTATCGAACGTCAGATGGCTGTCCTGTCACCAAGGACGTTCCGCTTGGATGACTGATAATGGCAATCATCGTTTTTTCAACCATATTTCGTACACGTGCCGTCAAATATAATAAGTAAATTAAATGTCATTCTATCAAACAGGTTTTATTGAAAGCTTTGCTACATTATCGCATCGTTGTGACAATATTCTTTTCCAGACAATTTAAGTGGTCCTGTCCTAAATATTGTAAATAAATCATAAGACAGTTATTAGTTAGTGTTATTTAGTTTCAATTATCATATTATTATTAAAAACTAGCAGTTGTAATACGCTAGTCATTCTGTAACGTCGAAAAACCATCAACATTTATTTATCTTGTCGTTCGAGGTTAATACCATTACTTTATATAGAAAATCATTTTAATTTACTTTTAATTACACGTTTTTTTTAATGTTTTACGTTTATCAGTAACTCTTAACCTAATGTCTATAATAATATTATTAATTTCTAATAACCTAACAATAAAGAATTAAGTGTCGTACTGTATTTTTAGTTTTTTAATTATATTTTATTATTTAATTATAATACTTATAGTTTTAAAAATATTTTAATTAATTAAAATAAGAAGCCAAAACGACATACAAAGTATCAAAATCTAAATTAAATTAAAAATATACTTTATTCAAATAGGCGTTTACAAGCAATTGATCCGTTATTTTACAGGATCGTATTAAAGGCAAAGCTGCCACCGGCTCGAAATTTTGATTCCACTGATACTAGCCGGCAAGACTCTGCTTCTCTTTTCCAGCAATTAAATTACGTATTCATATCTAAATACTCATTCCCTTGGGTGATACCTCTATGTAAATTTAGCTAACATTTCAATACATGTCCTTTCGCTCCATTAATACAACGGATGATCTTATTTAAAAGGTCTATGAATACATACAAAGAATGTGTTCTATATGTGTTGTCCTTTTTTATTAGATATCGAGCCGAGATAGATTTAAAATAGAGACACGTGTAACTCAACAAAAGGTCGTGGACTCAAAGCAGACGTAATACTATTTACTCGTGATTTATCTCGCTTTCAGCAATGCCTTGTTTGTTTATTGGTTAATGTATACCAGCAGATCCGAACACATCCGTAGCGAGGGGTTATATGTCAGTAGCATTATGTACACCAGATTTCTCTTCAGCTTAGAGTGCATCTGTGCTGTTGCATACACTTGCGCAATTAACAAGTGCATAGTAACGTGAATAATCAAACGCTACGATAAGAAGACAAATCAGTGCATACTTTAACACTAATAAATTGGTCTTGCAGTGGCGAGTTGGTTCGTTATTTAAATCATAGACTCTTTCGATAAATGCAGGTTTCATTACAATGTTTTTTTCTTCATTGATGAGGTTGAGTTCAATTATAAGCATTTCCTGTAAGCATTGATCCTGCTGTATTAGTTGCGAATTTAAGCACTCTATCCATTGGAGTAATGGCTGCTTGCATAATATATTGAAAGATATTCTAAGACATGAACATTTATTCAAGAATTACAAACTGATACAGAAACATACTGGATTAAGATTTATATCGAATTTGTACTACATTCTATTAGTTATTGATTTTTGTCTTGGGAATTAAGATGTTATGTCCTTTGTGCCTGTAATTACACTAGCTCACTCACTCTTCAAAGTGGAACGTAACAATATTAAATATTGTCGTTGGCGCTTGAATATCTGACCAGAGGGTTGTACCTACCCAGACAGGCATGCACCTGCCACCAAGTTATTCTATGTATTACAAATATATTCTTTGTTTTCTTCTTAAATAATTAAAACTTTTTTATCTAATTTACATAAAGCCAAAGTTTTAATGTGTAAACTTATTTTAGTTTTTAGTTATGCGCTCGTTAAAACAAATCCATAACGAGAAAGTTTTTTAAAGTTCATTCAGTCTGAATAACAATAACTTTCATTCTTTACTTAGTGGTGTAACTTGCGTTTCTCGTATAAATGAACGATAAAATGAGTCTTGATCTTTTCAATTTTCTGAATCCTTTATACTCAGAGAGTCATAAAAGTCAACTGGTCCTTTACTGAGCTAAGCTTTTCTGTTCAAATACATCCAAGGTTTTACTTATGACTAAACGTTCATTTTTATGCGACACGCAACTTAGGAAACTGATGCGTCAGTATTCATATTTTTAGTACAATGTGAACATTTTTATCTTTAAACGCCAAATCAGCCGTAAGTTCTGTAAGAACTAATTTGTATTATACTCGTAAAATGTTAAAATCTAACTTATAAAGATACGCTAATATGTGTATATTCTTTGAATGTTATAATTATTAATAATATACATATACTCCATAAGAGCCATAACACTAATTTTGAATTTCGAGACTATTTTATCGAGATGGCCCAGTGGTAAGAACGCGTGAATCTTAACCGATGAACGTGGGTTCAAACCCGGGCAAGCACCTCTGAATTTACATGTGCTTAATTTCTGTTTATAATTCATCTCGTGCTTTTCGGTGAAGGAAAACATCGTGAGGAAACCTGCATGTGTCTAATTTCATCGAAATTCTGCCACATGTGTATTCCACCAACCCGCACTGGAGCAGCGTGGTGGAATAAGCTCCAAACCTTCTCCTCAAAAAGGGAGAGGAGGCCTTAGCCCAGCAGTGGGACATTTACAGGCTGTTACTGTTACTGTTACTGTTACTGAGACTATTTTATCACAACGCGTTGTGAGCTGTTTTTCGGCCATTTAGCCTAACATAGTTTATTATAATCGTACAATATATAAAGAATTTTGTCTATATTTATAGATTAATATAGTATTAGTATTAATAATGTATTTAGAAAGACAAACAAAAAACACACACAAAGAAAGTCATTATTGAAGATATATGTATTACCATAAAGGTGCCATAGACAATAACCTTCTTCTTCTGCCCAGCGTTTTCCCGGCCTGCTAACGCCAGTATCCGCTTAATTTCATACGCAATTACCATATAGAATATATTAAAAGCAAATTAAATAAGTTTTAGAGACAATAAATATATAGTTTAAAGCAGTAGGTTCAAATATTTTTTTTTAATTATATTTTAAGGGAACAATGAATGCCTGATCGTATTATTGTGTTTCAGTAATACAAGGTCATTCAGATATAATAATGAGTGATTTATAACCATAGCTAAAAACAAGTCACACATCCTAAGAAAAAATGAGGTATTATATATTCACATGCATACTTAATTAAAATATACATGTGTCTTATTTATATTAAAAGAATTTTTAATTTTTTCTTTGGCATATTTATGCTAACGCAAAATATTCAGCAAACTTATTGAGAAATTCTTCGTATTTGGTTCGTTTAATTAATTGATAAATGTAAATATGAACTACATGTTTTCTTAAGGAAACGCACTCGTTATATTGCACATTAAGATTTGTTGGTTTGTGAAATTACGATAAAAATATTCTTTTGAAATATTGCAAATATGAATATAAAGAACCATCGGTAAATATTTTTGTGTTATTATACTAAGCCGAATCCATTGAATGTTCTCTTGGGACTCAATTCTTATAATAATTGTAAAAATATTGAAATATTTTACGTGTTTTCTTTATGCTTACATTTTTTTATTTCAATAGAATAATAATTTAAATTTTGATATGATGATTGATTTAATTGTTATTATTGATTGCAGGTAATTTTATTCGCCATTATAAGAACGCGAAGCAACCAGGCCGCAAGTAAGTCGCCAGTTGTTATTTAATTTTAATATACACATATAATGATATATTTACACTTAAGCTTTCAAATTTAATTATTACTTATTATCTATTAATTTTTTATTATACATATTTTTGACAGCTGTAACCGAACAAACTGTTCTACAAAGTCAGACTCATCTATCTGTCATCTATATATATCTTGTAATTCGTATTTTAACTCACCTTAATCAGCGTGGCCTTAATCGTACGACATAGGGCTCATCGGTAACACCAATAGGCACGGAACAACAAATTATTTTAATTGAGGTTCCATGTAAATTTTATTAAAATGTGATCTTAAATATTTGTTCAAGTTCCTCAGCTACCATGACCTTAATTTTTTGCCATTTTGACATTAATTAGTGTGAATATTTTAATACAATTTTTGTATTTAATATATTTTTTACTTGATCTATCATCAAGTTTGGAAAAAGGCTTTGTGCAAGCCCGTCTGGGTACGTTATTAAATATTCTACCCCCAAATAGCAATACTTAGTATTGCTGTGTTCCAGTTTGAAGGGAAAGTGTGGCAGTGCCGTAGCACAAGAGACATAACATCGCCAATGCCTATGGGCGGTGATGACCACTTACTATTGGGTGGCCCATTTGCTATGTGAATTTAATTACAATTTCAGCCCTATATAAAAAAAAATTAAAGGTATTTTTGTCTTCAATATGAATATAACTACAAATTAAAAACAAGCAGTTATTATAACAAAGGAGAGTATTGTAAATACAGCAGATTGCAATAAGCCCCTTGTTCTTTAAAAAAGTAATGAGGCTTGTTCCGACCATGAATGCTGACGTACCTTGGTTTTTTATAAACTTTATTCTTGAAAAAAATTACATTAACAAACTGAAATGTTTCTTGCTCGCTCTATTGCTGTGTTTGTTTAGTAATTTAATAATAAGTTTGTTTTGAGTTGTTGTAAGAATGGACATTATTAATTAAAATCGTTTTGATTTGATATAATATAATCGTTACATTTCTCCTATATCTATACATTTAAAAGCGAAATACCACTCATCACGAGATCTCCTAAACTAACCGCCCGATTGACTTGAAATTTGTCTCAGTTACCCTTTCCCCGATGTAGACGATCACTAAGAACTACGCATACCTTATCATAAATAAATTTTTTTTCTTATCTATCCGTGCGAAACCGCGACAATTAGCTAGGTTGTTATATAAATTATGTTAAATTATGTTATCTCATACAAAATATTTGTATGAGATTAATAAGTTTTGATGAAATGAAAAGTTAAAAATGTGCATTTTATTTTGTTTACTGTTTTGATTAGACATTGGCATTGTAAGAAATATTAATCATCGCTTACATAGTCAACGCACCACCAACCTTAGGAACTAAGATATTATGTCCTTTGTACCTGTAATAACACTGGTTCACTCACCCTTCAAACCGGAATCAACAATAACAAGTACTGCTGTTTTGCGGTAGAATATCTGATGAGTGTGTGGTACCTACCCAGACGAGCTTGCAGAAAACCCTACCATCAGTAAACGATATAACTATTGTTATTATATACCCAGACAGAACAACATCTTCCGGGATTTGCTAGTGTTATATAAAAGCCAATAAATACTACGTTTGCCTAGAAGCCATTTCAATAGCAGGCCCATGAGTTCAAATCTCGAGTCGGGTTTGTAAAACTTAATGGGTTTTCCTTATTGGCAACAAGTGTAAATATATAGATATAACCACTTATATATACCTACTATATATACCTCGAATTATAAGAGATAATGTGAGTCAATTAATAAAATATTTTATTTTATATACAAATAGAGGATTGTAAGACTTTAATAAATATTAACAATTAATTTAAATACTCCAATCGTGGGAACTAAAGTATTATGTCCCTTGTATCAGTAATCACATTGACCTACATACCCTTCAAATCGCAACATATAAAGTAGTTGCGCTTGGCTATAGAATATCTGCTACCACCATTAGATGGCACCAGTTTTTATTTTTATTCATTATGCAAACAATAACGTGTTTTAGTTACAGTTATTATTAGCGTAACAATAACCTTAGCCCGTTACTGTGCGTTATTACATTACAATAAGTTTAGTTAAAATTAAAAAAATTGAGTAAAGCAAAAGAAAATGAGAACATTTGAAAAATAGTCTGTCTATATCCGGAAATTAACGCAACCAAATGGACTGAGCTAATTGGATCGGGCTGATTTCCCACCCACTCAGTCGAAACGTGAGATGAAATTTTGAAAATAGAAGCAGTTCCAATAATATTCTGGCAGTATTAAAGATAAAGTTAACTTTAGATGTGATTTATGATGAATCATTAAAAAAATGGAATGTACTCATCATGATTATCGAAAAATTTAATCTATGCTAGTATAATTAATGCGAAAGTACCTCTACTGTTACTACGGTTAAACCACTGAACCGATTTTGATGAAAATTGGTGTGAAGCTTGCTTGAATGTTATAAAACATATATATGTATATGTGCTAGATTATTGGTTGTTCAATTTCGGTTATTCGCACAGTATTACTTGTAACAAATATATTGGTAATATTTAGTTTAAATAGCGGACATTTCTATCAATCAGCTGTTTAGACCAATTTATTAATTATTACAAAGCTTTAAACACGCTAATTTCAGGCACTAATTTTCGGTTTGAATTTAGCGTGCGATAGAAAATCTAGGGTTTATTTTGGGGATAGGCTCAGTAGTTTTAGACTAGGAATCTGTAAAGTGGAATGATAAGCAAATATGTCAATGAATATGGTATGAAACGATCAGACACAGATAAAAACCACGGTGGCAGGTAAATCTGGTTGAAACCACGGTGCGTATGATCATTAAACAAAAAGTTTTTCCAATATAATTAATGTCAAAAACGAAAGCACTAGTATTGTTCGATGTTATATTATTACTAATTTTGTGGTAAGGACGACATAGTGTAGAATTCCAATGGTTCTATAGATAGATCAACGGAAATAATTCCAAACGAAAGTAAATATATTAGGTAAATTTACCTGCAGGTCTGCTACTAAGCAAACCTTAGACCAGTTAGCTTGCTACGTCAATAAAAGGACTTAGTGCGGCTTCGACTAATCTATTCTTAGATCTTTTCCAATTACAATTGAAATCTTAAGGAAGAAACATCTTTCTCTAAACTTAAATCAAAATGCTAATTCTATTTGAACTGTCGACGTGACTGGATGAAATTCAAATCTGGATTTTATTGAAAACAATATATCGTCTACTAATAGTTCTTTGAAGCTTTGCATATTTATATAAAACTGTTTTCTCTAAGTTTTATATTTGGGTAAATTTAAGAAATGTTTTTATCATGATTATATTTGTCATTTTCACATGAAATACGAAAAATGAACACGCAGTTCAGATTCGGATATAAGCGTATTGTTAACTTAACCGCTCAGATACCGCCACTTAAACACTCGAAATTTTTTTTTGTGCAATCACATTAACGGCATAACAGCACGGTGTATTTTGCTCCATAACGACAAAATCTACACAAAAATCGCTTACTAACTACCGCTGCCTTTTTCAGTACGTAATCGCGCGTTTCGCGCATTCTGTACAAGCGCTAAAACATCTACAGTGGTTTATTAAAACTTTAAGAAAAAGTTAAAGAAAATAAACCATGAAGAGAGAATTTAAGTGGTCTAGCGTCTTCGCTACGTCAGCGATAATTTTATTTTGACTTAAAAAAGTGTAGACACTGCGTATTATATTACATTTAATACTCTCTGAATTGTTTAGAAGAATATAATTATGTTATTATTAGTTTGTTATGAAGGTCTTACTCAGTAGTACAGTGGTGCGATTTGGTCCTTATTAACTGAATACTTGAACGACATTCTGTCAAAAATTTAATGATAGTTAACAAATTAGAAATCCTTACTAATATGTAATGTAAAAGTAAATTTGTTTATTTATTTGTTTTATTGTTATGCTTTCACGTTTCGATTGATCGTCATGAAATGATTTAAACCTATCTTAAGAAACACGAGGTCTATCCACTTGGTCATCTCGTCTTTTATTAGAGATATTTTTACAAGAATATATTCGAACTTTCCCACAGAGTTACGACCACTGTAAGATTTATTGTCTAACGAAATTGTTTGAATGAGATTTTGTCTTCGCAATTGTCCTTTTTAAATTGCTTTTTTTAGGGAGGTTGCGATTTCCTATTCATTTATTACAAGCTAATTTATTACTGACTACCTTGTTGGTCTAGTGACTAGATATAGGGCTCAGGTTCTGGGTTCAAAAACCCAAGTCGGACAAATAGAAATTTATTAAGTTTTCCTGTAGAAGAGTATATACATATATTTAAATATATAAATTTAGATTTTATTTCGAGTAAAAATAAGATAACATAAGCCGTAAATGTTCCACTGCTGGGCTAAGATCTCTTATGGTGAAAGCCCTCTCCGGTTTGGAGTTATTCCACCACACTGCTTTAATGCGGTTTGGTTACACATGTAGCAGAATCATCCCACAGATTTTCTTACGTTTTTTTCTTTCAACGCCGCTGTGTGTGTAGTCTCACTGTTGTCTAGGTTTCAACAGGCACATCTTTAGTTAAGATTTACTTGTTCTAACCACTTTTAAAGCAGCGGAAACCTTCAGAAAGATACCCGGCTTCCATGGGGGGGACTGGGTTATGTGGGATTCTTATCCACTAAAACCACTGCGATGGCCGTTATTCTAACCACTGGGCCATCTCAACTCTTGATTTAATTGTTTATCATATTAAATACACAATTTCACATGTTACGTATGTTTGAACAGTGTATTTATTTTGAAAATAATGTAAGTTATTCATAGAAAATGTTTTTCAAACACACTACTTTAGTAGAAAATAAAATTACCAATAAAAAGATTACACGCCACTCAGATAAACCTGTCTAGGAAACGCGAAAGCTTCTCAAAGCAGCTTGGGAAACACCTTCACAAGATTTATAGTACTATAAATTACTTAAAATATTTTTCGTTGCTTGCTTCATATATGGAACTTGTTATTGTTATCATATTTTAGTTTTATTTTCGCGCATTTGTAATAAGGAGCAAACAAATGGGCCACCGTATGATACCATAGGCCACCGCCTTATCGCGGTTATACATGTATACTATAATAAAGAGATAAGAATATTATGGTATGTTTATTTGTAAACTATTAATTCTTCATTCGGATAAACTCATAAATTCTTCGCTTCATTATCAGTAAGTAACATAAGCTGTATATTTTTTTTTAAAAAAAATGAGATCACTGCGAAAATATTAATTTACATTTATATTTAATTTACATTTTAATTTATATTTAATTTACATTTTTTAAATAACACTTAAAGTATTTGCAATATATATTTGCTTATATTCATCGCTATGATACCTTTTACTTTCCATAACATTTGATAAAGTACCTCCAAAGTAGTATAGTAAACTAAGTTATAAGCATTCCCTATACCGCTAATAGCATACTAAATCAGCATTTACTTGCCTTTATTTAATTCATTTGCTGTCGACACAGGCTGTAATACTACCAAGCATAAGAACCGGAGTATCTTTCAAATAATCAGGAAAAAACAGGTGTTACACTACAGATAAAGGTTTTGTTAGTTTTTCAATATCATACGAACCCTACACAAGTATACCTTTTAGGTATTAAAAGTACTGATAGTATGGATGGATATGTTTAACAAATTTTATCATTATTAATTATGTTCTCTGCACTCAAGGAATACTAGCCAAATGTTCAGGACCTAATATAATACAATGTGTGCGCATAAACAGGTGCGACGGAAAGAGTTCAGGCGCAGGACCAACGGTAGGCAATATATTTATTGTACATATATACTTTCATTCAAAAATAAACCATAAATGTCACAGCACACACAACGCCGTTTATTTAATTGTATGTGAGATGAATTTAGAAAAATATAACAATATCTTTAATAAAAAAACTTATTGTTTTTAATAAACTGTTTTGTATTGTGAATTTGTAAATACATGTTATATATTTGTTTAAGCGATTAATTTCCGTCACAGATAAGGTTGGCGGAAAACGAAATATATTACATACGTACACAGATAGGCCACCTGACAGAGGTCACCTACACCCTAGGTATAAAATGTACATTATCTATATAATTTTGCAAAATTTCTCCTAAAGGGTTTATTTGTGGATAATTTCCAATCTGCTTCTATTTTTTAACAAAATACACAATATTCTTTTCCTTAAGATTTCTTGCAAAAGTATAATCTTGGCATAATTAACATTTAAACATTTTAAGTTGAACTTTAAATTTGTTTCGAAAATGGAAAGGTTGTTTTGATATTTATATTACCTCTGAAAAATTTATCGTTAAATAGTCTACGTGTACACTATAACTTTACATTTTTTCATGTGCAGATACTGCCCGAACATTGCCAATAAAATATGAAAAGTCAATCTCAATCTATGAACGAAAAATGTTACTGTGTATCCTCCAATATGTAGGGGAACAGTAAGTGACAACTTGTAAACAATCAAACTGCTTGGTTAAGGCCATTTTGGGGACAATATAGGGAGCTTACCCTGTAACCCTAAAAATTTTAATTTTCCAATATTTAATTTATTTTTTTAAATATTGTGTTTATTTTACCTAATATAACCGGTTTAAAAAATAAATTACGGTTATCGAATCGGCATTCATTGTTTCGACATTTATTATCTGTGCGGTTTGAGAGATGGCAGCACTACGATGTTCGGGTCCTTTGGATCGTTGAGCAAGCGCCGGTCGCCTACCGACGCCTGTTAGTTTTAAACGATTAAATATATTCCTTTTAGTAAGTATATTCGTTTAATATAGTTGATCGTTGGCATTGAATATATTGTTTGTACATTTCGTATATTGGTTTTTATATTCGTTTCAAATTATATATAAAATTATACTAGCGGAGGGTTACCTACTTTTTTTTTTTTTTATATTCGCCGGGAGGGCAAATGACTCTACTCCACTCAGATGGTAAGTGGTAGTAGAGTCCAAACGCGACGACGGCCAGTACAGACGGGAAAAACGTTTTGCACTAGCCGCCTTCGCCTTGCCGGCCCGCAAGATGCCTCTTCACGCCTCGTTTGAAGGAACCCGGGTTGTAAGAGGAGGGGAACACGTGAGCTGGTAAGGAATTCCATTTTTTGGAAGTGCGACAAAGAAAGGAGGTGCCAAATTTCTTTGTTCGCGATGGAATTGATGTCACAGTTAGGCGGTGACATCGAGAACCAGCTCGCGTGGACTTAAGAAGGAAGGGGGAAGCAGGAATTAGAGAGAATAATTCCTCAGAGCACTCGCCGTGATACAGTCGATAGAAAGCGCTCAGTGCTGCTATCTCACGACGCAATTGTAAAGGTTCAAGGGTGTTTGTGACCTTTACGTCGCCAATAATGCGTACGGCACGTCGCTGCAACCGGTCCAAGGCCTCCAGTAGGTACTTAGCGGAGCCATCCCAAAGGTGCGAGCAATATTCCACGCAAGACTGTTCCTGTGTTTTGTACAGCAGACACAGTTGTTGTGGCGTGAAAAAGCGCCGCACCTTGTTCAGAACTCCGAGTTTCCGTGAAGCTGTTTTTATAACAGCCTCGATGTAATCCCTTGGACTAAGGTCGCAGCGAACGTCAATCCCCAGCATGGCGATTTTGCTTTGCATCATCAGCGGAGTACCGCAGAGGGAGGGAAGAGGGGAAAATATTGACTTTTTCGCCGTGAGAGCGCATACCTGTGTTTTCTTGGCATTAAACTCAACAAGATTATCAGAGCCCCATTTGGCGATGAGCTCTAACGTCCTATCGAGTTCAATGACAAGATTCTTCCGCCTCTCCTCAATTTCCGCTCGCCCAGCCACTGCGCGTCCGTGGTATCCACCATGCACTGTACTATCGTCTGCATAGCAATGTATGTTCCCAAGAGAGAGCATATCATTGATATGCAAAAGAAAGAGTGTGGGAGATAGCACAGATCCCTGGGGGCCCCAGCATTCACTACATAGAATGGTGAAGCGCAACCATCAACTAAAACACGAAGGCTACGCTTGTGTAGGAAGCTGGCAATCCAGGTGCATAGCTGAGCAGGCAGACCATATGCCGGCAGCTTGGAGAGAAGACTTCTGTGCCAGACCCTGTCGAAAGCCTTGGAGATATCGAGGCTGACAGCCAACGATTCTCCATGCTTGTCGATAGCTTCACCCCAGAGGTGTGTTACGTACGCTAGAAGATCACCTGTGGACCGTTTTGGTCGAAACCCGTACTGACGATCATTAATCAGACAGTGATCTTCTAGGTAATGGATCAGTTGGTTGTTTAAAATCCGTTCCATCACCTTACAAAGTACTGAGGTGATAGCTATTGGCCGATAATTTGCCGGGTCAGACCGATCCCCTTTTTTGGGAACCGCTTGCACATTAGCTCTTTTCCAAGCCTCCGGCACACTTCCCGAAGAGAGAGAAAGTTGGAACAGGCGCGTTAACACAGGAGACAACTCCGCTGCGCACTTCTTCAGCACTATGGCTGGTAATCCATCGGGACCGCTAGCTTTCCGTACATCAAGTGATTGCAGCTCCGCACGCACATCACGTTGCCTGATTTTGATGTCAGGCATCGTATGGCCACATGCAGGTATTGTAGTTGGCAGTGCACTACAATCATCGATGACGGAATTGTCGGCAAAGAGTTTAGCCAGGAGATCAGCTTGCTCTTGCGGACTGTGAGCTAGCGATCCGTCCGGATTTCTGAGCGGTGGCAGCGAAGGTTGGCAGAAATTGTTTTGCACAGACTTGGTCAGACGCCAGAATCTACGGGAGCCCCTAGGATGCGAAACAAGGTCATGACCAATCTGTACAATGCGCTGTGCATCCGCTCTCGTGTATGCCTTTCTACAGGACTTGGAATTTTTATTATAGTTTGCTTTCAGTGAGTCAATGTTAGATGCCCCGGTTATGCAGCCGTTGATCCACTTGCGATATGCCGCCTGCTTAGATGATACAGCATCGGCACATTCACGAGTGAACCAACGGTTACGCGTACTCCTACTGACGAGATCTGAGCTAGGAATGTAGTATTCCATTCCCAGCATGATCTCGCCAGCAACAGCAGCGGCACTAGCTGACGGGTCATTCCCACTGAAGCAACGTTCCTTCCAAGGGACCGACGCATAGTAATCGCGCATACCGTCCCAATCCGCCGACTTATAGTGCCAAACGCGACGTTTGCATACCGCTAGTGGCGGCAGCTTGGCCTGTGGCACTCAGGTAGAAATAAGGCTGTGATCCGAAGAGCCAAGAGGAGCCTGAACCACAACCTGATATTCCACCGGGTGAGAAGTCAGCAGAAGGTCCAGTAGAGAAGGTGCTTGCCCATCAATGTCTGGGATCCTGGTGGGCTGATCAACCAGTTGGGTCAAGTCATGTGTGAGAGCAAAAGCATGAGCAGTCCTTCCAGCATGGTCAGTTTTGAGGGATTTCAACCAGGATTCGTGGTGAGCATTAAAATCCCCCAAAAATACCAATTCCGCGTTAGGAAATTGCTCTTGCGCAGCATCTGCCACCTGACTAAGATGGTCAAATAATCGGCTTGTCTCCAAGTCACCATTGTGGGATCTGTAGAGGCACACGTAGACTCGGCTCTGACGAACCAGGTCTACACGTACCACCAACATGGAGAAGGAGGGGTCCTCCAAGCAGCGCAGTCGGTGACAGCAAACATCCGTCCTGACGAACAAGCATACTCCGGCTTTCGCTTTGAAGGATTCTTCAAGCGTGTAGCCGGGATAATTAAGGTAGCTGGTATCGGCAGGACGGAGTATTTGTGTCTCCGTGAGAAACAACATTGCTGGCCGTGCTGTCTCGAGATGGTGGTGGACAGCGTTGAGGTTAGCGTCTCTACGTCATCCACTTTGTAAAACTTATTTGAGAGGTTCGGGTTACCAAACCGTAAGTAAAACACGTTGTATTCGTTTAGTCGAGGCATATTATTTGTTATTTAAGTAGTATTTTATCGATTCTTCGTTTAATTTCAGTCTTTGTATCAAAACCGTGCCAGGTGCAATATAAGTCATATATTGTCTTATTTCTACATATTTAAACACCCCTGAGGTGAGTTGATGCATAAATTACATTATATAAACATATCACGTGGTTCATTATTTATTTTTATCAATTTCTTCATATTTTATTCAAAAACTGAACATAGACTTTGTCAATGTACTAGGTGACCTGGGTCAAATCCTAATGTGATTCGAATTGTTTAAGAGCTTTGTTTCATTAATTTAAATATAGTTCTTGCTTTGTAATATTATTTTATTGCTAATTAAGCAATAATTTTCCACGTTTTGACACTTTAAAAGTTAACTTTAATAACCTCAATTATCTAGGTTAATAACTTGGTTTTAATAACTTATTTTTCTTTGCACCTGTATCTAGGGCATTCTTAGGACCTTCTTAGTGTTCATGCAAGATAGGTAATAAGTTGTTTTGTTCACAGGGAGTGTTTATTTTTATATAATTTTATATATACTTTGTATATTGCATTACAAAGTAATATAATGTTTTTCGGTGGACTCAACCGAGGAATTGTTGCTGATTTGGAGCTGTTGGAGGCTCTGCTGTTTTATGGAGAAGAGAGAGACTGCTTCTCCAGTGGCCTGCTGTTGCTGCTGGTGCTATTTGCTGCTTCGCACTGCTTTTACTTATTTGCTCATTCATTGTGACACTGCGTTCAGGGTTTGCACTATCCTGCTTATCTATTTAAATCTATCACTTAATTTTAATCAATGCCAACTCACAGTTAACTCACTTGTAATATTTTATTGTATTAAATGTTAACTTAATTGACCAGATACTGTCAACGGCCCACCCCCTGATTTTTATGTTGTAAATTTTATAATTAAAATTTAATAATGTTTATGATGAGTTTTATTAATGTAACGGTCTAGGTGGAATGAACCCCGTACACACGAGAACCCCGTGACACACTACATTATACCAATAGTTGTTCACAAGAAAATTCAGTAGTGCTTGTCCGAGGTTGAACTAGGATTGATTGATTCAGAATTTGAGATTTGCGTCTCTTAAATACTGGATTATTACGAGAAAAAATTTCGGAAGTGTAGATTCCGCGTTATTGTTCATAACAGTTCAATTAAAACCTCTGCAATGAGAAATTATTATACCTTACTGTAATTTATATAGGCGAACATTTACAAACTAATGACCGATTGACTACTCGAGATATTCTAGCAGCCTCCAGTCGAAGTAGACCGATAACACGAAGACAGCCAAAAAACTGGATAGTTTAGCGCGTCTTGTGAAGCTTATATCTAGTAGTCTACTGCGATTGGCTAAGCAATGCTGATGATAACGACGATGACTTCTATATATTATTATTTACTTTATATAAGCCAATCATTAATCGACAATAATAAAAAACATCTCGTTAAGCCATTGCAAGGTATAAAGGAACGCATTGTAGAACAATAACGAAGCTAAGCCACCTCTTTCTAATTGCTAACTAACGATAGTTTCAACGGAGACTGCGAGCTATTAAAATTTGGATCAAGGCTAGAGCTTGCATGGGATAAAATCCTAAATTCCTAGGGCAAACCACTATCTGAAGTATAGAAATAAATATTTTTCAATATTAATATGAATTATAAATTAATTTAACATAACACATCTCTGGTAAGAAATCTTTAATGATTGCAACTGTCTTTTAACGCTATTTTAAACGCTTTGCGTTAAAAATGCTCCAAATTTGCCAATACTTTTTCCGAATAATTTGGCGATTTTTATGGGCACGAACCAAAAAAGAAAAATATATAGACATTTAAATAAAAGAGACACAATCATGCAAATTTAAAATAACATTATCAACTTTTTCTTAAAAATAAAAATAAATTTACTTGTGCGTATAGAATGCGGCCGTGCAGTAGTAACAGTAACGGAGTACAGATTAAAATCAGTAGAGTGGAATGAGATACGCAATATAAATTGGATATAGCGCAATATAATTTGTGTCTCAAATTTAGTCAGTGTTAATATAGTTAGCGCCCTAAAAGCACCTTTTAACGACTTCTTATAAAAATGTCTTTCCTATTAGTAAATTGAATAAAGAATAAAGCTATATACAGTAATAGTGAATAAAGAACGCGAAATGTTACTTTGTTTTATAGTATTCAAGATATATATATTTTGGTCGATTTTAGAAAGTTTTACTACGTGCCAGAGCTCTGAATAGGTACCACCTCCTCAACATATATCCTACCGTGTAATAGCAATATTTAGTATTGTTGTGTTACGGTTTGAAGAGTGAGTAAGGCCAGTGTAGTTATAAGTAGGAGTTAATACATAAGATAAGCTAAGATAAAGACAAAGACCTCCAGGCCGATTTTGGCCACGGCGGTCAATCTCAATGAGGTTAGCTAACTGTGCAGGGCATATTATAGTGCACAGGTGTGTACGCAAACACAGGTGCTCTCTCTATTCCCTAGCTCTCATAATAATCCGATGGGACGGCAATCCGACCCGACCAGAAAGAGTTCAGGCGCAGAACCAACAGCTTTTCGTGCTGCGAATTTTCTGACAGAAAAACCCAATAACTTTTTTTATTTGCCCGACCTGAGAATTGAACCAGTACAACAGTTAAACAGTACCTCCGGCTCTGCGGTCTTACATCAAGCCACTAGACCAACGAGAGAGTTAATACATATTCCTAACAACGTGTATGCAAAATATCAGGATGATCAATCGAAACGTGAAAGAAATAAATACACAAATTTACTTTTACATTACATATTAGTAAGGATTTCTAATTTGTTAACTATCACTAACTTTATGACAGAATGTCGTTCAAGTATTCAGTTAATAAGGACCAAATCGCACCACTGTACTACTGAGTAAGACCTTCATAACAAACTAATAATAACATAATTATATTCTTCTAAACATTTCAGAGCGTATTAAAAGTAATGTAATACGCAGTGTCTATACTTTTTTAAGACAAAATAAAATTATCGCTGACGTAGCGAAGATGCTGGGCCACTTAAGTTCTCTCTTCATAACCATGAAAAGAAAAAGTTAAAGAAAATAAACCTATTTTCTTTAACTTTTTCTTAATGTTTTAATAAACCACTGTAGAAGTTTTAGCGCTTGTACAGATATGCGTGAAACGCGCGATTACGTACTGAAAAAAGGCAGCGGTAGTTAGCAAGCGATTTTTGTGTAGATTTTGTCATTATGGAGCAAAATACACCGTGCTGTTCTGCCGTTAATGTAATTGCACAAAAAAAATTATCAAGTGGTTAACTGGCGGTATCTGAGCGGTGTAGTTAACAATACGCTTATAACCGAATTTAAACTGCGTGTTCATTTTTCATATTTCATGTGAAAATGACAAATATAATCACGATAAAAACATTTCTTAATTTTACCCAAATATAAAACTTAGAGAAAACAGTTTTATATAAATATGCAAAACTTCAAAGAAGTAGACGATACATTGTTTTCAATAAAATCCAGATTTGAATTTCATCCAGTCACGTCGACAGTTCAAATAGAATTAGCATTTTGATTTAAGTTTAGAGAAAGATGTTTCTTCCTTAAGATTTCAATTGTAATTGAAAAAGATCTAAGAATAGATTAGTCGAAGCCGCACTAAGTCCTTTTATTGACGTAGCAAGCTAACTGGTCTAAGGTTTGCTTAGTAGCAGACCTGCAGGTAAATTTACCTAATATATTTACTTTCGTTTGGAATTATTTCCGTTGATCTATCTATAGAACCATTGGAATTCTACACTATGTCGTCCTTACCACAAAATTAGTAATAATATAACTTCGAACAATACTAGTGCTTTCGTTTTGACTTTAATTATATTGGAAAAACTTTTTGTTTAATGTATCATATGCACCGTGGTTTCAACCAAACTTACTTGCCACCGTGGTTTTAATCTGTGCCTGATCGTTTCATACCATATCCGTTGACATATTTGCTTATCATTCCACTTTACAGGTTCCTAGTCTAAAACTACTGAGCCTATCCCCAAAATAAACCCTAAATTTTCTATCGCAAGCTGAATTCAAACCGAAAATTAGTGCCTGAAATTAGCGTGTTTAAAGCTTTGTAATAATTAATAAATTGGTCTAAACAGCTAATTGATAGAAATGACCGCTATTAAACTAAATATTACCAATATATTTGTTACAAGTAATACTGTGCAAATTACCGAAATTGAACAACCAATAATCTAGCACGGTTAACGCTATAGTCAAACCAAAATAAACCTTAACATATAAAAATAAAGTGGACAATTTAATGGCAAATTTTATTTGACTTTCAATATCAACTATTGTTATCATCAATTTAGGCCGGCGTTTATTACGTGCCGAATTACTTCGACTGTAAACTAATGGAATTAGTCTAATCATAGCTATCAAACTATGATCAGGGCTTGGCTCCGATTTTTAGGACGTCAAAACCTTTTAGAGTAATGACAATGCCCTAATAAAAGTTATTTTCTTTCTTTTTACGATTTAAAACTATAATTTTAACTTAAGATCGATCATCGACAGTTAAGTTATTCCGTAAAAATAATCTCGAAATTCGCCGCAAAAGACAATAGTAAAATGTCGGAAAGTGTCAGACGACACCATACTTACCTTCACAGCCAAACACAAATTAAATTTATGAAAATTTGAGGAAAACACACATACGTATTTATGTATATTTTTAGGACAAAAATGAAGTATATATTAAAAAGAAGTAACTAATCATAAAATTACGAGTTCAACTACATGTTGTCAAGACATGAACAATTCAAATTAGCTAATAATGCGACTAAGTCATTTACACATAATATCGAAATCTTACACTGACAATAACAATTACCCGACAATACTACAAGAGGATAATAAAAAAACAAAAGAAGTCCGTGACAGCTACGATATGCATGGTGCCAGTACACAGATAATGGCTATCAATATAATAATAATATCCTGGGACATTTTCCACACCCGGCCATCTGATCCCAAATTAAGCTTGTACAGAGCTTATACTATGGAAACCAGACAACTGTTTTTTTTTATAGTATAGGAAGGCGGACGAGCATATGGGCCACCTGATGGTAAGTCACCAAACGCCCTTAGACATTGGCATTGTAAGAAATGTTAACCATCGCTTACATCACTAATGCGCCACCAACCTTTGGAACTAAGATGTTATGTCCCTTGTGCCTGTGTAATTACTAGCTCACTCACCCTTCAAACCGGAACACAACAATACCAAGTACTGCTGTTTTGCGGTAGAATATCTGATGAGTGGGTGGTACCTACCCAGACGAGCTTGCACAAAGCTCTACCACCAGTAAATATATACTACATATACTATTTTTCTTTTTTTGTAAATACACACTTGTATAGATAATTACACCCAGACTCAGGACAAATAGACATGTTCATGCACACAAATATCTGTCCTGGGTGGGAATCGAACTCACAACCTTCGGCGTGAAAGGCAAGCATCCACCAACCACGCCAACCGGCTCGTCAATCTATATATGTATATTCATATAATGCATATTGTATATTCATATTTTGTCGCATACACACATTTGTAATTAATGTAAACTCGGCCATCCAAGAATGAACACGTTTCATCTGTCAAATAAATAGACAGTTTGTTAATAATATGTCACATCCAACAGTTTGTATAACAGATTCATTTCAATAGCATATGATTGAACAATCTAAATATTCTCAAATTAGTTGTTTATTCAATTAGAACTAAACTGAAGTTGTCGTATTACCCAATAACTCCTAGTGACAATAGAACGATGAATAATATTTTGTTAATCAAATAGTATATAACGGCTGTTTAGTCAAACACTGATTTGTCTCTTCCTGTCATTATTGATTTGACATACGAAAAAAGAAGACAGTATTGTTTAACTAATCTAATCAGTCGATTCTGTTAAGTGAACTGGCTTATTAGACTAGTATATTTATAAGTCTGCAGATTCCGAAGATCTAAGTTCAAATTTGGGTTAGTTACTTTAAACCGGCTCGACCTGAGGGTCGAGCCGGTTTGCAATAATTTTATATTGGTAGTGTTTACAAAACAAGGTTTTGTGCCGGAACTCGTCCCTGTGACGAATTCTCATTTTATATGATAATGAATATGAGAAAACAGTTGAAAATTTACTCCCAGCGCGTCGAAAGAAGTTTTTGTACTTTTTAATTCATCGAGTTGCTGTGCCTGCTACTACGAAGGAACTCTGTGAAGTTTAATTTTTATTCTATTATAAAATATATAAGTATATAAGTATAAACGTAATCTTTGAAAAAACTTTATTGCTAAATGGATAGCAATAAAGTTGGCTAGATATAGTTACTACCAAATTTTTATATAAAAAACTATTAAAGTTGAAGTCAAGATTCGATCAATTTTTATGTTTTAATGTCTTATTATTATTTTTTATAGCTAGCTCTGTCCCGCGGTTCCACACGAGTTACATTTGTATTATACAAGTTTCATACGGTTTGCCATATTTTACTTTGCTATAGGTTACTACTCCGCTCCCTAGAGTCGTAGCGTAAATTTATGTAACCTATAACCAATAAATGAAATATCTAACGCAAAAATATTTACTGAAATGAACTTCTCTTTCCTAGAACTTGCACGTTCTGCAGTACTATAAAAACGATTCATCGCATGAACTGTAAGAATTTGAAACAAAGCAATTTAAACAGTGGAAATAAAATCTAAGACTTGCACGTCTGATTACCACATTGTTACACCAGCCATAAACAAGCTTTCTATTTTAATGTCACCTACGTTTAACGCTGAAAAATGGCGTTAATGTGTCAAATAATCGCAAATTTCTTTTTTGATTTTCGACTATATTTAAAAACGTTGCTTAGTAACTGATTAGTTAAACAAGAAGACACAATATCCTTTTTCCGATTATCAACTCAATAATGATATTTAGAGCGAAATCAGTGTTCAGCTAAATAGCCGCGAAGCAACGATTATAAGTAAGACCGTTTTTTCTAGATTTAGTTATTCATATCTTTGATCTTTGTTATTATTAATTTTAAATTTTTTTAAGTGCTCGTCACCGGTCCCGACGTTGTACTATTTTTTTTTTTAAATAAGATGTAATCCAACCTTGAAATATAATCAGGATTAAGTAAATTTAGTTTACGGAAACCTTTGTTTTTTATCACATGCGTTTATTCAAATAATTCTTAAACTATTGGTCATAATAACAAAATGAAAAATGGCGATATTTATTGAAATAAATCTCTATGGATAGATATGCTGGAGGCTGGAGGAGAAAATTTTAAATTTCTCGTTATTTTAAAAATCCACGTAAACCTTTAAGAAGATTTACCTAAAATCAAAGCAAAACCGCATCAAAACTCTTCCTGTTGCTTATAAAAAGTAATGGAATAATAGATTGAACGATAGTCAAAGGTGACATTGTTTTATACTATTTAAACAGGTGTATCGATATGTAGTAAACGTTTGCGTTGTTTCTTTTATTATTTATATTATTAAAAAAAACTGTACTCCAAACAACATCTTGATATACTAAAATATGATACTCGGATGGATCAATAAGAGAATATCCTTTGCTCGACGATAGGATGAGGCGTGAGGTCCTCTAGGCCGATTTTGTTTACGGCAGCCATTTTCAAGGGACGTTAGCCCACATAACAAAGATAATATAATGCAACAGTGTGCATAAACTCAAGTGCACACTATTCCCTCACAAACAATCCGATTGGACGATAAAATATTCAAAATCAAATTATATATTATTAACCAAATTGTTAACTACATTTGGATAGTACAATACAACTGACTGCCTCGTTGCTCTAGTGGCTTTATGTAAGGCCGCAGACCCCGAGGTCAAATCCCCAGGTCGGACCAATAAAAAGTTTTTGGGTTTTTCTGTCAGAAAATTCTCAGTAGCAGCCCAGAGTCTAGAAGTTGAAAGTGTGTTTACTCCCGTGCCTCGGAAAGCACGTAAAGCCGCTGGCCCTGCGCCTGAACTATTTCGGTCGTGCCGTCCCATTGGATTATGAGAGTTCGGGAATAGAAAGTGCAACTGTGTTTGCGCACACACTTGTGCACTATAATATCTCCTGCTTAGTTGGCTAATCTCTCTTAAGATTGGCTGCCGTGGCCGAAGTCGGCCTGGAGGACATTATTATTATAATACAAATGAAGCATTACAATTGATGTCAATTAATTAATTTCGTAACAACATAATCCAACACTCATAACTTGAATTGAAAATGTAGACCTATGTTATATTATTATGGTATTCATGCGGCGAGAGAGCCTTAATCGGTTAATTCCATCCAATAAAACTATATATGCCGCTTTCAACTAAGATTTCTACTTTACTCAGTAGTTTCACCAACACAGAATTAACTTGGCTCCAATGTTATTACCAACTTTTCAGTAGATAGCTGTTATGATTTGAATTTGTAATCATATATTTGTTTCGAGAGTAGTCATCGTTGTAATATGAGTATAATTATAACTTATTACAGTTCATTTTCAATTGCCTTTGATAATCTGTAGACTGGAGCACCGGAACTAACAGTAACTGAAAGCAGTGACAGTTCATTAGGCTACACAATTGTCGATGCAGTAAACGCGTTTTGTATGTCAATTGTTGCTTAGTGAATTGCTAAATGTATTCACCATTAAAGACATGTTATATCTCTGCAATTTTGCTTAAAATATTCTATTGGTGTAAAAAATAATTAAAAAATGTCATACTGAATAGAGGTTTCTATACTAACTCGCTTTCTATACACCACGCTGCGCCATTACGGCTTAGTGGAAACACATCTACTGATATTTATAATGCAAACCAAGTATCCGTAATCCGTAACAGCCTGTGAATGTCCCACTGCTGGGCTAAAGGCCTCCTCTCCTCTTTTTTGAGGAGAAGGTTTGGAGTTAGTTACTATTATATTTGGAAACCAAGTATAATAGTAACTAATATATAAACAAAAGTACATAAGAACTCAGTAATACTTTCCTTGAGAACCCGCTATCCACGTATTTCAAGAAACAGACCAACTAGTAAATAACTCCTTATTATCAAAAATTTGAAACCATTATAACTACTACTATACATATGACGACTAAGTATATATTATAGGCCCAGCGCACACAGGGAGTAAAGTATATCAGGGCGTCATGCCGTTTGCCGTCGGGAAATTAATGTTTCGCATCAAAACAAAATTAAAGTTAAAAAACCTTATTAAAAATATTTCATTCTAAGTATTTCATATTCTTAGCAAAAGGATTTCTTGTTAATATATTCAAACGAAAGCATGTTCATGCGTCTTGAATACGAACGATTTAGTTAGACCTTAAAATTAACGCAACCGACTAAAATTCTGTAATAATTCCTCCAACTAGCGCAAACTAATAATATCTGGAATCCTTTGATTTCCATGTTCTAATTAGCATAGATGAGAATTTACTTACTCTATCTTCGCTTAAATATAACTATAAGCAATTGGTTTATTATTATTTACCTAATATTAACTTAAGAATTAATAAGAATGTCGTTATACTTAATCGGATCTTATATATATATATATATATATATATATATATATATATATATATATATATATATATATATATATATATATATATATATATTTTATATTCGCCGGGAGAGCAAATGCCTCTACTCCACCTGATGGTCAGTGGTAGTAGAGTCCAAACGCGACGACGGCCAGTACTGACGGGAAAAACGTTACCTTATTAAAGTTGTATCTCATTATAGTTATTTTCATTTCTTACATGAATAAAATTATAAAAATAAGACCAGGTTTTTTAAAAGGACGTGGGTAAATTAGATTATATTTTTATTTGCATTATCAAATACGACATACCATTCCAAGCTTTCACTTTTCAAAATAGAAAGTAGTTAGCTTAAAAGGGTGCAAATCTCAAGGTCATGAGAGGTAGCTTATCAATATAACGAAATAAGAAAACACGATTATTAAAAAAAAGCATATTTTTATATAAAAATTAATATTATCATGTGGGCTTTTTGCTTGCCTGGGCTCCATAATTAAAAAAACTGTTTATATGACGCATGGTCTCGTACACATAAAAACAGAAGTACAAAAGTGAAACCATCGTCTTCAGCCAATCACAATCCAGTGCTTCGACTCTTCCACGATTCATCAAAGTTCCCAGTTCTATACCTCGATATAGCTTCGATTACCTCAAGATGTTTTTCTTCATTGCCGATCACAAAATAGATTAAAAACACGAGTTAACACATGACGCCGAGCACACAAACTCGATGGTGCAGGTTAGAGGGATGGCGGCCCGCAATCCTTAGTCAATAAACTGCGGGCCATCTCGTGTTGTACTAATTTTTCCTTTATGAATAGTAACGTTATACTGGTGGTAGGGCTTTGTGCAAGCTCATCTGGGTAGGTACCCACTCATCAGATATTCTACCGCTAAACAGCAATACTTGATCTTGTTGTGTTCCGGTTTGAAGGGTGAGTGAGCCAGTGTAATTACAGGCACAAGAGACATAAAATCTTGGTTCCCATTGGCGCATTGGCTATGTAAGCGATGGTTGACATTTCTTACAATGCCAATGTCTAAGGGCCTTTGGTGACCACTTACCATCAGGTGGCCCATATGCTCGTCCGCCTTCCTATTCTATAAAAAAAAAAAAACGTTCATCATCAAATATCATAAAACAGGCCAACATTTCAAATACCTATTATAACTTTGAACAGAAAGCCATTGTTTGAAATTTAGTTTCGCGTAGTCCTGTCTTGAGACATGGACAGGAACGTGCATTTAATTTAAAATTTATAACAAGTTTTTCTTACTGTGCGAATTTATAAAACTATATTCCTCTAGCACTATAACCTGTGAAATCCATTTATTCAAAATACGATTCGTTTTGCTTACGTATAGTATACTTGTGTAACTGACGTTTTTAACGACGACGAATGACGTTGAATATTTTTTTTGTTGAACCGTTCTATAATTAAGTAAAATAATAAATAATATAGTAGTCATATTCATACACCTTACAATAATTCTGAATAAGTTTTAAAGATAAAAATGGCATAAGACTAGATAATTATTTTAGTAACTTTTTAATAATTTTTTTTATAATATGCAAAAAATTGCAAATGAAATATATGAATTGGCGTGAAGGGACTTTTAACTTAAGAAGGGGTATAAAACAAAATTGCTAATCTTTAATTGGTTTTGCATAATAAATCGAGTTCAACGTTAAAAATAAAATATTGTATGTATAACTACAGTTAATAACTACATTATAGTTTCAAGGGTTGGGTCAGATCATAAGATTTTAAAGAATAAAATATGCTCGATAGAAAAAAATCATGAATGAAATATTTTTTATATTAATAAAAAGCTTTTGGTGCTTACTAATAATGTTTGTATATAATTTTGTTATTGTATCCTGTGCCTCTTAAGTTTGGCTGTCAGATAATGCATATATAATGTTATGTTATATATGTTGTATACAGTTTTATGCAATATTTTAATAATGAGGAACGATGTTTTAAAAAAAGATCAACTTCCTATATATTTCTATTATCAAAATATTTAATATAAAAATATATTTACAACCACGAACTTTACACACTTATTAAATGTATAATTTTCTCAAGTCACTGGAGGATTAACTGGTAGTAGGGCTTTGTGCAAGCTCCTCTGGGTAGAATACCACCTACTCATCAGATATTGTACCACAAAACAGCAGTATTGTTGTGTTCCGGTATGAAGAGTGAGCAAGCCAGTGTAATTACAGACACAAGGAACATAACAACTTAGTTTCCAAGGTTGGTGGCGCATTGGCGATGTAATCGATGGTTAACATTTCTTACAATGGTTGGGCTATGCAATGGTTGTCTATGAGCTTAGGTGACCATTTACCACAAGGTGGCCATTTGCTCGTCTGCCCGTCTGTTATTTTATAAAAAAAAGCCAGTTTCAAAGTTGGCTGATATAAAGTTGCTAACGAAGTTAATCGAATGAAAAGGTACTGGAATTAAAAAATAAAGGACCAATAGCACAAAATCAATTAACATCTAAATAATTGAACAAGAATTACGCCAATGTCACGCTTTGAACCCGAGTCCAGCGTTGAACGTCTATAAGTATAACCCTATCAAGCAAAACCACAATGTAAATTATACAAGCCCTCTGCCTATAAACCTTACTATGACATATATACGAATACAAATTTATCTCGTCTTAAAAAATAATAATAGAGTTATTTGTATAGAAACTAGATTTTTTTTTATTTATTTTTTTAGTTGTAATCTTTGTTTATCATTTATAGACTTGCGAGTGTTAAGCTTTTGCATATATTTTTAGATGTTTTTATGGGTCCAACCCAATGAGCACACATATTTAATTTCTGATAAGTAAATATAAGATTTATAAACAAGTTATTAAACTTCTGAACCGGTCTGATTACCATATAATGACACATGCGTTGTGTGAAATATATTTTTTACATTTAGTGAGGCTTTTTGTAGACCTGTCCAAATACCATCAGTTAATAAAACTTATCAACTTGCAACTTAGATTTGGACCCATGACCTTAGGATCTGCGGTCTTACATCTAGCCACTAGACCACATAGGTAATACAGATTATGACATAATTTTACCAACTGTGTTCATATTCCGAATCCGTGTTACGACTAAGTTCCAAATAATAATACCAAGTAAAAAACAGTTCTTATATTTATCTACCAATATTTCTTTTTTCAAATTGGCCAAATTAATAGTATTACGTTACTGTGCGGTGTCTGTTTGCAAATCCATCTGGAGTACTTGATTAGAGCGTCCATTAGTAGCCTAGTTGTTATCAACATTTCGTCTTTTATTATTGCCCATTTTGTTTTGTGGCGCCGAAGTACAATATAATATAAAACACTTAGATCTTAACCGAAAGAGGATGAACGCACTGACTGTTTTTTTTCAATTGTATTTTAATTCATTTCTTTATTGAAGAAAAGCAACGAGTAGAACATTCATGTACCAACTCGCATTTAAACAGCGTGGTAGAATACGCAGCAAATCATTAATTAGACGAAACGGAGCGTCTGACCAGCAATGGGTCATGTGTGTTACATTAAATGTTACAGTAGAATTCCACTTTTTCAAGTATAATTTATAACAAACAAAACGTAGCATACAGAAAAAATATTCCTATAATAATATGTAAATTTACGTAACAACGTAATATGTAAATTTTATCTACAATAAGTTGGATGGGAGAGCGTTCTTGTACTTAAATTCGTGATCATTTCACTTGGTTTAACATTAAAGGAACACATCAAGCAACAGCTGTGACCATTAGGCGTTCACGACATCCTGTCTCCGTGATCTCTATTATATCTGTTCTTGGTTTTCGTATATATGTCGCGTACCAATATTATGGAAATAGGCTAAATATATGCGTACGTAGAGGAAGGAGCCTTGTAGAGTTTTGGTAACATATTATGAATATTATATAAATGCAAAATCAAATTCGGTACTCAAACTCAACTATCTATAAAAAAACTCTTAAATGGATACTATGGTAATAATAATAATATCCTGGGTCATTTTTCCTCACAGCCATCTGATCCCAAATTATGCTTGTACAGAGCTTGTACTATGGAAACCAGACAACTGATATACTACATATGTTCACTGGTGGTAGAGCTTTGTGCAAGCTCGTCTGGGTAGGTACCACCCACTAATCAGATGTTCTACTGCAAAACAGCAGTACTTGGTATTGTTGTGTTCCAGTTTGAAGGGTGAGTGAGCCAGTGTAATTTCAGGCACAAGGGACATAACATCTTAGTTCCCAAGGTTGGTGGCGCATTGGTGATGTAAGCGATTTTTAACATTTCTTACAACGCCATTGTCTATGGGCGTTGGTGACCACTTACCATCAGGTGGCCCATATGCTCATCCGCCTTCCTATTCTATAAAAAAAAACTATTTGTAAATATACATTATATATATTTTGCAAATATATACTTATATAGATAATTACATCCAGACTCATGACAAACAGACATGTTCATGCACATAAATATCTGTTCTGGGTGGGAATCGAACCCACAACCTTCGGCGTGAAAGGAATCCACCAACTACGCCAACCGGCTCGTCAAACTCGTAGATAAGAGCCGTTTTTAAAAGTATATTTTAGTTTGATTTAATTCATATACATTTTGACGTCACTCTGACGTTTTCATGACTTTATAATAGAAGTGCATTATTTTTATTATTTATAAAATAATAATATATTACAACAACAATATATTTTTAAATATTTAGCGCTATGTAAAATATCTACATAATTATTATTAAATCTATGAATACAAATTTCATGCCTTTTTATCACTTCCATAGTATTCATCGAAAAATATACCTTTTCTATTCAGTATTTTTTTCGAATATATTTTAAGCTGTGCATATTAAATTTAAATGTAGAATGTATATTTTTATTTCTAACATCAACACTCGTAGGTGTTTCAAGCTTCAGACTTTGAAATAGGTAATATTTTGGTAACTTTAAAATAACCATTAAGAGCAACAGGTAAAACAACACAACACACGCAACACAAAAAATATATGCAGTATAACTTGCATATAAAAACGTACATAAC
The DNA here is from genome assembly GCF_905147045.1 of Nymphalis io. Classification (NCBI taxonomy): domain Eukaryota; kingdom Metazoa; phylum Arthropoda; class Insecta; order Lepidoptera; family Nymphalidae; genus Nymphalis; species Nymphalis io. The sequence goes on from NC_065904.1 coordinate 6,160,632, forward strand.
AGCAATAATTATAATTTTGAAGATCGTAACAAATTATTATAACATAAAATACCTAATAACTTCTATGAATATGTCACTAGATTCCAAGAGAACAAAACTTGCCGTGCGGGTGTAGACGATGTCGAACGATTTCTAGGTAAATGATTCAAATAGCTCAGTATGAATTTAAATTAATATAGTTCTCACAATTTCTAAAACCGAAAACAAACTACTATGAATCAGTAATTTAATCCCGTTATATTAGCACCCGTGAGCATAAAAAGCAAACACATTCAAAAAACAAAAAACAAACCACTGAATACTATTAATACAAATAAATTTACCCGTTACAAAAAATATACTCGCATAATAAACATTGCTCCTATTATTCTTTTTTTATAACCAACGCTAATGAAAGCTCCATCGACGTTCAATTAAATTAAACTAACAATTTCAACACAGTGCTACGATTTTTAGCATCGTATGACATGAATTGGCAATTTTACGACACAAATTAATTTTTTAGGTTTAACAAAAACAAAACTGTTTTTACTATATATGAAAATGACTTTGAGAACGTTAACAATTTTGGAATCAATTACTAATGATATTTGTTTATAATATTTTTAACCTAGTATTTTATAAATTAAATTAAATTCTTTAATTTCTGAAGAATTAAACGTTCTTTTTTTAATTTGCTAAAGGTGAAGTTAAAAGTCGCTTTTTTTAATGAAGATTGTGTTTTTTATTAAAAAAATCCTCATATTACTTTTATTATTTAATATAGCTCAGATTGATTAACTGGCGATAATATAATTAATAACTTACTTACCATACAAAGAAAAGAAATACTACAAGCTCCAAACCTTCTCCTCAAAAAGAGGAGAGGAGGCCTTTAGCCCAGCAGTGGGACATTCACAGGCTGTTACGGTTACACGTAGCATCGATTTCATACTCAAAAATACCTTTTAAACTACGTATAAAACTCGCTTAGTGCTGACAAATTGTATTCAAGATACTTCTTGAATTTGAAATTGTTTATATAAAAATGAAAGTTAGGAACATATTATATGTACGTATTTGAACGTGTAGAAAATATTAATTCTACAGAATTTGCTGTCACTTATCAGTGAAGTGAACTTGATTGTTTTTTTTTTTGTTTTAATTTAAATATTCATTACGCATGTTTTTCATTACATTAAGGCATTAAATAAATACGAGTAAAAAAATTAAAAATACCTACTATACAAATCATGACCACGTAAAATGTTGGCAATAATACTAGCAGCATTTCCCCTTTGAAACACAATTCGGATCCTTTGAGCGAAAAAAGAAGAAAAAAAGAAGTCATTTCTAGAGGCACAATTTTCCAAAATTGCGGCATTTCTCGAGACTAGCGAACTACGCAGGATAATATTGTGCACAAGCGCGCAAAAAAAATACACTCTCACATTCTAAAAAGATGACAATCCTATGCGGTAGATATATTTTTTTTTTATATGCCCCAGGATGGCAAATGACTCTACTCCACCTGATGGTAAGTGGTAGTAGAGTCCAAACGCGACGACGGCCAGTACAGACGGGAAAAACGTTCTGCACTAGCCGCCTTCGCCTTGCCGGCCCGCAAGATGCCTCTTCACGCCTCGTTTGAAGGAACCCGGGTTGTAATATATTTATTTTAAGGACATAAAATAACAGAACAATCTTTTAGACGGCGTGTTTTTGCTATAAATTTATAGTGTGTATTTTTTTTAATTTTTTATATTATAAAAATGACTACATAGTTTCCCTAAAACACTAAATTAAATATTTTAAGCACATTATATTTTATTGTTAGCACGTAATCGGGTTAGTTTATTATTTTCTGTCAATTGAAGTGTTAATATAAAACGTTATAGTTAGCAGTTTGGGTCTTAGTAGAAGATTAAACTTTTTGAATTAATTCAATATTAATATATCAACTCTACTTAAAGTTCCTTTAAAAATATATGTAAATCAAAGAAAAATTGGCAAATTACTATTTATGTGACATTAGGGTTTGTTTATTATTTTATAAATAAATTGGATGCGTTCATTTTATTTCTAATGTAATAAAATCGCTTGATGATCATAACTTTGAAAACATTTTTTTAAAGTATTGTTTAGTTTTTTTCCATTGTATCGAACGTATCTTTATTGTTTTAATATTAATAGCTACTGCCGAAATAAATATATTATATTCAATAATTTTTTAATTAAAATTCTAAATAATTACTTTCACGTTTAAATAAAGCTATTCATCGTTTTAGAATTCATAAAAGGTTGAATGTATTTTAACCTTTACATGAAATGCCTTTGCTACAAAAAACATCTCCGAATCTAATTACTTGTGCTGTGTTGAAAATTTAATGCTATTATATTATGAATCCATAAAAAAGCTTTCAACTATTAAAATGGTACGTGTACATATTATAAAGACATTCTTATAAAACTGTTACGTATATAATAAAATATTATACCGAACCGAACCGAACCGAAACAGCCTGTGAATGTCCCACTGCTGGGCTAAAGGCCTCCTCTCCTCATTTTGAGGAGAAGGTTTTGGAGCTTTTTCCACCACGCTGCTCCAATGCGGGTTGGTGGAATACACATGTGGCAGAATTTCAGTGAAATTAGACACATGCAGGTTTCCTCACGATGTTTTCCTTCACCGTAAAGCACGAGATGAATTATAATCACAAATTAAGCACATGAAAATTCAGTGGTGCTTGCCCGGGTTTGAACCCACGATCATCGGTTAAGATTCACGCGTTCTTACCACTGGGCCATCTCGGCTTCTATATTATATTATATTATCTTCGGCTTATTAATAACGAAAATAAAAGGAAAATATTATACAAGTAATGCAAATTAACTATGGAAAAAATCCATAATTTTGTACAACCCTTAATAGCAAATCTACTTAATCACTCGGAAGCTGAAGCATATCACACAAAGCGCAGAGCAGATTTTTTGTACATTTCAGTGGCCCTCTCAAATCGGCACGAATGTATGTACACATGTAAAACAAGGGCATCCAGAGCTATCTTTAAAACTTATAAATTATTGCACACAGTTTAATTCTATAGTACAAAACAAAAGCTAAGCTCGTCAATCCTTCGTAATTCAAGCTTTGCGGACTTTCTGTAAAGTTTCGACCAAAGTGGCGCTGGGCTCAACGATTTTCTCTCCTATAACTCATCCAATATTAAATAGATCTCTTCTTATCCCCTATCATTCTTGAAGCTATTAGCTTTTATAATATGACGATTCCAGGTCAATTGATTCTCGACCTGGGAAATATAAGCAAAACTACCAATACAATGATGTCCGTAATACGTAGTCCAGTAAGCTTTATTATGAGCTATATTAATATGAATATACAGATTACTATTGAACTAATTTTTTTTTTTTAATAGTTAATTAACTTCAAAAGACTTATATATTCGATTAGTTAAAAATTGTCAGAGTATTTGCTACAAAAAAAAAACTTATTAATAACGAAAATAAAAGGAAAATTTAAAATTTAATATTAAATAAAAAGGTCCTAAATAACAACGTTAAAGTAAAATGAAGGTTGAAAAGAAAAGCGCTTGTAAAGAGCTTGCTTCAATAATGTAACAGGTGTTTTCATTTGATTTGAAATTGTACCAAAAAACATTCATAAAAAGGTCTTTGATATTATATACAAAAATACTGGACGATATTTGAAAGCTTATTTTCCTGTTAATAAATATTTCAAAATATCTCTTGCTAATATCTCGTTCCTTAGTTTTGTAATGAAATAACTGAATTGACAATTTTGTTCAATAGCGATCACAGATACCATGTCCTTTTTTATCAAATACCTAAAAAGGTAATAACTTTTTTCTAGCCCGAACCAAGGCTTTAGGTTTTAGATTCTGGGAACCTCTTAATCTGCAGTCTTATAAGCTAACCAATAAACCAATACATACTCTACCCTACCTTTAAATTATATAATATATTAAATTTAATCAATTTCAATAATGTTTCTAATAGTACAATAAGCCGAGTGATTTTCAGTATAGTTGAATATTGAATAGAGCTACCACACCTCATCCCGCCAGAGTTACATTAAACTTAACTATACTTGACTGTATACAAATTTTTATTTAACTTCAATCGACTTAGTATAATTTGTAAATCAAATAATGGAACTGAAATTTTCACCAGTTCCATCGATAAGTTTAAACAGTTTTACACAAACATTTGATCGCAGTAAACATTCAGTTGTTGTGTTCCATTTTGAAGGGTAAGTAAGCCAGTATAACTACAGGTACAAAGGATATAACACCTTAGTTCCAAAGGTGGTATATAAGCGATTGTTAATATTTCTTATAGTGCCAATTACTATAGGCCGTGACTATATAACATCAGAAGGCCAATTTGTCAGTATATTACCTTTTTTAAATTAAAAATCACAATATTTTTATTTCGAGATGATTGTTTTCAGATAGAGCATAGCTAGACATATGGCGTTATATTCAAGTCGTTAATATCTATAGTAACGTGCAAAACTCTTAAACCAAATGATTCCAAAAAAGAAATTCGCAAGCGGAGCCGCAACGTGGCTTGCTAGAATGTACATATTATTTATGACGCATAAAATTTAATTAAGCATACGGCCTCAGTGATAAATGTGTTCACCATAAGTGGAGCGAGGCTTTCTTATTTCATATAACACAATACGTCTTTACGAAGCTTTGACGTGTATTGATGAAGGAGCTAACATCGTTTGACTTTCAAGTATAGATTTTGTAGATTTAATTTACATAGAGGTCTCATATAACATTTTTGTTTAATCATTATAATAATCTTCAAGAAGTTTTCATATTTTCAATCAATCAAACATAATTAATAAAAATGAAAAAGAGCAAGGAAATCTTTCGTTTCATTTCATATTTTATATACAAGTCTATATCTCATCTGCCAAAATATAAATGGAGAAAAAATCAAGTCGAAAGACAAAACTTATAAATAATTTATATGACGGATTATAATATAATATAATTGAAAATATAGAAAGCAAAACACCCAAGAATCCCTATATATTATACATTAGACTCCTTACAAAATAAAATGATAACTTTGATAAAAAATGGGTTTTATTTTTTCTGTAATCTATATTATTTATGAATTTAATTTATTCATTTATATCTAATATTTGGAGATATAGTTACCGAATTCATCTCCGTACTACAATATAATTTTAAAATATATACAATCTATATATATATAGAAAAAAATGTATATTCACTGCATTCAGTTTGTATCACGGCTACACGGGCAGACCTGATAGCCTAGAGTTAGGGCGACAAGTTAAGAAATCCACGGACTATCGTAGCCGAATCGAGCAGAACCACATTCTTCGTCTTGATTTTTTTTATATAATAGGTAGGCAGTACTTGTTGTGCAGTAGAATATCTGATGAGTACCTTATTATAAATATAAAGACGTGACAGATATATATAATATAATTGTTTTTTTTATAACACTTCAAAATATAACTTTTTTTATAATGCGAAGGAAAGTTTAAATAACAATTTTCATTGTAGGCTATTATTTAAAATATATTTTAATATATTTATGTGTTTGTAAATAACTGTCAAACTTGCAAGTGTAATCGTTACCTATCCTAGCTTCGTATGAGTAGAATAAGGGGCTACGTAAAACCCTTATATCGTAATATTATTTATATAACTCTACTGGTTTACATGGCGCACGCCGATTGCAATTTTATCCGATATCTTCAAAAATCATCTTCATATTTTAAGTAATTGACAAGAAATTAATGAATTTTACATCTAATCGTTCCCCGTGAATCACTTCGTTCATTGGTGAAAGCCGTATGAACATGCATTTGGTAGTTTTAAATTTTTCGCCTTCAGACAGGCAAATAAACACGGCAGCGGGGCACTTGTTTTAATAATTATTTTTTTAGAACCTTTACTTTCTTTGACATTGGTTAAAATTATGAATAATAAGATATCTTATATTTGTTGTATATATTGGATGTAAGTTTGAAAAATTCTCATCGAGTATTCATGAAACGAACTGCGAAAAGTGTTACCGCTTTATCACAGTGTTACCGTCTACTGAAATATGCATCATATTGCATTGTCGAGGGATTATGAAGTAGATTTACTAACAATGCGATTGAACTTTTGCTTTATAATACAATAGAAGCCAACAGGTCATTTACTTTCGAGCTAAAGGCAATTTAGTATAAAACTTAAGAAGCAAAGCTTAAAGCTTTAACCGCAATCCCGGCAAAAAACTAAGCCTTTTGTATTAAAGTTCACTTACTTCATACTGCTCTGTAAATAGGCTATGTTTATTTAATTCTTTTGTCGAGTTATTTATTTATTTATTATAATATCAACACCAACAAGAAGTACACTAATAAATACAATTGAGTAAGAAAATAAAGAGTGCACCTGTGTTTATCATATACATACTTGTACGCATTATAATATGTCCTGCGCAGTTGGCCATACTATTTTGAGTCAATACATTATATTTGTTGTATAAAACGGTAACAGCCCGCTAATGTCCCACTGCTGGGCTAAGGCCTTCTCTCCCTTTTGAGGAGAAGGTTTGGAGCTTATTTCACCACGCTGCTCCAATGCGGGTTGGTAGAATACACATGACGTTATACAAATAAGTGTACCTAAATTATAGGTGTTAATATAGTACAAAAAAATAATAATTTTAAAAATCATAATATTAATAATAAATAGAAAAGACATTAACAATTAAATTATTATAAAATTATCACTTTATTGGTATAAAATGAATATAATATAAATATCTGAGAACATTTAAATTTTTTGAATATTAATTATTTGATTAAAAGCAAACAGAAGTAAGAGGTATATTTATACATGAATAAAAAGATGTTAAAAACAAAAATTTATACATTATTTTTATACATTATTATTTAGGACATCTTTTTTGTCCTTTATTTTTTTACGAAACTGATTCAAATTGTCATTAAAAATATAAGAGCTTCTTTTGACACTCTCTTGCTGTTAATCATATTATTGAGCATTTTGTAGATATTTTTAAAATCGATGATTAGCTTGTTAATTGGAGAGTAGAGCCCCTGACAGGATTAAGTAAGTTTTTCAACGAAGAGAGTATACACAGATGGTCAAGTGGCCTTTTTAGGAGCACGAATCATAATTTTAGCAAGAAGGTTACTACAGTCGATTGTTCCGTTCAATAACTTATATAGGAAAATGTTATCGAGGACGCGTCTACGATCGTAAAGAGAAAGAAGTTTAAAATTTTGAGAGTCTATCTTCGTAACTTGGCAGTTTTTTAGCTAAATTTTGACTATAAGATAAATGCCATAAGCACCTTTTTTGTACACTTTCAAGTCTATTCTTGTAAATATCGTAGTGAGGATTCCATACAATGCTACCGTATTCTGAAATACTGCGAACTAAAGCAGTGTATAAAGTAATTTTACTCTGAGTGTTTTTAAAATCCCTAAAATTTCGCAAGACAAAACCCAAAACCCTGATAGACTTAGTTACTATAGTGTCCACATGAAGATGAAATCGCAGTTTAGAGTCTAAAATGATGCTGGTGATTATTGATTTTTCCCTTCTATAATATTGTCAGCAGTAGCTTTTTAATATTGAGAAATGTAAATATATGCTAAATAATCGACATTGTTACGCTCCTGTGCCTCTGACAGCTTAAAGTTGTAAGCCTGATCACTAGTGCATATTATGTCTGACGCACTTATCGACTTTACAACTATAACGTAGAATAGAGTTTAAGGTTTAGAAGGCTAATTATGTATAGCTTAAACATAATTAGCCTTCTTAGCAAGGTTTTTTTTCAATAAGATTTCAAAATAATATAACATTATTCTGGAGTATCCAATGCTGGGTTGAGTAGAGATTTCTATAACATAAAAATAATGATAGCTTCCATATTAGAAGGATATAAATTACTTATAGCCTGTTCCAATGTTGAGCCGGTTGGCGTGGTTGGTAGATATTTGCCTTTTACGCCGAAGGTTGTGGGTTCGATTCCCACCCGGGACAGACATTTGTGTGCATGAACATGTCTGTTTGTCCTAAGTCTGGGTGTATTTATCTACATAAGTATGTATTTACAAAAGAAAAGTAGTATACGTAGTATATCAGTTGTCTGGTTTCCATAGCACAAGCTTTGTACAAGCTTAATTTGAGATCAGATGGCCGTGTGTGAAAAATGTCCCAGGGTATTATTATTATATTATTATAATCTATTCCAATTTATTCCAAAGGAGTAAAGATAAACAAACCTTAGATTTGGGTATTCCATGGGATTATGCATAACAAACAATTTATGATTAATATATATTAATTTATAATAAAACTTATTCCGCTTATCTATTTATATCTACTTTAAATTTTAAAGTTCCGATAACAACTTCACTGACATTCAAAACGCCATTTTTTCATGAATCTATATATAAATAATGTTGTGTCAACTCGATGTCAAAGTTGTTTATTTATCTTTACTAATCTTGTAGTTGGAATATGCTATTAATATTATTATAGCTCGCTTAGTAATTACACCGTTATAATTGTATTGCTATATTCTTTAGTAGATTATAGGAAAGCTTATTACGATACAGTAAAGTCCATTAGATTTATGCCTGCGTTACAATATAATATCCTTGTGATTCGCATTAAAATAATTATAGAATTTATCACATTTTTTAAATTAAATTTTTTTACATGTGCGTAATTTCTACTCGTGATCGATGAAGGTGTATTCATCAAGTATATTTATTACTGCAATGAGGTGAATTAATCTACAAAATCCCTTTTCGTAAAGGGAGATGTTGCGGCTACGGGTTATTTACAAACTTATAATTACATCATTAGTATGCCCTGCCTCGTTGATCTAGTGGTTAGATGTAAGGCACTCGGGAACGTAGGCCCGAAGGTCAAATCCCAGGTCGAGCCAATAAAAAGTCATTGGGTTTCTGTTTAAAAATCTCAGTAGCAGTCGAAGTCTGGAAGTTAGAAGTGTATACTCCCATGCCTCGGAAACCACGTAAAGCTATTTTTTCGGCGCCTGAATTCTTTCCGGTCGTGTTGGATTAGCGTCCCATAGGATTATGAGACTAAGGGAAAAGAGTGTGTTCCTGTGTTTGCGCACACGCTTGTGCACTATAATATATCCTGCGCAGTTGGCTAAGCTCTCTTGAGATTGGCCGCCGTGACAGAAATCGGTCTGGAGTATACACGAACATTTTTATATTTTTATTTTAACACGGGCTTAGATTCTCATGTATTATCAACTATGCTGTTCTACTGCTAACAAAACGATCTGGAACAATCATTCAAGATTATTAATAAGATATATAATATCATAGAAGCTTCCATAATAAACTTACAAATTATTACATATTAATAAAACTGTATCATTATTTAACACTTCATTACAAAGCAGAAAAATATTTTTGCCAAAGGTGGGCCATGTTGCCAAGAGCTTAGAAAGTAGTAAGCTTGTAGACACCAGCTTACTGCAAATCTGTTACTAGTATATTTAAGAGATATTTTTTTGCGCAGGAATGATACAAAAAAATATAAATACCTAAGGGTATTAGACTTAAGAGACATGCTTAATTTTAATTAACAACATCTTAAATAATATGATATGATGCCGAAATAGCGTAGTTAGCCACTGGCTATTGAGAAGGACGACTGCTCTGGAATAGCTTCGAGCTACCTTACGCAATTGTGAGGATTGCGAAGAGCTATGAACGAACTTAGCAAGTGAGAGGCCGCGGATTTGTGATAATTCCAACAATACCTTGCCTTGTCAATATGTGCCGAGGACGACCATCACATACGTTTTAGTGGGTAAGAATTCCATATAAACCATTACTCCAAGGCCCAAGAAACATTGAAAGTTTCCCCTGCTTGAAAAAAATCGATTCCTAACAATAATCCGTGCAAGCACCCCTGAGTTCAAACACTTGTACTTGGCAGCGGAGAAAATGACGTAAATATACCGACATATGTCCCAGTGTTATTACTTTTACATATTATTAAGTCAAATATTATGTAAAATCTTATATTTAATCAAAATAATATGGCTTTTAAATACACGTTAAGAAACTTTTATTATGGACTCCGGTAATTTATTCCAAAGTCGAACGACTGAAGTTACAGCAAATAAATCAGACTTTAATCAAGACCGAAAAAAAATATTGCGAGAAAAACGAATCTTGCAAATAATTCTTAAAGTAAAGAATATAATCGATTGATAAATGGAAGACGTGCATTACTATATACATAATATATACTATGACAAATATATACAAACGTAAGTAGCGATACCAGCGAATATATATTAGTGAGTTTATAATGCTAATAATTAAAGCTAAAATTATATATGACATGTTTTACTTTGGCACTTAAATATTTTATTTTACTCAACCTATTAAACATGATACTATACGCGTCAGACGCGTTCATCCAAGTAAGTCATTCATATCATCATTCAATTGAAAGTGATAGATGAACACATACACTAACAAAAAAAACATTCATTATATATGTTTATAAAATTTTTAAAGGTTTCAATAAATCGACTCGGATAATACACATATGTACATTGTTATTTAAAAAAAAAGGTTTATCAAGAGATAAATTACGAACAAATGTTATATCCTTATTAGGGTTGGGCCTGCTTATATTATAAACGATCCCTTTCATCGCTAATTTGGTACCAACTGTTAACCAAATGTTATGAGTTCGTGCCTCTTGCATGTTACGCTAACTCTATTCCATCGCCGCTAAAACGAAACAATGCAATACAAATGAAAATTCTGTTTATTGAAGAATACTTGGTCCTTTGAATCGTCATGTTACAGGATTTAATTTAATTTAAAGCTACCACTGGTTCAGAAAGTTAATTCTACTGAGTAATAAAAACAATAAACTCGGTTACTTTTTTCCTCAAATTAAGAAAATTTATTGTACACAATAACACAATGTTCTTGCACATTTAAAAAAATCTATTTGGAAGATAAGACTATTTATGACTACATTATCAAAGTTAGCCTGCGATCCCAGCCTCCACATCCTTTCAGATCCGTACAGAGATTGGACACCGAAGGGGTTTTAGTGGACGAGAATTCCACATAAACCGGATACTTCCCCAGGGGCATTCTTACCTTTCTGTAGGTTTCACCTGCGTGGGAAAAAAGGAAACGATGCCAAATGCGTTGCTATATTTTAAGCTATATTATGTAATGGCCTTGTATTTATTTTGATACAATTACACTGTTCAAGCGAAAATGTTTTTAATAGAACATTCTCAGTAACTAACGTTGAAAATAAATATCGTACCTACTATGTCTATTGGATTTAATGCAAAACTTTTTTTTTTGTTTTCTGTTTTTTTTTAATATAGATTACATTTTGGAAAATTGTGTCGTTTGTGTGCAAATGCAATTTTAGTACTGCTATTTAAAACTGGAGCTTAAAGTATTTACACAGAAAATGTTTTTATATTTTAATCTAAGCATATAGAAAAAAAAATTAAAAATATTAAAATTAATTGGTTACTTTTCGCACGATTGTAAATCATTTGTCTTTTATTTGTATGTATTTGTACACACGATATAATGAAGATACGTTATTTGTAATGTCTTACTGAAAAAAAAACTACTAAAACGATGTACATAAAAAGTAAACCAGAAGATGCAGAGAATGTATCTAAATACATGGTTAAGCACCACATCCGTGCCAAAGGTTTAGATTGTAATAATCGAAATTATTAAGTTATTAATAAAACTTGATGACTGTTTTCACATAACAATCAATTAAGCATTGCACCTCTACAGTGCTGCTTGCTTCAATATTACATTTGATATTGATTACAGTTAGAAAAAGTCACCCGTGCCAAGCCGTAATCCATGCGTCATACATAACTATACTGTCACTTAATTTATAAGTCAAGCTGGACGTGCGGGCTAACTCGATTAGATTACCTCAACAGAAATATGATTACAATTTGCTACATAAACTAGAATAACGAATTTACATTGAGAAAAAAATTATTACGAGAAGGCAACCAGTCGTGCTTGGCTTAAATATATACGCGCGCACGTATATGTCTGTGCCTGTTTTAATAACGGATAGAGATATTTCTATTTAGTTAAATAGAGAATGTTAGATAAAGATATAAAATATATATATATATATATGTATATATTTTATATATATATATATATATATATATTTAAATAAAAAGCCGAGATGGCCTAGTGGTTAGAACGCGTGCATCTTAACCGATGATCGTGGGTTCAAACTCGGGCAAGCACCACTGAATTATCATGTGCTTAATTTGTGTTTATAATTCATCTCGTGCTTGACGGTGAAGGAAAACATCGTGAGGAAACCTGCATGTGTCTAATTTCTTTGAAATTATGCCACATGTGTATTCTACCAACCCGCATTGGAGCAGCGTGGTAGAATAAGCTCCAAACCTTCTCCTCAAAAGGGAGAGGAGGCCTTAGCCCAGCAGTGGGACATTAACAGGCTGTTACTACTACTACTATATATTTAAATAGATTTCATCCTTATAATTGATCAATAGATAAAACACAAATGAAAAATTCGACCCGACCGGTAAGAGTTCAGGCGCAGGACCAACGGCTTTACGTGATTTCCGAAATTTGGGAATATAAACCCAGGTTTCGACTTCCAGAAATACACAGCTGCAAATATTATTTTCTGTGAACGAAAATAATATTTCTACTAGCCCAGGGTTTCATTACAGGAATTGGGGTCTGCCAGCCACTAGACCAACGGTGCAGGAGAAATTGTAATAAATTTTAACGTTTTGAACATTTAATAAAGTTCAAAGGACAAACTAATGCACATCGTAAGTTAATACATTCAAACAATATAACAGTGTATTGCATTATGCATACGAAATTGAAAGCAAATTGGTATATGAAATTTAATTTAATCACTACGTTTATGTGTTATTTGCAAAGTATCATATATAAATAAAAATGAAAAAATCACAGCAGAAATATTTAAAAATAAAATGTAAAATTCGTATACATTTGGAGTTGATATAACAACTAATTACACTTGTTATCTCAAATACACATCCTTATATGTTTTTTATTGTAGAATTTTATTGTCATATATTGTTCAGTTAAAATAAATGTATACAAATAAGCATTTATAGCGCTTTACAAAAAAGAAAGCTATGCCATTTTTATATTATAAATATGTATCGAGTTTCTATTACGTTTAAGGAACAAAAAATTAAAAATCTTCCCTAATTCTTTTGTTCATTACATGTTTCAACCGAAATAAATCGTAATTATTATTTTACTTGAATATACCAAACATAATTATTTGGAAAAAAAAAATTGTCACGCACATTGATATTTTTTTATTTAAGGAATTTATAAACTAATAAAGAAATATATAAATATGGAGTAAAATAAATAAAAATATACAGTTTCGTTGTTGAAATAAAAGAAATATGTTATTATTATATTAATATATAACAACTGATTATATAGTAAACGCTCCATGCACACACAAGAGAGTAGGGAGCGGCGGAGAGGAATCATGATGGTGTAAGGGAGCGTCATGTCGTTTGCCGTCACGGCATGCTAGAATGCACAGCAAAAACCATCGTCATATATGATATATAGGACCTACGAATATAATATTATACAATATAATACGAATCCTAATATTATACAATTTGATATCAAGCGACTTCATACTTTTGAGTCACTTTAAAATTGTTAGCAATCAAAATTTAAATAAAATCTGTTCCAAATTAAACACAGCTTAGAATGAATTTTAATTTTATGGTCCAAGTAAGTTAATTACAAACAAGAATCATATTATCAAAGAAAAATACATTCAATTCTTAATTGAAGTTTTATAGTAATCTAAATTTTGATAATAAAAGACGATTTCTTAATCATTAAAATATCCGGGGAGCAATAAAGTTGACTACTTCGAAGGTTATTAATAGCCAGCTATTCCCCAATTGATTTCACTTTGAGTTTCATCGTCAAAGCCTTATTGTTTTGTAGAAAATTGTCCCTTAACATCTATATACTTTATTTTTAAACATTTGAATTATTGTTTCGTATTGTAGCTACTTTTTACATTTTCCTATGTTTCATTAAATCTTAAGATAAAAATTATATGTATCTAGGCTACTGTCTTTTACACAAATATTAAAAACAAATTTAGTATACAAAATATTTTGTTGAATTTCTTTAAGGTAGTTCTTAATAAAATGCTATTCTGCAAAAACTCACTTCGTATTCTTTTTTTAAAATGTCGATAACTGACCGCGATACGCTATTTAATAAAAAATATTTATATTTTTGGAATTTTAAATTGAGACACATTTCGATTACTATTTTTTTTTTCTTAAAATATCAAAATAATAACGTATAAAAGTGCTATATATAATAAAGAAACTATAGATAAGGAGAAGAGAGGTCCATATTAAAATACTAAATGTTGCTATACATATATTTTACATGTCTACATTTTAAGGCAAAGACTGAAAAAGTAACATCCGTCAGAACGAAGGAAACCGGATGCGTTTAACTTCGATATGAAAGAAGTGTGAAAAAATTCCGCATATTCTGTACGAGTATATAGAATACACCTTAAGAGCAAAATTATACACATCATCCGCGTGTACCTCCTACGGCTCTCTTGCGACGCGATTTCATTTTTATGCTTTTTCTATCTTCACCGGCAGTCCATTTTTTTAATGTTACACTTATTTATAAAATATTCAGAACAATTTGGTATAGATCTTTTCGCCATAAAACTGTGACAATTAATACAAAGCGTTGTAATTATTTTTTTTCCACAGTCCTTTTGTTTCAACAGCGCCGAAGCGACTGATGCAACATGAGAAGTGGTTATCCGCGGAAAGAAAATTATTATATACCTATAGCATTTCGAGTATAGATAAAAAAATTAAAAGACTTAAATAAAAAGGTCTTGTTTTTTTTCTATCGAGAAAATTTTATTCTTTTATGTTAATGATCAAACATATTTAGTAATGTAGTTATAGTTATACATAAAATATTTTTAAATAATTTTTAACTTTGAACTGGATTTACCCATGCCAAATCATTTACATGGTGGGGTGTATATAATAACTCAACGGCTTACGGGCTGACAAACGATGTGAATGTTTAAGGTTCGACATGACCTGAAGCTGGCCGACTATTGTAATACGGAATAGTTAATGTTAGTTTGGATATATATATATATATATATATATTATATATTACTCTTGTTTGTTGTTGGATTTTGGGTCAAATTGAGTCATTGATTTTTTACTTTCTTCCAGTTGACTGATTGATATGAAATTTGGTACACTCCTTTAGTTCTGATGACACTATTATTTAATTCATTCAGTATCATTGTAAATACAAGATGGCCGCCGCCACAAAATGACTGATTACATATTTTCTCACAGTTCCCTCAATATGGGTATCAATTGAAAGGACTTGACTACTAGAATACAGTACACCATGAGCAATTACAAGTTAACATTTCTTACTATGCCAATGTCTATGGGCTTCGGTGACTACTTACCATATGCTCCTCTTACCTTTACTATAAAAATAAGTTTCGACATACGTAGGCGCATCACTGAAAGCGTTACCAAATGAGCGATTCGGATATTTATCACTCGCCTACCATTGGACGTGACGTCCCAAACGGGCAAGGCTGGCTGACAGTTCCGGCACGTAACCGTCGTGGCATGGCTTTGACTTAGCTCGACTCAGCATGTAGCGTAGCACACACTCAAATAATTCCTTTATTTAATTCTTTGACGCAGTCATAGCTCTTGTATATTTTCCGAAATATAAGCCTATATAAGTCTCCGATTGTACCTTACGTCATAAAACAACGATGACAAGACAAAAATATACTAAATCATTAGAACAGTTTCGCATATTTTATATTAATACATATTTATTTATTAAGGATCTCCAATAAAGGATATACACTTACGAGCACATTACATCGTAGAATAATGTTTTATTTATTTATTATATATGTATATAGACAATTAATATTTAACAAATTTCTTTATTAATTCTAATAAGTATGATTTTTGTTTAACTTATGAAAACAACTACAATTAAATGATAATCATTTTTATTTGTTGCAGATGCTGGACTTCCTGTAAGTAATAAAATTACGTATTTAATTAAATATATAACGAAGATATGGTCGTTATCTATAGGTACGTTCGTAGCAGGTATTCCAAAATATTACTACAAGCACTTGTTTTAAGTTTATACTTTATTTTGTATTTATTTATTTTGGAAAAAAACGGTATATTTTTATTAATTATAAGAAATATTTATAAAACTTAACTAACAAAGTTCCCAATTTTTCTTTAATATAATATGTTTTAATTTAAATAAGAAGACTTAAACACAAGTGAAATAAAAAAAAAATATAATTAACTTTTAGAGTAATATGCTTCGGAGTTATTAAAAAAATGCGATAAATTTTACAGTTGATTTTAAGCACTGGTGTTCTGCTCTACTGTCGAAGCCTTGTATTTAATGCCAACCATTCTTTTTTTTTTTTTATTCAAAACTCACTTGTCAAAGTCCCTGTCTAAACTCTTCAAAAAGATACCGGGCGCCCTTTAACCAGGTTATACTGGATTCTTTCCTACTAACACGAACATGCGGAAAATCAAAATAAAAATCTGGTTCATTGTAAATATATAGCTATATGGAAAAACATTAACTCATAAAATGACACATAAAAGAAACAGACACGAACAAAAAACACGTGAATATTGGTAAAAAAAATTTGTAACGGTAGCGGTACCGCGACATACAACTAGTAATTTTATCGATGTGTAACAACGACTTATGACAATAAAACTTTGTCGATTGTAAATATATTTTCAACATCTATCACGGTTAACTCCAGTCAATTTATTAGAAAAGTTTCTATTTGTTGAATTAGCTCTCGTTTGAACAATTCTTTGAACTTTATCTTCTTATTTCGAATCGAACGCTATTGATGAGATATATTGATGTAAAATATATTAGCATTCAAAATTGTCTGTATTTGAATTTAGAATATTGCTATGTAAGAATGTATGAAATGTAGTGTAATTTATGTAACGCGTTCCGCTGTATTGCCCGTTCGTCTTTTGAATAAATTTTCAGTCCATAAGGAAACGTGACTGACTACACTCGATGTCTTCTATTTAGGACGGAGTTATAAAGTAAAATTGCTATTATTTCATTTAATTTTGTATGAATAAATCCAGTTAAAATTTAAAAATAAAATATTGTATGTAAACTACTTTATATTTTCAAGGACTGTGTCTTGAACAAAAACGTTCATAATTTTTTCTTGATAGAATAAATTCACGATATGTCCTCTAATATTTACATACCGATCCATAGCCTACCAAATAAAATTAACTCAACTAACAATTATATTATTAATATATAGCATTTATATTATTAATGTATATTTATTAGTTAAGTCATATGAGCTCACAATTACTTACACTAAAATATTTGCGCCTTACTGTTGTTACAATGTTTATGCATTGCTTAGTTAAACACTCATTTCGCTCTTTCTGTCAATATTGATTTGACATTCGAAAGAAGAAGACACAGCATTGTTTAACTAATCATCCGTTATTGAAACTTAGTTTTACATTAAACTTGCTAAATGTAGTGATTAATTAAAATTGAACACATCAAGGAAGTAATACTAAAAGCATTCAAGAGTCGATGAGAAAAAATAAAATTGTATTAAAAACAGAAAATGTTCATATTGAAACAAGATATTATTTATCAATTAATATCAGTATCTTAAAATAACAGTATGCATGTACAGATAATCATTTTTTTTTCATAAATAAAAAACCCACGCTTAGAAGCGTATTATTTAGTTATTTATTGATACGCAATGCGTATTTATAAGACGAATAACCCTGTTTCGAATATTGATTTATGTGATCGAACATCAGAAATACCTCAATAATACAGTGGAGTGGCGTACGGGTACTTCAAAAAAAAACATTACAATATAAAACAAAGGAAAAGATATTTTGTACTCATACTAAGTAAATTAAAAATTTGTAATTTGCGTAAGTGTGGTGCAATAAGCTCCAAGATTTTTAACAAGAAAAATCACCGACAATTACCGACTGCCCAACTGTACCTTATAATATAATACCATTATTTAAATTGTATCAAAAACAAAAAATATTATCTCTAACACACAGATAACCAACGAAACAAAAATAATAATACAATATACTGGTAACCTTGACTGTTATAGAAATATTGAATTGAGAAATGAGAAATATTGAATTTTCCGGCCCCGCGAACAAACATAGCGTAGTTATTATCGATAGATGCTTTAATAATTCGATATCGATGTCGTCGAACCGGAAAACTAAGATTTACGCGAACCCATTTCAGTAGCTGCAAATGAAAGCTTTTTATTCAATACGAGAGGACATTTATTAACATTATGCAATTATAAATATAATAAACAAAATGAATGATAATCATTTATTTATTCAGAAAAAATAACAATAAATAATTATTATTCATATTTTGAAAAGGGCAATTGACAATATTTATTTATGACGAAAACGCTCAATTTTGATATTGGTAAATAAATTAATCAACTATATTATATAATCATTATGAATTATCTTAATTATTACCCTATGTTTATGTTAGTCTAAATTCAATCTGCGAAATTAAATTTATATGAAATAATATAATTATATTTTTTACTATTCTTTTATATTTATCTAAATGCTAGCAAAATTAATAAATCTAAACATACTCGGTAATTTAATAAACTGTAATCACTATGGGATGGCACTGACCCCAAGATAGGTGTATTCCTTATTTATGGTGTTTATGGTATGTATATTTGAATTTATGTACAAAAATTATTTCAATAAAGATTATTATTATATTAAATTAAAAAACTTCTACTAAAAATCTCCAATTTTTTTTTTTTTATTTTTTTTTTTTATTTGGGAAACAAACAGTAACATAATACACAAATATATGATTGAAAAAGATAATACAGATACCAATTAAGTTTCCACTTACAAATAATACAGAATTAGAGCAATTTGAATACAATGATATGAATTTAATTAAATATATTAATTAACTAATCTAACCTAATATAAAATCTGAAGAGAAAAGCATTTAATTAAAATAAAATAATGTTAACAATAATAAATTAATAAAAATACATCAAATTACATCCTCTTTAAAAGTAACTCTAATTACGATTATCTAAAACATTTTTAATTAATTCTTTAAAATAATTTAGTGAGGTTACAAATAAGTCAACACTAAAAGTATTTGTTATAGTTCCTACAAGATCGGAATATAAAACTGTTTTGTGTGAATTTGGTTCTTGTAGTAGGTACATCAAATAGACACTGGTGACGAGAACTTAGTCTGGGACATTTAAAATTTATGTTGTATAAAAGGTAAGGGGAGTCAACTAGATTCCTTATAACTTTAAATAAGAAAACCTGATCTCTCAATATGTGTCTGTCGGCCAAAGGTGATAAATTATAGGAACAAGAATAGGAAGCACTTTGTTGTACTTTAAACTCAAGGTGTTTAACAAATTTTTTTTGAACTTTCTCTAACTTGTCAGTGTAGATATTATATTGAGGATTCCAGATCACGGACCCATATTCGAGAATTGAGCGAACATATGCATTATATAAAATAATTAAAGTTTCCAAGCCTCTGAAGTCTTTGCCAATCCTGAGTACAAATCCAAGCACCCGATAAGCCTTTGCAACAGCATGGTTGATATGTGCATTAAATGTGAGTTTACTGTCGAGGTATATCCCCAAATCTCTCACCTCGGATACCCGTCATAGACTTATACCATTTAAGTGATAGCTGAATTCTATCGGTTTTCGTTTTCTCGAAAAATATATTATATTGCATTTATCAATGTTAAGAAGTAACTGGTTATCACAGCAATATTGAAATAATCTATTGAGGTCTTCTTGTAGATACAAACAGTCAGATTGTGATTCAACTTCGAGAAATATTTTCATATCATCAGCATACAAAAGTGTAGTCGAGTGCTTGATGATGCTCTGGACATCGTTAATAAATAAATTGAATAGTAATGGTCCGAGGTGAGAGCCCTGAGGAACACCTGAGGAAATCGGAACAAATGAGGAGCAGTAACCTCTTACCGCAACCGCCTGACTTCGATTTAATAAATAGGAAGAGAGCCAACGAAGCAGATCACCGTGTATACCGACCTCTTCCAATTTACGAACGAGAATTAAGTGTGAAATATTGGATTATAAAAAAGCTAAATATGCAAATTTTATCTTCAAATTAAGCATAGGTTTTTAATTTTTTATTTTACTTGAAGTTGGATAGACACTGCCGAATACAGATTATTCGCTCGCATTCTATCCGCATTCAATTCAAAAATTGATTTATAAAACTGTTTGATATTGAAACGTATTGCGATTGATATCACAAGTCTTCTCGATGCTTTTTTCTCTTGGCCTTTCAGAGATTTTTTTTATTTCACTAACATAATCCCGCAGATAATTTTAAATATACCAATAAAAAATACATTTGTTGAATTTTAAATCAATAATACTGAATGGAATAAATAAATTTTTAACTTATTAGTCAATAAGCAACGTTTAAGTTAGGCCGCTAATTCTAATTGCCATCTTTTAGTCGAACCAAGTCTGCCATATGTGTATCCCCCAAGCACCAAATCTTATAAAGAGATAGGACAGTACAATACCAGTCCTTGAAAGTACAATACCCCCGTACTGTACATTTCCTTTGTTAATATAATAACGATGGAACAATTATTTTCAATAAATCTGAGTCCATTGGACTATGTAAGTGAAATTTTTAATCAACCTTGAACTGATTCCGTCATTAAGATAAAAGCCGTCTTCTGTAATACAACATTATCTTCTAAACCTTCTAAAGTAAGTCTCAATGAATATATTAACTCGTCATCACCCGCATACCCCCAGCTAATCGTAAGATATACAAGATCTCGTTTCCAAAGACGGAGAGATATGTTAACTAAACAAACTTCTTGCGTTTACATTTTAGATTTATCCGATTGCGAGAAATGCTTCTCTATTTACTTAAAATGTATCATCAAATAAGTACGCTAATATTCGTTTGAAAACGTTTTCATCATAAAAATAGTAGAAGATTTAATTGATAACGTCATAAAAGTATTTTATGTACACAGAACTACATACAGAAGCGAGTTAACTTTAAGTGTTATTTTTAAGAGGTATTTATTTTTAATTACCAACTAACCACTAATGAGAAATTGGTATAATAAAGAGAACTTATTTTAATTTTAAAAAGTTATCAATTCGTGCTCTTACCTTTTTTAACTTTAATTCCGATATATTTTTAAAATAGTGCTTTTTCGCTGATTAGGTGTTCTAAATATTTAAATAATTATAATTTGATATAGAGCATCGTAAACTTTTCCATGTTTTTCTTGAAATTTATATTGAAGCAAATTCTTAAATTGATTTTTATTTCATTCAAAATCTTTGGAATTTTATTATTCTTTATTAATTCTCACGGTTTATTTATTTTATTTATTGCACGGTTATTTCGCTATAAAATAAACCATCTACATTCTTATATATTTATTATTCTTAGAACTCAGTGCTCGTATTTAAAGCACAAAATATAGGAATACTCCGGTCTTACAAATCTCTTCTCGGTCTCTCAAGATCATCTTGAAATATCTGATTCGGCAAAACACAATACAAGCCGTACTTGAAACAATCTGCCCCGTTCGATATTCTTATAAGCAGTAAAATTGTATTGTACAATTTTATATCGCAAGACAAAAAAATACCTGAAGAAAAATTAGGAAGTAGCTTGTAGCCCACAGCTGGGCTAAGGGTCACGTGTTATTTCCTTACACCGCAGAGCACAAGATAAATTACAAACACAAATTGAGCACATGAAAATTCAGTGAATCGTTTAAAATTCATGTGTTCTAACCATAAAACAATCTCGAGCTAACTGAAAAAAAACAAGGGTGAGTGAGCCAGGTAATTACAAGCACAAGGGCATAACATCTTAGTTCCCATGGTTAGTTGAAGCATTAACTATGTAAGCGATGGTTAACCTTTCTTACAATGCCAATGTCTATGGTCGTTGGTGACCACTTACCATCAGGTGGCCCATATGCTCGTCCGCCTTCCTATTCTATATTTAAAAAAATAAAACAATATCTGGGATCCTTATATCCAGGGACAAGATCATAGATCGAGCATGCATTGCTAATATTAACTTTCTGTATGCACAAAATTATTTTATATGAGACACTAAACTATTATTACAATAAACTGATCATTAACGGAATATTTACGGGACGAATCAATAAACATTGATTTTTATATAAAAAGTTTCTAAGCAAACAATAACTCATTTAAAATGCAATTTCATACACAATAATAAGAAAATGGATATTTTTATAAAATAAATTTCCAATAAGAAAGATTTTATATAGTTTAGGAATTATAAAAGGAGTCTGTCATTTTCAGTGTTTCCGTTAAGTAAAATGCTTTCAGCGTCACAAAATAAGAAAGATAAAATCAATGTTTAACGAGAACATGTTTGATGCGGGTATGGGGCGCACAAAGTTATGTAATATACCTAAATATAAGTACGATTTCATACAATGGTTGAAAGGAGACAAGTAGGGTCATACTCGCAGTATGACAGCTCCATCGAACCAGGGCATAATCCATAACATTAGAGCATACCTTTGTAAGGAAATTCATAAATTTTATAAAGCTATCTCATATTCTGTAGTCAAATATATTGAGCCGAGATTTCCCAGTGGTTTTGAAACAGGAATCTTAGCCGTAGATTGGAGGTTCAAACCCAGGCAAACGCCACTGAATTTAACTTAATTCCATTTGTTCAATTTGTGTTCATTTTTATCGTGTTTGGTGGTGAAGAAAAAGCGCAGATTGTTTCCAAAGACGTGTTTTTCAATAACTTAGATAAATTTATAACGTTATTATTATAAATAAATTAAAATAATGCCATAAATAATTATGTTACGTTTTATGTTATAACACAACCGAACCAAACAGATAATATAAATTATTTTTTTCTATTTTAATAAGCCACCCGCGAAAAGAGTTCAGGAGAATGTCCAAAGGGAGGGAGTATAAACACTGGTATTTTCCAGACTCCGGACAGCCACTGATAATTACGAAGAGAATTTAAAATGCCCCACATTTATTTATTTTTGTAATAAGATGTATACAATTTACAATAAATTTTAAAGTTACTAGTAGTAGAACGCGGTTTTATATTATAAGCATTCAAAGAGCAAAGTCAGGTTTACTAGCTAGTAATCTTAAAATATTTACAGGTTATTTGTGAAGACACTTATAATTACCGTTTATGCTAGTAAGTACCATAAAAACACATAACAATTTATATATGTAGTTGTTATATTTGATGGAATTTGAAAAACTGCAAGAGGCGAACTGATAGAGATAACCTTGATAAATTTGTGTTGTTTTCCGTAACAGCCTGTGAATATCCCACTGCTGGGCTAAAGGCCTCCTCTCCACTTTTTGAGGAGAAGGTTTGGAGCTTATTCCACCACGCTGCTCCAATGCGGGTTGGTGGAATACACATGTGGCAGAATTTCAGTGAAATTAGACACATGCAGGTTTCCTCACGATGTTTTCCTTCACCGTAAAGCACAAGATGAATTATAATCACAAATCACAAATTAAGCACATGAAAATTCAGTGGTGCTTACCCGGGTTTGAACCCACGATCATCGGTTAGGATTCACGCGTTCTTACTACTGGGCCATCTCGGCTTATTGTGTTGTTTATGTTGTTTTAAATTGTAAGTTTCAATTTTTTTATATAATTCTTAATAATATGGTCTTTACTTTACCCCTAACTTAAGTCTAGTACTTTGTTAAGTCGTGAAAGAGTAACAAACAAACTCACTTTCGCACCTCTAATATTATTTTTAATTAGGTTATTTTTTTAATTTACATACGTCTACCATACAATACAAGTAAAAAAAATAGCTACTGTACAAATCATGACCACGTGGAATGGTTGCAAGAATGCTAGCAGCATATCCGTTTTGAATCGCAATTCCGATCATGTTTTAATTTTATATCGTGGTGCGTTTTCTTTGTTCTCATTTTTCTGTTAAGCTTACATAACTTGTAAGAACATTAAATATGTAATTTAACTGTTTTTTTATTTGTCATATAAGAATAAATTCTATTCTCATACATATTGGTGATCAACTAAAATAAAAAGAGAATTACTGACAAGGAGCAGCTTGCATGTTATACAGGCCTGCCGTTCGTACTTTATGAATTGCAATGCAGTGAAAACTTTGAAAGCACCTGACGGAGTCAAATGAAAGTACGAAGTTCAATTCAATTGATGTTGTCTCTTCTATTAATTTGTTCTGATACGTGCAATCCTATTTAATTGAAAATATTTGATCGTGATAATTAATAAATAATGTTTAGTTAAAATGTCATATGTCCTTAAATAGCAAACCTTTAAACTATCCTTTTTAACCTAAAATTAAGATCTAAATTCGTTCTTGTTTCTTTGTGTTGGATACATTTAGTGTAGATTAAAGGTGATCCCATGTGAATATAATTGGTATTGGACATTGTGGTTTTTGTTTGAGCAGTATGTGCTGGCATTTTATTTTATTTTATATATTATTTTAAAGAACGGCCTTGGTTAGTAGCTTTATAATTAATTTATCTTGTAAAATTTTAATTCAAATGTACTTACAAGACTTGAATAAAGTACATTTTGATCGTATTTTTGGTACTGTATCGGCATATATATTATTTCTATTGATGACTGAAAGCTTCTGTGGTTTCACTTAAGATATTATTGTATTACTCGTACATATTTCATGCAAGATTATTCTACTCCATAGAGTCTTATCTGAAAGAATTATATCTTATAATTTACAAATATGAATCTTAAAATAATTCGTTGATAGTTTATTAAAAACAAACAAGTAAATGAAACACAAAAAATAAATGCTTTTGCGATATTTTTACAAATGTCAAAAAGTCCCATGCACAATCCGGTCCGAGTCCGGACAATTAATGGAAAAATGCGAGCACACTACGCCAAGTGAAGCGTCGCCATAAGAGTTTTTTTTCCAAACATTCATAGCAAATATTAAAACATTCACGCGAGAACGAATATTCATGTTCAATTTTATTACTTCAAAAATCCACATGCACACAAAGGGATAGAATATTTTTTAGTAATTTTTGCCGCATGCTTGTAGCAATAGAAATAAAACATGTTACAAGCTGTGTTTTCCCGCGCGTGGTTTCATATGAAGTCGATTCGTTTTAGTTCTAAATGAAAAATGGTCTGAAATTCTGCAATGAAACAATCGTATATGCTTTTGTATTTTTATATCCTTATTTAAAATGAATATTATATAAATATGTCTGCCTCGTTGGTCCAGTGACTAGTATATAAGGCCAAGATCCTGAGTTCAAGCCAGACCAATAAAAGGAGGATATTGGGTTTTTCCGTTGAGAGTTCTCAGTAGCAGCCCAGAGTCTTGAAGCTAGCTTCGGTCAGGAGGAAATCACATATTTAAACAGTATTAAACTTTAACCACTTAATAACATATATTTCGTATTTCTTGCCAAGCCTTTATTTAACTTCACATTTAAGATGTGTGGGTTTTGACAATACAATTTTTTTTATAGAATAGGAAGGTGGACGAGCATATGGGCCACCTGATGGTAAGTGATCACCAAACGCCCTTAGACATTGGCATTGTAAGAAATGTCAACCATCGCTTACATACTCAATGCGCCACCAACCTTGGGAACTAAGATTTTATGTCCCTTGTGCCTGTAATTACACTGGCTGATTCACCCTTCAAACCGCAACACAACAATAACAAGTACTGCTGTTTTGCGGTAGAATATCGGATGAGTGGGTGGTACCTACCCAGACGAACTTGCACAAAGCCCAACCAACAGTACCACCAGTATATACAGTGTCCGAACCGGTGGTAGCGCTTGACGATTCATAAGTACTTTTAAAAGTCTATTTGAATACAAAATATTTTGATTTTCATTAAGAAAAGTATACTAAGGTTTAGTTATTTTAGTACCAGAATGAAATATAAGCTTGTTTTTAAAATGCATTTTATTGTTATTATATACGTTTTATAAAATCAACTTCAATTTATCTAATTAAATATTTATATATATTTTAACCACTCGGTTTGAATAATAAGCATACAATTATCAAGTTAATTAAAATTCTATTCAATTATTTCCGCTTGCACTCCATCACTTCTATCACATTAATCGAATAGGGAACAAACTGGCTTCGTACCCACCGGGTAGCAAAGCGTATTGGTCCCTAGCTAAATCGGTCGAAGCGTATTTTTGTCGCCCTTCACTGCCTCCCCTTCAGATGCCTGACGGGACGCTAGCTCACACCGCTGAAGAGAAAGCAAATCTGTTTGCGTCTTTATTTGTAGAGTC
Source organism: Nymphalis io (assembly GCF_905147045.1). NCBI lineage: Eukaryota > Metazoa > Arthropoda > Insecta > Lepidoptera > Nymphalidae > Nymphalis > Nymphalis io. Next base: position 6,187,307 of record NC_065904.1, read on the forward strand.
TTCACGTCTTACCGCCGCGGTCGGTAGCGCGACATTTCCAGCAACACCTAGCGCCGACACTCACATGAGTGATATACACATTCGGCAAAAGGAAGTTCGCAAAATGCTACGCAGTCTTGACGTGAACAAGGCTAGCGGACCTGATGGCATTCCAACAACTAAATACTAGGCTCTAGGCTATGGCTATTGGAAGCCAATGACCTTCTCAGTGACCGACAGTACGGACTTCGCCAAAATCGGTCCACTGGTGATCTTCTGGTGTACGTCATACACATCTGGAGCTAGGCCATCGAGAAACATGGAGAGGCACTTGCTATTTCTTTGGATATCTCGAAGGCCTTTGACAGGGTTTGGCACAATGGCCTTATCAGCAAGCTTCCTGCATATGGCCTGCCTGCTAGCCTTTGTGCGTGGATTTTAGACTTCCTTAGGAACCGATCGTTACAAGTGGTGGTTGGTTGGCCAATCGTCGGATTAAATGGCTATAAATGCCGGTGTTCCCCAGGGGTCAGTGCTCTCGGTGACAATATTTCCGCTGCACATCATTAATCTGCTGATTCCTGGTATCCATGGGTACGCAGATGACTGAGAGCTACAGGTCCAACGCGCGAGCTAGTAAGGTCTTAATTCAGGCCAAGATATATTATAAGATATATTTGTCGAAGTAGAGGCCTCTAGACTGTTTTTAAAAAGCATATTCACCACTCTTACTCATATTAAACTAATAATTTGTACGTGTTTTAAATCTCAAACAGTAAAACTAATTATAGCATGTAAATTAACAGTTTTAAACAAAACCACTTATTTATTTATACTAAATAAAATAGTACACAAGTATTTACAAAATGAAAATGATAAAGAAGAAATAAAGCTAATTTCATAAGTTTTTCTTATAATAACACAAATCGTAAATAATAGAAAACAGAAAGTAATACGTAACTTATTATATTATATTATACAGCGCGTCCGCCCCGGTGAGCCGCTCGTTCCGTTCCCTCTCGCAACCAGCCTTACTCTAATGTGGCATCGGCCCTTTTTTACCGACGCGGACTGTTTTACCTGAGAGCTACCCACCTAGCGCCGCTAGCGTATATAGATATGACTTAAAATAATTTGGCAACTCTCAAGTACTAATTTAACAAATTAATAAGAAGTAATTATTTCTAAAATCGCCTTATAACATTTACTAATTATTTAAATTATAAAGTTACCGTTATTATAATATTAAACACTTCTTATTCACTACTCCTAGATGGCGTTTGAGCGCCATCTAGAATTAAATAACAGAATTACAAATAAATAGTCAACTCGATTAAAAACATATTTAGAACTGTAATAAAGTTAAATATGTAAACTAATATTAAACTATTAACATTTATGACGATTCACGCATACACAACTCACAAAATCATCAATCACATAGTTATGTGTTTATAATCAACTAGATAATTACATACATTACAATAATGATTACACAATTATTAAAGCTTGAATAACTATGTTTTAAATTGTTTTAATTATAGCAAGCGCGACATAAAATCATGTTTGCGTCGATACGGCCATTCTGATGAACAGTGCGTGCTCGGCACTTGTTTACACCTGTAACAAGAAATATTAGTAATTTGAAAAGCGTATCTGTGATACGTTATTAGTAATAAATTTAAGTATTCATGTTGAATTATTATAATTAATAATTTGTGATACTGCTTCACGTCTCGTTACACCAGCGATAAATACATAATTTATTATATTAGGATTTATCTGTCATTGGTATTACTGAACGTCTCACTACGTCAGCAATTTAGTTTTTAGTCATAGTAACAGTTATGTCATTTGTAGTTGTAGTCAAATTTTTTATCATTGTACGTCTCAATACGCCAACAATATATTTTTATTAAGGTGGAAAGGTTGATGCTGTGCTCTGGGCGGTCCTGTGCGCCGTGGTACACAGAGGCTCTAAAGGAATAGTGAAAGGGTGATGCTGGGGTCAAGGCCTTATTTTATGACCGTGGTCCCCAGAGGCTCGGAAACAATTGGGTTGATGCTGTGCTCTGGGCGGTCCTGTGCGCCGTGGTACACAGAGGCTCTAAAGTAATAGTGTAAGATTGATGCTGGGGTCTAGGCCTTATTTTTATGACCGTGGTCCTCAGAGGCTCTGAAAAATATTCATGTAGTAAGGACGTAAAGCAGGTTTTAACAGTAATATTTATGATGGTGTTCATGTTTAACTATTGTAACATCTCATTATGTTAACAATTACGTTTAATTAGGTATTTACGTTTTATTACAATTCAATTAAATATAAACAAAGAGCCAAATACTTCTTACCGGTTAATTGTGGTGGAGCTAGTCGGCTGTTTTGTCTAGGGCATTCTCGTGTAATGTGGAAGCTTGTGGTTCGTGGCTGGCGGCTTCTGATCTAGCAGTGTGCTGTTGGAGGTCATCAGATGCGCTCGCATCGCTATCATTTGTGTCCGCCGATACGGTTGCCTGCTGACCCGGTTGCGGTACTCGGCGAAGCTGGTCGTGGGCTACTTTTCTCGGCCGGCCTTGTCCTACCACCTTTTTTTACTATGTAGCGATCGTTATCTAGAACTCGGCAAACCTCGTACGGTTCACTGAATTTTAGATCAAGGGACGTTTGATTACGAGGGTTATTTTTAATTAATACGTAGTCACCTCTTTGATATCTGTGAATCCTTGCTTTGTTTTTGTCAAAGCGTTCTTTTTCTTTTTTAGCCTCTACTATCATTTTCTGAGTTATATATGCTGATATAATCGGTCAATATCGATGCTTTGCTCTTCTATATTTACCAGACTTATGAGTTCGGGCGGGACGCAGTGTTTCCGACGAGTGAGTAGAGTAAGCAATGCAGTACCTGTAGCGCGACGCGGGGTACAATTTAGAGCTAACTGTAGCCGTGGAGTACCGGCTTAGAATAGTACTCCCCCAATCTCATCCCGTGGGTGTCGTAAGAGGCGACTGAGGGACGGGGAAAAGGGGGGATGGGCAGCAGCGTCCCCCCTCCCATAAACATCTTACCCCCTACTGCGCTCGCCAACACGCCTGCCCAGCGCGGCGAGTATGGGCAAACCACCTCCCTAAATGCCAGATGCGCCCAAAAAAAGGCCCCCAGTTACCGGCAAGCCCGCTAGGCCCGACCAAGGTAGCGGTCGCGGTATCGGCAGGGCAGGGGGTGCTAAGAATCACCGGTTCACGGCAGGCTACCGTATAAAACGACTGAAAATGGCAACGTATAATGGACGCTCGATGAGGCTGGACCATCACCTCGCCGAATTAGAAGTAGAGTTAAGTCATATAAACTGGCATATACTGGGGTTATCTGAAGTCCGAAGACAGGGGGAGGACACGATAACTCTAGAGTCCGGTAACTTACTCTACTTCCGCGAAGGTGATAACCTCTCCCAGGGTGGTGTCGGTTTTCTAGTCAAAAAGGATCTCATTAGCAGCATTGTGGAAATCAGTAGTGTGTCGAACCGGGTAGCGTACCTTGTCCTAAAACTTTCCGACAGGTACTCCCTGAAGGTTGTACAGGTATATGCGCCAACTTCGACATACTCTGATGATGTGGTCGAAGCGATGTACGAGGACATCGCAAAGGCCCTCAACGACACCTCGAGGGCCCACTACAATGTTGTTATGGGAGACTTTAATGCTAAAGTGGGAGTACAAGATAGCGGTGAATCGAAAGTCGGACCTTACGGCTTGGGCTGCAGAAATCACAGGGGGCAAATGCTGGTAAACTTCCTCGAAGCGCAGGGGCTTTTTTTGATGAATTCTTTCTTTCAAAAGAAGCCTCAGAGGAGGTGGACCTGGCGAAGCCCCGATAACGTGACAAGGAACGAGATAGACTTTATCATCTCGAATAAAAGGCACATATTTAGAGATGTTTCAGTGATCAACAGGTTTAATACCGGAAGTGATCACCGCTTGGTTCGAGGCACTCTAAATATCAACTTAAAAGCCGAAAGATCGAGAATGATGAGGTCTACTCTCCGACCTACCATGCTCCAAGCTGCTCAAGGCTCCGAAAAGTTCCAAATGGAACTTCAAAATCAATTCACCGCGTTGGAAACCATAAGCAGCATTGATGAGAGAACCGACACGCTGGTCAAAATACTGCAAAACACATCCCGCAAGTGTTTTCCGCCACAGAGAAGAGACAACGCACCAAAACTCTCTGCTGAGACACTCGAGCTCATGAGAAAACGACGAGAACTACCATCGTTTTTGTCAGATAAGGCCTTAAACCGAACAATAAAAACGCTGACGCGACGCGATCTCCGACGCTCCAATACCCGTGCCATCAAGGCTGCGATTGAGCAAAATCGGGGATCGAAAGTGTTCGCTCGCAAGTTTGGGAGGCCGCGTCTGACAAAACTTAAAACTGAAAATGGTGGGGTCGTTACCTCTAGGCCTGAGATTATCGGAGAAGTAGAGAGGTTTTATGGGCAGTTGTTCTCTTCAAGATCGGATAAACCCATGGGAATCAGTATTGATGACCAGCGCGCCCCTCTTATGCGCCATTACTCCGAGGAGCTCCCGGTCGTTGACCAAGGAGAGATTAGGGCGGCTCTAGAACAGCTTAAAAACAACAAATCTCCGGGAGATGACGGAATCACAACAGAGTTGCTTAAGGCAGGCGGGACTCCGGTCCTGAAAGAGCTAGCAAGCCTCTTTAATTCCGTCATCCAACATGGCAAGACCCCGGAAACGTGGAGCGGGAGTGAGGTGGTACTGTTTTTCAAGAAAGGTGATAAAACCCTCTTGAAAAACTACAGACCAATCTCCCTCCTGAGTCACGTGTATAAGCTGTTCTCAAGAGTCGTCACGAACCGTCTCGCCAGACGACTTGACGAGTTCCAGCCCCCAGAGCAAGCCGGCTTTCGATCAGGCTACAGCACCGTGGACCACATCCATACTGTTCGGCAGATTGTGCAGAAGACCGAAGAGTACAATCAGCCGCTGTGTATGGCATTTGTGGACTACGAGAAAGCCTTCGACTCCATCGAAACCTGGGCAGTGCTCGACTCATTGCAGAGATGTCATATCGATTGGAGATATATCGAGGTACTGAGATGTCTGTACAACGCCGCTACAATGACTGTCCACATCCAGGACTGTAAGACGAAGGCGATCCAATTGCGCAGAGGGGTGAGACAGGGGGATGTAATATCCCCGAAACTGTTCACCAACGCGTTGGAAGACGTTTTCAAAACGCTGGATTGGACTAGGTATGGAGTCAATGTAAACGGCGAGTACATCTCACACCTTCGATTTGCCGACGATATCGTCATCATAGCAGAGTCGCTGGAACAACTCACCGAAATGCTGCGTAGCCTAGGCGAGTCATCCCGGTGTGTCGGTCTCGGCATGAACTTGGACAAGACCAAGGTCATGTTCAATAGGCATGTCGTGCCGGGACCGATATACGTCGAGGGCAAACCTCTCGAAGTTGTTAGTGAATATACCTACCTAGGACAGATTATACAAATCGGTAGGAACAACTTCGAGAAGGAAGCCGATCGAAGAATTCGCTTGGGATGGGCAGCATTTGGCAACCTTCGTCAAGTCCTCAAGTCGTCTATACCGCAATGTTTGAAGACGAAAGTCTTCAACCAATGCGTCTTACCTGCCATGACATACGGTGCCGAAACGTGGACACTAACTGCGGGACTAGTCCACAAATTCAAAGTCGCTCAGCGTGCTATGGAGCGAGCTATGCTCAGAGTATCTTTGAAGGATAAGATCAGAAATGAGATTATCCGGAAAAGAACCGGAGTCACCGACATAGCTTGCAAAATTAGCAGGCTGAAGTGGCAGTGGGCTGGTCACGTATGTCGTAGGACCGATGGCCGTTGGAGCAGACGAGTCCTAGAGTGGAGACCGCGAATCGGCAAGCGCAGCGTAGGGCGCCCTCCAGCCAGGTGGACCGACGACCTTAAGAAGGTGGCGGGCACCAACTGGATGCGGAAGGCGGAGGACAGGGAGCTTTGGCGCACCTTGGGAGAGGCCTATGTTCAGCAGTGGACAACGATTGGCTGTTGATTGATTGATTGATTGTAGGCTGTCTATAGCTGTATGCCATAATTTGGTTTCATATTTTCTTATCATAATAAGGCCGTTCTTTAACACGCCCATGACCCGTTCCACTTGCCCGTTTGCTCGGCTTATTCCTGGCGCTATTGTATGTATGTTTATGTTGTATTGTTCACAATAATTTTTGAAGTCTCCCAGAAATTCGCGCCCGCCATCGACAACTATCCGTGCCGGTGTACCAAATAAGTGTATCGTACGTTTTAAGGCTGTTAACGTACTCTGCGGATTTTTATTTGCAGCGTGATATAAAAGGACGTACTTACTGAAGGCGTCAATTGTTACTATGACGTAGTCATAGGTAGTGCCTAGTTTACCAGTTATATCCATATGTATGGTTTCGAAAGCAGTTGAAGGTTTAGGTATAGGGTGAAGTTGTGCTTGTATAGCGCCCGACATACCTTTCCATGTTTTACACGTTCTCACCACGGTATTCATAGTGTCGAACCAATAAGTCTCTTTGATTTTATGTAAGGTCTTTTCCCATCCAGTGTGTTTCAATGCATTATGAAAGCTGTTTATAGGCTCCATTGAAATGCCTTGGGTACTACTACAGCTTGTTGCGGCCCCAGTGTTGGATCATCCCAAACCTTCATAAGAACGTCGTCTTTCAAGGCGTAACCGGGAACTTCTTGTTTCTGCAGAATTTTATCAATTTTAGGTCGTATTACAGGATCATGGTGTTGTTCTACTTTTAACCAATCTAAATCATTAGTCATTATATTAACATTTATCGTACCTGGATTTCGGCTAAAGAAATCAGCATGTTGAAGTGTTTGTCCTTTTCGGTACTCAATTTCCAAATGATAGTTTTGGAGGAACGCCCACCAGCGGTATACTCGAGGAAGAAGCTCTTTCTTATGTTTAGATGCTTTAAGAGCATTGCCATCTGTAACCACTGTGAAATTACGGCCGTACAAATACTGGCAGAAATGTTTGACAGCTCTCACCACTGCGAGCGTTTCGAGCTCGTATGAATGGTACCGGCTCTCAGCGTCCGTAGTGCGCATGCTCATGTAGGCAACAGCATGCCGGCGTAAGTCGATCAGCTGGACGAGGACGGCTCCATATCCGATGTTGCTGGCGTCGGTGTGTAGTTCAATGGGGTATTCTTCCTGGAATATTGACAATACGGGACGTCAGATACGGAATTATAGTATTACGTGCCTCTTCATACGCTCGTTCCATTCCCATTTAACGTTTTGTTTGGTTAACTCGTATAAAGGTAACATTATGCGGGAAAAATCGGGAATGAAACGCCGAAAATAGCCAGCTAGACCACTAAACTGTCTAACTTGCTTTACACTTGTGGGCACAGGAGCTTTTAAAAGAGCTTGAACTTTACGAGGACTAGGTCTAACTTTTCCGTCAGTTATTATGTTCCTGAGGTATTCAATAGAACGCTTTAAAAACGCAGACTTCTCTATATTAATAGAAAAGCCTGCCTTTTCCAGTGCCTAATAGAAATTTGGCAACTCCTTTCTTTGTCGCACTTCCAAAAAATGGAATTCCTTACCAGCTCACGTGTTCCCCTCCTCTTACAACCCGGGTTCCTTCAAACGAGGCGTGAAGAGGCATCTTGCGGGCCGGCAAGGCGAAGGCGGCTAGTGCAGAACGTTTTTCCCGTCTGTACTGGCCGTCGTCGCGTTTGGACTCTACTACCACTTACCATCAGGTGGAGTAGAGTCATTTGCCCTCCCGGCGAATATAAAAAAAAAAAAAAGTGCCATGCGAATTCTTTCTATATGGGAAATTCCCTCTTCAAAGTTAATGCATTTACTCAGGTCGTCATCTACGTAAACTTGAGCAATGCCTGCACTTCCCAAGAGATGTTGTAGTGCTCTATTAATGCATCGTTAGTATACAGAGCACGCATTGCTCAAACCAAATGGCATTGTAAGATATTCGTACAATCCATCAGGCGTGACAAATGCCGTTTTCTCTATAGGCTGTTCAGAGATAGGGATCTGATGAAATTCCGCATCCTTATCTTAAGTAGTACATATATTAATGTCCATTTGTCAATTGGTCAATTTGGTCAAAAATTAAAGGAAGTAGATAATGATCTCTGAGCGTATTCGAGTTTAATTCGCGGTAATCGACACATAATCTGTCATCTCAATTTTTCTTTTTAACGAGAATAATACGACTCGAGTACGGAGATACACTTTCCCTTATTATATAATATTATTTTCGAGCAGTTCTTTAATAATATTCTGCACATTTTCGCGTTCCGCGGGACTTAAACGATAGGGTCTACATTCGACATACTTTTTGGTATCTTTCAAGCGTATTTCTAATTGTCCGGTATTAACGCGTGTTTTAGAAAACCCTCGAATAAAAAGATGTGAATATTTGTTTAATAAACCACGTAATCGATTGATTTCGTCATCGTTTGTAAGATCGCAGTCAAGTGTATCGAAAATTGAGTTATTTGACTGTATGTGCATTACTGTACATTGACGAACTAACTTGGCACCCGATGCAGTTACTAAAACGTTAAGGGAAGAATTATTAATTAAATCCATACCTATTAAGATTTTTGAAGTCATGTCACAATCTGGTACAACAAAGAATTTAAGTTCAACGTTTACGTCATCTATATACGCTAAATTTCGGCTCTTTTATTGAGTCCAAAGCCCAAATAGCCGCCCGAAAGCTTGGTATCGTCTCCAAGGTGAGACGTTACTTTACTCCAGAACAACTGCTCAGCTTATACAAAGCACAAGTGAGGTCTTGTATGGAGTACTGCTCTCACCTTTGGGATAGCTCTGCTAAGCACCACCTTCGGGCTCTAGAGTTGATTGAGAAGCGTGCCAGGAGGCTGATAGGAGACGACACATTGGTCGAGTCTAGACTCCAAAGTCTCGAACATCGACGTGTGGTTGCATCGCTTTCAGTCTTCTATCGGATACATTTAGAAGAATGTGCGCAGGAATTACATGATCTAATTCCTTCCGCCCCCTTTTACTATCGAACGGACATGCAAACGCGACCAAAGCGCCATAGGTACACAGTGGAACTTCCCCGCTTACGTACGAAGCGCATTGAATCCATATTTATTATTCGCACTGCGAAACTGTGGAATGCTTTGTCTGAGTCCATATTTCCTGATAGATACAATGTTGGTGTCTTCAAATCCAGAGTACACGGGTTCCTTCTGGGCAGGCGCGCTCCATCCTAGGCCGTGACTATGCTTAAGATCAGGCAAGTCAACGGTCAAGCGCTTGTCTATTAACTGTAAAAAAAAACAATATTATTAGTTATTCAAAAGGCACTTTTTAACAAAGGTGAAGCTTAGTTTTCGCATTTAGGTAAATAAACAATAACCCGGTATATATTGTATGAAGAGATTACTAAGTTTTTACCACCTTACCTACCGCTAAATAACAATACTTTGTAATGTTGTATTACAGTTTAATGTGAGTCATAGTAACTACAGAAGAGGTACATAACATCTTAGTTCCCAAGGTGGTGACGCTTTGGCGATGTAGGGAACGGTTAATATTTCTTGCAGCACCAATGTCTATGGGTGATGGTGACTTACTTACTACCATATGGCCCAAAATACAGTTAATTTTCTCGTATCTGTAAACCTAAAATTTATTGTTACGAGATAAACAGATTACTGTGTAAATATTATGTCCACATTTAATTACTTTACCGCTGTAAATCATATTTCTCTAACCGGATCTAATTAACCGAATCTGTACTTCCGTCTTCTCACACAATTAGGTTAAGCTGTTAAGATGTATGTACATAGCATAACACAACCTAAGACTACATTTCTAACCCGTTTCCTACATTGCATACATTAAAATTAAGTAAGCGTAGAGTGAAATATATGTAAAAAGCTGCGTTTATTTCACTGGTTTGTTGTTGTATTATTTTACTTGGCTATCAATAAGATACAGTACATTCAATGAATTAATTTTATTTATAATTTGAATAAAATTGATAATTATAAATTTAAATTATATATTATTTAATTTACTATAAATAATAATAACATAGTTTCTTTCCTTTAAAACAAAACTTGGCCTGACCAAATAACGGTATAATATTAATATGTATATTCTAATTTAAACCAATAGTAGATTAACGTATGCTACGTTCAATTTAATTATAAAGATAAAAAATATTTAAATTACAAGTTTTTTTAAAAAAACGCCATAAAAATCATAGTTAGGATTTAGTATCAACGAATTTTTAATGTGAAACATGATAAAAAGTTTGCGTTCAAAATTATGTTTTAAAAACTACTATTTCAGTAACTTACTTTTGGAATCTGTGACGTAGATTATGAAGAAATTTTGTTCGTTTAAAAATGTTTTAATTGGGTTTTTCTTTTTAATTGGTTACCGAAAATTAACTTTGTTTTTGTTTACACACTTTATTTTAATTAAAATTTCTGTTGTTGGTATAAGCAAATGATATTCCAATTAAAAACAGGATTATAATATGGAACGTACTAATTAAATTACTATTGAACTATAAACAGATATAAATTTATCGTATATTTTGAACTCTAAATTGTATATTGGTGGGCTTTGCAGTTGAAATATTTGGACCTTGGAGTAATAGCAAAAAATCCTTTACAAAACATTTTGCCCTGTCTGCTCCGTATAATTGGTTCAATTTCACTCAGAGAATCGGAAATGCAATTCAATGGGAAAATGAGTGCCACCATTCCCCGCGGTCAGGATTTATACAGTAGCTACTTTAATTGTTGGTTACTTGAATTGTTGGTTTCCATCAAACCTCATTGGAGTAGCGTGGTGAAATAAGCTCCCAACCTTCTCCTCAAAAAAGAAGGCCTTAGCCCAGCAGTGGGACATTTACAGGCTGTTACCATACTTTAATTGTGATTAAAGTATAGTTATTTAAGTTATCAATGTAATCAATAATGTGTTATAGACGATTTCAGCCATGGCGGCCAATCTCAAGACAGACTAGCCAACTGCGCATGACATATTATAGTTCACAAGTGTGTGCGCATACACAGGTGCACTCTCTATTTTCTAACTCTCATAATCCGATGGGACGGCAATTCGACAGGCCCGGAAAGAGTTCAGGCGCAGCACCAACGGCTTTAAGTGTCAATCCATTCGGCCACCAGCCTTAGAAACAAAGATATTACGTCTCTCGTACCAGTAGTTGCAATGGCTCATTTACCCTTTAAATCGAAACCCAATAATACTAAGTTGATATTTAACACCTTGCGGGCCTTGCACAAAGCCCTACCACTTATAAGATATTAAAAATAATTAGTGGTTTTCTTATTTATAAGTATTTGTGTTCCTTGAAATAAAATAAAACAAAATACTTACAAGCTACTAATAAAATGTAAACAGCAACGCATTAAATATTTTATGGTTCTTGAAAATTCCTTATGGAATCGTAATACGACTGTAGGACGTAACAAGGACTTCGGTTTTTTCGCGAACATAAAAGGCAAGCGGCGCCGTTTGATTTATTTACTTACTAACCCATAATCTCTTTTGTCACCAACTCGCCAAAAATTACGAACAATCTTAGTCTTCATTCGCATATTTTACGTCAAAAATCGGATTGCTTAAGTTTTAAAGGTAATTTTCCATTTCTTGCAGCCGGTCCGATTTCTATAACAACTCAACAATCGATTATGTGGCTCAATAGGGATTTGTATAATATTATGTACGTACGTCATGTCTAATATATTGAGATTAAATAATTAATTCAATTTATTTTATATGAATCATTCGTTATTGCCAATGAATCGATACCGAAAATTATCAGCAGTTTTGGGCTAACGAACAAATTGACATAAACATAAAATAAAAACAATTAACCACTTCACGTCTATGTAATTCTGTCATATAAATCCTACCCGTAAGCCTTATTTTTAAGATAGGAAGACCTATATCTGGTCAGTAGGACATTTCCGATGACGCACAAAAAAGAAAATAAATATCAGTACGTGTGAAATAATAAATACCCACTATACACTGTTTTTACCGTGCAAATTTTGAGTGCGTTTGTGTTCACGCTGGGTTCGCAGATTGCAAACAATGACAGACATAAATACCGACTCGGAATAGAGGAACAAGATGCGATGGAGCGTGAAAAGCGTGAACATATGCGAAAACCACAAACATTCGCTTTCGTGCCGTTTCATGACGCCGATCATGACGCAAATGTGGAGGCAGTATTAATAGCATTAACATAATAATATGTTATCAATCACATTAACATACTAAACAAATAAAACTCGTCTTTAATATCTCTATATATAGAAATATTTCCGGAATATATTTCTATTACATTTGAAAAACCATTTTAAGGTATTAGTGAATACGTAGAGGATTAAATCTTGCTTTATAATACGCTAATTTTGTCAAATATAAAATCCCCGATACAAAATTTTAAAATATATATAAATAGTTATTATTATTTTTGTTTCATGAAATACTCTCGCTATAATTTTCCATCCGCTTTCTCCGAATTACATCTAAGAATGGGACTTTTCTCGTTAAAAGTACGTGACGAAATGTTGACGTTAATACTTACAGATCGCGGTCTGCAATTTGGGTCAAAAAATATGATAGCGCCTTGTACTTTTACACTTTTCTTAATTACATTTTTTCTGAAAGATAAAACTTTTTGTAATATACTGCTTTTTTACTTTATATTAGAATTAGTTGTGTTTTGAGGTTACACCCGCGTTAATATTGGCTTATACAAAATGAAAAATCTTTACTTTTAACAGCCTGTAAACCCCACTGCTGAGCCAAGACCTCATCTTCTTTTGTGGTTTGGTGCTTATTGACTTACTAAGTTTACCATTACGCTGCTTCAATGCGAATTGGTGGACGTGCGTGGCAGTTTTTATTTGTTTCGTGATGTTTAAATCGCGTAAATTATGACTTGAAAATTAGTGAGTGTTTTAGCGTTTTAAATAGTTCAAAACGTGAGCCGTTTTTGAACAATTTATACATGTATCAACGGAGGGTAAAACTATTCAATATATATATATTGAACTGTATAATCATTTCGCATGAAATATTAGTCAAGCTCGTTACAGTACGTTTTATAATATTCATAACAAAATTTAATTAAAAATAATATAAAAGTTACATTACATATCCAGGTGGAAATATTTTAGTACAATTTTCCGCCTACTAGTTTATGGGAATGGGCTGCCGTTAGTTACCCTACGTCGTTTTATTTGCCCCTGACATGTATACAACATTTCATGATGCTAGGTTGAGAAATTAAAAGCGTAACAAACAAACAAATCCACTTTCGCATTTATAATATTACTTGGGATATATTATGAATCTTATTGCCAACATTTTTTAATAATACTCTGGTATTCTCTTGGAGTTTGTATTCAAGCAATGTATCTTTTGGACAACAGGTATTAGAGATAAGTCGTAAGATGATTGCTTCAGCTACAACACTAAGGCTACGTTCCATTACTTAAAATCCTAAAACGTTATCACTACATGTTTTTATTTTCTATACACATTATTTGTAATATTAATATTTGTTAGTTGAACATTACTAAGAAGGAACTGACACCGAAATTAATAAATCACTATTTACACTGTCAATGCGCTCTCAACCACTGAATGAAAATGTCATGTCATGTCATGTCAAGATACTTGTCACTTTTTTTATTAATTTAATAATTGCTATTTGTATATTATTAAGAAGCATAAATTGAAAACTAACAGCCTATAAATGTCCTACTGCTAAGCTGCGGTCTACGTTGCGGAGCGCTGCTCCGATGTGGAATAAGTAGCAGTTATACATCCGCCATATTTAGGTTTCCTCACGATCTCGGAGTCATCGGTTAAGAATTTAAGATTTACGTGTTCTGACAACTCGGCTATTACTACTTGAGGTAACTGAACAAAATGTCTCAATATAGAAATAATATTACTTGTTTTATGGCAAAAAGATTTGCAAATTCAATAAAAATATGAGACGGTAATTAATTCTACAGAGGTCTTTATAAAGGTAATAAAGTGGGAAAGCGGGCATTGTTGTCGGCTTCTAAGGGTAAAGGCTACTCTTTGTTTAAGAGGAAACACGGCTATTTCATTTTACATTCAAGCCGACGCCGCTTCTAACTTAATTAGCATATCTCATAAAAAACACTAAAATAACATTCCTTACAATTAATCTTCAGACATTTTCTTTTAAGTGAGCAAAGCAACCGATATTTTATACCTAATGAAATATTGGTTATTTTTAAAAAAAAAACTTTTGAGATCGTTTCTTTGTATTTCTTTTCTCATTTACTTATATTTTTCATGGCTTCGATACATTTTTATTTCAAACTCAAATTCACTCGTGTGTCTGTTCTGAGTTTAAACCGCAGGTCAACTAATATAGAGTTAGAATGTAGTCTTGGATAATATGAAAAAGGGTACATAAAGGGCGTAATTACAAGCACAAGGGTCGTGACATCTTAGTTCCCATGCTGGTCGGCACATTGACGGTGAATGAAATGATCAATAATCCTAAATATTTCAACGTTTATGGGCTGTGGTATTTACCATAGGGTGATGTACTACCCGCTTGCCTTTATATATTTTGTAATATTTTAATAATTTTATCATATATATGACCCGTCATCATAGTTTTAAAAATTATAATAGAATTATTACATTTGTGCACAGCTTCGTTCGCAAAAGTAATGTTGATTTTAAAATGAATAATATGCATTGTAATTAGTGAACTGTTTTCCCTATAACGTTATATTGATATGACCATGTTTCTTTTTTTTTCATCAAACCTATATAATTTCATTCGTATCATCTAGTTTCGACTTGTATGTTGTCAAACCAGTGAGACCTCATAAAAGTACCTGTATTTGTAGGAAATACTATAAAAACAAAAGAAATCTTTTTTTTTGTCTATTATTAATCATATTATTTAACGTGTCAGAATCTATCCGAATATATCGATTGTTATAATTCTTCACTAAACTTCAAGAGATGTAGAATATTTCATTATTTTATAAGCGTAATGTTACACTGCAATATGAAAATAATTTAACTTTAAAATGCCACTAATTTGAAGTTATGCCATTTTGTCTCCTACCTAGTGACATCAAGGATAATTTAATCGATTCTCATTTCTAAAAAATATTACTAAAAACATAGTATCCCTACTACTACACTACAATTTTATTTACCAATTTAAAAATCGTATATTAAAAATACTAACACGCACTGTACTTGTGTTATTTTTTACTATTTATTTAAGCATATAGAAATACCATTATTGACAACGATTGTATAAAATAAACTGTTTGAAGAACAGTGATACTAGACCCTTATCTTTTTCACGTTTCCCTAGGTAGGTACGACCCTTTATGTAAATTTGTTCTTCGAATCCCATTCACATGTTCTTGTCTGACGATTTAATTCCATTAGTCGAACACAAGATCGACAAGATACGGTCTTTTAAAGGTGAATTAATACATTTTGATACTATATACAATTTGGCGGTAACGAATGAAAAATAATTTGTTACTAAGAACATTACCATTTTACATAATTTTTCTATATTTTTTTCGAAATACATTTATATCAATGAAATATATCGATTAAAACTTTTTTGTAAATTAAAATAGCTCAGTTAGCTGATTAATCAGCGGGTCCTGCTGAAGCTATTAACTTTCCATTTAATGTCTGTATTGAATATTATCTATATCCGTCTACTTTTTTAATTAAACAAACGGTTGATTCAAGTTTAATTAAAATTTATATAAAACCTTATTAGGCTTTCGTTATGGTAATCGTATAACGCATCGGATGTAATTGATTTGGAATCGAAATCGTAATTTGTTTCCATAAAACGCGAGATTAAAATGATCATATTAAAATCCTTCACACATACGTACGTTATACATATTTACAAACTCATATACACACAAAGGCAAAAAAATCGTATCAAATTGAGGACATCAATACGTTAATATTTGTAATCAATAGACTTACAAAAATTTCTCAACAAGACTTAAAACAAAGATTGCAACCATTGCAACATAAAATTGTTTATTTTTTTTAATATACAAAAAACAATCAAAATTGTATACGATGTACAATGAAAAAAACCCTTCATACGGTTTAATTTTCATTATGAATACGAGATGGATGAGAAATTCGTTGAAATGTAAACACATACTATTCGTAAATTACAAACGTCGAAAAGAACTCAGCAGCGCAATGCGTTCGCATAACGATAGATAACTTGAGTATTGTCTGTGAATAAAAAGGCTAAACAGAACTATGAGAAATATATTTGTTAGCATAGCATTGCTTCCACACTAGCATTAGTAAAGATATTGTTTGTCAATACAGCGAATATTTCATTACAAAATAGTAAGTATTTTGTTGTAACATTGCATTTAAAAAAAACAATGAACATATTTTACAGCATATCCTTACACAAAAGAGCAAATATTAAAATACCAAAGCAAATATTTCAAAGCTAAAACACACAAAAACCTTCATTCAAATAGCCTGTACTGAGAAATTCCAGTTATATACATTGTCGTGTACAAAATAAACTATTAACCCATTTCCATGAAAATTAATATTATAGTTTCTTCAATTCGTTTAATTGCGCTTCCTTGTAAGTAAGAAATTCTGTATAATTTTTAACTTAAATAATAGAAGTTTAATATTCGTAAAAAAAGTTGAAATGCCAAGATGGCCCAGTGGTAAGAACGCGTGAATCTTAACCGATGATCGTGGGTTCAAACCCGGGCAAACATCCACTGAATTTTCATGCGCTTAATTTGTGATTATAATTCATATCGTGCTATACGGTGAAGGAAAACATCGTGAGGAAACCTGCATGTGTCTAATTTCACTGAAATTCTGCCACATGTGTGTATTCCACCAACCCGCATTGGAGCAGCGTAGTGGAATAAGCTCCAAACCTTCTCCTCAAAAAGGGACAGGAAGCTTTAGCCCAGCTGTGGGACATTCACAGACTGTTATGAAGGCTTTTTAGAATACTTCTATGATATATACTTAACGCGAGATGCATTAAGCATATATCATGAAATATAGGGTATATTAAACGATACGATATTTAAACGTATACATTCAATACACGTCGATAATATTATTACAATGAATAAACGTAAATGAAATATTTTCATAGAAATTTGCTATATAAGGAATATATATAAACAAATAATATTGACTATATAAGCATTGACATTTGTGACATCTTCGTACTTATATTTTGAATATATTTTAAGGTCATAAATAAAGTGTTTAATGGTCTTTTAAAATATATATCTTAGCGCATATAATAAAAAACATTAACGTATAAAAAAACTTGACTTATGCTTAGCACACCCATTAATTTACATTTATATATACAGTATAAAATATAAATGAAAATTTCCTCTTGTAAATGGGCCTTTTGGAGCGGAAATTGAAAACTCGTGCTTAAGGTAAATGTGTTCACGAATTTCACCCCTGATTAACTTACATCGTCAAAGGCACATAGCAAATCGAGCTAAAACATTGCGTATGAAATTGTAATTCATAAATTTTGATATATGATTTATATTTATTAAACGATAATTATGATTTATTATTTGTAAATACTATATACAGTCATTTTTATAATACATAAAATTTAAATTTATACCAAAAACACGCAGTCTAAAAGATTGTCCTGTAGCATTGTACCCAAAACGCTGGCACTATTGCCTCTCTGCACCGCTAGACTAAGCCTTTGAGCTAAATAAGCGCCAGCGCCTTTATTATACTAGAAATGTCTAAAGCAATTACATATTACCATTAGATAGTTTTTTATACGTTTTCTGGCATTTGTATATACCAATAATAAATATAAACAAATATTTCTTTTGCTTCTTATTTTTGAATATATTATGCTTTTAGTTATTTTTGATTCTGTAACATTTTTTTATGGTTTTAAAGGCAAACGCTTGATTAATTTTTCAATTAATATTAGTTTCGGAGTCAGAGCCTAAAAAACCCCAGATTTAGATAATACTGCAAACAAATTGTGAACATGATTCTTTTGTGTGTAAGTAAAATTGTATTATTATTATTATAATTAATTAGATCTCTACTTGCAAAATGAATATGTTAGCTGAAAGACGATAAAGAAAGGGTTAATGTTTGAGCGTTGATAAATTGCTTTGTTCGCGGCATTGCTTCAGATATCGCCCTGTGCTGGATTCCCGTTTAATCATTTTAATTGTGACTGATTAAAGGGACTATACTGACGAAATTGTAAGCCTATGCCTATATTTTACATTGGTTAAGTGATTAATATCTATACTTATATAAATATTTGTCTTGACAACGCGCAACTTTCCAAAACATTCTAGAAAGCTGAATTTGGCACATACATTTACACACAAGTATATTTTATAACGTCAGCAACCGATAAGTTAGGACATTAAGAAATTTAAACTAATGAGAGAATGAATTATACCCGTCCAAAGTCTCGAACAGCTAGAACCTAATAAATATCGAAAGTGCTTAAAGATTATTATTATTATTGACTGTTCCTGTTCGACTGCATTGTTTTATTGCTTTTTTTTTAAATTAAATATAATAACATAGCTATGAAGTATATGATGAAACATAATTCGAAGGTATATTTGAAATAAAAATATTTATACAAAAAATATTTTAAAAAAAGGACATATATTTTGTAACAACGTCCAAATTTTGACCTAAGCATTATTAAATATCATTTATTTTAAAAATATTCCGTTTATATAGTTAATTAATGCTTGAAAGGATAATGCCTTATAAATATTAATTTTTACAACAAAGTTTGTTTTTAAACATTTTTCGGTGGGTAATTTTCTGAGCCGTGCTTTCCATAATTATAAATATTTATATAGGCAAGAATAACTCGTCACACTCTAATAAGTCGTTAATGTTTATATTAGTAAGATTCAATTTCAAAAAAAAGTTAGTATCATAAGCACTTTTGAATCGCCATTATACAATTATAATTTTAGCGTAAAGCCACTATCGGTTCGGAATGTAGATTCTACAGAAAAGAACCGGCAAGAAACTCAATAGTTTCTCTTTTCGACAATTAGAAAATTACATGTAATGATGTTAGAATTGCCATTATGGTTAAGTAAAAGCTTTAATGTAATTATATCTAAGATAATGGAACATTGAACATGGAACGATACAGCTGGACTAACAGATAGAACCTCGAATAAATCGTGAAGTAAAATTTCATCCAACACATGCAGGTGTCAAATTCTACGAGATATATACCAAACCGCGCTAGAGAAGGATGGGTGATTAAACTCCGAACCATTTTCTTGAAAAATAATGCATTTTCCAAAGCAGGTATGATAAATTTACAAAAATAAAAGTATTTTATTTATAAAAAAAAAACTTAAACTTTTAAGTTTCCAATTTCAAATTTATTAAGCAATTACGATGGAACGTAATACTAATGTAAAGGTTCTTCAAGGAAAATTAAAACGTTCACCGTTTATAATGCTTGTAGGAGGAAACGAGATCTTTAGATTTTATCTTTACGTTGGCCTCTTTGTAAATCAGTTTTATTTTTATAAGATAGAAAAAAGAAAAAAGAATAAAAAGAATTTTTTACTTTTTTTGCTTAATATTTTATTTAAAGTAAAAAAATATATAAATTAAGGTTTCAAAAATGTTTTCCATCGAAATACCATGTCCAAAGTTTAAAATGAATGGTTCCTTGAAAGACTTGATTGATTTGATTGGCATAGTAAGAAGTATAATCCATTTCTCACATTGCCAATACTTGTTTTGCCTCTTGTGTCTGAATTGCCTTAAGAAGAAAAACATTTTTAATAACAATAAAATGAAATTTACAATAAATATTTTGTGACAGTTATAGATTATTTGAAACTATAATTAAATATCCAGTTTTTGTCTCTATAACCCATACGTTATATTTTGCATAACGAGTATAAGCCTGAAAAATTTTAAGATTAAAGGACATTTCGTGATTCTTACTTGATCAGACATCCCTTGCAAATATAATTAATTTTTAACTTTGAACTGGATTTACTTATACAAATTCTAATAAATAATTACCAAATTTGAAATACCTGCTGAAACGAATTTGCACAAAGGTTTATTCCTAATTAAAGACGTAATTACGCAATAACGTTTGACCTAAAACGAATATCGTGACATCAGCGATATTCCGAGTACGAATTTTATAATACATATAGGATTGTTATGTTATGTTGCTATGTAATATTTGTTCGTCAATGTTTCTATCAAATTAATATGGATAGACATGTTATTGTTATACAGAGTAATTTGTAACCGAAATTATTTCTGTTTTGAAACATTCCGTATAAAGTTTCAAGCATAAAGATTAAAAATGCATATTCCTAAAGAATGAAAATAGTTTTAATATCGTAGAACTACTTCAAAATATGATATTGCTGGACATACCACTATTACAATAAACAAAATATACTAATCGTATATTATTATTATTATGTAATTATATATCTTTTTCAATCAGTCTCTTTATTAGGGATAATGCCTGTATTATCAGTTAACTATCGTATTTTAAGCTTAATCTAACAACCTTAAATACGATAAGCGACACAGCTTAAAATATAATGATAATCAAGGAATGCTTTTTCCGCATCGGTTGTCGAGAGAACCCAGTGGGGCTTTATTAAAAACCGGTACCGTATAATGTAGGCTACTTACACCATGGAAAATAACATTTATGACGAAATGTAATAAATTGATTTAAATTTTACCAAAATATATAAGATTTTTTTCTTTCTTCCCTCTTTTATTTCCAATTTTAAAAAGGGGTCGATTTGTTACACTTTATTATATCAAGATTATTATATACGGAGAGATATCATAATATATTTTATTAGTTTCATAAACAGAAACACTCCAAATTATATTATTATTTAAGCAATTTTTTACAATTATTAATTATATATTTAATCATTAAATGGAAACCATATTACTACTTAATATGGTTTCCATTTAATGATTAAAACAATTTGAAGTACCTTCAATAATTGGTTTTTTAACGACTTAACAATTAGGTCAGTTTTAAACGCTAATTTTTACTAATTTTTGTTGGCACCGAGAGAAAAACGTTAATTCATATTACAGAACATTTATACCAAATTACCAACGATACATACCACATATTAGCTGGCTATTGTTCTACTAAGCAGCAAAGCTTTCCATCAATTTGCATGAGAATTGTGAATAAGCCAGTGGTATTTTAACCACAAGCAAGTATGATCACATCACTAGCCGTGTATTGCAAATGTAGCGAACGGCTATTGCGTATAAAATCCCATTGTCTATGAACAAAGGTATAGACAAAATGAGCCACCTAACAAAGCTTGTGTCGGGAATTAATTTATGACATTTTAATTTTTTTTGTGTATCTTAGGCATAACTTTTATGTCTAGCTTAATGCTTATTATTATTGTGCAAGACCAGAATCCCAGGTTTGGCCAATACAAAATATTACTTTTTCTGTCAATAAATTATAAGTCTACTACTTATTCATAATCTACTCTTCTCCTCAAAAAAAAAGGAGAGGAAGCCTTAACTCAGCAGTGGGACATTTGCAAGATGTTACTAACTTACTTACTTATTTATAATATGTATATTACTTTGAATACGCTTACTAAATACGCTCCAACTGAAGTCGTCCCAGTCGTATCGGTATTCCCATCATTTCGGAATATGAGTGCATTATCTTGTGCACTTGCCAATTGCTCAAGAGACATTATAACGTCTCAAATCTCCCTTAAGAATGGACACCGTGCCTGAAATTTTAAGAAGAACACTATAATTATCATAATTAATATATTATAATTGATAAATACATATGCTTAAACTCTAAACCTCATATATTATATAAAATACAAATTATATACCATTTACTAAATTGCGCTACATATGTCCGACGTTTTCATACTAAAACTCCGACCACTCAGTTCGACTAATAAGCTTATACAGCATTCATAAAGTATAATCAGGAAATGGCAATTCATTTCCCCTTAATATTATTACCGTATCAATTTGACACTCCACCCTTAATAGCTTCAGTCACCAGACCTAAATTATACTGGAAGTGCTACATGCTGCTGTTAATTATTTTGGAATAAAATAGGCTATAAATAATTTAAAAAAAAATATTCGAAATAGAACAATGATTATTTAATTTTAAATTCATCATGACCAGAATATATCAATATATGTATATGTATCATATATAGGAATAAGCTCCAAACCTTCTCCTCAAAAAGGAGAGGAGCCCAGCAGTGGGACATTCACAGGCTGTTACTGTACCTTATATTAATAAATAATTCTATTATTTGTATATTTACTACTAGTATTTATGTGGCACACATTTTTTGAATCCCTTGAATTATATTGTATAATATAATTTATAATTTGCGTGTTCCTACATCAGTTTATTTACCTACTGAAATTCACTCACACACATCTAGGTCGGCAGAAAGAAATCTCTTATTGTGATAAGTTTTCTTTTGTAACACTTTTAAAAACATTTATGGTACATAAAAATGAAATAAATACAATTATACAATAATATTATTTTATAAAACTATTTGTTTATAAGATTTTTCTTTAACTAGGATATTGTTTTTTATTATTTGTATTGGGAATTAAAATCATTAATCTCATATTATATAAACAAAACTATTGATTAATATATTTTAACCAATTTCTAATATAATCGACCTTACTCATAGACGTTGCTTAGCTGCTGTTTAATAAAGCGTTGATTTATCTCTTTCTTTCATTATTTATTTGATATTCAAAAGAAGAAGACACAGCATTGTTTAAATAATCACTCGCTAAGCGAAGTTGATAAGAAAGGCCGCTTATCTTTGTATTATGCCTCGAACAGAGAAAATTGACTCAAATTGAGCGACAGTACGTATAGTTGTATAATAAATATATTTGACAATATTCCCTTTTAATTATGCTCTAGATCAAATTACCTCCCCAAGAACTTGTTAAAAGCTAATTGAAAATCGATTTTATCAATGATATCCCCTGAAGGATTTCAGTCACGGCTTCAATTCCCAGGGAGATTGGGTCAAGACCTATTATTATTGTAGTGCATTTGGATTTTTGCAAACAGTTATTACTACTATTATTTAATTTTATCTGGTGATAGATTTTTGTGCAAGCCCCGTGTAAGGTATTCATCAGATATTATACGGCCAAACAGTAATATTTATTATTGTTGTGTTCCGGTTTGGGGTGATTCAGTCAGTGTGAAAGGCACGAGGGAAATAACATCTCAGTTACCGTGATTGGGGGCGCATTGGTGTTGTAAGGGGTGATTACGTCAGGTGGCCTTTTTGCTAATCTACCTAACTATTTTAACGTATTCTAATATGGTCTATATTGTTTCATAAGAGTTTCAGTATATGAGAGGTCATTTTTCTGGAACCCTTCAAAAAGATAGATAAATACCGTAGACTTTATAAATCTACAAATCGCTCAGGAAAAAGTTTTGTTTTATCTGTTATAGTCTTCAACAAAACATTACAACTTGAATTATTATCAAAATAAACGTTCCTAATGGTAAAAGCCCCAGTAAAATTGTTAACTTACGCCATTTAGAATCCATTAGAATATATTTTTTTCTTTAAATATACAAAATCAAAATCAAAATATTTTATATTCAAATAGACTTTTACAAATCGTGAAGCAATTCTAACGAGAAGAACCATCGAGAAACTCAATAGCCACTCTTTTTTTTACAAAAATACAAATTTCTATCAATTACATACACTTATTTCCTGCGCGAAATCCAGCAATCATTCAGTCCACACATTTTTGTCAGACATATATTCAGTTACAGTTAAGATTATTTTTCATAACTAATTCAGACCTGCTTTGTCGCAACTCAAGTATAGACTGCGGAATTTTATTAAAAATGCATAAACCTAGCCTTAAAAACGATTGATTAACTTTATTAATAAAGGAGGAAAGCATTAGCTCCTAAATTATATATAGTCCATACGGCCATTTTTTGAAGAATGAAAATCGCTTCAATGTCTGCCCCTTTGACCAAAGGAAGGATGCCGTAAGATAAATCACCTTAGACATGTTGACATGACTTTGGTTATCCTTTTTATTATTTTGATTGAGTTAATTTTTTAATTTTTATTTGTATTTAATGCTTAAAATTTTTACTTTCATATTAATGTTCTGTTATTGTACGCCCACAAAAAATCTCTCAAAGCTTTCTCAACCCAATTTAAATATTTTTCTGGGATAAATTTAGGAATCCCCTACTCGATAATAGATTGTCATACAAAATCAGCTTATTATTAGATATTACGCTTGTGATATTTAACATAAGAACGACCAATTATAATCATTATATTGTGTTGGACACAAAAGGGTGGTATCCAGCTTAATGAGGGACCTTTTTGCTCTATAACTGTGCTACAAGCCATTACAAAATACTAATGAGTAGGCTTATATTGTTCACATTTGTACATATATATTATTTATTTATACATACTTATATCAAAGCATATTTAACGTATAATAAGGTAAGTTTGTTTTGTCGTATTTATTTGTTATTAGTTTTAAAATTACTAATTACAATCTATTTATATAAGGTTTTATATATTAACAACATATTTTATATATATTTTTTTGAATTTTGAAAGTGCGATTATATTGGGGTTGATATCTGTACTAAAACAAATTAAATGTTGTATTTGGCCCCAATAAAAGTTAAATTAAGGTTTCTAAAAAATTATTTTAATAATTACTCCTAAATTATTCATTTATCGCACGCTTTCTATTTTTTTTAAGTTAGATAAAAATTAACGGTGAATTGATTGAACTCGTTATACCGAGTACAGGTTATGACATTGAAGACAAATTATGATGGATATAGTGACTCAGCGCCCTGGGATGGGCCGAAGATTAACGATACAATACCGGTTTCCGGTTTTAATGCTACCGATTTATTTTATGAAAATATTCTTCACTCATTAGAATGAGTTTTGAAAATAAAAGATAATTCAGGTATTATAAAAATGATGTTTATATTTTTATGATTATTTATAAAAAATACGTTATTTATAGAACAATTGTATTCTGAAAGGAACATTTTCTGTATGTGTAATATTTATATATATGTATAAATCTTAACAAATAGCATTGTTTATTTGGTTTTCTGTTCAAACAATGTCCCTCTTGGGGACAACAGGTATTAGAGATAAGTCGTAAGATGATTGTTTCAGCTGCAACTACAACACTAAGGCTATGTGATATTCCCGTACTTAAAATCCTAAAATTGCATTAACAAATGTTTCCACTTAAAATTTCTAAAATTCTTAAATTACCTTAATAGATGATTACATTTTAAGTACATATATTATTTATTATGCTGATGCTTACTACCTGGATCTATAACAGAAAAGCATAAATGGTTCCCATCAAGTTATGTTATTACCTTCTCATAGAGCTGACTTCCACCATCACTGTAATATAAATCATTTTTTAAGGTACCGTCAATGCACCACCAATAACGAACGAGATCTTAGATAGCATGTCCCTTGTGCCTGTAATTACACTGGCCCACATACCAATAAAATCGATACGTATAAAACAATATATATTATTGTGTTAGAACAAAGCAGCAAATGAATGGGTGGTACCCAAACAGACCTGCACAAAGTTTTTTTTTGTAGAATAAGTAAGACCCACTAAAACCATAATACTACTTGCTAATTGCCTTCTACTACCAATTTTGGATTATGCGGATGCGTATTACCCTGATTTGTCAGAGGAACTAATTAACAAGTTGGAGCGCCTGCAAAATATTTGCATAAGGTTTATATTTGGACTGAAGAAATTTGACCGTATTTCAGAGTATCGTTCTACCCTTAGGTGGCTTACAATCAAAGATCGCCGCAACTTATATGTTCTTTCGCTCCTCTATTCTATTCTATTTCACCCCTGTACTCCTCCCTCTCTGAAGGATCGCTTTAATTTTCTTGGTTCGGACTCAACTTTTCAACTTAATCTTCGCTCCCAGAGTGACAACAAATTAAGTTTGCCTATATGTCACTCAAAGCTATATGCTAACTCATTCACGGCTAAGGCAGTAAGACTGTGGAATACAATTCCATCAGATATCCGTCAATCCTCTTCAATTTTTATCTTCAAAATTCGTACTAAAAACTATTACCTATCTCTGTAACTTATCTACTACCTTTTTACCTTTCACACTTCATCTGTCCACTCTTAATGTTATAAATGTTTCTATTGTAAATAGATATAAAATGTATATATTGTAATAGATGTATGTATGTATTTATGTATATTATATTGATATATGTTTTATAAATGTATATATGTATCTTTGTGTATGTATTGTTTACATTTATATATATATGTATGTACAATGCACTCGCCCGTTAGGTCCTGCCAGCATCTTAATGCAGGGTTGTCTAGAAGAGATCACTACTTGAGTGATAAGACCGCCTTTGCACGCATCATGTAGAGGTCTACAATTTTTTTTTATATAACATTGCTTCTCTTGAACTTTTGTTTTTCTTTTTTTTTTACTTGTGTTTGTCTTTTCTTTTTTCGTTGTGAGTGTGTAATAAAGTTATTTAATAATAATACGACTTCATCTATCTCATCTTCCTATACAATCACCTAGACCCTACTCGCGCTTGGCTACGGCCCGTGTGTTTAGGTTTTTGTTACCTCATACGAGAGGAAATGTAAAATAAAAATATGATAATAATAATAAGACGAGAGGGACGAACATATGGGTTATCTGAAGGTAAGTGTTCACCAACGCCCATAGACATTGGTATTGATAGAAATGTTAACCATCGCTTACATAGCCAATGCACCACCAACCTTGGGAACTAAGATGTTATGTCCCATGTGCCTGTAATTACACTGGTTCACTCAACCTTCAAACCGGAACACAATAATACCAATATCAAGAATAGCTACTTGCCTACTATACATAGAAAAAAAATTAAATTTCTTAATAATTTCTAGAAGCGATACCTTTGTTTTGTTCTTGAGTTGATTCGCACTTTGTAAGTCTTATTTCATTTGAATTGAATTTGAATTTATTAGCATAAGGCGTGCACAGTTATTTACAGGTTAAAAAATAATTTCTTACTATTCAATCTTTATCTAGTGTATTTTTTAGTGTTAGTTTTTATAATATTTAATGTACTTTTGTGTGTTCTAATTTGTTATAATATTTCGGATAATTTATTTATTTATTTCGTAACATTACTCTATTTCATACCGTTTCTTCTCACTAGAAGCTGCTTTTCGAAATCTTTCGTGGTAGAATTAAAATTATGATGATATAAAAATTCGGGGAAATTAAAGTAGTTCTACTTTTACTTAATTAAATTAGTATGGTAGATTTTATTTTTGTTCGGGGTATGTATTGTGACTGTGACTTTGACTGCGTAATATTTAAACAGATTAAATAAAATACATTCTAAAAAAAAAAAAACAATATGGTACGTTGATTAAGGTAGTTTTTTGCAAGAGTATGTATATATTTTTATTATTAATTAGACTGCCTCGTTGATCTTGATGTAAGGCCGCAGACCCGGAGTTCCTGGGTTCAACTTCCAGGTCGGGCCAATAAAAGTTATTGGGTTTTTCTGTCAGAAAATTTTCAGTAGCATCCCGGAATCTGGAAGTTGGAAGTGTGTACGCTCCCGTGCCTCGGAAAGCACGTTAAGCCGTTGGTCCTGCGCCTGAACTCTTTCCGGTCGTGTCGGATTGCCGTCTCATTATGAGAGTGAGGGAAAAGAGAGTGCACCTGTATTTGCGCACACACTTGTGTACTGTAATATATCCTGCGCAGTTGGCTAATCTCTCTTGAGATTGGCAGCTGTGGCCGAAAACGGTCTGAAGGTCATTATATTTTTAATTAGGAGGTTAAATGGATTATGTGATTGATTTTGTTGTGTGACTATCGAAATAACTCTATGTACTCAAAAATAATTTAGTTTATTTTCTTGAGAAGACATAAATGTTTATGATTGCTCATATCGGTCGACGGTAGTAAGCTGTGTAGAATGTGGGAATTTCAGGAACAGTTTCCGAAGTATATTGATAATACGGTAGTGTGGACGTGTAGTCTTTTCAAAATACATATATGCCTTTTAAGTAGATTTTTGACAATAATTAAGAAAGTATAATGTAGACATTGATTAATGATTTTGACTTTTAAATAAAGAACAGTGTATCAGTGTAAAAATATAATGTAATAATTATCAAAAGTATTTTAAATGTATTTGTCAGTAAATTCAATTCGCTTTTTTAAAGTCTTTAAAGGAGCTTACTTAACAGAGATATTCGTCTTCTTTTATTCTTTTAATTACAAAACTTGTTAAATTTTTAATCTCAGAATAAACTCAAACCAGATTAAAAATAAATTTTATGCAGACTACAAAATTTGTGTTTCTATTATTCATGATTGTTTTTTTTTATTATTCTATTGCGATCTATTAAAAGACTTAAGCCTTTCGTACGTTCTTATATCTTGATTGGAAGAAATAAAACATTTTCAATCACACCTCTTCAGTTTTATTGCTGTTAGTAACGTATTTTATTTCTATTTTACGATATTGAAGATTTAATCTGAAGAGCCGGTTGGCGTGGTAGACAATTGCTTTTCGCCCCGCAGGTCGTTGGTTCGAATCCCACCCAGGACAGTCATTTGTGTGTATAAACTTGCATGTTTGTCCTGAGTCTAGGTGTAATTATGTATATAAGTATGTATTTATAAAAGAAAAGTATTTATTTTTTATTTTATTTTATTTATATTTGGGAAACATACAGTGTGTTATTACATAGAATTAAGGAATTATTACTAAATCATAAACCAATAAAGTTTCCACTTAAAAATAGTACAAATGTTAGAGTATGCATGTAAAAAAGACAACAGAAAGAGACAAAAATACAATGCAATCTACGAGTACAATCAAATCGACTAATTACAAAGTTAAAAAAAAAAAATCAAGAAGTTAAATTACAATAATATTAATGAACATAAATATAAACAATGTCATTAAAAATATTTAAATTTGATTTCAACAATTAAAGTAACATCATAAATCATCAATTTATGGCAAGTAATTGATTCAATATACATACACATTATTAATTTACAAAAAAATATCAATTTTATTAATTATTTATTAAACAAGTATTCTTTCAATAATTTTCTTATTTTATTAACATTCTCTGTTGTAAAAAAATCAATTTCGCTAAATCGTTTATTGTAATCGGTGCAGGCTCTGTATACAAATATATTTTGCGCATACTTGCTTCGGGTGAGTGACGGATTAAAAAGTAAGCACTTACGTGTGGTGATTCGAGAGCATCGGAAACTAATACAACCTAAGAGAAACGGGGAATCAACTAAATTATTAATTAATTTAAATAAGAATATTTGATCTCTGATCGCTCTTCTGTCAGCGAGTGATAACGTAATTAAGCATTCATTATTATGTATAAATTCCTTAAAACGCACAAATCTTATAAATTTATTTTGGACTCTTTCCAATCGGTGTATGTATGTTTTGTAATGCGGATTCCAAACAGTGGAAGCGTATTCGAGGATAGGTCGTACAAAGGAATTATATAGAAGAGTTAGGGTACTAGTTTTCTTGAAATCTTTCGACGTTCTAAACACAAAACCAAGCATTCGACAAGCTTTAGCCACTGTCTTACTTATATGCAAACCGAAGGTCAACTTATTGTCCAGATGTATACCCAGGTCTCTCACCTCGGTCACTTTATTAATCTCAACACCGTCTAGACGATAATCATATATAGTAAGATCGCGTTTCCGTGAAAAAGGAATGACGCTACATTTATTTATATTTAAATATAGAGAATTGTGTTTACAATATAGACACAATCTGTCTAGATCCTCTTGCAAAAGTGAGCAATCCAACGGAGTCGCAATCTCTCTACAAATTTTCATATCGTCTGCGTATAACAGAATACATGAGTTTTTAATTATGCCATTGACGTCATTAATATATAAATTGAAAAGCAGGGGGCCAAGGTGAGATCCCTGAGGTACACCTGAAGAGACAGGAAAGAAGGATGAGCAATAACCTTTGATTGTCACAGCCTGGCTACGGTTTCGAAGGTATGAACTTATCCACCGAAGCAAATCGCCGTGTATACCGACTTCTTTCAATTTTTTAAGTAATATGTTATGTGAAATTTTATCAAAAGCCTTGGAGAAGTCGGTATAAACTACATCTACCTGGTTGC
This sequence comes from Nymphalis io, assembly GCF_905147045.1. Classification (NCBI taxonomy): domain Eukaryota; kingdom Metazoa; phylum Arthropoda; class Insecta; order Lepidoptera; family Nymphalidae; genus Nymphalis; species Nymphalis io. The sequence continues at coordinate 6,217,781 of NC_065904.1, forward strand.
CCTTATCCATAGATGAAGAAACACGGTGCACTAACTCACAGAGGTTGGACTCTGTCGATCTACAGTTAACAAATCCATGTTGTTGTTCAAGAATAACTGGACGTAATAAAGGAAAGATAGAATCATAGATAATTTTCTCAAAAGTTTTCGCTATGACGCATAATTTAGAAATAGGTCTATAATTCTTTATGTCGTGCTTATTACCTGATTTGAATATTGGTACTATATATGATCGCTTCCATACAGAAGGCATATTACCAGTAGTCAACGATTTATTGAATAACAAATAGATCGGATATGATAGAGTAGCGCGACATGATTTTAAAAATAAAGGAGGAATGCCATCAGGCCCGTATCCCTTTCTGATATCAAGACCTTTAAGATAGCATTCGACCATCTCTTGTGTAATAGTTATAGAGCAAATACTTAAATGCGTCTTGGATGATACATTATCTAAATCATGATCAGAAATGCCAGAAACTGTCGCTTCATAGACCGAATTAAAGTATTGGCTGAAAAGTTGACAAACATCATTGCCACCAGTAGCAACTGAATCATTATAAAACATAGTTTCAGGGAAGCAATTAGAAGCATGTTTCGATTTAACAAAAGTCCAGAAAAATTTACTGTTCTTTTTAATTTGAATTTCGGAATAATTAATGTAACTGTCGTAGCAATAAATCTGAACCCTTTTTTGTCTTTCCCGCAATAAACAAAAAGTATCATAGTCCATATTTCTGTTGTACATTTTCCATTTTTTGTGATATTTAAGTTTTTCAGCAATAATCTTTACTAAGGATTTTGAGTACCAGAATGGATAATGACGGTTGCATACAACAGTTTTTGTTGGCACCATTTCACGTATAACATTGTTAACCGTTTCATAAAATAAATCTACTGCTTTTGTAATATCTGATTCACTAAGGAGATCAAACCAATCAATGTCACCCAGAGCTCTATTAACTGCTGTATAATCGGCTATATGAAACATGCGTATGGTGCGAGAAGCCTTAGAAATTGCACGCGGTACGGTTATCTTAGGTAAAATGAGTAATGTAGGATGATGTGAGTCTTCGGGTACAAGTGGGTCGCTGTGTCTTACTATTGAACAATCACAATTACTTATAACTAAGTCGAGAAATCTATTATTAATATTAGGTACTGTATTGTATTGCTTTAAGTTATTAAAATTCAGAAAATGGTATATAGAGTCAATAAGAATGTCATTGTCAGAAATATTCTGAAGATCCATACTATTCTGGCAGTAACTCCATTTAGCATTTGAAATGTTAAAATCTCCCAATATTAAAAAAATGTCGTCAGGATTATAAATGAGTTCTGACGATACTAATTCAAAAAACTCGCATAATGTTTCATAGTGGTATTTACCATGAGGAAAATAACAACAGTATATATGCACTAATCTAGATGTTGGTAGCAAGTTAATTGATAAGCTAACTTTGATCACTTCAGACGCAGAATTTGTCAAATTTATTTTAGATGAGGAGTGAATATTGAGATGAAATCTTATAGCTATCAGAACTCCGCCACCTAAGCTATTTCCTCGTAAAGTGTAATCACGATCGCTTCTGTATACAGAATACCGTGTGTCGAAGAATTCCGAATCAAATAGAGACTCATTCAGCCAGGTTTCGCTAAGACATATAATATCACAGTCAACATGAATAAGGTTCCTATAAAAAATATTAGTTTTAGATCTGAGTCCACGAACGTTTTGATAAATAATACTAAGATCCCTAGCCATTATAAGCGGAAAAGGCAATTGTGCACAATAAAATATCATTTAAAATATTTGCTAATTGTTAAGCAAATGTACTAGTAACACCTGATAAGTGATTACCGCTCTCTTGCAAATAATATAATTGAATAATGTAGCTGCGAAGTGCCCAATACGCTCTTAGCAATATAAGCATTAAGTATATTATTCTAGAAGCAAGTACAGCGAAATACACTTGGAATAAACATAACAAATAAGGATAATGATACATAAATAAAATGCAGTATAAGAATATTGAATAGCCATACAGAGCCTGCCTTATAACATACAAAATAACAACAAGAGAATACAACAAAACGTAGGAAATACTTTTTTTGCAATATACGATAGTACTTAAACAATTTTTTTTACATCACAAGAATTAACTATATGTAAAACCGGACTGGTATCATTTCGGCGTACCATTATGCAACAATTTTTAACCCATACGTATCTATAGGATTTTTCTTTACAAGTCTTCTTTACCAATTGTAGCAGTAACTTATTTGTACTTGTAAGATGATCATTGAAATAAATATTCTTGTTATTTGATAAGAAGCCGATGTCATGGCATTTCAATTTAAGTTTTCTCACTCGAGACAGAAAGTCATCTTTTTTCCAGCGACAAAGGAATTTTACAATAATAGGTTTAGCTCTTTTAACATCTTTGTCCTTAGAAGCAACTCTTGTGATGAAATCTATGTCTGTATTAACATTGAGGTTGAAGTCGGCCTTGCCAGCGATGTCCTGTAAAATGGTGAATAGGTTTTCGTTTTTTTTTTCGGGTATTCCATATATCTCTACGTTGGATCTACGGGACCATTGCTCGCGGCTATTGTTTTCGACTTCGATGGCTTCTACCTTTGACTTAAGAGAATTGACTTCCAGACACTGCTCAGATATACGTTTGATTTCAGTCTCGCTGTTATTTATTCTTTTATTAAATTCTTCAAATTTGTTATTTAAGAATTCTAAGCAGTTTTTAAAGCTGGAAACCTCTTCTCGTAGATTTTTTAAGTCATTTTGCAAAGGAGCAATGGTAGATTTAAGCTCGGTTCTGAGGATAGCGATTTCTGAGGATATTATTAATTTCACTTGATCCAAAAATGAAGCATTGTAATCATCGGGTTGGTAGGATATATCCATAGTAGAGGTCGAACCACCTCTGCGCAGTGTGATGTTCTCGTTGTAGTTTAATGTTGTATTTTGTTTGTGACCGCGTACAGGTGTATTATCACTGTTTATTTGTCTGGGTAAGGTACGCAAGCAATCCGGGCATATCCATTTGTTTCTATTTTGCGTTAAGTTTTTATTTGTACCCGTAGGATTAAGACAATTGTAGTGATAATTTTGACCGCAACTGTCGCATGTAACTACCTCGGTGGCGCCCCCTGACGTTGATTTGCAGCAGGCGTACTTCATTTAGATAAATAATTATTCACAAATAAATATGAAAATATTTTTTTGCGCTTGGCTGAGGTTTGAACCTAGAACGCACGAGATGCGTTCAAAGGGCGAGCGCAAAAAGCAGTCACAGTTGCCACAGGGCCATGCGGTGTTTGAGTAAACGGGCGAAATTGTAGACCTCATGTGACGTAGAGACCCACACCAACAGGGTTCAATGACCAAGACCGTATGATTGCAATCAAAGTCAATTCAATGTCACTGATTTGTTACCACTTGCCGTTTTTACTCGTAAATAAGTAAAGAATCCTTTCACAAAGCACTTTGGATTGATTATCAAGGTTCAAGTTAACACTAAATAATATAATTAACGAAAAAACATTAAGAATTAATTACGAAAATACTGGATTAAAATTTTTAAACGGGGAACAAAAAACACAGCACCAGCTCTAACAGACAGCGCGCGCGCAACTGTATATGTAGTATATCAGTTGTCTGGTTTCCATAGCACGAGCTCTGCTTAGTTTGGGATCAGATAGCCTTATGTGAATAATGTCCCAGGATATTAATTAAAACGAGTTTTAATCTTTTTTCTTACTTTATACCTGTGATCGATTGAAATCCCTCCGTCTAATATAGATGACACATATTAAAGAATTCAGTTCGTTTTAATTTTAAATATGTATTACATGCAAAAAAACAATACCGCCGATCGTTGTAGATATAAAAAGCATAGAAATAAGATCACGTATCGTGGAGGGGGGCGTGTTAAGGGGATGAAATCTGAAATTCCAGAAAGGAGAAAAAAATAAAACACTAATTGTCGCGGACTTCTCAATACTAGCTTACCTATTTAATATTTATATTATGACAGTGAAATATTCCTATGCGATATTGGGCTTTTTATTTAAAATAATTATAATTTTGGAATTCGGAACTGGAAGCTCCAAACGATCAAAATATTAAAAACAAGAATAAAGATAAAAATCGTAGCATTTCCGTTGTTCAAACGTAATGATGACCACAGTATCGGGCGCCTTTGTTCAGCAATGTCATGTTTATTTTTCGGTGTTATTATTTCATTTTGATTTTTCCTTTGATGATGAAAATGAACTTTCATTTCACAAAAATAATAATAGAAATATATTAAAAACATGACATATATTTTACAATAACAATTATTAAGTATCATTTAACTTAATAAAATAACATAAGTGTTTTAAAGTACTACTCAAATGTACAGTAAAAAATTTCAAATAAAATACATACAAAATTTACATGGAAAGCGATCAACCTTTTCATAATAAAGTTCCGAATGTTCAATCTTTAAACATACAGATATCATATGACAATATTATTATTTCTTTATTTTTTATCTCACACTGTATACAGACCTCCTTTAATTTTTTTTTAATAATGTAATTTATGTAATATTACATAATGTTTACTTACAAATATACTAATATCGTCTGCTCCAACGGCCATCGGTCCTACGACATACGTGACCAGCCCACTGCCACTTCAGCCTGCTAATTTTGCAAGCTATGTCGGTGACTCCGGTCAGAGTCAGACGAGTCCTAGAGTGGAGACCGCGAATCGGCAAGCGCAGCGTAAGGCGCCCTCAAGTCAGGTGGACCGATGACCTTAAAAAGGTGGCGGGCACCAACTGGATGCGGAAAGCGGAGGACAGGGAGCTTTGGCGCACCTTGGGAGAGGCCTATGTTCAGCAGTGGACAATGATTGGCTGTTGATTGATTGATTGATTGATACAAATATCTGTAGACTTGTAGATTTTTATCTACAGAAAATTATATTCTGACGATTTGTATGTAGATATTATACCATAAGTTATGTCGTATTTTAATAAATACTGAATTGAATAACAAGATCTTTCTAGTAAATAAAAACATTTCTCTAAAACGAATTTCTGATTGAAACTTTGTAATTTTGGAAAAGTACTGCACTCACAGACTTAAAAAGATGTTTGAAATAACAGATAAAATAGGAAGTGAACGTACATTAAGATGTATTAGCACTTAGTAAACTAAGCAATTGCTGAGCAGTACCGAGTATACATATATGAAACCACATACAGTACAGTAACAGTGAATGTCCCACTGCTGAGCTAAGGCCTCCTCTCCCTTTTTGAGGAGAAGGTATGGAGCTTATTCCATCACGCTGCTCCAATGCAATAAAACCACATATCAGGGGCTAATTCTACTAACAAATTGTCACTCTATCTATTTTATCTGTTGATAGGGCTTCGCGCACGCCCGTCTGGATGGGTGTCACCCACTCAAATAGTCTGCCGCTAAGCAGCAATACTTAGTATTGTCGCGTTCCGGTTTGAAGGGTGAGTGAGCCAGTGTAACTGCAGGCACAAGGGACATAACATCTCATTTCCCATGGTTGGTGGTGCATTGGCGATGTAAGGAATGGTTATTATATCTTACCATCAGATGGCCCATTTACTCGTCCGCCTACCTATAACATAAAAAAGCGAGTCTAAACGTAATCATATTTATCAGTTTTTTTATTCTACTGATACAACGAACAAACGATTTGTACGAAGTTGAATGGGGTATAATGTTTATATCGTAACCGTAATCAAATATTAGAATTGATTGAGATAAAATAGTAGAGAAAATATCGCAGAGTTGATGCTGAAAACGTGATAATTATTTTACTAGCGAACAATTTTGCTTTGTTTCAATTTCATACAATAAATCGAACTGATTTCATTTTAATTGTAATTTCATTTGACACTTACCTACATTACATTTGGTTGTATATATATTTATAATTAGAATTGAACGATCTTTAAAAACAAGTACCGTGTTTTAAGTTTTAAATAATAATAGATTCAGTTATGAAGCTGTGTTCAGTTAAACGTATGGTGAGCGACTGATAATAATTAACTGATTAAGAGAGTAATAAGTTTTCGTAGATCTTTCATATAAAGTTTAAAAAGCACTCGCTAACAGATAAAGAAAATATTTTTTTTAAATTGAATATTATTCAATTTAAATGATGTAAAATGGTTTACAAAACATTCTATATAATAATAATAATAATATATTTCTTTTAAAGGACATCACTGTTGTACTTTTAGAAATAAATAACTATGATTTAATAATTTTAATTGCATCATTAGAACATAGCCGAATGAAAATTAAATGTATTTGTATTTGAAAATAGAATGTGCTGCGGACTTTACCCTGTTTACTAGGACTCAACTTAGCTCATCTCTAAAGTTCCGTTAGTAAATAGAATGCGTAATGAACTAGCTGACGTATTTTAATAACGAGCTGAAGTGTGGTATTTGTAAACAAAATAAAGATTATAATATTAAAATATATTATATAGTTATACCGGTGGTAGGGCTTTGTGCAAGCCTGTCTGGGTAGGTACCATCAACTCATCAGATATTCTACCGCAAAACAGCAGTACTTGGTATTATTGTGTTCCGGTTTTGAAGGGTGAGTGAGCCAGTGTAATTACAGGCACAAGGGACATTACATTTTAGTTCCCAAGGTTGGTGGCGCATTGGTGATGTAAGCGATGGTTAACATTTCTTACAATGCCAATGTATATGGGCGTTGGTTACGCCCATAGCGTTGGTACGGTTATATGTATATGTTCGTCCACCTTCCTATTCTATAATATATATATACTACTCACCAGGTACATACAATATAATAAGTATCAAACTAAGCAATTTCTCCGCCGCTTTTTACGTTCATTCAAATAACGTGGCATATCTCCGACAGTACTTGCCCAATTAAGATAGCATAAGCGTTAAATGCTTTTTACAAAAACGCTCAAAAATCATACATTTTTTATTTCATGCATATTTATTACATTTGTAGTGTATGAAAAATACATGCATTTCAATAATTGTTTTCCATTTTTTAAAGATAAAAATATTTTATTTGACAATTTATTAAAAATTCACAAATCTTCAACATGAAGCTCATGTGTGTATTATAGTGTGTATGTGTGTGTATGTATATTTTGGTTTTGACAACGTTCGATTGAAAAGCGCCAGACTTTCTCATAGACTGCGTTTTACCATAAAAAGTTACATCTATGCAACATATGAACAGACTGCACAGCCTATATCCGTCATTTATTAATTCACTATCATAACATAACAGTGAACTTTATAATTCGATTAGAAAGTTTTATGTTAATTTGAAAAATTAAAGTTTTGGTCTTAAAATTGAAACGGGTATCTAACTATTAATGTTTCAGGTTTAATCGTAATGTGATAACGAACAGTCATACAGTTATTTTCGAAGAATTATTTTAATATACTAAGTAATTCAAGTCATATAAGCGAGTGGCATATAAGCATGTTTGTATTTTAATTTAGCTAAATCTGAAAACATAAGAGGTTCCTAAGCACCGACGTCTTGAAGCAGTCACGTTTCGCAAAGGAAACTTAACGTTCTCACTGACGTACCCTCAACAAATATGAACTCCCTGAAACATTCTGGAATTGCGCAAATAACTTGTTCAAGTATCGATATTTTTCGTACACAGAAATGAAAATTACATTAAGCATTTTCGAGGAGTAATTTTCGTAGTGAGTATTCGATCGTATTCCGCGAACGTTTCCGTCGCAATACGATCAAATGTTGAGTAGGAGCTTATAACTTTATGACCCAAAAATTTTAAGCGCATTTGTACCCAAACGTTAATTTTTTGCTTGAAGTATTTTAGTAAGAAGTTAGTACGTAGAGGATTTATTAAGGATGCGTAAATTATATGATGATTGTAATTTTACTTGATGGTAGGTGTAAGCTCATTTGGGTAGGTACCACCCACTCATCAGATATTCTGCCGCTAAACACCAGTACTTAGCGTTGTTGTATTCTGATTTGAAGGGTGAGTGAGCCAGTGTAGCTAAAGAAACGAGGAACATAACCTCTTAATTCTCAAGGTTGGTGTTACACTGGCGATTTAAGGGATGGTTAACATTTCTCACAATGTCAATGTCTATGAGCGTTGGTGACCGCTTACCATCAGGTGGCCCATTCGCTCATCCGCCTACCTATGCTATAAAATAATATAATTATATATATTATTTTATATATAAAAAGCAGTAAAGGGGCCTACCGCGTATAGTAAGTACGTAAATAATTCCAACAAATGAAATTGTTCCGACCATTTATTTATTTATTTATTTATTTATTAGGGAAACATACAGCATATCGTATATTACAACTTAATATAATAATCATATTTTAACACTTATGCCAGTTAAGTTTCCACTACTGTTTTAACAGGGAAGTGGACTAATTTTGATGTTACATAAAATATAACTATTTATGACAAAGTAAAATTTTAACGTAAATATGGTTATGGTTAATTACTAATAAGTATTTTTCACAAGATTATAAAATTTACTTAAACTATTTTTAAACAGATCAATGTGGTTGTATTTTCTATTATGACTATTACAAGATCTTAGAATAAAAGAATTTTTGAAATAATTAGTTTTATAAATGGGTATTGAAAAAGTATCCTGAGAGCGAGCGTTAAAACGAGGACACTTAAATAAAATCTCACTGAGCAGATACGGAGAATCAATTAAATTATTTAATATTTTGTAAAGAAACATTTGGTCTCTTTGTTCTCTACGTTCTTCAAGTGGCATAAAAACAGAGTCAGGAAAAGTAAATTTGTATCGCAACCTCCTGATAAATTTGTTTTGTATATTTTCAATTAAGTTGACATATTTTGCATATTGTGGATTCCAAACAGTTGACGCATACTCTAAATGTGATCTAACGAAAGCATTGTACAAAATTACAAAGGTATGAATATTTTTAAAATCTGCCCCTTGCCGAAAGATAAATCCAAGCATTTTATACGACTTCATCACTATTTCCTCAATATGCTTATCGAATATAAGTTTGTTGTCTAGTTGTACCCCAAGGTCTCTCACCTCGGTTACCCTTTTTAATTTAGTATTAAATATGGAATAGTCAAAAATTATTTGTTCTTTTTTTTTCGAAAATGTAATTACACAGCACTTGTCAACATTAAGCTGCAAATTATTAGCAATGCAATATTGTCCTAATTTATTTAAATCCTCTTGTAAATGAAAACAGTCTTGATTATTTTTTATTATCTTAAAAATTTTAGTGTCATCAGCGTATAATAAAACTTGAGAATTTTTGAAACAATTAGTTACGTCATTAATAAAAATGTTAAAAAGTAAAGGGCCAAGGTGAGAACCTTGTGGTACACCCGATGTTACAGGAATAAAACTAGACGTATATCCTTTAATAGCAACGGCTTGAGATCTTTCGCGGAGATAAGATGTAAGCCAACGTAGAAGGTCACCATGTATACCGATGTTGTTAAGTTTTTGTAATAACAAATTGTGCGATATCTTATCAAATGCTTTCGAGTAATCAGTGTATACGACATCTACCTGGAAACCAACTTCCATAGCACTCAATACTGTATGCAAGAACTCACACAGATTGGACTCAGTGGATCGCTTATTAATAAAACCATGTTGGTTACAGGTAAGTAGAGGCCTTAATAATGGAAATATCGTATCATAGACAATCTTTTCAAAAAGTTTTGGAATAACTGACAATTTAGAAATACCGCGATAGTTTTTTATATCGTTTTTATTTCCAGACTTATAAATCGGCGTAATTAAAAATTTTTTCCAAATAGTTGGTAATAATCCGTTGTCCAATGATTTTTTGAAAAGCATTGTTAAAGGCACACATAACACTTTACTGCAGTTTTTTAAGAAAATGGGATGTATTCCATCTGGACCATAACCCTTGGATTTATCTATGTTCGATAAATATCGTTCTACTTTTTTGTCAACAATCTCGATAGAGCTGACTATCAGTCTGATTTGCGCTAGTAGAATAGTGATCCATTGTTTGATTTCCACTATTATCCTCAAAAACTGAATGAAAATAAGAATTAAACATATTTGCTATATCGTGTCCATTGTATCCAACTTGAGAGTTAAAATACATTACATTAGGTACAGATGTATGACCTTTTTTAGTCTTTATATAGTACCAAAACTGTTTTGAGCTAAAACGAATATTATTCTCTGCTCGTTCCAGAAACTCATTATAACACGTTCCTTCTAAGTTTTTTGATTGTAGTCGTAATTCAGAGAACTTGTTATAATCGTTTTGTTGGCCATAAATTTTCCATTTTTTGTGGAATTTTAATTTTTTATTAATTAATTTTATCAAGGGTCGCGTAAACCAGCGTGGATATTTATTGATCTCATTTATACACTTAGACGGGACAAATGTCTCTATAATGTGATTTACGATAAGATAGAACGTATCAACTGCCTGACTAATATCTTTGTTTTTAAATTCGTGTTGCCAGTTAACTTTAGCTAATTCAAAATTAATTTTATCATAATCAGCGCTGTGAAAGCGACGTACAACACGAATAGCTGGATTTAAATTTCGCTCAATGGTATTCATATCAACTTTAATACAAAGGGAAGGATGATGTTCATCTTCAGGTTCTGATAAAGGGTCCACACGAGATATGTTACAATTCAGATTGGAAAGTACTAAGTCTAAGAGCCTGTTATTTAAGTTAAGAATATAATTTAATTGTTGTAATCCAGTAAAATTCATAACAACAAATATTTGATGTACAAGGAGACATTCCGAGGGATTTAAAATATAAATTGAATTATTATTATTTAATGACCAAACAGCATCTCGTATATTAAAATCACCTGTAATAATTATATCATCTTGTGAATTTTCTATAATCAAATCAGATATAAATTCAAAAAAATTAAGCTGTGAATCCGTTTGAGAATTATTCTGTGGAAAGTAACAACAAAAAAGATGCAGAATTTTCCTAATAATACCGCGTTTGGTTATAATTTTTATATAAGTGACTTCAGCACTAGGAAAATTAGGCAACTGAACATTTCTCACATCAACATCAATTTCGCGACGGACCGCTATCAGAGTACCACCTCCCTTTGTCATTTCTAACTGCTCGTAATCACGGTCGTTACGATAAAAATTATATCGAGCATCAAATAATTCACTGTCAAAGATTCCAGGTAAAAGCCAAGTTTCTGTTAGGCAAATAATGTCATAATCGCAATTAAGCACGTTTTTATAAAATTGATTAGTTTTAGTCCGTAAACCTCGGACGTTTTGATAAAAAATATTTAAGAACATGTTGAATACTTAAAACACAAATAATAATTGTAATATATGCTACAACTATCCCTAATGGGATATATGGATATACTAAGTAATCTTAGTTACCGAGTTATTTATTGTGTCACTATTGCTTTGAGTGTTAAGTAGAAACAGAAATTAGTATAATGAAAGTCATAAAACTTGCGTTAGCTCAGCAGTATTTTTTGTTGGCTACCGTAAATATATTTACGTTAATTGAATTAAAGAGTGTGTAGATAGAAGAACACCCGTAAAAGAGAAAATTTATATCGAAAATAAAGGTTTTATGTAAGATTTTGGTTTTATGTATTTGTAAGCGAAAAGGAAACAGTTTTAAAAGCATATTTAAAATAATATATTTAAAATATATAAAAAGTATTTTATACAAGACGAACTTATCTCCAACGTGTCCGAGTACAAAAGCTGTCGCCACCATCTGCGGATGTTGTAGAAATTTTTATAAGCACCAAGAAAACATTTTAAGCACTTTTCATTTTAAAAGCTGTTGAAGCTTTAAAAAAGAAATATTTAATTATTTTCTTTAAACACGACAAATAAATGAAAAACTAAATAATAATTACTTATCATAGCTAAAATATTGAAACGGATTTGCTCTATTATGATTTAATTTATTTGTGTGGGTTTTGCTTTCATTTTTAGCGGCGAGCCTAGCCATTCACTTGTGGTAGAGCATTCCTAGGTAATTCCAACTAATCTATCCCTTATCAAAATTGACTAAGCTTCGGTCAAGAAAGTAGATTCTTCCGAGAAGAAAAAAAAAGTATATTTCTGTTATGAAATATGTACATAGACAATTAAGAAATATAATTTAATTTATTTGTCCTCAACTATTACTAATGCTTATCATTATTACTATATACATATATAATCCTTTAATTGTGTAATTAACCTTAATATACTTTATTTCAACATGAAACTGAAATTGATTTGTTGGCAAAAATAATTGCGAAATATAATTTTACTATTTGCCTACCTGCTTCTTATATTAAATTAATTTAAAAATGTACGCAAACTGACTATATTCAATTTGTATTAACTGTAGTTAAGGTTGCCAACATGATTTGAAATAAGAAGGAATGAGATCAATCAATGGGAAAAATCCACAATTATTTACTTACCCACAACATATTATACCAGTTTCTCGCTGATAAAATCTTCATTGTGAACTAATGGCAACTTCAATTAATCTTAAAGAACATAAAATTCGATTCGATAACATTAATTTATTGTAACTATATGAATAAAATTAATTTCCATTTTGTATTTAATTTAATTTTTACCGTCATTGTTTAAAGCACAAATAATAAGCATAAACAAGTTACTAAAACAGCAGAGAAAACCGCAATCTGGAGTTAATACAGATAAGACTGCGAAGTTTTATAACAACGATTATATATGATGAATTTAGCCAAACGTTGTTTGTAAAATGAATATATATTTTTTTTATGAAATGATTGGTCACCGATAAATAAAGTTATTTAAATGATTTGGTTTTTAAAAATAATAGCTACTATATTATGTGTTTGATAAAGCAAATTAAATTAATTTAAAAATGTACGCAAACTGACTATATTCAATTTGTATTAACTGTAGTTAACATTGCCAACATGAAATAAGAAGGAATGAGATCAATCAATGGGAAAAATCCACAATTATTTACTTACCCACAACATATTATACCAGTTTCTCGCTGATAAAATCTTCAGTGTGAACTAATGGCAACTTCAGTTAATCTTAAAGAACATAAAATTCGATTCGATAACATTAATTTATTAAGTTCGAAAATATTTCACTTACAAATGAATGTAAAAGTTAAACTTTTAAAAAATACAAAAAAAAACTTGAATAGTCTTTATTTATGTCATTTTATTACATAGTAGCACCTGCTGTTTAGAAGCTAAACAAAATAATAACTATAAACTCTTAAAGAGAAAGGATTTCGCAATCCGAATATTTAACGAACTCTGGATTACAACTTGAAAGATTTGAGATATTTTAATACAGATAATTTAAATACATTTTAATGTCATTTTAATCCAATACTTCGTCAACATTTAAATTTTTAAAGTTAAAATAACAGAATTTAAGTGATAAAAAAATAAAAAAGTAAAATAACTTTATTAAGGCCAAAATCTATAGGTATTTATTGGTTTGGTAGAAGTTATTCCGAAACCTCATGGACAGACTATTTTCTCTCCGACTAGATTGACATAATGAATTTTATCTTATAAAATATGCAACATATTAACATACTAAATCGCCTATATTTAAATCGGATTATTACTTTTTACATGAATCGGCAAAACAAAGAAGTTATGTTTCTAACTTACTTTATAATATTAGTTTCATATGCTTCTTAGAAAAATCTACATCTCAAACAGGTAGGTTTATATTTTAATGTGATACATGATGATTCAAAAGCTATTAAGTAAGAGCGTACTTGAATCCTAACTAATATTATTAAGATGTTTGAGAGACAGTTTTCCATGACAACACGAATAACATGAATAATAGAGAGTTTTATCCATAGCAACACACGAATGACATACATCACAAATACAAATCATCATCATCATCATTATCAACCCTTCGTCGTCCACTGTTGGAAATAGGTCTCTCCAATGGCACGCCACTGAACTCGATCTTTAGCTCTCAGTCTCCATCCTATGCCAGCCACTTTGCATATAAATATGGGATTTACGGAAGCAAAACTATCTAACTATCTATATAATCTAACTGCTCCCAGCCAACCTCACCTGTACGTGGTGCATCCTGCCGGTCAACAAACGAGGCTTTGGCAACCGACTAATGGTGGTATAACCATTCAATAATGGCGTAGCTAAATTTCGCAGACCGGGGATGCCTGCCCAGCGTGTCGATTATGAGCAAAAACCTCGATTTTGTCAGCAACTGCAAACCATGAAGGAAGAACTAGCTGCTAAGCAACCGAGATTGGTCAATGGCTCTAGGCCACTGCTGCTTCACGACAACGCAGGACCACACACTGCACAACAAACAACCACTAAGTTAGATGAGCTACAATTGGAATGTCTGCGACATCCACTGTACTCCCCGGATTTTGCTCCAACGGATTACCATTTTTTCTGGAATTTGGACAACTTCTTACAAGGAAAAAAATTCAACTCCGATGCGGCAGTCCAAGCCGCCTTCAAAGAGTTTATTGATTCTCGTCCTCATGGTGTTTTTAGCAAAGGTATCAATGAACTACCTATGATATTGCAAAAGTGCATAGATAACATACTTTGATTAAATATATTTTATAAAAAAAAAAGACTATTATATATATTCCTCCCGTATAAAACGCCAATTTCATATGTAAGGACCTAATATTTAGAATCATTTATACCACCTGACGTGTAAGAGAGTTAACTTAGTAAACTATCTTCAATTTATATTGATAAGGACAAACTTAGTTAAGTCTAAAGTAAATCTTATATCTACACTAAAAGCTGTAGAATCTAACTTTATTACGATAGCTTTGAACCTTGAGTGTACATAGTAAAGGTTATTTAATAACGGATTACGTCTAAGCTTACACATTGATATAAATATATATGTATATAAATATATATGTAGACATTAGATCCTATTTGTAGTAAGCCTTTATTTACTAAAAGAGATCAAAGGGTTCCTTGGACTGGTAATCTCAGATGACATATCCAGCCATCATACAGCCATTTACAATTAAATTTATAGCAGCTCCTAATACTTATGTATCTTTTTCATTTTAATGTTAAAATTATATATGTTTTAATTATTTTTTACACATAATGATAATAATACTAATAATTTGTTTGTTGTTTTTATAATAATTTTAATTGTTCTGTTGTTGATGTGGCTTTGTGCAAGTCCATCAGATATTCTACCGGTTTGAAGTTTTGCATTTCGGTTTGAAGGTTGAGTGAGCCAGTATAATTATAGAGTAGTTACACTGGCTCACTTACAACACAAAGGCCATAACATTTCCCAAAGTTAGTGGCGTATTGGTGATATAAGGAATGATTATTAGTTACCATACCACTTACCATCAGGTAGCTAATCAGCATAACAAAAAATAATCATAATATTGGAACCTAATACAAGTGTACACAATCAAAGAAGCACTCTCTGTTTCCTCAATCATAATCTGAAGGCGAATTCCACACGACCGGAAAAAGTTCAGGCGCAGAGATAACGGCTTTAAGTGCTAAACTCTGCCAACTTTGGGCAATTATGGAGAGTTTCTCGAGAAAAAAATACTCATAACTTTAACGGATTCGATGCGGCGTTTGAATCCAGGACTTCGGGATTTGCGGCTTTATAAGATAGCCACTTAACTAAATCTTTACTTAACTAAGAAACTTTAATAAGAATTACTTTATTAAAACACCATATTTAAACGATTGTAACAAGTCTAAATGCGATTTAAAACTCAATTTAAAATCGTGGTTAAAAACACGTTGAACAGCTGTCTTTTACCTGTCGAATACGTACATATGTAAAAACAATTAACTGAAATTAAAATAAACATGTGATTCTGCACGAAATATACACGATATATTAAATATATAAATTTATGTCATATTTATAGATAAATGATTTTTTATTGTTTAAAATAAAGGGACTTATATTTTGACTGAAATTATATAAAATGAATACAAAAGGTATAAATATAAATAGAATTAAAACTGTTGACTTAAAACCTTGATTATTGTACTTTTTTGGTGGTATTTTATTTACATGCACTCGACACAAATGACCGCCCTTACAAAATTAGGTCAAGAGTCGCATATTCTCTCGTTATTAAATTATGGGGTTGTTTATATACACATTGCTGCTTAATACTGCCAGCAACTTCACCCGCTTGTCAGGTCAGGATAGGTGCTAGGTAAAAGTAGCCTATGTCCGTCCTAGGGTTTAAGGTGCTGTGTACCAAATTTCATTAACATCGGTTCAGTGGTTTTGTTTGGAAAGCGTAAGACAGAAAGTTATTTTTGCATTTATAATATTAAATATAGATATTGTTAAAAATAAAACTCGCCCTTTGTAAGTAGCTTCAGTAATATATACCAATAAATAAAATTGATGTGTGTGTCTGTGATTTCAAAATAACCAAAACAATCTTTTTTTTATTTTTGTTTGCCTGTCTGTCTGTTTGTCCGGGGTAATCTTAAATTGGGCTTAAAATTAAAAATTAAAATGATTTAATTACTGACGTATTTCAAGGTGCTAATAGTAATAGTGATAGTTTGCATTAAATTATTTAGTTTTCCTAAATTATTCTAATTTGTAATGTAATTAGATTAGAAGGATTGTATTTTTTTTCTATAACTTTTAAGAACATTTTTTTCACCACTAGTTATATAAGGTTATATTTTAGTTTTAAATTTTAATAGTTAGCTTGCATACATTATAGGTTTTATTGAAGTTTACATAAAATTGTTTACTTATTAGTAATTTAATCGCCCTAAAATCATAAATACGAAAGATTGTTGTTGTGTGTTGTGAATATTTGTTAATTTTTCACGTGTTATCACAGCTAATTTATGATATAATTAACGAATTATCGCCTTTTTATTCAGCTTAACTGGATTTTCGATATTGACGCGGGCGAAGCCACATGCGATGCGCTAGTCTATATAAAAACAGGCAAAGCAAAACAGTCTTGTATCTTTTTCTCCCTTTTTTTCAACCAATTTTCGTTTTTGTTGTTTATGCGCTATTTGACGAGCTTAAGTGTACAAGGTCTTAATTTTACACACAATTCTATTTGCCAAACAACAACGATACCAAAATAATACAATTTAACCTTTATTTTATATATATTTTTAATCAAAGCAAATCTTTAACAAAATTTTGGCTAAATTATGTTTTACCAACGAATATTTCCAAGCCATTGTTTAATACCTACGCAAAAAAGAAAATTGTGTTAAAAAGAAATTTGTCTTACCAGTATTTCCAATTTTTCGTTCCATTGTTTAATTAAAATACCAAAATGTTACTTCAATAATATAATATACTATCTCAGACAAACAGCTTAGATGTTTGTTCGTGATGATTAGTTATTACTTTTTTAATAAACATGACGTGAGCTATTTAAAATGAATTTCAAATCACCAACTTTTATAAAATTCGGAGCCTGAATTTAATATAATTAATTTACGATAAGTTAGTCGTTTTACTTGTAATATTTAAATTCTAACCATATTTAAAATTAATGCAATCCAAAAATCCAAAATTAAAAATAAAAACATAACGTGAATGCCCCGCTGCTGGGCTAAGCCGTCCTCCTCTCTCTTTGAGGAGGTTTGGAGTTTATTCCACTACGATGCTTCAATGCGAGTGATGGATACACATGCAGCAGAATTTCAGTGAAATTAGACAAATGGATGTTTCTTCACTCGAGCATGAGATGAATCTCACACAAATTACCACATGAAACTTTAGTGATGCTTGCCTGGTTTTGATCAATTTAAAATGATAGAACAAATATTTACCTAATCGAAAATAATGAATGGATTCAAATATTTTCCTTTTGTTATGTTATGAACATTTAAGCCACTTATTGTTATAAGTCATTGTTTACAGTTGTGTTATAAAATATACTTGTTATTTATACAAATATTTAATTTATTTCGTGCTAATTAACAACGACAAATACGCAATGGCAATATTTTTAATTGAATTGAACATATTTGCATGTATACATCTGTGGAAGTTGTATTAACATTTCCTATATAGTTTTATGTGGTTGCCTGAATCGCGCTATTTCTGTGACAATTGCTACATATACGATCAACCACTTCTATTTAGAAAAGACTTTCAATAAGTTCTGCTACTTCAATATGATGCATATTCCTGATTTCTATAGATGATCCAAGTAGTAGATCTACTGATATGTACGTAATTTGTATTAATTGTTAATGTTTAAAAGGATGCCACAGTATTTTCAAGACATTACAAAATTCCATACCTTTCCCCTACAATTCGGTATACCAACTATTAAAGCAGCGTATATAGTAGAACGAAATAAATAAATAATAAACAGAACTGCTAACTTACAATGACATAATTAGTGAGCAGAGTTGACTGAGGCCGAATTAAGCATCCGTATATATAAGATTGCTCGTACCGAATTCAAATAACAATAAAATGCGATAACTAACCGACACACTTAACACCTGTCCGTTTTATAAATTCAGGTAAGCAATGCTTTTATAAAACTCATTCAAAGTCACGTTCACGTATAATATCATCATTTATATTACGTCGGAGCAATACTGACTGGTGAGTGTCTTTCTTGGAAAATACTATTTGCTGAAAGTCAAAATGTAAATGTTTAATGTAAATGCTTTTCAAAACAACACTTTGAAAACATTTAACTGGAACTATTTAATTTTAGGTTAAAAAGTGTGTTTAAAGTTTAATAAAAAAAAAGCTTAGAAGTTTTGGAGCGAACTCCTTCAGCCTAATCCAGTGTAATTCGTGCATACACATGTGATAGAATTTTATCTTTTTTCTTGACAGCTGATATGTAATAAATAAAATGGTGGAAAGCAAACGTGTATATTTATTGAATATAACCTTCTTTGAGAATATTCGAAAAAATAGGTTCATATTCTCAAATAAAATATAAAATTATATAATTCATATTTCAATTTATAGAAATATCTCCTATTTAACACGTGGGGCATGTCACGCTGATATTAACATTAATAATAAACATCTTTATTGCACACTCACAAGGAAAAAAAAACAAATACAAGTAAAAAATAAAACAAAAGCTTAAGAATAGTCATGTCACATGTGTATGAATACTATATAAACACAATTGCGGACTGTAATATGACGCATGCGATGGGCGGTCTTATCACTCAAGTAGTGATATTTTTATGTCGTTGTTATACAGTATTCAGATGAATAAAATATTGCAACCATCTGAATTGTATCTAATTTTGTTAACATAAGTTTTTAGTGTAGACTTCTCTTACTAATAATACAAATTCCATAACAATATATATTTATTTTGTTATTACAAAAAATAATTGTACATATATAATGTATAATTTATATAATCAAAGTTTTCAGACTACTGTTTTTAAATATCCTTAAATTCGTAGTTACAAAGAAAATTCAATGTTCTGATGACAATTAAAGTTTAATTATTAAAATGATACAATAAAGACACCATTACTTGACTTATTTATTAAATACCATTACAAGTGAAAAAACGTCTCAAAAATATGTAAATATATTATTTCATTTAATAAAACAAATAGAAATATAGTAGATGAAAATATTTAAATTTTTTTATTTTAATTTAACGTTTGCTTATATAAGAATTATTTACATTAAAGCCTTGAATATATATTTAATTATATTATAAAAGAATCTGATACAAAATATCTCCTAATCAAACAACCCAAAGGGCTAGAAATAACAAAATGTTCTTCAACGAAATACTAAATCAAAAGATCTTTGCTCGAGTCTTTCATAAATTAAGTTTCATTTGAAACGGCGCCTGAATGCTTGAAGCTGAATGATGATTGTTTTGTTTCCATTATACCTTTCTCTTATTGTCAACTGAATAATGCATTTAAGTGTTGCATTCTCCTTAATAACGATGTCAATCGCCATTGCTCGTCCGAACTATAATATTATAAATGTGTGCGTTTGTTTGTGTGTGTGCGTAACACGTTCATGTCTCAACTACTGGACCGATCATTATTAAATGTTGTATACACGTTGTCAGGGGTATAGAAAACGACATAGAGTACCTAACACGTCCCCCTCCCCTCACAGGCGGGTGAAGCCGCGGACGGAAACACTTTTACTGGTGGTAGGGCTTTGTGCAAACTCGTCTGGGTAGGTACAACCCACTCATAAGATATTCTACCGCAAAACAGCAGTACTTGGTGTTGTTGTGTTCCGGTTTAAAGAGTGAGTGAGCCAATGTAATTACAGGCATAAAGGACATAACATCTTAGTTCCCAAGGTTGGTGGCCTAGTGGCGATGTATGCGATGGTTAACATTTCCTACAATGCCAATGTCCATGGGCGTTGGTGACAACTTACCATCAGGTGACCCAAAAGCTCGTCCGCCTACCTATTTTATAAAATAAAATTAATAAAAACATATATAATAACAATATTTCATATTTAACACTAGAATATAATAAAGACAATCGTACATATTATTCACAATATCGTTATACTCTTTTTATTTCAGTATTTTTTATTATTTCAGTTTTAACTTCATCAAGAGATCAGCTTTATAGAATGAATCTGTAGCAAGACTGATTGTGAGTTATTTGTGCATTTATTATAACTGTATATAATATAATAATAATAATATCCTAGGACATTTTTCACACACGGCCATCTGATCCCAAATTAAGCTTGTACAAAGCTTGTGCTATGGAAACCAGACAACTGATATACTACATATACTACTTTTCTTTTGTAAATACATACTTATATAGATAATTACACCCAGACTAAGGACAAACAGACATGTTCATGCACACAAATGTCTGTACTGGGTGGGAATCGAACCCACAACCTATTAAATATATATGTAATAATATTATTTATTATTATATATAAATTATATATAAATATAATATTATTTATTATATTTATATATATATATATATATATATATATATATATATGTAATAATATTATTTATTAGACACCTTTATTAGTTTTTTCGCCTAATTATTTACGTGCTATTGACAAGTGACCTACCAATATACATATTATATGAATTCATTTTACTGATAGTACCGCGAACCAGGTACTGCACCTGGTTCGCTGTTTAAATGTTTTTGCGACCAATTATCCGATAGGACTTGCGAGCCATCTACAACTCATTGATTGCACTATATCACATAATTCAACGCAAATGTCGACATCTATGTATCTATACAAAGTTTTATGTATGGTTTAATAAGAAACATAAATTTTTAATATAATTTACATACAATGATTAATTTTTATAAATATATTACTATTAAGAGTATTTTTCGAACGTCGCCATCGGCTTCCCACGCTTCTAGCCGGCCGCAATATTAATTTGTTTTATGTTTGCGAATATTAATGCGAACAAACATCATCTCTTTACATTATTAATTGACGCCGCGTAAAACTTATATACGGTCACGTTTTCATTTTATCTTACGTTTTAAATATAAGCTGTAATGGCTTTGACTAAAATGACTGTATGATCCTTATGACCTTTATTCATAGAATTAGGTCGAGGCATATTTAAGAGAGAAACCTTCTCCTCAAAAGGGAGAGGAGGCCTTAGCCTCCTCTCCCTTTTGAGGAGAAGGTTTGGAGCTTATTCCACCACGCTGCTCCAATGCGGGTTGGTAGAATACACATGTGGCAGAATTTCAATGAAATTAGACACATGCAGGTTTCCTCACGATGTTTTCCTTCACCGTTAAGCACGAGATGAATTATAAACACAAATTAAGCACATGAAAATTCAGTGGTGCCTGCCCGGGTTTGATCATCGGTTAAGATTCACGCGTTCTTACCACTAGGCCATCTCGGCCTATATATATAGATAATAAATACCCAACTAATAATATAAAAGGTTACTCTAACCTGAAAATTACATACCCAATTAAGCAATGCATTACACGCTGTATGGAACAAGTAGTGAAGCAAGAAAGCCGTGTACTTTACTAATTAATGACTTAGATCTTCAGCATCGTTATACTCATCGCTCTAACTACTCATCAGTATTATAGCTATTTTATATACATGGTGTATACAGCTATACATTATCAGAACAGAGAGATGGCCAACTAAAAGTTCTTAAGAGTTTTGTATCAAGAAATTAGGAAGATGGCAGTGTAACACTCTGTATCTCCGAAAGCACGAAAAGTTGTTGGTCCAGTATCTGATTTCTCTTCAGTTGTGTGAGTAAGTTAATTAAATAATGCACCTGTATTTACGCACACACTTGTAACCTATTTCACCTACTATTACTGATGATTCCTCCTCGTTGGCTATGGAAGCAGTGGCTGAAAGCAAACGTCTCCTTGACCGATTACATGACCTTGAAAACGTTATAATTTGTATTCATAAGATTTTGTATGTTCTGTAACGTCATCGCGTTTTTATAGGTTAAGGAAAGTCAATAGAAGACGCCTAATAAAGATAATTGCACACTGTATAAATAAGATATTTCGTTATTATTACGATAAGAGTTTTGTAGTACTTTTTAACGTTAGTGTGACCAAGTGAATATAGAACGCGGCTTGCAAACAAAGGTCACGTGTACAAAGACAGCCGACCTTGCAACAGTTAAATTTTGCTTATGAATCATCTTCGCTAGATTATCTTACATCGTGAGGAAAACCTATATGGCTATCATGACAGGAGCGTGGGACAACCATTAGGTGTAGGATGTATTATAATTGGATTTGGAAATTGAAAGGTATTCGAAAAATACATTTCTATTAATAAATTATACATATACGTCTATTATTCTTAGATTCGCAGAATGGATAAATATTATATAGATTATATAACCTACTGGCTGACCATTTCAACGAGTAGAGATAAACTTAGAACTTTATCCCGTCCTACTTTTTGAACTAATATGGTATAAACATTTATCAACCAATCTTTTCGATCGTATTGTTCTGTGAAAAAAAGATAAACTGGCAAACTATTAGGAAAAACTATGACAACGCTGAAAATTAAACACTAAAGTAATTATTTAGTGTGGAGTAAAAATACCTGAGGTACGCGCATTAAAATATTTTGAAATTATAGATAAACTTACAATCTTGATGCTTTTAAAGTGTACAATATATAATAAATAGTATTTAAGATACTTACAAATATATAAGGAAGGATTTCCATTATTTAACTCATTATAAAATCAAAAATCTCTCCTATGTTCCTATCAAAAACTTTTTTTTAAATAAAAGCCGAGATGGTCCAGTGGTAAAAACGCGTGATTCTTAACCGATGATCGTGGGTTCAAACCCGGGCAAGCACCACTGAATTTTCATGTGCTTAATTTGTGATTATAATTCATCTCGTGCTTTACGGTGAAGGAAAACATCGTGAGGAAACCTGCATGTGTCTATTTTCACTGAAATTCTGCCACATGTGTATTCCACCAACCCGCATTGGAGCAGCGTGGTGGAATAAGCTCCAAACCTTCTCCTCAAAAAGAGGAGAGGAGGCCTTTAGCCCAGCAGTGGGACATTCACAGGCTGTTACGGTTACGATATTACATTACATTGATTACATTACATTACTATGTCTTACAAAATAACTATGAGTGCTTTATATTTTTTAAAACAATCTGTTCTACCTGTGACTTAAAAATGTTAAGTGCATACCTTTGTCTACATTTAACCAGATATATCTTGAAATACTTTTATGCCGAATGATAAAACCAAATCTAGTATTAGGTATGTTTACACCGAATATATCCCGTCGCATTTATTAAATAACTATTTCGTCATAATAATTATAGAGCACAGATAAACAATGTAACGTAAAAACAATGCAGTTGCTATTACATACATAAAATGTAGCACGAACATATATTTTACTATATAATAAGCTGTCATGTCTCTTGTGCCGAAAATAACTTTGGCTTATACACCACTCAAACCGGTACACATTAATGGGTTTCCCCATTCGGCTTCACCCACTACCGATAAAAATGTAATTAAAATTTGCATTTATTTCCTATTTGGACTATGTGTGTAAACGATAACCCTCTTAGACATCAATCCTTATTTTCATCAAAAACTATGAAAGAAAATAAATATACTCGTAAACAAAACATTTACAAGTAGTTCATATTATCTATTTACTGGTGGTAGGACTTTGTGCAAGCTCGTCTGGGTAGGTACCACCCACTTATCAGATATTCTACCGCAAAACAGCAATACTTGATATTGTTGTGTTCCGGTTTGAAGGGTGAGTGAGCCAGTGTAATTACAGGCACAATGGACATAAAATCTTAGTTCCCAAGGTTGGTGGCGCATTGGCTATGTAAGCGATAGTTGACATTTCTTACAATGCCAACGTCTAAGGGCGTTTGGTGACCACTTACCATCAGGTGGTTCCTATGCTCGTCCGCCTTCCTATTCTATAAAAAAATACTTATATTTAGCATAACATTTCCGACTATGGCGCCAGATCATTGCCATCCAAGAAACCTAATTTCGCCTCTACTTAGTTATTACTATCCCCATCAAAATTGTTTTAATGATGGTTACGGAAATACATGCTTATATAAAGTTTTTATGTGTACTCACCAATCCCAACTGCGATTATTTATACTTTTAAAAGAAAAAAAAGTTTTATAAATCAATTATATTAATTATTATTTTTTTAAAACGAAAAATTTAATTTGTTATGTTCAGTCACACATTATCAAAGTTTGTTTTATAATCGCATTAGTGTATTTTATATTATATTTATTATAATAGTGTATTTTATATTATACATATTATATTTATTTTTATAAATAATATATAATGCCATAATAAAACACATTAATCGTATGCATCCTGTTCGTTAAATTTATCTGACAAGTACATTATCAGTTTGTTTTCATTTCAGGTTAAACGGACGAGTTGAAAAGCAATTAAAAGAATAACTAGAGTTCCTTGCACGATCCATAAATACTCTTATAGACTGCCGATGTTTGTTCTGAGAGTCTTATCACTTGATAAGTTAGAAAACAAGCCGCGTTCAAACAATCTTATCATGGTAACATTCTTACTGGAGACGCTAGAGAGCTCCGCAGAATCCAATGCAATAAGGCGTGGTGCGCAAAATACATGAATATCCCCGCAATGGAAGAACATACTTCCCAAAACAACAGATAGGAAGTTATTGAAAAGTGACAGTGACGTAACCAAAGAACAAACCAAAGTTAAATATATTTCTAGTCCGAGGCGAGATATAAGTTCAGCAAACTGGAGGATCTACAGACTTTGGACGCTGCTGAGGGTGTGGGGGAGGACGCTAGCGAGGACTGCTTGGCGAAGAACTTTAATTTATCTCTAAACTTCTGTCCTGCGTACTATGATGGCTTGTTATGCTGGGACCCGACTCCATGGAACACTTTGGCGATTCAGAAGTGTTTTAGTGAATTCCACGGAGTCCAATATGATGACACGCGTAAGTAGATATAGTCACTTATGTTATATATACATATATATAGTATAATTCTAAAAAAAATTAAGTTGCGTTTATATTTTAGTTCTTTTTTTAAATATAGAATGAAATCAAATAGGACAACCTGTTGTAATTTAATCGTTTTCCCTTTCAAGTGTTTTATTCGCTAAATGCATTTGTACATGGAAATGTCGAAAATAAAAGCGAAGAACGTATTTACTTTGTACTTACATATACAGATCAAATATAACGCAATTTTTCTATGACGTCAATGGATAAGTTTTTGCATAAGATTGATGAGAATAATTCTGTTTCTAAAATATAAGTAACACTTTCATGATATGTTTTGTATTTTTTTTTTACAAACAAGAAGGTACACATACATATAAAAAAGAAAGATATTACTTGGTAACTCGTTCTCTATCAAAAGTTACAAATAATTTAGAGTCATTGGACTATTTTGATATTGAATTTCAAACAACTAATTAGACAATTTTACGGTTAGTGATCGCTGCAAGCATGAACCACTCCTTACGAAGTCATTACGATTCCAAACACGGGATCTTCTTATATTCCATGTGCTTGTAATTATACTGGTTTACTCGCCCTTTAATATAACAATATAGAGTATTATAGTTTACTGGTAGAATAATTCAATTAATAGATCAGTCGGCTCCAACCTGGTGAGGTTCAACCATCGCCAACTACCAACGTTTAAAAATATAAAATATTTTATATAAAATTTGTTGTCTGAGTATTTCCTTAATAAATAAAAGGTTTGATTAATTATATTTCGAACATTTTATAATATCACATGCTATGTATATCGTTCGAATTATATTTGTTAACGACTAAATATTAAAAATTATATTATTTTGCTTGTGGCAAACAACAACTTATTTAAAAAATGTTTTTATTGTGATATTGATATTATTATAGGTACCAGTTCATAAATTATTTAAATTTTAAAGGAGCTTAAGTATTTTAAATGTTTTGTAAAAAAATTTTAGACTTATTATTGTTGACTTATTATTTGTATCAACAAAATTTTGTAACGGTGTATTTTATTTATCTATTTTTAGGATACAATTATCGCAATTAAATCAAATTACAAAAATATTACTAAATCTTGAATTTTTTACTCGAGTAATTGCTTTTTTCTTGATTCTGTAATATATATATCACGTTCGTATTTTTACAGAAAACGCTTCAAGATTGTGTCTTCAGGGCGAATGGCATAATTACTCAAATTACGTCAACTGCACGGAACGAATAGCGAACGTGTCGCCGACGGACGTCGCTAGTTTAATATACTTGGCCGGATACTCTCTCAGCCTGGCCGTCTTATCTCTCGCTGTATTTGTTTTCCTCTATTTCAAGTAAGTAGCTTAATATTTTTAATTATGAAGATATTATATGTGATAATTAATTTATATCAAAGACATGCAATATTCATATTAGGCAAAAGAATGTGGTCATTAAATCTTTATTTGATTGTGCAATTACTTTCGCTTAATTCAAGACGCTTGAAGAAACTTCGTCCGATTTTGATTTCGCTAATTCGCTTAAACTACTTTGATTAGGGGTCAATTTACCGTCACCTGATTGACCCCGATCAAATTCAAGTCAATGGGCTGGACAAGAGGCTACATCCTACGAATGGTGTTCACATTACGAGATATACATATTTAATCAATTCAATTGATGTCGTATAGTCATAAAGTCGCGTCGAACGAGAAGCTAGGAATATATTGTGGCCCATAATAAAAACTAGACTTAATTTCTGAACGTGAAAAATTCATTCATTTTTTCTTTTATAAAATTTTATAAAAGTTATATTTGAAGCAGTTAAACAGATACATTGGACATTAATTTCGCAAATAAGGATTAGTTAATATAATAAACAATTCGAACCAATAAAATGAACTCAAATTTTAATGTAACAAACGTGTTAAGGAGAAGGAAGTGTCATTCAAAACCTAATACACGAATACAATGCTTATGATGTCCTCCTAATTGACTTCGATAACGGCGGCCAACTCAAGAGCAAATGTGGCCAATCTGACTCGACCGGAAAGAGTTCAGGCGCCGGACCAACGGCTTTAAGTAATTTCCAAGGCACAGAAGTGTGTACTTCCAAACTCCGGACTATAACCGAGAATTTTTCGAGATAAAAACCTAATAAATTTTTTAGGGTTATCTACCTGGGTTTTGAATCCTGAACCTCTGGATATGCAGCCCTTCATCTAGCCACTAGACCAATGAGGCAGTTATAAATACAATAGAAATTACGCGACTCGTAATAAAATTGTTATACCTCGAAAGTGTATGAAAGAAAATATAATCACATACATACTAACAAATAAAACGATGTAATAACACTTCCACGGCGTTTTATTATACCATAATATATGGTGCTAGTATTCTTGCCACCATTCCACGCGATCATTATATACCTTTTGTGAATAACACTTATACAATATATAAAACCCAATAAACAGTTATAATAAACGATACAGCTTGGTGGAATAATGTGGATAGGCACACGTGACAGAATATCACCCGACACATGCAGGTTTCTTCATGATATGTACAAAATGAATTACAAACACAAATGAAACACATGAGAATTACGTCTTACTCACCTGTTCTTAGTACTTCCCCCCTCAAACTAGTGTTGTATATTTTTTGTTAGATTCACTGTTTTTAGCCACTAGATTACCTGAGCGTAATAGCGGCATATAATAATAAGGATTATTTTATAAATCCAAAGAGTGTTTTACATTAATAAGGCCAGCAAACGTTAAATGAATAACTTGACTCGGTTCCAACACAAGCCGTAAGTAATGTAAATTTGTTTGCATAACATCACTAGAAAGTTTTCGTATCATGGACATATCACAACTAGAAAGATTTCGTCCAATATAACTTTAGTTTATTTTAAATGTACTTGCATTTAATTATGAATGTCACGATAATAAAACTCGACAGTACTTTATTGAAGTGTAAAATGACTATTTTAAAACTTTATTGAAATAAATTTAGCTTTAAAAAGTATTGATGAGAAATAACTGGAAAAATATTGCAAAATTTAATAAATCGTTATTGTATATCGGTAAATATTGAGTTAAGTCGATTGACGAGCCGTCTAAGACGTTCCTAGAAGTTTTTACGTAACATACATAAGACTTCCAAGCTTACAAAACGTTTTGTATACATCCGTATGTCAATTTAATAATTTCTTGTTTATATACCGTAACCGTATATAATTCTTCCTACAAATATGTCGGAGATCATAGTAGAAATTATTAATTATATAATATATTTAGGTAATTATTAAAAAAAGTTAGGTGGTTACTAAGATGAAATCAATAGAGGGTAGATGTAAATGATTCAGTAACGTCATTACAGAAAACGTAAAGTGGTGTTATTGAGAGGAACTTCCAAACTTATGATTATTATTGTTGTGAGGGACTATGACTGGCGGTGTGCCACAAAATGGAATTGGAGGACAGAACACTGATAGAGATGAGATAAATCTTCTAATATTATAATCTTCTATTATGATGCATTCTAATGTCAGGACGGACATAATGTGTATACTAATATTATTAATGCGAAAGTGAGTTTGTTTACGTATTGTTACGCTTTCACGTCTTATCTAATAGTGATTACCTCGTTGGTCTAGTGGCTTGATGTAAGGCCGCAGACGCAGAGGTAATGGGTTCAATTCCCAGGTCGGGCCAATAGAAGGTTATTGGGTTTTTCTGTCAGAAAATTTTCAGTAGTTATACAGAATCTATCTATCTATATAATCACAGAAGTTGAAACTGTGGACTCCCGTGCCTCGGAAAGCACGTTAAGCCATTGGTCCTGTGCCTGAACTCTTTCCGGTCTTGTCGGATTGCCGTCCCATCGGATTATGAGAGTTAGGGAATAGAGAGTACACCTGTGTTTGCGCACACGCTTGTACACTATAATATCTCCTGCGTAGTTGCCTAATCTCTCTTGAGATTGGCCGCCGTGGCCGAAATCGTTCTGGAGGACATTATTATTATTATTATGATCTAATAGTAATGTTAAATATATATAGAATATTATAATTATTATTATTATCTTATAGTTAAGTGATCATTATTACGTTTTGCATGTACGTTGTCAAGAGTACAGAAAAGTATAGGATACCTAACACTTTCCCCCTCAAACTAGTATTGTATATTTTTTAAGATAATAAAGTTTTTATGTCAACTTTATCGAAGCGAAAACGCACCGGACTCTTCAAAAACTGCCAGAACTAAAATACATTTACGAAAACTTTGTGTAACATTTGTAGATCTCTAAAATGTCTTCAGAAAAGTGAACAACAGTGTATCTAAAACTAAATCGTCGTCGCAATTTGGACCGGTCTTAAAGTTGTACAAGATATTTGAAAAGAAGCGTGGAAAATAGATCGGATTATTTACATTTCTGTATGACGAGTACACTTGGTGTCATTATAAAAATGAGTCTATTTAAATAAAAAAAAAATCTAATTTTACTTTAATGTTGTGTTTGTTTAATAAATTAAAAATTTTACCCAAGTAAAGTCAGCACGAATAATAATAATCTTTATTTATTTTCTGTTTTACATTATATTTTGTACAGTAAAATTAAATAGGAAGATTTCTACCTATGCTAAGTAATACTTGTATTACGGTTGTGAAAGACGCAGATGGAGCTGTTCCACAAATTTTAAATCATCATAATGAATATTTTACAAACCATTTGTCTTTTATGTATTGTTTTACTTTCCGGTATCATAATAAGAGTCAACAGAATTCAACATACAACATTATGCGGCAAATAATGACAATCTTTGCATTATCCACAAACAATGAACGTTGAGCACAAAAGTTGCAAGACTCTTATTGAGGCCGTTCTCGTTTATCTAAGGTTTTATTATTATGAGGAAACTTCTAGAATGGAATTCTTATACAGCTGAACATGCGAATCGAAAGTAATTGTTAAGAATTGAATAAATTTGTCTATATTTACAAGGAAATTATTTTGTTTTGATTTAAGTAGTAGACTGAATAGCATATCAAGAGTCTGGCCCGCATAGATTATAGTTTGTTACGGAGTCCGTATTTTGAATAGTAACCGATAAACATGCAAGAAATGGTTCATCTATTTAATCCATATATGTCCAGAACATGTTTCGACCGATTTTTATAAATTCTCAGATTATATTTGTTTATTAAAAACCTTAAACTAGGATTGAAATAGTAGTCGGAGCACGGTAGCATGCGCAAGCGATCCCATGGCGCTCCTCTTTAAAACGGTAAGGGTACCGCTGGTTTTTTAGTGAGCATTCTGATATTCGGGGCGTACTCAGTGCCTTGGACACCGACGAGCCCCACATACCCCCCCCCCACACACTGTTCCCGTGGGGGAAACGAGTAATGTGTTTATCTAGCGTTAAAAAAATTAAAAAAGGGATTGTAATTGTAGTTTATAGTTTTCTCTTCTGACAGTTTTTTTATTTTGGGTAAAAACGACTATTTAGCTTTATAATCTATTAATCTCAAATGGCTTCGTTTGATCCAGCATAACTAATTTTTCAACCAATACAATGTATGTATTTATATTGTATGTGAGAACATGATTTATAAAAATTTACTCAACAGAAAAAACACAAACACCTCTAAATTAAAGTGAATACTTTACAAACACCATTAAAGAAATAATAGTAATAATATATAAAGTAAAATTAATAAAGAACGGCCACTATGTAAGTTATATTAAAAAAAGGCTTTTATTTCGTATTTAATTAAATTCTGAAAAAATACTTGTACGCTTAATTCTTCCTATCGTCCGATACGCGCCACCGAACCGACTCATTAGCGCCCCGGACTTTGAACGAAGAACTTGTGTCGTTTGCGTATACATATTTATACATCCAACATATAATAATTGTATAAAAACCGGAATCAGCGAAAAAAGTGATTGTTTATAGATGTAGTAAACTTTTTTGAACTGGCGTACTAGCCATAAGTAAATATTTAAAATTCTTGCTTGCATGGTGCCAGCGAGATAGCTACTATTGTTTGGCGTTTATAGACTATATATGTATAGTAAATGATACTATGAACTGAAAATGTTTCAACATAGATCAATAATCATCATCATACTTTTAATTTTATAGGTCTATCTCTAACAAGCTCCTGTCATCGTAGCGTATACCAGGATTTAGACATAATCATAAGATTTATCATAATCAGCTTCGTAGTTTTTGTATATAGTTCGAACTAACAGACAGTTTACAGTATAAACACAAAAGTTATTTATACAAAGACTTCTATGTAATAATTTTATTAATGAACCTAAACATTGCCTTTGTCTAGCTTCAGAAGCTTATTTTTATATTAAGCATTATGTAAAAAGGTGTGATCCATTTAGATAACGATAAGTCTACATAGCGGGAAATTAAATCGTGTACCGACTAATTAAAATGATTATTCAATTAGTTATTATTTTTTTCTTGTTCTATTGTTTAAGGAAAATATATTACGAAGATAAAATTTTATCGTAAGTTAAACGAAATTTTATAAAACTACAAAGTAAGATTTGATTTCACCTCGGATTCCAATGCAG